>NC_064819.1:23777500-24402500 GCF_024166365.1 Elephas maximus indicus
ACAAAATCAAATGACAAACTACAAACTGAAAGACACTTCCAACATATATGAAAAGTATCAGCATATAAAACATGTAAATTAAAAATGACATACTTAATAAAACAAAAATAGGCCAATATTATCGATGGGGGTTTCGTAGAAAAAGGAGAGCTTCATGGACAATAAACATAAAAAAATACATGCAGCCTACTTAATAATCAGGAAATACAAATAAAATTATAATTGCTATACCATTTGACACGCATCAGATCAGAAAAAATTTAAAGTCAACAGTGGAAGTGTTAGGCTGATGGTAAGAAAAAGAAAAAACATCCTGAGGTTCACCTTTCATCCAAAGATTAGACAGGCCCATAAAATAAAATGAGACTAAAGGGGTGCAGCAGCCCAGGGGCAAAGACTAGAAGGCAGGAAGGGACAGGAAACCTGGTAATAGGGAGGCCAAGGTTGAGAGGGGAGAGTGTTGATATGTCGTGGGGTTGTTAAACAATGTCATAAAACAATATGTGTACTGTTTAATGAGAAGTTAGTTTGTTCTGTAAACCTTCATCAAGTACAATCAAAAAAAAAGAAAGAAAGAAACAGAAAAACAAATAAAGCTGCTGAATTTGTAAATGGATCCAATCACTTGAAGAAAAGTGGGCAATATAAAGAAAGTTGAAAATGATCTTGTCCTATTTATGCCTCATTTATTCTACTTCTAGGAACGTACCCCAGAGAGATTCTCACATGTGCATAAAGAGACATGCACATACCCTGGCTGTTTATAGCAGTAAAAATTTGGAGTTAACTCAAATGCCCCACTGTAGAAGGAATGGATTTATTGGTTGAGATATATTCATACTATGGACTTAAAACAAATAACTTAAGTATTTGTGTGTGTATATATGCATGGATTTCAAAGAAATAGCTTTGAGGAGAAATGGGAAATCTTAGAATAATAACTATGGCATGATCCCATTTGCTTAAATTGTACGTACATAAAAAAATCCATATATTTTGGAATATATAGATGTAATTAGAGTGTAAAAATATGGAACATAACTCATACAAGTAAAACTCATTTCCTCCAGAGAGGGAGGAAAGTGAATTAGATTATTGAAGGGAATGTACGCATCGCTGGTGAGTCAATTCTGACTCATAGCAACTGTACAAGACAGAGTAGAGCTGCCCTATAAGGTTTCCAAGAAGCTGCTGGTGGATTCGAACTGCCAACCTGTTGGTTAGCATCCGAGTGCTAAACCACTGCATCACCAGAAATGACTCCATTTCTATTTATATTTTTAATTACATATATTAAAATATTATATCTAAAAAATTCTGGGTAGTAAGCATAAAGGTGTATTATCTATACATTTTTGATTCTTTAAAAGAAAAAAAAAACACTATACATCAATTCCCTCATGTGTCTGTAAGTTTGTCATACTGTGAGGAATTGTGTGTTGCTGTGATGCTGGAAGCCATGCCACTGGTATTCAAATACCAGCAGGGTCACCCATGGCAAACAGGTTTAATCAGTTGCTCACATGCAAGTTCAAGTTGAAACTGAAGAAAATTAGAACAAGTCCATGAGAGCCAAAGTACGACCTTGAGTATATCCCACCGGCATTCAGAGACTATCTCAAAAATAGATTTGACATGTTGAACATGAATGACCAAAGACCAGAAGGCTTGTGGAATGACATTAAGGACATCATACGTGAAGAAACTAAGAGGTCAATAAAAAGACAGGAGAAAAAGAAAAGACCTAAATGGATGTCAGAGATACTCTGAAACTTGCTCTTGAACATCGAGTAGCTAAAGCAAAAGGAGAAAATGATGAAGTAAAAGAGCTGAACAGAAGATTTCAAAGGGTGGCTCGAGAAGACAAAGCATTATGACAATATGTGCAAAGACCTGGAGATGGAAAACCAAAAGGGAAGAACTTGCTTGGCATTTCTCAAGGTGAAAGAAATGAAGAAAAAATTCAAGCCTCGAGTTGCAATACTGAAGAATTCTACAGGAAAATGCTAAATGACACAGGACTCATCAAAAGAAGATGGAAGGAATACACAGTCACTATACCAAAAAGAATTAGTCAACATTGAACCATTTCAGGAGGTAACATATGATCAGGAACTGATGCTACTGAAGGAAGAAGTCCAAGCTGCACTGAAGGCTTTGGAGTAAAACAAGGCTTTGGGAATTGACAGAATACCAATTGAGATGTTTCAACAAATGGATGCAGTGCTAGAAGTGCTCACTTGTCTATGCCAAGAAATTTGGAAGATAGCTATCTGGCCAATCAACTGGAAGAGATCCATATTTATGCCTATTCCCAAGAAAGGTGATCCAACCAAATGCAGAAATTATCAAACAACATCGTTAATATTACTTATAAGCAAAATTTTGCTAAGATCACTCAAAAGTGGTTGCAGCAGTATATTGGCAAGGAACTGCCAGAAACTCAAGCTGGATTTAGAAGAGGATGTGGAAGAAGGGATATCATTGCTGATGTTAGACAGATCCTGGCTGAAAGCAGAGAATACCAGAAAGATGCTTACCTGTGTTTTATTGACTAGGCTAAGGCATTCGACTGTGTGGATCATAACAAATTATGGATAAAATTCTGGAGGATGAGAATTCCAGAACACTCAACTGTGCTCATGAGGGAGCTGTATATAGATCAAGAGGCAGTCATTCGAACAGACCTAGCAGATACTACGTGGTTTAAAGTCAAGAAATGTGTGCGTCAGGGTTGTATCCTTTCACCATACCTATTTGATCTGTATATTGGGCAAATAATCCGAGTAGCTGGACTACATGAAGAGCTGGGCATCAGGATTGGAGAAAGACTCGTTAACAGCCTGGATTATCCAGATGGCACAACCTTGCTTGCTGAAAGTGAAGAGGGCTTGAATCACTTACTGACAAAGATTAAAGACCACAGCCTTCAGGGTGGATTACACTTTAACACAAAGAAAACAAAAATCCTCACAACTGGACCAATAAGCAACATCATGATAAACGGAGAAAAGACTGAAGTTGTCAAGGATTTCATTTTACTTGTATCTGCAATCAACACCCATGGAAGCAGCAGTCAGGAAATCAAAGGACACATTGCATTGGACAAATCTGCTGTAAAGGACCTCTTTAAAGTGTTGAAAAGCAAAGACATCACCCTGAAGACTAAGGTGTGCCTGACCCAAGCCATGGTATTTTCAATTGCCTCATGCATGTGAAAGCTGAACAAATGAATAAAGAAGATGGAAGAAGAATTGGTGCCTTTGGATGATTGTGCTGGTGAAGAATATTGAATATACCACAGACTGCCAAAAGAACAAACAAACCTGTCTTGGAGGAAGTACAGCCAGAATGTTCCTTAGAAGCCAGGATGGTGAGACTACGTCTCATGTACTTTTGGACATGTTATCAGGAGGAATCAGTCCCTGAAGAAGGACATCATGCTTGGTAAAGCAGAGGGTCAGCGACTGAAAGGAAGACCCTCAACTAGATGGACTGACACAGTGGCTGCAACAATGGGCTGAAGCATAGCGATGATTGTGAGGATGGCGCAGGACCGAGCAGTGTTTTCATTCTGTCGTGCATAGGGTGGTTACTGAGTCAGAACCGACTCGATGGCACCTAACAACAACAAAACCACATACACCAATTAAATTTCATCTACCCAGAGTGGTGCAAATGGTTAAGTGCTCAGATACGAACTGAAAGGTTGGCAGTTTGAACCCACCCAGAGGCACCTCTAAGGAAAGACCTGGCATCTGTTTCGTAAAGGTCACAACCATGAAAACACTATGGAGCGTGGTTCTACTCTGAAACACATGGGGTTGCCATGGGTTGGAATTGATTCTATGGCAACAGTTTTTTTTTTTTTGGGGGGGGGGAGGTGCGGGCATGGTCTATACGAGGCCAGCCAGCTGACAGTTGGACACCACTGCTTCTCTAAACACCACGTGGTACAGGGGGAGGCAATGGGCTGAAGAGGGGAGATCATGGGGTATGGGCTAGAACAGGGTAGGTCTGAACCCAAGTTTTGCCATTTAGTACATGGCATCGGAAAAGTTCCCCTGGATCCATCCTTTTCAAGTAAAAAGTCTCAGTAAGCTTCCCCGCCCACCCCCCCGCAAAGAATATCATCTGGAAAGTTTGCTAGAAGCAAAGAGGAAGGGATGCTAACATGGAATTTGAAACCCGACTTTGAGTCTCTTCTGCCTTAGTATTAGTGTGACCTTGATTGTGTATCATTTAACCTACTTGAACTTCATTTTCCTTATTTGTGAAGTGAGGAAGATTCTCATCTGAACAGGGCTTCGAGGGGTCATTTTCCTTATTTGTGAAGTGAGGAAGATTCTCATCTGAACAGGACTTTGAGGGGACTGAACTGATTAAAGTTTAACTTCTTTATCCCATAAAAACCCGTTGCCATTGAGTCGATTCCAACTCATAGTGACCTTATAGGACAGAGCAGAACTGCCCCATAGTGTTTCCAAGGAGCACCTGGTGGATACGAACTCCCAACCTTTTGGTTAGCAGCTACAGCACTTAACCACTATGCCACCAGGGTTTCTTTATCCCATAAAGCATTTATAATTTCTAAGTGAAAGAACTTTATGAGGTTTTATTTGTGAGGGTCTTCCTCTTTTTCATTGACCCTCTACTTTACCAAGCATGATGTCCTTCTCCAGGGACTGATCCCTTCTGATAACATGGCCAAAGTATGTGAGATGTAGTCTCGCCATCCTCACTTCTAATGAGCATTCTGGCTGAGCTTCTTCCAAGGCAGATTTGTTCTTTCTTTTGGCAGTTCATTGTATATTCAATATTCTTTGCCAACACAATAATCCAAATGTTCAAATGGTTCTGTTTGGTGTGAGAAATATTCTAAAAGAGACATGTTCCTAAATATTTCTAATTTTCTAAAAGAGAATTATTCTAAAAGAAAAATGTTTCTCTTTTATTCTATTTTCTCTTTGGTGGGACCAGGATTTTTTTTTTTTTTTTTAATGACACCTTCTAAAAAATGGTATTGTGCAACCTCAATGTAGATTTTAATAATAAATGCTACATGTTAGAATAAAGATAAACCCCCCTCCCCCCCAAAAAAACCCTTTGCCATCAAATAGATTTCCACTCACAGTGACCCTATAGGACACAGCAGAACTGCCTCATAGGGTTTCCAAGGAGTGGCTGGTGGATTTGAACTGCTGAATTTTGTTGTCAGCTGAGCTCTTAACCACTGTTCCTAGATAGTTGTTTTATACAGACAGGGTAGCATCGGTATTAACCATGTCTATTAAGATTTATAACAGAGATAAAAAAATATTTTAGCATTGTCTATAGCACTTATTTATAAATACAGTTTTAATTTCCATGTAATATAGCCTAAACTAATTCTTTGTTATGCCACCAACTATATTGGAATCTTGTACATAATGACTGTCATTAGCTACTTCTCTGTAATCCATAATTTTCTGGAAGGGAGCTGTAAACTCTCTCTGTATTCTTTTTTGTGCCAAATTGACATTTAAACTGGGTTTTTGGTAACTATCAAAAAACCATAAATCATGACTATGCCTCTCTTTAAAATGAGAAAGTAGACAAACGACAATAAAAGAATACAATGGTTCCCTGGTAAAAATTTCCTTTAGAAAATCAGCCCCAAATTGTATTTTTTTTCGTTCTGTTTTTGCTGATGCGTCTTTTACTTTGCTTGCCATAAAGAAGGTATATTAAGATGATAACTGTATTTTTTGTGATCTCATATTTCTGGCATATGTTTTGCTTTTTAAAGTTCTCTCACTTAATCAAAGAAACTGCAATTATGAGGTTTTCCTTCCTTTCTTTTTAGCATGTTAAAAAAACAATTTACAAAGTGTGAGATTTCCCAAGTTTATAAGCCTTTCCATGTGGATTTCCTTTGACTATTTTCATGTACATTTTACTAACTGGGTTTTTCTTCAACTCTGAAATCTTATAAATGGCTGGGGGGGAGGGCTGTTTACAATATTGGTGATCATGTTTAAGGCATATATTTTTGTGCTTGGGTGTATAAAGGAAATAAGTTATAATGTATCATCTTACAGATAACCACATCCTGATTATTCGGACATGAAGATGTAAAAATAAACTCGGAGTTTAAATACACACATTTAATGGTTTAAAGCCATGTGCCTAGCCAGTTAACCAAAAGGCCACATTCCTAAATATGGCATTCGGTACACTAATGAAAACAAACACCCCGGCACCTGCCGCACAAAAGACATTTGATTAACTAGTTAAAACTTTATTGCTACGAAATTAGAAACAGAGGAAATTATAGGGAGGGACAGGAAAGATTGGCTCAGCTCTATTTCCCCATTTTGTTGATAGTGGATAAATATAGCCCGTAATTTAAAAATCTGCTTGGCCCCATGTACACTGCAGATCACAGAAAAGCATGCTCAAAAGATGTTCATTGACTGTGTGAGTGCTCCAATGTAGACGTGTCTCTAATTTTGTCAGTCCGTCAATATTTTCTGTTGAATGATTTTAAAATAATATTTCCTGGGTTGCAAGGAGTTTCAAAAGACACAGGGAGCATAGAATCTGCCTTATAAGAAGAATTCGGTGGGTATGTCATTCATTTTTAGCCAATTGGTCTACCATGTGCATGCATTTTCACTTTTCAAATAATACTGAGGAACTGACAAACATCTTGCATTTTATTAAATCTTATACTTTGTTCCAGGCTTTCCACGTGTAAGGACTCATACCCTGAAAGGCAACATGATTTTTTGTAGTCATATATATTTTTTGAACATTGAGGGCGCATATTGGCACGTGAAAGGTTCAAGGCTCTGAAAGTTGAGTAGTAAAGAAGCTGACTGAATTATATCTAAAACAGAGTTAAATGAGAAGTCTGTTAAAACGAAGAAAAAAATATTTCCAGTATTGAGAGTCATTGTTATTGTAAAAAAAAAAAAAAAAATTGAGAATAACTGATCTAAAAACAAAGAGCAAGACGGGAATAAGGGAAGCTGTTAAAACTAGAGAGGATTAAGCCGAAAAAGAGAAGCAAAGAGCCAGTATCTGATCCAATGCACTTTTATAAAACTTTTTAGCCCTCTGACTTTGAAGGCTGGTGTTAAAGAAGCTACTCAGGTGATGAAGGGAATTTCTCTTCAGTCTGAGATTTTATAATTAATATCTGACTTAAGTACTGTCAACCAACTCTTAGAAATTCACAAGAATGCTGGCTTTGCAGGTGGATCTTGAGGAATTCTGGGAACTTGTCTATTTGTCTGAATTTCTTGATTGGAAGTCTTCAAAGCAGACTGCACTCCATCACTAGTTTCAACAAAAGTCAAAGACCAATTAAACGTCTATATTTTCTCGGCACTCTTTCCCCACTTTGACAGAGCACAGATGTTTTAAACTGAGATTTAAGAGGATGTTAAGGTGCCCCTAGTTCTGACACTATGCAATGACTACGAGCCTGCTTATATCACTGCTCACAGCTGTCTTTCTCTGAAACTAATGGTGGTCTTGTAGCCAGCTTGGTCCTTAAACAAAATTGTAAAGTAGGACAAGTTCTCTTCAATTTACTCTTTAGCCAATCCCTTAAGTTAAAGCCACCTTATTTTTGTTTTTTAATAATAGAGTAACTGTAATTTTTAATTTTTAAACAGGACCTAAGCAAAACAATGCTTAACACAAAGTAGGCGGAGGTTGAGATCATAGAAGGAGATCTGATCTGGGAGTTGTGAGGCTCTGGCTTTGTTTCAGCTGCTATTTAACTGTGTGATCTTTAGTAAACTCTTTCCTGTCTAAAAAAAGAAACAAAAAGCCTGTTGCCCAGTCGATTACGACTCATAGTGGTACTATAGGACAGAGTAGAACTCCCCCATACAGTTTCCAAGGAGTGCCTCGTGGATTCGAACTGCTGACCTCTTGGTTAGCAGCCATAGCTCTTAACCACCACACCACCAGGGTTTCCCTTTCCACATAAAATGGGGTTGGTCTAACTCACCTTTAATGCTGCTTCTGGCTTTTTAAGTCTGTTGGTGAATCTGGCTTTTTCTCTGGTGGAAGTGCGGCCACTATAGGTAATGATATAGTTGGGGTAGGTCTAGGTAGAAAAACCTTTTTGCTGTCCCTCAAATCAGCCAGAGTCAACATACAAGATTGTCTCTAGGCTTTCATATAAATACATCTCTTTTTAATTTTAAGTACTTCTAGCTGAAAAGAAAGGGTCCCCAAATCCCTGAATTTAAGACCTCATTCATGGTAAGAGATCCCATTTTTAATTTAAGAAAGATACAATGCTACCAATTAAATAATGACATGCTATCAAGAGTAAAATTTACCCCATTTTCAAAAATGTTAAAAGGTGAGCTTTAGAATTGATGAACATTTTATATACACACACACACACATATATATATATTTCTTTTTATTTTCAAAAGTTTACTTGGAACTTTTTTTTAAACTTTTCTCTAAGTGCTTAAGTCACTATGCTCAAATCCACACACATTCCAGAATTGTTACAGCTGAGATTTTAGACACAACAGAATGCAGCTACATCCCTCTTTTGGGCACAGAGAAAGTAGGAATGGTATGATATTTAACATAATTACCAGATAAACATTTTAAAAGTCACATGATATTAATAATTTGTAAAAATTTGATGGAGTATCTATTTCACTACATTTGGAGATAACCTTCCGTCTATCAGGGTAAAATAATCACTTGAATATTTTCTTAGTAACTATAAATCTTCCATTCAATATTAGTGAATACAAAAATAGGAAATTTTTATATTATGAATTTTTAATTTCCAGTGCTCAGGCATCTGAAATGACCACCAAAATCACACACACGTACCAAAAAAACAAAGAAAACAAACAAAAAACAAACCCATTGCTGTTGAGTCAATTCCGACTCCTAACGACCCTATAGGACAGAGTAGAACTGCCTCATAGAGTTTCCAAGGAGCACCTGGTGGATTTGAACCACTAAACTTTTGGTTAGCACCCGTAGGACTTAACCACTACGCCACCAGGGTTTCCCCCACACACATATTTTTTTCACATGATAGTTACCCCGAAAACCCTTTTAGATGAACTAACAAATACTTTTAAATAAAACTCTTAGTCAATAAATAGGTATTCAAGGTGAGAAAAGTTATTACTGTGACAATGAGTAAAAGACTCAGAATTAGATTTGAAGGCCTAAGTGTCCTTACTGTGCTACTTATTGGCCTAGTGACCTTGGGCAAGAAGCTTAAACTGCCTAAGTCTTACTTTATTAATTTTTAAAAGAGTAATGTTAACGACTATACACTGGTGGTTGGGGAATCGAATGAAATAGTGCAATGACTTATGAACAGCTCAAATCATAAGAGTAATAAAACAAACACACAAACAACCCTACCATTATATTATTTACACAAAATGTATAAAGATATATTTTCAAGGTACTAGGTCTTGAAATTGTGTAAGTTTATCTGTGAAAAAATTACTACATCATTTTCAATGCTGAGTTTGTCATAGCCAAGTAGGAACTTGCAATAGGAACTCTACAAGCGTGCATAACATCATTTGTAAACTATAACCTAATATAAAAATATTAATTA
The DNA here is from genome assembly GCF_024166365.1 of Elephas maximus indicus. Classification (NCBI taxonomy): domain Eukaryota; kingdom Metazoa; phylum Chordata; class Mammalia; order Proboscidea; family Elephantidae; genus Elephas; species Elephas maximus. The sequence goes on from NC_064819.1 coordinate 23,787,111, forward strand.
CATGATATAAATGTGATTATTATGAAGCTGAAGGCAGGTCTCTGGAGACAAGCCCTGTCAGTGAACATAAAGCTTATCTTGAACCACCACATGTGGAATTTGGGGCCACTCATAGCGACCGTCTACAAAATTTTTTGTTAAAAATCAAGAGAACAAATTACAGTTTGACATTATACAGATCATCTTGGCATTTCAATAAGTGACACAATTTGAACAGGGTTTTAAAGAAGGCTGTTTCTAGTGTTCTTTGAGGGGAGCAGCGATCAGAAGATTTAGACATTTGCACCCCTGATAGCAGAATCTCGGATCACATGACTTTGGAGTCTCTTCTTCATTGGAGCTGAGATCCCACAGCCTTCAGTGAATTTGACCCCACAAAACCAGGCCACTGAGTGTGGCTATGGCACTTCCAACTTTAGGTGGGAACTCAATTAAGAGATTTAAAAATCACTTGGCAATTTTGGCCCAACAGCAATTGAATTACAATTTTTAGCTCCTGTCACTAACATCTATATTATCTTCTTAAAAATATATCTGAGAAATGCCCATTTATTTATTCCTTGTGAAATTTGTTATCTTCAGTCAATGGTGTGATGGGCATTTTGCTTTCCGTGTTGATTACAATCCTGAAAAGAAGGTGTAATTTGTGAGTGAGAAGCGTAATACATCCCAGTTTTCTAAAAATTAAAATATCAGGGATACGCTCTTCAGTTGGCAGCGGTTGATTTTCCAAAGTCACAAAGCCAGTTAGAAGAAGAGCCAGAACAAGAACTGAAGGTTTCAGACTCCCAGCTTCAAGTAGAATCTATTTGTTAAGTGTAAAAACATGTTTCCATTTCCAAAATAAATTGCTTATTGGGTAAGATTTTTATGGATGAGGTGTTCTCAATTTGGGAGAAACCTGCATTTTAAAATGACTTTTTCTGAACCCTACAAATCATGAAGAATGATAATTTACCAGTATACTTATATTAATTGATTTTGTTCTGTTTGGAACTGTTTTTATTCTTTTCAGACCTTCCAAAAATCTCCTTAACATTTTGTTGTTAAATATCTTTATTCAGAATTCTCAATGATACTCTGAATGTCTTTTTTTTCTTTTTGCAAAAGATTAAGAAGGCAACAACTCTATGATGCCATTTTATCTCTCTCTCTCTCTCTTTTTATTGTACTTTAGATGAAGGTTTACAGAACAAATTAGTTTCTCATCAAACAGTTAGTACACACATTGTTCTATGACATTGGTTAACAACCTCATGACATGTCAACACTCTCCCTTCTCAACCCTGGGTTCCCTATTACCAGCTTTCCTGTTCCCTCCTGCTTTCCAGTCCCTACCCCAGGGCTGGTGTGCCCCTTTAGTCTCATTTTGTTTTATGGGCCTGTTTAATCTTTGGCTGAGGGAGGAACCTAAGGAGTGACTTCATTATTGAGCTGAAAGGGTGTCTGGGGGCCATACTCTTCAGGGTTTCTCCAGTCTCTGTCAGGCCAGCAGGTCTGGTCTTTCTTTTTGAGTTAGAATTTTGTTCCACATTTTTCTCCAGCTCTGTCTGGGGCCCTCTATTGTGATATCTGTGAGGGCAGTCAGTGGTGGTAGTGGGCACTATCTAGTTATACTGGGCTCAGTCTGGTGGAGGCTGTGGTAGATGTGGTCCATTAGTCCTTTGGACTAATCTTTCCCTTGTATCTTTGTTTTTTTTCATTCTTCCTTCCTCCCAAAGGGCTAGTCAATGATGTCATTTTAAAGTAAGTTCCCATTTTTTAAAAAAACTATGTCTGTCTCTTTAACAAATTATTTAGGTATCACTGAAAACCCCTTGAAGGGAGGTACGATGTCATGTTCACCATTGTACGTTGGCATCTGGCATAATGCCTGTCGTAGAGTCAACATTCATTAGTTGAGTGAATGAATGAAGCAGTCTTAAGTGGGAGGCAAATGAGACCACAGGGCAAATATTGTCATCTCAGTTTAATTGATACGGAAACTAGGACTCAGAGAAGTCAAGAGATCTGCCCATGTTTTTATGCGTACAGTAATATGTGATGAAATTCCTGCTAGAATCCCTGTGTGTCTATCAATGTTTCTCCCGCACATCACGATTCTCGTGCTAAGAAGAGTGACATGCATTGCATTCCCCAAACATCATCCCACTTAGAGTTTGAGATTTCTCCTGGGCAACCATTAATTTGTACTTGGCTGGCTATTGTTGCCATTGAGTCGATTCAGACCCATAGAGACCCTATAGGACAGAGTAGAACTGCCCCATAGTGTTTCCAACGATCACCTGGTGGAGTCGAACTGCTGACCTTTTGGTTAGCAGCCGTAGCTCTTAACCACTACCCTTAACCACCAGGGTTCCTTATTTGTACTTAGATCCCTGAATAACTACAGGTTTCTTGTTATAAAACTATGTCACCTAGAAACAGAAAAGTGTTTAGGGTATGATTGTAGATGATTCTGCCATGGAAATCCGTTATTTAATTCTAATGTCCACTAATGGGGGGAAGGACTTTAAAACTATGGGTAGGCAAAAACTGGTAGAGTTGCACGTAAAAGTTCTGTTTGGCCGTTGGATACATAGGATCACAGGCAATTCTTTTATGGCATAAAAAGGCTTTCAAAGAGTAAAGTTGGGTAAATGCAGTTGAATATACAGCATTTATAAATTTCAGGATAATGGAAACTATCACCACAGCTTTCACCCTTTCTCCCACCTTGTACTTAACTATATAACAACAACCTTGACTTAGAATTACATTAAACTAGCCAATAAAGTCAATGAAAAAGTATTCTCAAAATGTAAAGGAAGAGCAAAAATGTAAATGTTACACTCAACAACAGGGGGCATTTCTTAGGCACACTCTGTATGCCTGGCACCAGGGATGTAAAAGTGAGTAAGACACCCTATCTTCCAGGTGCTCACAGCTTGGTAGAGGACACATTGGAAACCTTTCAACCACTTGTTCTACATAGGGCTTTCATTATGAAAGATCAAGCTCTTCCTTTAGGAATGCTTCCATTTCCTTCAAGGACAATTGCTTTTCATAACCTTTCATTTTTGTTAAATTTGCATAAAACCAAAAAAAACAAAACTAAAAACGAACCTATTGCCGTCGAGTTGATTCCAACTCATAGTGACCCTACAGGACAGAGCAGAACTGTCCCATAGGGTTTCCAAGGAGCAGCTGGTAGATTTGAACTGCAGACCTTTTGGTTAGCAGCCAAGCTCTTAACCACTGCACCACCAGGGCTCCATCACCCCTATTTAACCGATGTAGAATGTGAAGCTTAGAGAGAATTAACTTACTTGAGGGAGAGGAGATAAGTAAAGGATGTAGAGATGGATGAAGAAGAGGAGGGAGAGGAAGAAGACTAGGGCAAAGAAATTGTTACTGGCGGAAGGGAGTCCTTGATATTGGGTATGAGATGATGGGTGTCAACTAAGGTAGAAGAGGTAAGGTGGGCAACAACCAGCTCAGGCCAACTAAGGTACCAGGCAGTTGTTGGCAGATGATGCTAATCACTGCTCCAGAGTGGTACCTTGAGAATTATTTGGAGAAAGAAGAAGGGCTCAGCTAACACATGCCTTTAATCAGAGATGTTTAGGCACATGGAGAGTTGGCCTGTTTAAAAAGACAGCCGGGCCTAGGATATAAATTGTAACTCACCTATTTTACCCTCCCATACCCGAGACTACAGTTTTAACGAGGAGAGAACAAAGCCCCAGAGATGCCAAATGACTTGTCCAGGGTGACAAAGCCGTTAAAGTCAGGACTATGTTAAGAAGTCTGGTTTCCCAATGCCAGAGCTTTTGTTCTTCTGACTTTATCGTTGGATCTAAGCAAAAGTTGTCTGGTGAATAGGAATCACAGTAGATGAAATGTTGGCCAGGAGATTCAATTAGGTAATGTCTAAAGATTCGTGCCAAATTCTGTGATACTGACTCCTTATTCTCTAATGTAGGAAAACCGACTGGTAGGGAAACCTCTCCGGGTCACCCTTACACTCAGAAACCCTGGCACTTTTATTTCTTTTGTGCCTTTCAATACTAACAGAAGATTATGGAGCCTATTTTGTGCTGAAGGCTTGCTTGAGGTCACACAGCTAGATGGTAGTTTAGTTGGAACAACACTCAGGAGCTCTTTATTTCGAGCTCTATTCCTTTGAGACAAGCTCAGCTAATCTAATTTTATTAATGGAACATTCAAATCACTGAGAGTATTTGAAGAAGAACCTAAAATTATAGCCCTGAGGTCTCCAAACCTAGACTGTTAAAGATCTCTGCTTCTCTACTGCCTGTGATTCATTATATATGACTCAGTTAAAGATTCTGAGAAATAAAGGTAAGAAAGCAAATGACAAACTTAAGTACCTTGAATAACTTCTCTAATGAAGTCACTTACATGAAGGAGACTTGAACTCATTACCTACAGAAAACTCCGTAGAAAAAGTTCTGTAAGAGTGCTGGAGAGTTATGCCGACATAAAGAGAATATACAAAACATGCCTGATATGTTTGGGGAGATCATAAGATCTAATCCCATCAATTCTATAGCTATCTGGGCCTTAAAATCACCACAATTCAATGTTAAAATTCTTTATTTTGTAAAGATGTAACTCAAGATCTAATAATCATACACCTAAACCTATAGAGTCTATACTTGTAATAAAGGGGTATAATTTTTCATTGTTAAAAATGAATTCAATGAGTGCCTACTACCTATTAACCTTTCCATACATTGAAATCTTAAATACAATTTTAAACTGGTTCTTAAGCAGAGCTCAAGTATACGTTTCAGATCAACTCTCAACTCAGTCACAAAAAGCAGGAGTATTCCAAATACTGAAGAAGAGATGTGGTTTATGTCTGCTCCAAACTGTTATGAATATCCTGTTTGCATATTTGATTTGCATAAAAGGAAAAACAGAGGATGTTTTAGGTTTAAAGAACATAAAATCCCTTTTACATTCATAGCAGAATTTGATCAACTTAGAAATTCTTCTTAATCTTACTTTTGGAAGAGATGAGAACAAGGAAAACTTCCTTTCCTACCTAGATTGTTCCAGCTAGACCAATTCTGGATGTTTAAAAACATCCTCACATTGAACGTTTTTGATGAAAGCACAATTAAATTTATTAATGTACATATGAAATCATTAACTTGAGTTTCCTTTCTCTTTGCTTTAAAATGAAAAAAAAAGGCAAAAACCTATGTAATATATATGAAACATCAGAGCAAACAATTAGTTCTACCCTATGTATGCATTACAAAAATATCTTCTTAGATTTTGTATTCACTTTATAAAGGAAATATTATTTTAAAAGAAGCCTCATTTGAACATAATCAAGACAGAATCAACACATTAAAAATGTATGTAAAAATTTAAAAACAATAGCTAAAAGAAAAGAAAGCTCAATCTTTATGAGTTTTTACATCTAACTTACCTTGTGAAAAATCAAGAGATCCTAACTTTAAAGGCCGGTCTGTGCAGTTTCTCCCAAACCCAGCCCTGATGGTTAGTTTTTTCTCTCCTAGTTTTTATAGTCTCAGTTATACACCCCTTACTCCAATCCCTGCCTTTGCTTTCTCTTACATCATTTCTACAGATTTTCCACTGAATGTTTTCCTCTCTTCTCTCCTTTTTCTCCTCTCCACATGCTATGCACTATCTATTGCTTTGATCAAGGCATTTAAGTAACAGTGAGAGCTTGGACTCTGGAAAACTTGAGGAAACATTTAATATTATGTTTAGCTTCAGACCTATCACCTCTTCCTGAGGTTTATCCTAGCTCCGATTACCACAAATCATAAAATGCACTAAGAGATTTGTTAAAAAGAAAGTCACTGGGTATTTCAAAGTACAATTTGGGACGATTATAATCAGAAACCCAAACTGATTTATTGGTGTATGTTTCAGACCCTTAAATTAATTGATCAGCTCTGGAGATGGCGAGTAGTTCCAGGATCAGTCAGGTGCGCAGCGCGGTATCAGTGAAACTAACAGTTACTTCGTAATTAATATTGCTGTACCAGGAAAGGTGTCACTAAAAAAAAAAAACAAACCTATAAATACTGAACTGTGACATGTGGGCTATAAATGCAGAAGTTATAATCATTCTTACCTTGCTCTTCTCTGCCAGTATTTTAATTTCCTTTCAATCAAAATATTCCTTCCTCTGTCTGAAAATTGCCTTCATTCCCAGCGCCCACTGATCACATTTTCATCCTTACGCAGGCAAATTACACACACTGAAATTACGGAGTCCTGAACGGAATATGTTACCTTGTCAGATCATTGGCTTCACGGACGAATCTCCATTTGACTGATCAGAAAACTGAGGCTCAGCAAAATTAAGTGACTTCCTAAGATCACACAACTAGGAAGGTGTAGCAGAACCAGGTTTCAAACACGGATTTTCTTAATTTCATAGCCAGTTCTTTTTCCGGCGTCATTCTGCCTCACTCTTTAAAACACTGGAAGAAGGAATCCAAGCCAGGTTACGTTTTTTGCACAAATAGAAATAAATTGTTCTTTTTGGTTTTGCTCGAAAAGCCATTCAAAATACTCCTGACTGGTGTAGGAACTATTACATGGTTAATTTGGATCTAGAAGGGTAAACTGAGCAGAACTCATGAACTGGTGGGACAGTAAAAGTTTTCCTTTTTATGAAGGGTTTCCAGGGATTACGTAGGTCTCAACAAGCTTGAAATCTGAGTAGTTGGCAGTAAGAGTTCACAAGTTGAGATAAAAATACAGCCTAATTGTAGATCCTTGTTTAGACATTACTGCCATAAAACAATTATGCTAGCTTGAACCCACATGATGGAAAACTCTCAATATAGATTTAATGGATGCTTGACATTGCTACCAGAAGCCCATATCCTTGACGGATGGCCTATCCTTACTTGAAAGGCCTCTTTCAGCATGCTGACAAGTGATATCTGTGGATGATTTTTTCCGGATCTGTCCTGGCTTAGACAGTCCAAAGATTCCACCCTATTTGTGGATTTCATTGACCTAATTCAAAAGTTTGACTTATCTGCTCTGGAGCAGTAGAAATAGCAGCAGCTTATTCCAGGAACATAACTCTGGTACATTGAAGCCATTTATACAGGCTTCTGTACATTATACATCCCGTATGCCGTTAACTTACGTATTTGTACACGATAGAATAAGTCCTTTACCTTAAAAAAGACAGTAGAAATGGGAACATAAAAAGTAATGGGTAAATCAAGAGAATAAGTGGTCTTGAAGAGAATTAATGGTCTCAGAGAGACCGTGATGGTTAGGGAGAGACTAAAATGAGAAAATATTTTTAAAAAAACATTTTTAGCTAGCACACCATTATTTCATTCCGCTAATAACCTCACCAAGGCGGTATTATTATCCATATGTAAGGGAGGAGAAAACCAAAGATCAAATCTATTAAACAGTCACCCCAAATTCTCACGGCTTATAAGTGATGTGACCAGGAGTTGGTGGAGTAGTTAAGGGTTCTGCTGTTAACCGAAAGTTGGTGTTGCAAACCCACCAGCTGCTCTGTGAGAGGAAGAGGTGGCAGTCTGTTTCCATAAAGACTACAGCTTTGGAGACCCTGCGGGGTCGTTCTGCTCTGTCCTATACAGTAGCTATGAGTTGGGATCGACTCCATGGCAAGGGAATTGGTTTTTGGTTATCTTGGAAACCCTGGTGGCTTACTGGTTAAGAGCTATGGCTGCTAACAAAAAAGGTGGGCAGTTCGAATTCACCAGGCACTCCTTGGAAACTCTATGGGGCAGTTCTACTCTGTCCTATATGGTAGCTATGAATCAGAATGGACTCAACAGCAACGGGTTGGTTTGTTTGCTTGTTTTGGTTTATATTAGGCAGGATCCAGGCAGGAAAGAGATGGCACATTCAAATGGACTCATCTGAGGAGAATTTAACAAAGGAACCATTTACAAAGATGCAGGTAGGGTGCAGAGGAACCACAAAAGATAGAGCAGTACCCTGAGCCCATAAAAGTGGCCACCCCAAGGCCTAAAGGGGGAGAGTGGTTACAGGGGCCCAGGGACAAGGAGAGCTGAGTGGGGAAGACTGTCCGCCAGAAGTGTGACCTTTTGTCAAGGGATGCAGCCAGTAAGGCGCAAACCCAGGAACCGAACACCAAGATTTCGTTATACTTCCTCCCTACAGTCTCCTATAGTGCTTCCCATTGGCCAAATCCCACTGGAAAAGGCATTGAAGGCGAGGATAAAAGAGGGCCAGGATACAGTCTAATCTCAAAATTATGCTAACAGGCATATATATTGGGTCTTCTGGGGAAATAAACATGACTGCAAATGCAACCACGGCCAGTACTACTATCCCATACTTGCTAATACTTGTTTTTTCAGGTCAGGTTTATTGAGTCAGGTTTATTGAGGTATAATTTTTATACCCAAAATTAGTATTTTTAAGTGTGCAGTCTGATGTATTTTGAAAAATGTAGGCATTCAACTGACCTCCAATCAAGTGTCGAACCGAATTTGAAATTCTCATGGAATCCAGAGCTTCTGGCGCCAGTGAGGCTGGTTGACCACCTAAAACGATTTTCCTGAGGTAATCTTCAAGTAAAATTTTAACTGAAACTGTCCTCTGAAAATCATCTTTAAACCAAGCAATAGCTTAGTTAGCAAAGACCTTTGGCCTTAAGTACTGTGCTGTTTTACAGGATTATCTACGTGTGATCAAATTGACAGCAATAACTGAAATGTTCAAATGGAAAGCTATGCTTTAAGGTCAACCATTGATCCTGGTTTTTCAAGAAATGTTGCATAGAATCCTGCATGTCCATAAGTTATTTTATGATCCCTATTTGGGCCCTGTTTCCAAGGCAATATGTAATTATCAGTGATAGACTAAAATATAAAAACGCCATTGTAAATAGCCTCCATTGAGCCATTTATTTTTTTAGAAACAGAATGGTCTCCCTATATGCATATAGAATAACTGCTCGAATAAACACTACATACATTATTTGTGCTTTGATTATTACTATTTTTTTTTTTAGCACAAGATACAGAACATTTCCACTACCTCCCGTATTTCCCCTAATACCCCTTTGCAGTTAATCCTCTACCCTACCCCAGGGCCTGACTTTCACAGATCTGACTTCTGCCCCTATAATTTTGCCTTTGACTTTGTTTCTCTAATGTAGTCTTTGGTGTTTGACTTCTTTCACCTAGGACAACGCATTTGAGATTTATCCATAGTGCCAAAGGTTTCAGCACTTGGTTTCTTTTTAATGATGAAAGCATTCTACAGTATGGATGTATAACAATTTGCTTATTTATTCACCAGTTGATGAAAATATGGGTGGTTGCCAGTTTTGGCTATCATGAATAAAGCTGCTGTAGAAATTCATTTAGAGGTCTTTGAGTGGATATGTGTTTTCATTTCACCTGTGAAAATTCCTAGATGCGGATTGCTAGATGATGTGGAAACAGCATTTTTAACTTTAAAGAAAACTGTTTTCCAATGTGGCCCTACCATTTTGTGTTCCCACCAGCAATGGGTGAAAAAGTTTCACTTGCTCTGTATCCTTGCTAACACTTGACGTTGCCCTTTTTTTAATTTAGCCATTCTAATAAGTATGTATTGGACTCCCTGAGTGGCGCAAATGGTTAAGTGCTTGGCTACTAAAGGAAAGGTTGGAGGTTCGAGCCCCCCCAAAGTCACCTGGGAAGAAAGGTCTGATATCTGCTTCCAAAGGGTCACAGCCATGAAAACCCTACAGAGCACAGTTTTACTGTAAAACACACAGGGTCACTATGGATTGAAATTGGCTGGATGGTAACTGATTCTTGTTGGTTTATTGAGTATATACTGGCATCTCATGGTGTTTTTATTTACATTTCTCTAATGAAGTTAAGAATCTTTTCATGTACTTATTTTCCATTTGCATATCTTCTTTGATGAGGTATTTGGTCAAATCTTTTGCTTAATATTCAGATGTGAGAGTTCTTTATGCATTCTCGATACTTTTACAGGATTCGTGTTTTGCAATTTTTTCCCTTTCTGTAGCTTGCCTTTTCATTCTCGTAAGTTTCTTTCACAGAGAAGTTTTTTAAAACTTTAGTTTGATGAAATCCAATTTAACAATTTTTTCTCTTATAGATCATGTTTTTTTTTCCCCCCATCTAAGAAACCACTCCCTTACCAAAGGTCACAAATATTATCTCCTATGTTTCCTTCCAGAAGTTTTTCAAAATTCTTTTGGCTAGTTTAGGTTCTTTCTATTTCCATATAAATCTTAGGACCAGCTTATCAATTTATACAAAAGAGCCTGCTGGGATTTTAATTGGGATTTCATTGAATCTATAGACCAGTTTGGGGAGAATTGATATTTTAAACATATTAGGTCTTCTGGCATGTTTCTTTTTTATTTAGATCGTCTTTGATTTCTCTTAACAACGTATTTGTCAACATACATACTTTGCACATATGTTGTTAAAGTTACCCTTACTTATTTCATGTTTTTTGATGCTACTGTAAATGACATTTCTTTTAAACTTCAATTTCTAATCGTACGTTGCTAGCAGATAAAAATAAAATCTCTTATTGTATGCTGACCTGGTATTCTGTGACCTTCTAAACTTAAAACCTAGTAGGTTTTGTAGATTCTATGGAATTTTCTATGTGTAGAAAATCATGTTTGTAAATAAAAACTTTTATAGCTTTGTTTAAAATCTGTATGTCTTTTATTTCTTTCTACTGCCTTAGTACTGCTTCAACCAGCTCCTCTAGTACAATATTGAATAGAAGTGGGAAGAGTAAACACCCTTGCCTTTTTCTTGGTCTTAAATGGGGGAAATATTCATTCTACACCTACTCCTCACTTATCGACTCTCTCAATATGGGACCTTTTGCATTTCCAACAATAGTAAAAAATCTAATATCTGACTATTTTGGGCATTAACGAGGCAGCAGGCATAGCAACAACAGCTACGGAGCATCCCCTCCCTGGAGGAGGGTCTCCAGGTGGCCTCCGCAAAGCTGGGCCATGCTGGCCCACACCCTCATTCCCTCCTGCCAGCGGCCAATGCATCCAGCTGCCATGAGAGGCCAGCCTCCTCTGTGGCCACGGCCCCCAGGTGGGTGTGCAGGCAACACCCAGCGAGCAGGCACCTGTTCTAGGTACCCAGCTGCTCTGCAGTCTGAGGCCTTGCAGCTTAAAATTGCTATGGGGTGGGGAGGGAGGAAAAAAAGAGGCATCAGAGAGGATGTCTGGAAGAAATGTGTGTGAGTTTAATGACATCCCCAAACGAGCCAAACCCGGCCTGAAGCCTGTGCTTCGGTATGAGGCTGAGTGTGAAGCCGGGCTCCCAGCACCCTCGCAGTAATCCCGAGCTGTGGTAACTTGCCAGGCCCAGAGAATAGAGAAGGCTTCAAGATTGTGAACACAGGGCTTGCAGGGGCGGGAGTAGAGCGCTGGAGGTGGCTCCGGGAGGAAGCTCTGACCCAGCACAGGAGGAAGGAAGGTGAAGTGGTTAAGCCGTGCACCTTCCAGCCACAAAGCCTGGCTTTATCCAGCTTTGTCTCCTCCAAGCCTCCTTCTCCTCAGAGGAACAATCTATAACTGAACTCATCACAGTGATGAGCACATCAATAAATCTTAGCTATTATTTCTATGATCATATTTTTTAAATACAAAAAAAAACTGGACAAATGGGTGGTCTGAAAACAGAAAAACAAAAATTCTCCATTTTTGCTTAACAACAATTTTCACATAACAACCTGGTCTTTGGAACCTAACCATTAAGTATGATGATAATTGTAGTTTATCTGTAGGTATTTTTTCTAGATGCCCTCTTTAAGATTAAGGAAGTTCTTTCTTTCTTTTTTTTTTTAAATCAGTTTTTTGAATATTTTTCATAAATGGGGGTTGAATTTCATCAAATGTTTCTATTTTTCTGTACTTACTGAGATGACTTTGTTTTTAGTATGTTGATATGGTGAATTAGAACCTTAAATTCTGAGATAAACTCTACTTGATCATGATTTATTATCCTTTTTCGGTGTTACTGGATTTGATGTGTTAATATTTTTTTAAATCTTTATTCTTTTATTATTTTATTTTCTATTTTTCAGGTTTTAGTATCAGGGTTATACTGGGCTCATAAATGATTGGGAAGAATTACATTCTCTTCTATTTTATGAAAGAGTTTGTGTGAAATTTGTATTTTTTTCTATTTTATGAAAGAGTTTGTGTGAAATTTGTATTATTTCTTCCTTAAATGTGTGGTAGAACTTCCAGGTGAAGTCATCTGTGCCATGAGTTGTCTTTGTGAAAAAGTTTTTAACTAAAACTTCAAGATGTTCAGATTGCTAACAGATACATGAGGAAATGCTCAGGATCATTAGCCATTAGAGAAATGCAAATCAAAACTATAAGAAATACTATCTCACATCAACGAAGCTAGCATTAATCCAAAATGTTGGAGAGGTTGTGGAGAGGCTGAAACACTTATACGCTGCTAGTGGAATGTAAAAATGACACAACCACTTTGGAAATCGATATGGCACTTACTTAAAAAGCTAGAAATAGAAGTACCATACCATCCAGCAATCCAACTCCTTGGAATATATCCTAGAGAAGTAAGACCCATCACATGAATAGATATAGGCACACCCATGTTCACTGCAGCACTGTTCACAAGAGCAAAAAGATGGTAACAACCTAGGTGCCCATCGATGGATGAATGGATAAAAAAAATTGTGGTACATTTACACAATGGAATACTACCCAACCATAAAGAACAACAAAGAATCTGTTAAACATCTCATAACATAGATGAATCTAGAAGGCATTACACTGAGTGAAATTAGTCAGTTGCAAAAGGACAAATACTGTATGAAACCACTATCATAAGAACTCAAGAAAAGGTTTAAACGCAGAAGAAAACATTCTTTGATGGTTATGAGGGTGGGGAGGGAGGATGAGGGTTATTCACTAACTAGATAGTAGACAAGAATTATCTTAGATGAAGGGAAGGACAACACACAATACAGTGGAAGTCAGCACAACTGAACTAAACCAAAAGCTAAGAAGTTTTCTGAATACTACCAAACACTTCAAGGGACAGAGTAGCAGGGGTGGGGATCTGGGGACCATGGTTTCAGGGGACATCCAGGTCAATTGGCATAACAAAGTTTATTAAGAAAATGCTCTGCATCCTACTTTGGTGAGCAACGTCTGGGGTCTTAAAAGCTAGTGAGTGGCCACCTAAGATGCATCAATTGGTCCCAACCCACCTGTAGCAGAGGAGAATGAAGAACACCAAAGACACAAGAAAATATTAGCCCGAGAAACAAAAAGGGCCACATAAACCAGAGACTCCACCAGCCTGAGACCAGAAGACCTAGATGGTACCTGGCTAACACCAATGACCAGCCTGACAGGGAACACAACAGAGAGTCCCTGATGGAGCAGGAGAAAAGTGGGGTGCAGAACTCAAATTTTAGTAAAAAGACCAGACTTAATGGTCTGACTGAGACTGGAGGAACCCGAGAAGGCATGGCCCCTGGACTTTCTGTTAACCCAGAACTAAAACCATTCCCGAAGCCAGCTCTTCAGACAAAGATTAGACAGGACTATAAGACGTAAAATGATACTTGTGAACAGTGTGCTTCTTAGTTCAAGTGGATACGTGAGACTAAATGGGCAGCTCCTGTCTGGAGGTGAGATGAGAAGGCAGAAACGGATAGGAGCTGGTTGAATGGACACAGGAAATCTGGGATGGAAAGGAAGCATGTGCTGACGTACTATAGGGGTAACAAATAGGGCCACATAACAATGTGTTTATAAATTTTTGTATGAGAAACTAACTTGAGCTGTAAACTTTCACTTAAAGCACAATTTTAAAAAATGTTGGAACTGGAAAAAAAAAGAGTGTGCCTATTATTATTACTGAAATGAGTGTCGTATGGATCTCAATTAAGTTAATTTTGGTTGATAACGTTGTTCAAATTTATATTCTTATTGATTTTTATCTGCTTGTTCTTCCAGTTACTGAAAAAAGATTGCTGATATCTCCAAGTATAATCATAAATTTGTCTATTTTTCTTTTTAGTTCTATTAGCTTTGTTTTATGTATTTAAAAAAACACTTTATTAGGTGAATATCCCTTTGTCATTATGCAATTTATCTTTTTTCTAATAACATTATTTTAGAGTTTACTTTGATATTAATATGTTCACTCCAACTTTCTCTTGATTTGTTTTTGGCATGATTATCTCTCCCCTCTCCCCCCTCATTCTTTTAAGTTTATTCTACCTAGCTGTTTACACTTAAAGTGGGTTTTCTGTAGAGAGCATAGAATTGGTTTTTGCTTTTTTTTTCCCCCATCTGACTATCTCTAAATTTCAACTGGTATGCTTTGACATTTGCATTTAATGTAATTGTTGATACACTTATATTTTAAAATACACTCTTGAAAGTTGCCTTCTTTATGTGCCATCTGCTTTCTGTTGTATGTTTCCTCTCATTCTGCCTTATTTTCAACTTATTTATACATATATCTATTATTATATTATATATTATATTGCTAATGCTGTCCTTCTTTTAAATGCGTGTGAATGTGTATGTGTATTTGTAGATCCACATTTTCAAGTAGTTATCATTCTGTTTTTGCCTGAAGAAATTCCTTTAAACTTTTTGTAGTGTTTTGTCTAAACAAATAATTCACCTTTAATTTTGAAAGTTATTTTTGCTAATTACTTAAATTAAAAAAAAAATTCCAATTGTTTTATTTTTTAAACCATTTGTATCGTGAACTCTTCCTTCTATATTCTAACAAAGGGAAACAATTTGTGTGCCCTCTCTCCTCTCAGAGGGTTTTGTAAACCTTTGAAATTTAGCTCTCCTGGGATGCCTAATGACCTCATCTTTTTGATGGACACCTGTACACACAAAAAAGTATGATTTTGCGGAAGTGACACTGTCTTGCAGCTTTCTATATACCAAGTGGAAGCACACTTTGTATTTATGTTTTTATGCTTGCTTTGCAGTTGTTGTTAGGTGCCGCGGACTTGGTTCCAACTCATATTGACTCTATGTACAACAGAAGGAAACACTGCCCGGTTCTGCACCATCCTCACAATCTTAAGCCCCTTGTTGCAGCCACTGTGTCAACCCATCCCGTTGAGGGTTTTCCTCTTTTTTGCTGACCCTCTCCTTTACCAAGCATGATGTCCTTCTCCAGGGACTGATCCCTCCTGACAATATGTCCAATGCATGTGAGACATAGTCTCGCCATTCTTGCTTCTAAGGAGCATTCTGGTTGTATTTCTTCCATGACAGATTTGTTTGTTCTTTTGGCAGTCCATGGTATATTCAATATTCTTCTCCAACACCACAATTCAAAGGTATCAGTTCTTCTTCGATCTTCCTTATTCATTGTCCAGCTTTCACATGCATATGAGGCGACTGAAAACACCATGGCTGGCTTGGGCGCACCTTAGTCCTCAAGGTAACATCTTTGCTTTTCAGCACTTTAAAGAGATCTCTTGCAGCAGATTTGTCCAAAGGGATGCGTCTTTTGATTTCTTGACTGCTGTTTGATTGTGCTGTTGACTGTGGATCCAAGTAAAATGAAATCCTGGACAACTTCAAGGTTTTCCCCATTTCTAATGATGTTGTCTGTTGGTCCAGTTGTGAGATTTTTGTTTCCTTTATGTTGAGGTGTAACCCATACTGAAGGCTGTGGTCTTTGATCTTCATCAGTAAGTGCTTCAAGTCCTCTTCACGTTCAGCAAGCAGGGTTGGGTCATCTGTATATCACAAGTTGTTAATGAGTCTTCTTCCGATCCTGATGCTAAGTTCTTCATATATGAAGCTTTTCAAATTATTTGCTCAGCATACAGATCAAATAGGTATGGCAAAAGAATGTAACCCGGAAGAATACCTTTCCTCACTTTAAACCATGCAGTATCCCCTTGTTCTGTCCAAACAACTGCCTCTCGATGTATGTACTGGTTCCTCATGAGCACAATTCAGTGTTCTGGAATTCCCATTCTTAGC
This sequence comes from Elephas maximus indicus, assembly GCF_024166365.1. NCBI lineage: Eukaryota > Metazoa > Chordata > Mammalia > Proboscidea > Elephantidae > Elephas > Elephas maximus. Next base: position 23,803,156 of record NC_064819.1, read on the forward strand.
AATGTTACCCATAATCTGTTATGATCCACACAGTCGAGTGCCTTTGCATAGTCAATAAAACACAGATAAGCATCTTTCTGGTATTCTTTGCTTTCAGCCAGGATCCATCTGCCATCAGCAATGATATCCCTGGTTCCAGGTCCTCTTCTGAAACCGGCCTGGATTTCTGGCAGTTCCCTGCTGATACATTGCTGCAGCCACTTTTAAATGATCTTCACCAAATTCTGTTTGAGTGTGGTGTTACTGAGATTGTTTGATAATTTCTGCATTTTGTGGTATCACCTTTCTTGGGAACCAGCATAAATATGGATCTTTTCCTGTCGGCTGGCCAGGTAGCTGTCTTCCAAATTTCTTGGCACAGACAAGTGAACACTTCCAGAGCTGTATCTGTTTGTTGAAACAGCTCAACTGATATTCCGACAATTCCTGGAGCCTTGTTTTTTGCCAATGCCTTCAGTGCAGCTTGGACTTCTTCCTTCAGTAACATTGGATCCTGATCATATGCTACCTCCTGAAATGGTTGAATGTTGACCAATTCTTTTTGGTATAGTGACTCTGTGTATTCCTTCCACTTTCTTTTGATGTTTTCTGAGTTGTTAAAAAATTTCCCCATAGAATCCTTCAATATTGCAACTAGGGGCTTAATTTTTTTCTTCAGTTCATCCTGCCTGAGTAATGCCAAGCATGTTCTTCCCTTTTGGTTTTCTATCTCTAGGTCTTTGCACATGTCATTATAATATTTTACTTTGTCTTCTCGAGTCGCCCTTTGAAATCTTCTGTTCAACTCTTTTACTTCATCATTTCTTTCTTTTGCTTTAGCTACTTTAACCTTCAAGAGCAAGTTTCAGAGTCTCTTCCGACATCCATTTTGGCCTTTTCTTTCTTTTCTTTTTAATGACCTCTTGCTTTCTTCATGTATGATACCCTTAATGTCATTCCACAACTAGCCTGGTCTTTGGTCATTTGTGTTCAATGCGTCAAATCTATTCTTGAGATGGTCTCTAAATTCAAGTGGGATATAATCAAGGTCTTACTTTGGCTCCATCAACTTGTTTTAATTTTCTTCAATTTCAGCTTGAATTTGCATATGAGCAATTGATGGTCATTTCTGCAGTCAGACCCTGGCCTTATTCAGACTGATGATATTGAGCTTTTCCATCGTCTCTTTCCACAGATGTACTCGATTTGATTCTTGTGTATTTCATCTGGTGAGGTCCATGTGTGTAGTCACCGTTTATGTTGGTGAAAAAAAATTGCAATGAAGAAATCATTGGTCTTGCAAAATTCTACCATGAGATCTTGGACATCATTTCTACCAAGAAGGCCATATTTTCCAACTACCGATTCTTCTTGTTTCCAACTTTTGCGTCCCAGTCACCAGTAATTATCAATGCATCCGGATTGCATATTCGATTTCAGACTGCAGAAGTTGGTAAAATATTCCTCAATTTCTTCATTTTTGGCCTTAGTGGTTGGTGCTTAAATTTGAATAATATTCAAATTAACTGTTTTTTTTGTGTAGACGTATGGATATTATCCTATCACTGACAGTGTTATACTGCAGGATAGATCTTGAAATGTTCTTTTTGTTGATGTATGCAGCGCCATTCCTCTTCAAGTTGTCATTCCCGGCATAGTAGACCAAATGATTGTCTGATTCATAATGGCCAGTACCAGTCCATTTCAGCTCACTAATGCCTAGGATATTGATCTTAAGGCATTTCATTTCATTTTTTGACAACTTCTAACTTTCCTAGATTCATTCCTCACACATTCCATGTTTTGATTATTAACGTATGTTTGCAGCTGTTTCTTCTCATTTTGAGTTAAGCCATTATCAACAAATGAAGTTCCCAAAAATTTGGCTTCATCCATGTCATTGAAGTCAACTCTACTTTGAGGAGGTAGCTCTTACCCAGTCGTGTTTTGAGTGTCTTCCAACCTGAGGGGCTCATCTTCTGGCACCATATCAGACAATGTTCCACTGCTATTCATGAGGTTTTCATTGGCTAATTCTTTACAGAAGCAGACTGCTGGGTCCTTCTTCCTAGGCTGTCTTAGTCTGGAAGCTAAGCTGAAACCAGTCTTCCATGAGTGACCCTGCTGGTATATTAACACTGGTGGTATAGCTTCCAGCATGACAGCAACATGCAAGCTCCACAGCATGACAAACTGACAGACTTGTGGGGGTGCTTTGCAATATAACAACATTTTTATCATCCCTTTTCATTTACTTTTTCTAACAATATTTTTTACATTATGATCTCAATTTTGTAGATGTGATAACAGACTTGAAAACATTCATAGAAATAAGGTGCAAAGTATGCCTCTTAGGTAAGCCCTGACTTTTTCACTGCATTTTTTCCTGTGTACCAATCAACTCAGAGGAATTGCTTTCACAAGCTTCCTTTTATCTTCTCTTGTATTCATCCTTAAGTGAGCTTCAGAACACCGTCTCCATTTTATCCTGATTTCCCAACCCAGGGTACTGATTTCCACCTTAGAACCACTATAGAAGTCTTCACATTACCCTGACTTTGCATGGATTTTGACCCTTAGGTGTTCCATGTCTAGGGCACAATTGTGCCTATATAATGAGTAAGGGCTCCTTCAAGAGACAAAATGTTTGTTTACATGTCACCTTTGAGCCAAAGCACACCAACTTTCACCTTTATTTTATAGGGTTAGAGCCTCAATTAGTCTTGTTGGCCTTATTTCAAGACCTGTTGTTTTTACAGTCTCACCATTTGCTGACCCTGAGTACACTTGTCACTTGAGCCTCTAACCTTTATACCTTCCCCGGTTAAGAGCACACCCACTAGTTATATTACCTATAGAGTTCTATCTGCAAAGCTAAATTCTAATAGTTCAAGTCACTGACTTCAGCAGTTGAAGGATGTAACTACTCGCAGTATGTCTCCAATTTCTAAATAGCCAGAAGACCATTAGAAAAAGGTACCAATCACTAATATTAATTCCTCCGTGAATACCACATGTTTCCAGTCAGAGTCTGAACACATCAGACACTCCCAGAGTGTTAGCACATGGAAAGTAGCTTTTATTACTTGCAGCAAGAAGCAGATAGCACACCAGAACAAACGCGGATCCATTTATCAGCATCTCCCCAAGGCGAGAATAATGGTCAGTTGGAAATGATGACGCTTCCCTGCACACCCCACTTTGTGCCATGGGTAGTGAACCCTGCCTCCTGGGCCAGGTAGGCTTAGCCAGGTAGGCTTAGCTGGTAGGCTCAGCCAGGTAGGCTGAAAGCTTCTGCTACATGTACTGTCCACTACTAGCACCATAGCTGAGGGGACCCTGAGGTCCACCCCCCAGCATTTTTATACCCCAAAGTCCACGTGATATTGTATATGGACAAACATCTGGACTCAGACGGTGGGGGGATGTGTTGTTTGCTCTGAGGCCACATCCTTCCTGAGGCCTGTTGCCAAGGTGATGAGTTGGGGATTCCCAGCTCATTTGCACATGTTAAAGTGTTACAGGGCTATTTTACAAAACAAGAGCCCCTTGGTTGCTGGCAAATTCCAAGAGCTATTTTCAGAAAATAGAGACAAAAGGCCAAATCTAGTTCATAGTCTCACAAAAGACACAGACAAGTTGGGGAATCTAGAAACCAAACTAAAAGACTAACAGCTATATATATATATTCCCAATTTTATCTCTCTCTCACATACCCACACACACTGACACACACTCACACATTGAGTCCATGCCTAAACATAGAACGATTTAATGAATACAGACCCAGGGCTATCAAGGAGAAAGTCAGTTGTATGTGATCAGGAACTAATATAACATGATATGACATGACTTGACATGACATGATATGACATGACATAATGTAATACATTATTACATCCACTATGTTTTGCAACCATCAGCACTATTTATTTCCAAAAGGTTTTTATCACTACAGACAGAAACTCAATGTGCCTTAAGTAATAATTCCCCATTACACCCTCCTCCTAGCCACTTAAAAAAAAAAAACCAAACTGGTTGCCATTGAGTGGATTCCGACTCATAGGGACAGAGTAGCTCCTGGTAACTACTAATAAACTTTTGTCTCTATGCATTTGCCTGTTCATATAAGTGGGATCATACAATATTTTCTTTTTGCATCTGACTTATTTCACTCAGTATGATGCCTTGAAGGTTTATCTATGTAATAGAATAAAGAAAATTTATTGGTTGGGTATGCAACATTCTGATTATCCATTTATCTGTCATGAACACTGATGTTGATTTCACCTTTTGGCTCTTGTGAATAATGCTGCAATAAACATATGAGTACAAGTATGTTTGAGTCCCTGCTTTCAAGTTTTTTGAGTATATACTTGGGAGTGGAACTGCTGGATTGTATGGTGATTCTATTCGTAACTTTTTGAGGAACCACCAAGAAGAAGAATTGGCACCCTTGAATTACGGTGTTGGCGAAGAATATTGAGCATACCATGGACTGTCAGAAGAAGGAACAAATTTGTCTTGGAAGAAGTACAGCCAGAATGTTCCTTGAAAACAAGGATGGCAAGACTTATGCATTTTGGACATGTTATCAGGAAGGACCAGCCCCTGGAAAAGGACATCATGCTTGATAAATTAGAGGGTCAGTGAAAGAGGGGAAGGCTCTCAATGAGATGGATTGACACAGTGGCTGCAACAATGGGCTCAAGCATAACAACTATTGTGAAGATGGCACAGTACTGGGCTGTGCTTTGTTTCGTGGTACATAGGATTGCTGTGAGTTGAAACTGACTCAGCAGCACCTAACAACAACAACATGTGTATATATCTATATACACATTCTTGATATTAGGCTCTGATCAGATATACGGTTAACAAACATTTTCTCATATTTTGTAGGTTGTCTGTGTACGTTCTTGGTAAAATCCTTTTAGTTTTCAATTTTGGTGATGTTCTATTTACTCATTTTTTCTTTAGTTTTTCACGTTTTTGTTATTAGGGGCAGCTATTATTAATTCCACTATATAAACGAGAAAACTGAAGATTACAGAATTATATTTACATGTTGCATTTAATGTACAAGGAATTTTGCTGGGTCTGTGGAAGTCATGGCTCTGCTCTTAAGAAGTCTATATTATAATTTGAAAAGCAATATTAAAATGCATATAATTTCAGGATGGCCTCCATATTTTTCTGTAAGGAATTCAACCTTCCTTTTTGAGCTCTTGTTGGCATCATATTTACAGGGTTTCTTTTCCTAATGGATGATCCAATGCTGCAGATAGTTTCCTGACAATCATTGTATCTAGTATGTTTTCTGTCATGTTAAGTCAGGAATTATTTGTCTTAATTTAAAGCTATAGGAAACTGTAGTGGTGGACAGTCCATGGTGATGAGAATAGCTACTTATTGATTACCTGCTATGGGACAGGAACTGTGCTGTGTTTTCTATAGCTGTTGTAATAATCAACATAATTTACTGATAAGTTAATGTGTACAGTATTATGTCATTAAATCCTTTCTTTTACACCGTGAGGAAGGAATTATTATTATTATGTTTATCTTGCAGAAGAAGAAATTCAAGCTTAGCAGATGTCAATAAACTAGTTCCTGGTAAAGCCAGGATTTCAATGCAATTTTTCTGACACTAAAGCCTATCTTCTTAATAACTACACTACACCGTGTTTCCATTTCATCTACCAGTCGTCTTTCAAGGTAGGTACAGGCACACCTTGGAGATATTGTGGGTTCGGTTCCAGGCCACCACAATAAAGTGAGTATCGCAATAAAGGAAGTCACATGAATTTTTTGGTTTCCCAGTGCATGTAAAAGTTATGTTTATGCTAATACATAGTCTATTGAGTGTGAAATAGCATTGTGGCTAAAAAACAATGTACATAGCTTGATTAAAAAAATACTTTATTGCTAAAAAGTGCTCACCATCATCTGAGCCTTCAGCAAATGGTAATCTCTTTTCTGGTGGAGGGTTTTGCCTCCACATTGATGGCCACTGACTGATCAGGGTGGTGGTTGCTGAAGGTTGGGATGGCTGTGGCAATGTCTTAAAATAAGACAACAATGCAGTTTGTCATATCGATTGACTCTCCCTTTCATGAAAGATTTCTCTGTAGCATGCAACACTGATAGCATTTTACTCACAGTAGAGCTTCTTTCAAAATAGGAGTCAGTCTTCTCAAACCCTGCCGCTGCTTTATCGACTAAGTTTCTGTAATATTCTAAATCCGTTGTTGTCATTTCAGCAGTGTTCACAGCATCTTCACTAGGAGTAGTTTCCATCTCAAGAAACCACTTTCTTTGCTCATCCTTAAGAAGAAATTCCTCATCCAATAAAGTTTTATCATGAGATTTCAGCAATTCAATCACATCTGAGGTTCTGCTAATTCTAGTTCCCTTCCTATTTCCGCCACATCTGCAGTTACTTCCTCCACTGAAGTCTTGAGCCCCTCAAAGTCATCCATGAAGGTCAGAATCATCTCAGGGTAAACTCCTGTTAATGCTGATATCTTGACCTCCTCCCATGAATCACAAATGTTCTTAATGGCGTATAGAATGATGAATCCTTTATAGGTCCATCAGAGGAGTCACTGTCTATGGCCTTATGAAACGCATTTCTTAAATAATAAAACTTGAGAGTTGAAATTACTCCCTGATCCGTGGGCTGCAGAACGGAGGTTATTATATTAAAAAAAAATTATATTAGCAGGCATGAAAACAACATGAATCTCCTTGTACATCTCCATCACAGCTCTTGGGTGACCAGGTACACTGTCGATGAGCAGTAAGATTTTGAAAGGAATCTTTCTTTCCTGAGCAGTAGGTGTCAACAGTGGGCTTAAAATATTCAGTAAACCATGTTGTTTTATTTATAGAGCACAGGCAGAGTAGATTTAGCATAATTCTTAAGGGCCCCAGGATTTTTAGCATGGTAAATGAGCACTGGTTTGAACTGAAAGTCATCATCTGTCTTAGCCCCTAAGAAGAGAGCCAGCCTGTCCTTTGAAGCTTTGAGACCAGGCATTGACTGTCTTCTCCTCTCTAGCTAGCAAGTCCTAGATGGCATCTTTTTCTAAAATAAGGCCATTTTGTCTACACTGGAAAGTTGTTGCTTAGTGCAGCCCCCTTCATCAGTTATTTTAGCCAGATCTTCTAGATAACTTGCTACAGCTTCTACATCAGTGCCTGCAGCTTCACATTGCACTTTCATGCTATGGAGATGGCTTCTTTCCTTAAACCTCATGAACCACCCTCTGCTAGTTTCAAACTTTCCTTCTGCAGCTGCCTCACCTCTCTCAGCCTACATAGGGCTTAAAGAGAGTTAGGGCCTTGCTCTGGATTGGCCTTTGGCTCGAGGGAATGTTGTGGCTGTGTTACCAGAATAAGGTTCTTGCCTCTCACCGGTCAAGAATGAGCAGGTAAGGCATGTAAAGTTTTCCACACGAACAAAGCTTTATTGAAGAGGCTCGCAAGCAGAGACGAGGAGGGCCTAAAGCAATGCTTACCCCGTCTCAGAGAACAAAAGACGGGCCTGGGTTTTTAAAAGCTCTTGTTTTTTTTCTTGGGCGGCAGGAAAAGATTCATGTTTATTCACAGGCACCGGAGGGGATATGTTAACTATGGTGAGCTCGCAGCAGCTTTCCAAGATGGCCCCTGTCCCAGAGGTCTCTGGGATTCATAGCAGGACTTATTATGGGGTGTCGCGCCTGCACAGTCTCTCTGCTGCTGCTGCTGCCCCTCACTGTTCCTGGTGAACAGTCACACAGTGGTCACAGGTGGATGTTCCGCGCATGTCCCTGGGGCTAGTTTTCTCCAGCTGCTTCTGTAAGGCAACTTTAAAGAAGTTTGCAGGCTATTTTCTGATACCCTGCCCCATTGTTTTGGGGAATGGCTTTGTTTCTGTACCCTGGCCCATTTCCTGTACTTTGTCTGCAGATTTGGGTGACCCTCTGTTCCCTGTCTTACCTGGTTTGATATTCTATCCAGACCACTAGAACTTTCTCCATACCAGCAATAAGGCTGATCGCTCTCTTATCTTTCCTGTGTTCACTGAGTATCACTTTTAATTTTCTTCAAGAACTTTTCCTTTGCATTCATAATGTGGCTAATTATTTGTCACAAAGGCCTAACTCTTGGCCTGTCGTGGCTTTCAACATGCCGTCTTCACTAAGCTTAATCATTTCTAGCTTTAGATTTAAAGTGAAAGATGTGAGACTTTTCCTTTCACTTGAACACTTAGAGGCCATTGTAGGGTTATTAATTGGCTTAATTTCAATATTGTCCTGTCTCAGGGAATAGGGAGGCCCAAGGAGAGGGAGAGAGATGAGGGGGGTGGGAGGGTGGGGATTGGTGGTGGGGGGATGGGGGGTACAGCCGGTTTGCAGAGCAGTCAGAACACTTTGGAGAAATAGACTTCCTGTGATTTGTAAATCTTTTAGACTGTCTCTATGAATTCACACTGGGAAGGATCCTCAGGCATCATAAAATAAATAAATGTTGTTCAATATGCCACGCTAAACTGAAGCCTTTCAAGTAAGTAGGAAATGCCACTAACCAAATTATTAAATTCTCTAAACATCTGGTAAAACACCTTTATCCTAAGTATGTTTTTGTTGTTAGGTGCCGTTGAGTCGATTTCAGTTTATTGCAACAAGTCAACAATGTGATATGGATGCCTTAAAAATGTTAATAAAACTTTTTAACAGAGGCATACTATCCAAAGGGTGGAGGTGACCATCCTATTCTATTCTATGATAATCAAGTTATACAATGTTTAAGATGTGAAGAAAAGCTTGAAAGTGTCCCAGAATGGAGGCCCAGAATAGGAAAAGGGCTGGAAGCCAGTTAATCTAAAGACAATTTAGAAGCATGGGGATGTTTGAAGAAAAAAAAAAAAAAATCTATGGAGAACTGTAATAGTTATCTTGGGTTATAAATTACAGGAGGACAGATTTGAACTCAATAAAAAGCAGTACTAATGGAAACCCTGGTGGTGTAATGGTTAAAAGCTACATCTGCTAACCAAAACGGTTGGCAGTTCAAATCCACCAGGCACTTCTTAGGAAGCATATGGGGCAGTTCTCTTCTATCCTATAGGGTCTCTATGAGTCAGAATTGACTCGATGGCAATGGGTTTTGGTTTGCTTTTATATATTAATAGCATTTTATTTAATACATTTGACAAAGAAATTATTTATCTCAAAGAATAGTCAGTCCCCACATCAAGAGGTATATAAACGTGAACCTGTCAGATGTGCTGAAGAAACAATTCTCATATCAAGAGGGAGGTTAGACTAGAGAGCTAATAAAGTCCTTCAAAGCTCTGTGATTTTATAAACAAAAAATGAAAATTAGATGCATATTTATATTCAAATAGGTAAAGTGGGTTTGTTTAGATAGTCCTTTATGCATTGATCAAGATTATCACCATATATGTAGAGCAAAATTCTAACTCACAAAAAAAGACCAGACTTACTGGCCTGAAAGAGACTGGAGAAACCCTGAAAGTATGGCCCTCAGACACCCTTTTAGTTGAGTAATGAACTCCCTCCTGAGGTTCTTCCCTCATTCAAAAATTAGACAGGCCCATAAGACAAAACGAGACTAAAGGGGCACAATAGCCCAGGGGCAAGGATGGGAAGGCAGGAGGGGACAGAAAAGCTGGTAATAGGGAACCTAAGGTCCAGAAGGGAGAGTGTTGAAATGTTGTTGTGTTGTTAACCAATGTCATAAAACCATATGTGTACTAACTGTTTAATGAGAAGCTAGTTTGTTCTGTAAACCATCTAAAGTATAATAATAATAAAATATATATATATTTGACGTATTGGGGCAGGTCAAAAAATATTTTTATTTGACCCTGCTAATCTTTGTTATACAGTTAATTTTACATCCTGTTACCTAAACAAATGTACTGCCTGAATAAAACATGCACGTAATTTTTGACGTGGTCATTGATCTTCCTTGGTTAGTTATTTTATTATACTATATGTTCTCACAAAATTATAAACATTTTCATTCTAAAACAGTAATAGACTCGTGCAGATATGAATGAAAGTCCTGATGGAGCGTATCTTTTGTCAGATTTCACTCTTCTTTCTCATTATCTATCACTTCTCTGGAAACCTTGGTGGTGTAGTGGTTAAGTGCTATGTCTACTAACCAAGAGGGCAGCAGTTCAAATCCACCAGGTGCTCCTTGGAAACCCTGTGGGGCAGTTCTACTCTGTCTTACAGGGTCCCTGTGAGTCAGAATCAACTCGATGGCAACGGGTTCAGTGTTTTGGTTATCACCTCTTTATATTAAATAATAGGTATTTACTCAAAGCAAAGGCAAATATTTCTAGAGTTATAATAGTTCTGGTTTTAATAATTCATTGCTGCCTCAAACAATTTTCTCTGTTTTTTGTTTGCTTGTTTGTTTTAATTAAAAATGCAAGTTGAGGAAAGAAGAAAAAAATGACTTACAAATGATTTTGTAAAATTTTAAACTCTGAATTCCTTTTCAAGTTTCAGGTTAGGAGGCATATTGAAGGATTCAATGTTTTATTCAATACTTTATTCTGGCAGTTGGAAATAAAAAAAATATATATGTTTAACATTTATTGAGCACACACTACGAAGCAAAAACTGTTCTAATGTGTTTTAAATGTAATACTTCATTTAATCAGTACAAAAATCCAATGAGGTCTATTATTACATTGTTTTTGAAAACAGGGAAATTGAAATATAGAGAGGTTAGTCAACAGATTCAGTATGGTGCATAGGCAAGATGCCTGGCCATGGCTCTTTACTGATAAAGTATATTGTGCCTGGGTGCTGGCAAGCGTCAAGCTTAGCTAGATTAGCACTAGCTTTCAGTCATAAAAAAAAAAAAAAAAAAAAAAAAAATTGGGAAATACTGAGACCTTATTCTCTTCTTTGAAAATATCAGTATTTTTGTCTAAATATTATTAGTTTTAGTTTTGTATATACTTAGTATAATCTCCTTGGAAAGATTTTCTTATCCAGAACACGCACACACATTTTAGCATTTTTAATCTTTTCATGACTTTGAGCACTAGAAGAAAATTGATGTTTAACCTAGGCAAGCAAGTTTCTTTTTTCTTTATGCATAACTTTCACATCCCACAGACTTCTGTGGAATTGGACTTCCTGTGTCGGGTCATGAATTCATATAGGAGTTATTACACTTCTCTTGCCAAAGTAAAAGATGCTTATCAGAACAATGAACCCCTGGCGCCCTTTGGTTCTCCATGGACCACGACTAACATAACGGGGGTCAGGGAGTGAGACTGGTTCTCTGTTGTCCTGTGTTGGTCTTGGACAAGTCTCATACTTACTATGCTTCAGGTTCCTCCTCTGCATATTAAGCGAATTAATCAAGTGTTCTCAAAGGTCTTTTCTAGTTCTCAAGTCTGTCTTATTAAGTCAGTTCAGTGTTTATTTTAAGAAGGTACCTACACTGACTACAGAATTGTGTGTTTCATTTCCATGAATATTTCCCGAGAGACTTCTTTGTACCAAGTTTTTAGGAAGCCACTGTGTACGATAAAGAGTTGGTAAGGTCTAGCTTGTGTCCTCATGGAATTTAAAACTAAAGGCATTTCGGTGTGATTGGTGCTATACAAATAGTAAGAAAAAAGGTTTTATGGAAGAATATTTTAAACATGATTCGAGAGATTTAACTTCGGTCCTGTTATTTTAGTTGTCAGGGTGTCTGAAGAGTGGCTGACAGATCTCACCCTTACATTAAGGGTGTGCACACATGTTTTTTGAATAAGGATGTATCTTACCATCCACAGGCCAAGACTAGAAGAGGGTTTAAACTTCGTTTTATTGAAATCATAAATAGATAACAGTAAGGTTTTTTTTTTTTTTACTTCCAGGATTCACATCCTCATCCAGCTTCCATGGATATAAAAATAAAACAAAAGTGGAAGCTATAAATCAAAGTCCAGGCTTAAAGTTACCTTATATACAATTATCACCGTGAACTATTTCCTTGACTAGAAGTCACACCTTCATATCCTTGATCCCCCATATTTCTTAGAATATAAAATAATATTGTTTCCTATTCTTCACATTCAGCCTTTGTTTTAGCATTTGTACTGAACTTGCTTGCTACCTGAAATACACTTTCACCCAATCCTCTGCCAAGAGTTACTGGAATTCACTGACCTGCCAAAGTGAAGTGAAACTATATGCTGCTCATAAAAAAAAAAAAAAAAAACCCAACCAAACCCGTTGCTGTCCAGTCGATTCCGACTCACAGAGACCCTATAGGACACAGTAGAATTGCCCCACAGGGTTTCCAAGGAGTGGCTAGTGGATTGGAACTGTTGACTTTTTGTTAGCAGTCTAAATAGAAATGCATAATTTAGACTTAAAGCTAATAAAAAATGTGTATTGGGTAACATGAAGTTGAATGTAAAGTTACAGCTCAACTTTGTGATGCAAAGTTGCCAAAAAAAAAAGATACGTGGTTGTGAGCAAAGCCATTGTTTTCTTAGACTGTCCCATGATACTTTCCAATTTCCTCTAGTCCCCTCTGAGCAACACTGGAGCTCTTTCATCCTGTTTTTATTTTTTACTCATGCTTCAAATCCAGCAAAAAAAAATTCTGGAAAAATTAATTTCATTATTGACATAAAAGAAATTACTAAAATGAAGGAAAAACGTCCCTCAAAATGATAAAAATTGGCATTCAACGTTCAAAGATTTTGCATTTGTTAAGTAACAGAATTCCCAAGAAAATGTTTCCCTTGATTACCTTGTTCATGAATCTTTGGCGTAACACTATCAAATAATTGTGATCTATTGAGCCTTGTCTCACTGGGGAAAAGGTATCTATTTGCTTATTTGATCATGATTGTCTGGTCTAAACAATTTTATAGGCCTCTATTTTTATTGCTATGAATTGGAGGGTGATATTTGGGCTAATAGGAACCCTGGTGGCACAGTGGTTAAAGCACTTGGCTGCTAACTGAAAGGTTGGCAGTTCGGACCCACCAGCCATTTCATGGGAGAAAAATGTGGTAGTCTGCTTCCATAAAGATTACAGCCTTGGAAACTCAGTGGGGCAACTCTATTCTGTCCTATAGGGTTGATATGAGTCAAAATCAACTCCAAGTCAATGGGTTTCGTTTAATGGGTATTTGGGGTAAGGTAAAGGAAATAGAATAGCTCATTTACTTCCATCTTTCCAAAATATAAAATCCAGTAATAATAATAATAAAAACCCCAAACTGTTGCCTCGAGTCGATTCTGACTCATGGCGACCCTATAATCACTAATATTTCCAGTAATTATTTGGAGTCAGATGCTTTGTTAATAGTGTTACATTCATTATATTATTTAATCTTCACAGTAATTCTAAGAAGTGAGTAATATTATCCATAAGTTACAAATGGGGTAACTTTGGCATATGGTGCTTAACTGACTTATCAGAAGTTACTCAGCTAGTATCTGGTAGAAGTGGGGTTCAAACCTGATGCATCCAGAGGTCACATTTTAAACCACATATCATATGCCTCCGAAATGTAAGTAATTTCTACTCACCTTTTTCTAAATTTCCCATACATTTAAAATAAGTTACCTGGAATTACATACCCATCCTTCCCAGTCCTGTCTCCCTCTCTTCCTCTCTCTCTCCCTCTTTCCCTTCCTTTCTTCCTTCTCTCCCTCTCCTTCCTTCCAGTCTTCCCTCCTTCTTTCTTTCTTTTATTTTTTCACTGCGAGTACCCTTGTGCTCAGGTGAAGAAAGTATTTGGAAAAGTTCAGGGAAAGAATATGGAAGAGGATATGCTGACTATATACATTTACATGTTGTTGTTAGTTGCGGTCAAGTTGGTTTTGGCTCATAGCAACCCTAAATACAACAGAAGGAGGAAATGTTGCCTGGTCCTGTACCACCCTCACAATCATTACTATGTTTGAGCCCATTGACACAGTGTTGCAGCCACTGTGTCAATCCATTTCATTGAGAGGCTTCCTCTTTTTTGCTGACCCTCTGCTTTACCAAGAATGATGTTCTTTTCCAGGGACTGATCCCTCCTGATAACATGTCCAAAGTACGTGAGATGAAGTCTTGCCATCCTCACTTCTAAGGAGCTTTCTGGCTGTACTTCTTCCAAGACAGATTTGTTCCTTCTTTTGGCAGTCCATCGTATATTCAACATTCCCCACTAACACCATAATTGAAAGGTATCAATTCGTTTTCGGTCTTCTATTCTTTGGAAGAAGGACTGGGCAGATTAAGAAAGGAGAAATTAGAAGTAGGGCCATAGATTATTGCCCAATATCTGTAGCCTTAATCTGTAGAACTCAAGATTCCAGGGAGAAAGCTCTCCTTAGAATTAAGGATTTAGAATGCAAGAGTTACGGGCATATCAAACTACTCTGAAATAAGTGTCTGTTGAAAATTATTTTCTGTCTTAAAATTAAAGTTCTTTTTCCATGTATAAAAACTTACAGGTTAAAACTAATTTATCTACCTCAGTGTAAATTTACTTGATTTAAAAATATTGATGCTGCATGGGAAACATAAAATTATATGCTTAAATTCAAGAGCATTAAAAGTGAGTTTAAACATGAAAAGCTATATATTTCTTTTATCACCTCATCTGTTCAGACCATCTTCCAAAATTAACTTTTGTTTTCCCAAAAGCCACATTTTCTCCTCTTTATCAACATACCTTTCTTGAGCCAGAGAGAAAAACTTTAGTTCCCCCAAAGTTTCTCCTCATGTAGCATTGTATCTCCTACAAGAAGAGATTTTCTTCTAGGGACTCATGGACAGGCCAGGCAGACTTAAGCTAAACCATGAGAGCTGAAGTTCAAGAAGGTGTAGCTTCATTTATTCTGGTACACGGGTGTGAGTGCTCTTCTGTTCTTCTCAGCCTCCATGAAATATCCCTTAGCTAAAAAACCCATACCTAACTGGGGTTTGGCTTCTGGAGGCATCCTCACTCGATTTCTGGAACATTTCCAGGCTACTTTCTTTTTTCTTCCCTCTACTACTTACTATCCTTAGCCTTTCTGGTTTCTCAAATCGCCAGTTGGCTTTGTTTCTGCCCACCACTGGTCATCTTTCTATCTGATTTGACTGTTCAATTTTGCAATTGCCATTGATTTTTTAAACTATTATTGTGGTAAAAATGCACATAACAAAACATTTGCAATCTTTGGTGCATGACTCCTGACATCTGTCCTTAGTTTTCAAGTTATAAAACGTTCCCACTTGTGAGCTCCATTTCAGCACTGTGGAGCCTGTTCTAACTGAGATTTCCTCTCACTCATACTCCACGTGACAAGGGGATAGACATTATTGTTATTTTCCATTACCAATATGGAGTAGGGTAAGTGGAAAATGTGGGGACCGGTGATTGGGAAGACGTACTTATGGGTTTTGGGCAAAAAAAGTCCTAGCTTATTCACCAAACTGTTAAATTACAATTACAGAATTTTATTTAATTCTACATCTAATTTATTTTCAAAGACACCATTCTCATTTGCTATTGCTAAGATTCTAATTAAAAGAGAAACTAATCATAATTGTGCATTTCAAATCTGGCTGAATTTCAGGAGGAAACTGTCTTCTGAATTAGCAAAATAGGAGTTAAATTTGTGTCTTTACAGGTTTTGGTGCAGCCTCAGGATATGCTTTTTAAGCAAATTATGAAACATTAGTGTTTTGATTTATGGTTAAAATTTGATAATATGTTTTAATGACATGATAACAGCATCTAAAATTTGCCTGTTGCCATTGTTGTTAGTTGCCATCAAGGCAATTTGGACTCATCGCGACCCCATGTGTGCAGAGTAGAACTGCTCCATAAGGTTTTCAAGGCTGTAACCTTTGGGAAGCAGATTGCCAGGTCTGTAGTTTGAGGCATCTGTGGGTGGGTTTGAACCACTAACCTTTCAGCTAGTAGTCAAATGCTTAACCATTAATGCCACTGAGGGAACACACAAAGTTTACCTAAAATTTAGACCTTATTTTTGGGATACACATCTTGGGATACCCTTGGACATAGCCATCTTAAGATTTTCTAAATAGAATAGAACCTCAAGGATTATATCTAAATAGCATGTGATAACCTTATGTTTAGTGTATCCTCTTCTCCACCTCTCAACTGCTAATCAGTTCCCAAAGCCTGCATAATTGTTATCTCCTCTGTAAGTTCTTCCCTAGTCTTTCCAGGTGGAATTAGTTCTTCCTTTCTCTGACTTTTTGTGATATATCACTAGCACTTCTATTTCATTACAATTATTAATTTCAAGTTTCCCTAATTCAACTGATGATTTATTATAGCTTTACAAGGATTACATGGCTAGGATATATGTTCTGTTCTTGAGATTCCATCTCATAAATCCTTTTTAATTATTTGCTAAAATAGTCTTAGCTTTGATTGCTGGTTTATGGTCTTAACAACCTTATTGTGCTTGATAAAAATCCATATTAAACATATGGCCTTATCTCTCGGTTACATACCAGTTGTTCTCTTGTTATGTTTCAATGAACTCCAATCAGATTATGCATACCTGTCAAGTCAATTCCAGCTCATAATGACCCTATAGGACAGAGTAGAACTGCCCCATAGGGTTTCCAAGGCTGTAATCTTTACGGAAGCAGATTTCTATATCTTTCTTCTGCAGAGGCGCTGATGGGTTTGAATCACAACCTTTTGGTTAACAGTCAAATGCTTAACCACAGCATTACTATGGCTCCTTCCAACCAAACTACTATTCTAGTAATATTTTCCCCAATACCCTATAACAACACACACACACACACACACACACTCTTTGGAGACAGAGCCTGTGACTTTGGGCAAATTTCCTGAGACGGTAGACACCAATATTTAATCTATGAAGCTATCAGGATGATTAAATATAACAATTATGTGATACAAATGGAAATGCTTAATATGTATTTAATAAGTGGTGACAATTATCACAGTTTAATATCTAATTGAACTATTATAGATACTGACATTTTGAGGTAGTTACTATCATTGCCATAATTTTTCAGTGGAAGACCTGCGGTAAAGTATAGTTAAGTCACTGGCTCCAAATTACATATTCAATAAAGTGTAGAGATTGTTTTGATTGTCGAACACATTATTCTCTCACTCTGAGCTAGTTTGCACATTGGAAAGTACCAAGCCCACTCACTAACTCCTACAGAGAAATGAATGACTGATCTTTCTCAGAAGTATGGGAAAGTTAAAATAGGACAGGTTTGTGATGTAAAAGATGACACTCTGATGGTAGACATTCTGGCAGCCAAAGTAATTCTCAAGGGTGCCTTAAACTACAACAGAAGACAGGTCTCCTATATTGTACACTTGTCAATATCTTCTGTCCCAACCAAGAGACAGGCAATGCAAGCTGATTTAACAACTCTTTGAACAAAACTATTGTAGCAAAAATTGAAGGGTTTTAAAATGATATACATTTATGTCTGATGCAGAATGAAATGCTTATTTGGTACTGGGGTGAGATATTACGGGAAATCAGGTCCAGAAGTCAGGTTGGCTCATTTAACAAATCTCTATTTTTCTGAACTGTGTTCAAGGACTGTGCTACACAAAAGAGGCATAAAGAAACAAGACACGCCACTCTTAACATTGAGAAGCTCATTCTGATGGAGGAGGTAGAAAAATAAAAAAAAAAAAAAAGAAAAATAAGCATGCTATTAATACAAAGCGAATGGCTGCCATAATGTCAATGGGAGCACGAAAGACGTAGCCTGTCTCTGCCCCAAACCAAACCAAACCCATTGCTGTAGAGTCGGTTCTGACCCATGGCAACCCTACAGGACAGGATAGAACTGTCCCAAAGAGTTTCCAAAGCTTTAAATCTCTACGGAAGCAGACTACTACGTCTTTCTCCCGCAGAATGGCTGGTGGGTTCAAACTGCCAACCTTTTGGTGAGCAACTGAGCACTTAACCACTGTGCCATCAGGGATCCTCCCCTGTGCCCAGGGGGTGTGGAAAAAGACTTCACTAAGAAGGAGATATTTGAGTTACTTCTTGAAGGAAGTGCAAAAACACTAAGTGATTAGTAAACACAATGTGGAAAATCATGCATGGATGAAAAAAGCATGTTCTAGGAGAAGTGAGTCTTACGTTTTGGGCCAAAATATAAAATGGATGGAAGTGATAGAGATGAGGCTGGAAATGCAGGTGGAGGCTAGGTTATGGAGGGCTTTTACTGACACTTGGAGGGGTCTGGACTTTATCTTCTAGGCTTTGGAGACTCGATGAAGGTTTTTTGATCAAGTGAATCAAAACAATAATGGGGCACGGAAATCTCAATTTACCTCTTGGAAATGGGAAACAAAACACAATATTTTAATAAGGAACCAGATGGGTGCTTCATATTTAAAAGAAATGGATGCAGCTCTCCTTCCATGCCCAGCTTTCACAGGAACACTCTCTCATCCCTCTTACTAGAACAATCTTCCATAGACCTGGGTTTTCAAACCAACACATGAACTACTACTTAAAGACCACAACTTGTTTTTCATTGAGTTATTAGATATGCCCCATTCTGAAGCAAGGAGTTTGGAGAAGTCTGAGGTGCTTTTTAGAAAGACTAAAAATCCTCAGTAAGGCGAACAGGCATTTGCTCATTGGCATAGGTACATGGAACGATGTCCTGTCCTCACATTGCCAACGTGTCAGGACTTGTAACAGATGTTATTACGACACCACAGTAACGCAGAGATGTATGTAAGCTGAGAGCATAATCACTATGAGGACTGACGGCTGATGATTTTGACTGTGCTGAAATTACTCCGGGGTCCCCCCTTTAATTTGTCACATGTCAGCTGGTTTTCAAATCTGGGTTCTCAAAGATTTTCTTTTTACAAAGTGGACGATGATTTGTAAACTGACTCTTCATATCCCCAAACCACGGAGCGTTTTCAAAATTAGTTTCCATGAAATCGGCGTGGTTTCAAAGGAAGTCTTGGCTCCAGTAGCTTTCTGTTTGGAGCCTCTGACTGCCAGGATATCCATTCAAAAAGAAAGATGGTGATTTCTAAATTATTCTATTTTTACTTTGATATCCTCCCTCTAACTCTGCAATTTTCTGCATGCTATTTCCCAGGATCTCCCTCCTGTTTGTCCTCAGGATATGTTACCATTAGCAACTGCTATTCCTGGTCCTGCCCTCCTTGTTTCACTATCTACCAAACCCTAGCGTCCACGTGGAAAGCCTTGCAAATACAACAGTTGAAGGAACTACTTCCACTGAGATATATATGTATATATAGATGTATGAAGTGAGTGACAATCAAAATTATCTTATTTAGCATGAAATAATACAAAGAATTTGCACTGATACGGACATAATATTGGACATTCCTTTTGCTCTTTTGTCTTGACTTTTTACTTCATTTCATTTCCATGCAAAGTTGAACAACAAACATAAACTGAATGCTTGTCTGTCTATACTAGGCACTGTGCTGAGTGCTTAGAATATGATTAGAAAAACCCAAACAATATTTCTGCTCTTGAGACATTCACCAGTTAGAAGAAGAGAGAAGCACATAAAAAGATGATTTTTTTTTAAATAATGATACTAGAATTATTCACACAATGCAATGCTAAGTCTCTGTTTTCTTGCTGGGAAAATAAATGTAATTTTTATGTGTCGGGGACTCCCTACCTGCAACATAAACTGTCACTGCAGGGTACAGATATAGGTTTGTACATGTCTAGAGGTTCCACAGTGGGAATTCATCTGGCCCTACTTTGCTTAAGATACCAAGGACGTTTCTTGGGTGGGGGGGAGGCCTTTCTAATATTAGAATGGAGCCCTGGTGGCTTAGTGGTTAGGAGCTCATCTGCTAACCAAAAGGTAGTCAGTTAGAATCCACCAGTTGCTCCTTGGAAACCCTGTGGGGCAGTTTTACCCTGTCCTGTAGGGTCGCTGTGAAAATAGCAGAGTGAGCTGAGATGCATAAGAAAATTGGTTCATGTCTCAGTGGAAGAAGGGATTGTTCTTAGCCCTTTTCTTGTGGACGTGTGCATGAGTCGTAAGCAGAGGAGATTCAAGAAAACAAGAAAGACCTTATTCTCGAAATCTTTGTTAAAGACGTATACGGTGTGCAGTATGCATGTGAGTCATAGTAGTGTTGGACACAGTAGTAGCCCAAGTGGACCAGAATAAAAGTAGGGGGAAGTTGTTAGGCTTTGGCATATATTTGCAACTCTGACAAGAATGTGGGCATCGTGTCATATTTTGCATAGATACCAGCAATTTTGGCTTGGGCGCTTGGGGCACTGGCTGCCTTGGCAATGTCTCTGTGGCTTAGTGGTGATTTCAGCGTTCTCAGCAGCAATCTTCTTTCCCTTTATCTGGACAGTAGAGGAAAGAAATGGCAGGTAACACATAATCGCTAAGAGGGATTATTTGTGAGAATTTGTCTGATATCCTCTAGGAACACTTAAGACCTAGCTTGGTAAAGTTTGAAGGGGGTTGGAAATACTCATGAGCCTAGGTAAAAGCAAGACTGAGAGGACTATTTGGTACTAATATGATAACACCACTTACTCCCCATTTTTAATTTTTTCTTTCAGGTGATATGTCTTTTCTACCATAAAATAAACTGAAATTAAAAACATGTATATATTCTAAACAATACAGTAACAACTCACTTTTGTATTTCCTGAACACTCTTCTATATTATCTAAATGTTGTTGTGTGTTGTCAAGTCAATTCTGACTCATAGCGACCCTACAGGACAGAGTAGGACTGTCTCACAGGGTTTCCAAAGCTGTAAATCATTATGGGAGCAGATTGTCAGGTCTTTCCTTCTGCTGTCTGGTGGGATGGAACCACCAACCTTTCAGTTAGTAGCTGAGCACTTACCCACTGTGCCACAAGGGCTCCTTTGTTTTCTAAATAGTTGATCCTATTATCACCTTAGATCTGCAAGAAGCAGCTAACCAATACCTCACAAATTTAGCCCTCTACCAGAAAAATGCCTTGATTGAATTCTAGTCTAATCGCATGACCTAAATCTTAATTGAGAGTCAACTTTAAAAGACATTTATGTAGCCTCTATAAAATTGTCCTTGCACTGATGTGCCAGTTACCAATTGACTGTTTCTGTGCTTCACATGGACCCCTCTTTGCCCTGCTTTATGATACTGGAGCTGGATGCTGTGGACATTTCTCCTTTGCCAGCTGGTGGAATGTTAGGGTTCATCAATAAAGGACACAGAAGTGGAATAGCAAGGTGATGAAGGTAGGGAGACTCTTTTCTTCTGGGTTCCAATCTACCTTCCATTATTATTATTCAGTAAGGGAGTTTTAGCTGTATCCTCAGAGTATAATTTCCCTAGAAGAATCCACTAACAAGCAGCTAAGTGCTTAAACAGACCAGCTCTGGCCTGCCCATACCCTCTGCAAAGACAGGCCACTTTCACTGTCCAGTTCTACACACTCTGGTAAATTTTTTGAGCAGGTTGTGTGTTCCTGTGGTCACCATGCCCATGCCAAGAAGGTCTGAATTTCAGCTTAGGGTGAGACCCTTCTCCTAGTCCTTAGTTCCTTTATATGCAGTCTCCTTCAGCCCAGAGCTTGTACCTGCTTTTTTGTATCTATCACTTCTGGACCTTGTAATAGTGTTCCTTTACTCCTTTTAGTAGCTAACTACCCTCAAATAGTGAGCAATTATATATATTTAATTTTGCCTGTTCAAATGACTGATGTGGTTTTACATCTTGATTAGGCCCTGTCTTAGTTATCTAGGGCTGCCACTGCAGAAATATCACAAGTAGATGGCTCTAACAGAATTTTATTCTCTCAGAGTTTAGGAGGCTAGAAGTCCAAATTCAGGGCGCCAGCTCCAGGTGAAGGCTTTCTCTCTCTGTTGCCTCTGGGGGAAGGTCCTGGTCATCAATATTCCCCTGCGTCTAGGAACTTCTCAGTGCAGGAACCCTGGATGCAAAGGACTCACTCTGCTCATGGCTCTCCTTTCTTGATAGTAACAAGGTCCCTCTCCTTTTTGCTTGCTTCTCTTTTATATGTCAGAAGAGATTGACTTAAGATAAAACCTAATCCCATGGATTGGGTTCTGCCTCATCAACATAACAGAAAGCTCACTCCCAAATAGGATCATATCCACATGCATAGAGACTGGGATTTATCACACACAGGATAATTACATCAGATCATAAAATGGAGGATAAACAGACAATACCAGGAATCATGGCTTAGCCACCTTGGCACATATTTTTGGAGGACACGATTCAATCTATAACAGGCCATAACTGATATATACTATTTTTCTACCATGCTAGTAAAATAAACTAATATAGAGATCAAAATGACAAACTTAACATCAGCTCTAAAAAGTAAATATTATTATTTTTTAATTATGTAATAAAAATCCATTGAGCTTTACTTTTTATTTTGGTGTCCAGTAAAGTCAGAGGATACCGTATGTTATTGGAAAATAATGGATTCCTTGTACTAGGGTTGACAAACTTTTTCTATGAAGAGCCAAATAGTGGTTATGGAAGTGGCTGTGTTCCAGTAAAACTTTATTTACAAAATCAGGTATCTGGCCAGATTTGACCTTTATGCTGTAATTTTCCAACTTTTAATTTAGACAATAATCTCATCACACAGATTCACAGTAAAAATATCACTTATTAAAAATATGACAGACTGTATTCTTGTTTCAAAGCCATGAAGTTATAGACAAAAAAAAAGTTAAAAAGTTGAATGGATCTTCAAGGTAATTAAAAATGATGTTTTCTTTCAGGCAGGGTGCATAGCTTGGTAGACAGAGTCTTAGTTTTGGGATCAGATTTTGCTTGAATACTAACTCTGCCATTTTATACCTCTGTGATGTTGTATATTTTAGTTTACCTCTCTGAACTTCATTTCCTCTTATTAAAGATGGCAATATTACTACTTTTTGCTAAAAGCATGTGGCAATGGCTAGTAGTCACAAAACCTTCACTTAAGGAAAATAAATTTGACTTTGGGAAGTATTCCATATTTCTTACCCTATGTTTTTCCTTTTCCATCATTTTTCCTTGATGTTTCATTTTGATGTGTTCCTCTAAACTATCTTCAAGTTCACTGATTCTCTCTTCAGTTATGTCTAAACTGTTAAATTCTATCACTAGGTTATCAACTTCTGATATTTTGTCTATAAATTTTTTTTTCTTTTTCATAGATTTATTCTCATAGATTATATTTTATTTTTGAATATATTAAGCATAATTAAAGCTTTGTCTGGCACCTCCAACATCTGGAGCTCCTATGAGTAGGCTTCTATTATATTTTGTTTCTGCTGAGTTTCCTTCATGTATTCTTTCCTCAATACGTTCCTTGCTATTTTTTATTATGTATTGTATTTAAAAAATTTAGAGGATTGGAAGACAATTTGAAGGAGTAGAGCAGTCTCTAAAAATGCCAGTCTATATTAAGTTTATACATTCTCTGAGGATATAGCTGTTCCAAATTTCAACCAAAAATATGCAGAAATATACCAGAGACCATCCACCTCGGCAGGTTCTCAATTCCAATTTTTATTCACCCAGTATTGAAAGACTGTAAAAAATGTGGCTCATATGATTTTCCTCTTAGTAGCCTTTGGCAGAATTAATAAATACCCCCAGGGGAAAAGCACTTCAAATGATGGGCTCACTTTTCAGTGTCTTATCTTTCTTGTTTCTTCCACAGCTATATTGAACAGGAAATCTTCACTGTCTTGTGAGCTTTATAAAGACTCTCTAATGGATATATTCATATCTCTCTCTATATTTTTTGTGTATCTACCTGTCTTTCTGTCCAGCCATCTGCCTGTCTGTCCATCCATCCATCCATCCATCATCCATCCATCCATCCATCCATCCATCCATCCATCCATCCATCCATCCATCCATCCATCCATCCATCCATCCATCCAATTATCTATCATCTCTGATTTTCTAGTTGTCCTTAGGGGAAGGGGTGGCTCAAATTAACTAATTTGCTATTATCAGAAGTGGGTCCTTGATTGCCAAAATCTTTTCTTCATTATCGTGCTTTGAAAAATCAGTGTAAAAGATGTCATAACAAGCCATCATACAATTTTGCTAAGCAAACAAACAAAAAACATGAGCGCATTTCTTCAAACATTATCTATATCCCATTTCAGCACTTGCACATTCACTGTTCCAGATGCCTGGAATGCTTTCTTCAGCCTTTGTAAGGCTGACTCCTTCTTATCCTTCAGCTCTCTTGGTTCAGCTTAATAATACTCAAGGAGTTTTCCCATGGCCAGCACCTAAGAAAGCTGATATATGGGGGAGAGATTTTAGTGAGTTGGGCTAGGGTAGTGGAAGTGAAGATGGAAAGTAATGGTTTGACTTAAGGGTGATTTAAGAAATAAAATCATAGGATGAGGTGATTTATTGGTGTAGTGATGCTGTGCCACTCAAATACACCTTCAGGGAGTGCTGGTGCCAAAATGCCCCAGCTTCACTTGGGAAGTGGTCTCTTGTCCCAGGTTACACTTCCTTCCTGGAGTGGCCCACATCCAATGACTAATCAATGTAGCATTATGGATGTTCAAGAATGACCACAGAGTTTAGATGGTGGAGAGGAGTAGTGTGCTGACTCATTAGGGGGAGAGCAGCTAGGAGTATATAGCAAGGTGTACATAAATTTTTGATTGAGAGACTGACTTAATTTGTAAACTTTCACTTAAATCACAATTAAAAAGAAAAAAAATAGAATAACTACAGAGCTGGCTGAGGCCTCTGTTGAGACTGCATATCAACTCAACTTCTCTCTCAACTCAATCCTTTTTTCTTCTTTTCTCTTCCACAGCTGTTGAAACCAAGAGCACTCCCTCAGATACTTCTGTAAATTCATCTCCATTTCAGAGTCTTCTTCCCAGGCAACCCAATCTATGACACCTGGACATGGAGTGGGATTAGGTAATGAAGAGTGATAGTTTAATAAGCTCCCAGATTTGGGGCTTAAAAACTGAGTAACTGACATGCCACTTACTGAGATAGGAAGTCTCAGAGGAAACACATATTTTAAGAAGAAAAGAAGTCTTAGATGCTAATGTAACATCTAAGTGGACTATTTAGTTGACCATTAATAGTCAAGTCTACATCCTAGGAGCTAAAAGAGGTAGGTAAGGGAGAATTTGATAGAATATTTTAAATTATGACTGGGTAAATGAGAAAATATATTCACTAGAATATGAAAACATATCACAAATTCTAAACTGTGTTGTGAAGAACCATCATTTGGCACAAGTTATATATGAATCCTTGTAAAAACGAGAGGGGTTATGGCATGACAGCTCCTTTTAACAGGAGACCTACAGTTCCTTTTCTTAGTGATGATATATTCTAACCTACATGTTGCCCATTATTGAGATCAATTGAAAATGTTTCTGCAGAGCTCAGATTTAACCAGGTAAGAGGGGCCAAGACAGTATTTCAACTCATTTGAATGGATGAAAACAGGGCTACAGTACACTGAAGGTCTGACCCTGCTTTTAAGGTCAAGAGCATATTTTGTCTTCTGTGTGTGATCCTCGATTCAAAATATCTGTCCTTATTAATGACATGGTAAAAAGGGTCATGTAAGATTTGGTACTAAAGGATTGGCTCTCCTAAAAGTCATCAGAGAGGACACCCTTCAGATGCTTCCTGGGATCTCCATTTCAGAGAAATAAATCCATCTTCACTGCACTGGGAATTGCATCATCAGAGAATTGTTGCTGAACAGAAAAGCTTCTCAGTCACTCATGACTTTTTTTTTTTTTTTTTTTTTTTATTGACCTGAAATTCGACCACAGACCCAGTTCCCTAAACTGGGGAAAACAAAATAAGACCTGTGGGTGAGAATTCTTTACCTGAGAGTTTTTTTTTTTTTTTCTATTTTTTGGTTTTATTTTGTGAAATGATATTAGACACACAAATGATTTGTTGTTGTTGTTAGTTGCCATTGAGTCAATTCCAACCTTTGGCAACCCCATGTGTGTGGAATACAACTGAACTCCACAGGGTTTACAAGGCTGTCGCTAGGCCTTACTTCTGAGGTGCCTCTGGGTGGTTTTGAACCATTAATCTTTTGGTTAGTAGTCCAGCGCTTAACCATTTGTGCCACCCAGGGTTACTATACAGATGATAAGCCCCTGCCCCCCCCCAAAAAAACCCCAAATCCAAACCTGTTGCCTTCGAGTCGATTCCTACTCATAGTGACCTTATATGACAGAGTAGAACTGCCCTGTAGGGTTTCCAAGGAGAAGCTGGTGGATTTGAACTGCTGATCTCTTGGTTAGCAGCTAAGCTCTGAACCACTATGCCACCAGGGCTTTGATACAGATGATAGAAATTGTAATTGTGGGTCAAATGAAAGCTCAGAATCAGCACTTGGTGTTTGTTTATACAACACATATTATTCCTCCTACCTTGCTGGTTCAGTGGTCAAGTGCTTGGCAGCTAACCAAAAAGTTGGCAGTTTGAACCCACAGGCACTCACCAGGAGAAAAGATCTGGTGATCTGCTCCTATAAAGATTACAGCCTAGGAGACCCTATGCGGCAGCTCTACTGTGTCACATAGAGTTGTGATGAGTCGGAGTCAACACACCAACAACACTATGTACTAGGCACTGGATGAATGAAAGAAAATCGACATGGGCCATGCTCTCACAGTTTTGGGAAATAGAGTCACTGGGTTAGATCTCTTTTTTTAATCTCTCCAGAGCTGCTACCCACACTTCTCTACTTTCTGCTGTATTCCAGGAGGCTGACCTTGTAAACTGA
This sequence comes from Elephas maximus indicus, assembly GCF_024166365.1. NCBI lineage: Eukaryota > Metazoa > Chordata > Mammalia > Proboscidea > Elephantidae > Elephas > Elephas maximus. The sequence goes on from NC_064819.1 coordinate 23,829,961, forward strand.
ATTATCTATCTCCTTTATCCTCTAGGGAGCTCTGGTGGTGCAGTGGTTCAGAGTTTGGCTGCTAATCAAAAGGTCGGCAGTTCGAAAGCACCAGCCACTTCTTGGAAATCCTATGGTACAGTTCTATTCTGTCCTATAGGGTCTCTATGAATTGGAATCAACCCAAGGGCACTGGGTTTGGTGTGGGTTTTATCCTCTAGCATACAGTTGACTTTGGCCAATGGAAGGCACTTCAAGTAGATGTGGAATGTGAGAGGCAAGTAAAGTCAGGGCGTCGTCCTCTGGTTGCCTACCTCAGTGGTTGCTGTGGGCTGACTCTCTCTCTATACGGATGGCCACAGCTCCTATAGGATGGTCTTTCCACACAGCTCTTGCTCTCTCTCTTCTGAAAACTGCTCCCTCACTTCACTCCCTCAGAACTGAAGATGGTAACAGTACTCCACTCTTACTAAAGTTGTTGAGTAGCTTCTGACCCATGGTGACCCATGTGTGTCAGAGTAGAGCTGTGCTCCGTAGGGTTTTCAGTGGCTGATTTTCTGCAAGTAGATCGCCAGGCCTTTCTTCTGAGGTGCCTCTGGAAGGACTCAAACCTCCAGTCTTTCAGTTAGCAGCCAAGAGTGTTAACGATTTGTACCACTCAAGGACTACATTATTGAGCTATTCCTTCTTGTTTTCCTACGCTAGATTCACAGTTTTGTCAAAAATCCCTTTATGAACCCCTCTTCCAATTATTCAACTTGAGTGTGCCATCTTTGTCCTGCAGATACTCTGTACCAAACTGTTCAGGTGAAGGTTGATACATTACTATTAATTATTCTTCAAATCTATTCAAAACATTGTCATCAGAAGTAGGATTTAATTGACCTTAAAAGATACATTTAAAATCTTTAGCAACCCTTTGGCTAGGCTTCTGAATATATACATTAATTATAACTGGGGATTTATTTTACAGTGCCTACTAAGTGCAAGGAGCCCTGGTGGCACAGTGGTTAAGAGCTCGGTTGCGAACCAAAAGTTTGGCCATTCAAATCGACCAGCTGCTCCTTGGAAACCTTATGGGGCAGTTCTACTCTGTCCTGTGGGGTCACTGTGAGTCAGAATCAACTCCATGGTAATGGGTTTGGTTTGGTTTGGGAAGTGCAAGGAAATGGGTAGAGGAATGAACCAAATATTAAACCAGTTCTCAAGATGCTGACAGTAGAGTGGGAGGCACAGAGCACATCACATGTAGGTATAATGAGAGCTAGAAAGTATATGGAAACCCTGGTGTCTCAGTTGGTTAAGAACTATGCCTGCTAACAAAAGGCTGTCAGTTCAAATCCACCAGGCGCTCCTTGAAAACCCTATGGAACAGTTCTACTCTGACCTGTAGGGTCACTCTGAGTCAGAATCGACTTGATGGCAATAGTTGTTTTTTTTTTTTTTTTTTATACAGTGTATACATAAAACATGAATTGCAGGATTTGGAAATTCAGCAGATATTTTATATTTCTGACTTCTAACCTTACACTTGATTTCCTGTTGCCAGCGCTTCTTTTGATCTCCTTTTATTTTATAGCCTGCATTAGCATTATTAGCATTGTTTTGTGTGCTTTGGTTTTTATGTTTTTCTGGTAACTTGAATGATGCCCATGAAAGCAGCAGTCAAAAGAAAAAAAAAAATCAAACAATGAATTGCATTAGGCAAATCTGCTGCAAAAGAGCTATTTAGAGTGTTAAAAAGCAAAGTCGTCACTTTGAGGACTAACGTGCACCTGTCCCAAGCCATGGTATTTTCAGTCACCTCATATGCATGTGGAAGCTGGACAATGAACAAAGAAGATTGAAAAAGAATTGATGCCTTTGAATTATGGTGTTGGCGAAGAATATTGAACCAAAAAACCAAATCAAACCCACTGCTGTCGAGTCGATTCCGACTCATAGAGACTGCCAGAAGAATGAACAAATCTGTCTTGGGAAAATTACAGCCAGAATGTTCCTTAGAAGCAAGGATGGCGAGGCTACATCTAATGTACTTTGGACATGTTATCAGAGGGACCAGTCCCTAGAGAAGAACATCATGCTTGGTAAACCAGCGGGTCAGCAAAAAAAGAGGAAGACCCTCAATGAGATGGATTGACACAGTGACTGCAACAATGGACTCAAAAATAGCAATGATTGTGAGGATGGCGCAGGACTAGGCAGTGCTTTGGTCTGTTGTACATAGGGTTGCTATGAGTCGGAACTGCCTCAAGGGCACCTAACAACAGCACGTTCTGATTGCAGTTATTCTTTACCTCAAACTGTTTCCTCATTTGTAAACATGAAAAATATATATATTTTATTTTGTTTCAGGTGTAAGTTTACACAGCAAACTCTGTTCCCGCTTAACAATTTTTATACATTGTTTCATGACATTGTTTACAATTTTTACAATGTGTCAGTGTTCTCATTATTTCCATTCTGTTTGTTCTGTTTCCATTGGTCTAGCTTTCCTGCCTTTCTTGCCTTCTCACCTTGGCTTTTGGATAAATGTAGACTATTCGGTCTCATATGGTTGATTGTTCAAGGGAGCACATTACTCATGGACGATATTGTTTATTTTATAAGCCAATCTATTTTATGGCTGAAAGGTGGCCTCTGGGTGTGGCTTCAGCTCCAAGTTGAAAAGGTACCTTAGGGCGATGTTCTCAGGGATTCCTGAAGTCTTTATAGGTCCAGTAACACTGGCCTTTTTTAGGAATTTGAATTTTGTTCTACGTTTTTCTCCCATTCTATCCAGGACCTTCTATGGTGTCCTGTTCAGAAAGGTCAATAGTGGTAGCCTGACACCATCTAGTTTTTCTGTTGTCTGGCTAGAAAAGTCTGTGGTTTGTGTGGACTGTTAGTCCTATGAACTATTTTCTTCTTTGAGTCTTTAGTTTCCTTCACTCTCTTTTGTTCCAGACAAGTGGAGACCACAGTTGTATCACAGACTCATTTGTAAACTTTGAACATTATCTATTATCTCCCCACTTTAAAGTATGATGAATTAGTGTACGTAGATGTCTTCCCACCTCTTCTGCTTGCTTGTATTTTGTCAAATTTTATTAGCTAGATCCAAATAGACAGCTGCCCCTGAGTCCACTCTGACTCATGGTGACATCGTGTACAACAGAACAAAATGTTGCCAGGCCCGGCATCATCCTCATGATTGCCAGCATGTTGGAGTCCATTGTTCCAATTGTTGTGTCATTCCATCTCATCGAGGGTCTCCCTTCCCCTTACTGGCCTCTGCCACCAAACATCATGGCCTCCTTCAGAGACTGATCCCTCCTGATGTTCAAAACAAGCGAATCAGACTCTGTTCTGTGTGATCCATAAGGTTTTCTTTAATTAATTTTTGGACACAGATTGCCAGGCTTTTCTTCCTAGTCTTAGTCTGGAAGTTCCACAGAAACCTATCTACAGTGGGTGACCCCACTAATATTTGAAATACTAGTGGCATAGCTTCCAGCATCACAGCAACACACAAGCCACCACAGTACAATAAATTGACAGATGAGTGGCTGCAAATTTTATTAGGAGTGGCTTATCTATATCGTGAAGGTTTATAACTTCGCGTTCTCCTCAGTAACCACAGTTCTCAAAGCTATTAAGCCTAATTTATATTTAAAAGAATTCAGTGCTGAGTTTGCTTTTATATCATAACTTTTTTCATTTAGAGTTCTTTTGGGTCATGTTTTGGTGGATTTGGATACGAATTTTAGGAGCTCTTTTTACATTCTAGAAATTTTTTTTTCCTCTCTCAGTATTAGATGTTGCAAATATCTTCTCTTGGTCTGTCACCCATTTAGTAACCTTATCCATAGCATCCATCAGGAACAGAAGCTCTGAATTTTAATATAATCAAGTGTATTGAATGCATACCTCATAATATGTAGTTTTTCACACTTTGAAAGAAATCCTTTCTATTAGCTTTATAGTTTTATCTTTTGTATTTAATTTTTAAACATTCACCTGGAGTTCTTCTTAGTGTATTTTTCACTAGGTGGTGAGCCGGAGTGCACAACACCCTCTGCTAAGGAGTGCACGCTTTCCTTCCTGATATGTGTTCATAAAAACTAATCTGTATTGAGCACTGTCTCAGTTTCTAAGGATTGCCAGAAAAAATACCACTGGTGACTGGCTTTGAAAAATACAAATTTATTTTCCTGCAGCTGAGGAGGCTGGAAGTCTGAACTCAGGGTGTCTGCTCTAGGGGACAATCCTTCTTTGTCCTTTTCAGCTTCTAGTAGCTGTTGGCAGTCCTTGGCATTCCTGGCTTGAAGGTGCATCTGCGTCCATCTTCACATAAAGTCTTCCCCTGTGTGTATCTGTCACTCCTTGTCTCAGCTACCTTTTATACCACTCAGAAGGGATTAGGTTTGTACCCATCCTAGGATGGTATGGGCTCATTAACATATCAAAAGAAAAATCCTATTTCCAAATGGGATCCCAGTCACAGGTGCAAGATTCAAGACTTCAACATGATTTTTTAATTCAATCCATAACAAGCACCCACACTATGCCCACTAGTATTCTAAGTGCTTTGCTTAATTAATCCTTACAAGAACATTGTACAGGAGGTATTGTATTTATGGAAAAGGAAACTGGGGTGCAAAGAGGTGAATAATTATGTCAAGATCACATAATTCTTAAGCACCAGAACCATATTTCAGATGCAAGAGTTTAGCTCCAGTATCCATGTCTGAATACTCTTAATCTTCTTCTCTACTCGTCTTTATTCCCTATAAACATGAGTATTTTTCTGAGTTGTCTGTTATTTTTTTTTTAGTCTAGTTATTTGTTCCTAAACTGGTCCTACAATTTTTTTTTTTTTTCACTATTACTGTGCTTTGTAATATATCTTAATTTTTGGTAGGACTAAGCTTTGTTCTTCTTTTTCAAAACTGAAATAAATACTTGTGGTCCTTTATTCTTCAAGCTAAATTTTAAAATAATTTTGATGAGTTGCTAAAAAAAAAAAAGCATTGCTGACTTTTTGATTAAATTTGTAGATTAATTTGGAGGTTCATTGACATCTTTCTATTAAATAATCGCTCCCATAAATATTGTATTACTCTCTCTATTTAGTTCACTTTTTATATCCATTACACCCTTAACATAATTAGAATTTTTTTCTACATGAATTCCTTGTATATTCTTTGCTAGGTGAATTTCTACCTTTTTTTTTTTTTCCTGTTGTGGCTGGTATCTAAAAAAAAAACATTCTAATAAATACTCCAGTTGGATATTAATAACATGAATAAATGTTTTTAATTTAAATAAGCATTTTTACATTTTGTAAACTTATTTTATATTCACTACCCCACCTGAACTCTCAAACTCTAAAGATTTTTTAATTCTATTGAGTTCCAAAAGGTCGGCAGTTCGAATCCACCAGCCACTCCTTGGAAACTCTATGGGGCAGTTCTACTCTGTCCTATAGGGTGGCTATGAGTCCGAATTGACTCGACGGCAATGGGTTTGGCTTTTTGGTTTTATTGAGTTTTCAATGTAGTTGATTCTATCATCTACAGATAACAGCTTTGTCTTTTCTTATTCTTATATATCGATTTTGTTTTTCATCACAAACCTGTTAACCAGTCCTTTACATCTTGTTTCTTATCTTAAAGGCGTCTTTAAAGATTTTTCATGAATAATAAGGATTCCTATGAATTTTTAATCAAGTTAAGAAAGTTCCAGTCTATTCCTAGTTTTAAATGCTTTTCCTAAGCATAAATAACCCACCCAAACCCACTGCTGTCAAGTCAATTCTGACTAATAGCGACTCTGTAGGACAAAGTAGAACTGCCTCATAGGGTTTCCAAGGCTGTAAATCTTTATGGAAGCAGACTGCCACATCCTTCTCCCTAGGAGTAGCTGGTGGGTTCGAACTGCCTACCTCTCGGTTAGCAGCAAAGTGCTTAACCATTGTGCCACCAGGGCTCCTTAATCATAAATAGATATTTGTATTTTTCAAATGCCATTTCTTATTCACTGAACTACCCTTAAATTTTCTCTTTTAGTTCACTAATGTGATAAATTATCTGAATTTTGTAGATTAAATCTACTTGACCAAAATACATTATTTTTTAAAACACCTTTGTGTTTGATTATCAAACATTTTATTTTGGCAATTTGCAACTATAATCATATGCAAAATAGACATGATTTTTGTGCCACCCTTATCCCACTCCGTGACTTAGGTTTATACAGACCACATAAGATGAACCGAACAGCTGTATGTCTTTCATTATTTTTGTAACAATGTGTTTAAAGTAAATTTGAGAGAATTCATCATAAAATTGTTTGGGTTTGGGAATTTTTTTTTCAGGGGCATGAGGAGTTGCCCTTAGACTCACATTTCAAGTTTTTTGTTTTTTTTTTCCTAATGTTTATTGACATTTCATGTTTCTTGTTTTTTTTTGTGTCAACTTTGGCATTTTGTATTATTCTATCTTGTCCATCTAGATTTTCAAATTTTGCAAATTTCCATTGAAATCTATTTATTACATTGTTGGTAATATTCCTTTACTATCACATATAAAATAAAATTGTAAAAAATGTTTTATTTTTTATTTCTTCATTATCAATTACTTAGGTATATTCAAATTCATATGTATGTATTGATAAAATTATCTTGATTTTAAAATATTTGTTATGACTAAATCTATTACCCTTTTTTCATAGTCTATTTTATCATTTATACTTTTCTAATTTCCCTACCCTTTCTGTTATGGATTGAATTGTGTCCTCTAAAAATGTGTATCAACTTGGCTAGGCCATGATTCCCAGTACTGTATGGTTGTTCACCATTTTGTCATCTGATGTGATTTTCCTGTGTGTTGTAAATCCTAACTGCTATGACGTTAACGAGGCAGGATTAGAGGCAGTTACGTTAATGAGGCAGAACTCAATATACAGGATTATGTTGTATTTTGAGTGAATCTCTTTTGAGAGTATAAAAGAGAGAAGCAAGCAGAGAGGAATGGCACCTCATACCAGCAAGAAAGAAGCACCCAGCATGGAGCATGTCCCTTGGACACGCGGTCCCTGCGCTGAGAAGCTCCTAGACCAGGGGAAGACTGTTGACAAGGATCTTCCTCCAGAACTGACAGAGACAGAAAGTCTTTCCCTGGAAATGGTTTCCTGAATTCGGACTTCTAGCCTTCTAAACTGTGAGAGAATGAATTTCTCTTTGTTAAAGCCATCCACCTGTGGTTATTTCTGTGACAGTAGTATATACATATATATAACTACTATAAATATAACTAAGACACTTTGTCTACTATCACCAGTTTTAATGTGGTAGAGGGAGCCAGCACTGATTGTTACTTTGCCATATTATTCTGTACTTGAACAACATATAATTTAACACACACACACACACATTCTATTTCATTTATGAATTTTTCTCTTCTTCAGGAATATTAATGATGTGTAGAGTGGGTATCTTGTTTTCCATAGATACTATTTTTAAGCATTTTTGCAACTATTTTTTTTAATACAGTTTTGTGTGTTTACTTAAGTCTGTCCTCCACCCACCTCACTGCTTCTGTGTAATAGTGTTTATTTTACACCTGGGCCCTGGTGGAACAGTGGTTAAGTGTTTGGCTGCTAATCAAAAGGTCGGCAGTTTGAATCCACCAGCTGCTTCTTGGAAACCCTATGGGGCAGTTCTACTTTGTCCTATGGGGTCAATATGAGTCGGAATCAACTCAATGGCAATGAGTTTGGTTTTGGTTTATATTCTATGCCTTGCAGATTTTAATGTAATTAATTTTTTTTTTTTTTTTTTTACTTTAAAATTTTTGTAATGGTTTTTATTTCAATGTTCTTCCTGATCTCTTCTGGTTTACCTTCCATATTCTGTTGTCTCATCATCTTCTTCTATATTTCATATTATTCTTTAAGATTTCTTTCCAAATAATTCACAATCCCTTTATGTTTGCAAATTTTGTATTGCAGGAGTATTCTTTATCTCCAGCTGTTAGCTTTTTATTGCTTTCCTTATCTTTTGTTTAAAACACACTTGTAGATCCTAAGTTGTAAACTTTCTTCCCACTATTGTATCTAAATGTTAGCAATACTGTGCTGCTGCTAGGTGCCATCGAGTCAGTTCCGACTAATAGTGACCCTATGTACAACACAGGGGAACACTGCCCGGTTGTGCACCATCCTCACAACCGTTGTTATGCTTGAGTCTGTTGTTGCAGCCACTGTGTCATTCCATCTCCTTGGGGGTTTCCCTCTTTTTCACTGACTCTCTACCAAGCTTGATGTTCTTCTCCAGGGACTGATTCCTCCTGATAATGTGTCCAAAGTAAGTGAGGCAAAGTCTCACCATTGCTGCTTCTAGGAGCACTTGGGGTGTACTTCTTCCAAGGCAGATTTGTTTGTTCTTTTGGCAGTCCACGGTATATGCGATATTCTTTGCCAACATCATAATTCAAAGGCATCAGTTCTTCTTTGGTCTTGCTTATTCATCGCCCAGCTTTTGCATGCATATGAGGCAATTGAAAACACCATGGCTTTACTTAGATTTGTGGAAATCTGGGTCAAGAAGAATAAATTGTATGGAAAAAGATAATTCAGAAGAGGCAAAAATAAAAATACTAATGATAATTTTAACAAAATGTTCTTTGACATTAAACATATGTGAGTTCATTCATTCATTAAAAAATAAAAATATTTATTTGAACAACAGTAATGTTCTACGCTCTACACTAGTCACTTGGGCTAGGCAATAAATGCACAGAAGTGAGAAAAAGGTAGGAACACCTTTAAAAATTGTTCTCTGACCATGATCGTTAACATGCAAATTGTATGCAAATATTTTATAATTTAAGCATAGCTTTCTCTCTAAATTAGATAATTTGATGGGTCAGATGAAATTATGTAATTCTAAATTATATTCAGATGATGTACATAATATGTAAATATAATTTTTATGATTTTTAAATATTTTATAATTTAAGCATAGTTCTATCTGTAAATTAGATAATTTAATGAGTCAGATCAAGTTACCTAATTCTAAGTTATATTCAGGTGAAGTATATAATATGCATATATTTTACCATTTTTTATAATTTTGAAATATTTTATAATTTAAGCATACTTCTCTCTAAAAAAAAAAATTTTTTTCTCTCTACAAATTAGATGATTTAATGTCATCTAATTCTAAATATAAATGGCCTTTATTTAGAAGAAAAGTGCAAAATGAACAAAAATAGAAATTTGAAAAAGCCTGGATATTTTCTTCTTCATTTCTGTTCCTTGATATCATCTATTGCAGAAAACAGAGCTACAGATTTTACACCTTGATGTAACTCTTTAACTTTTGCACAGTCATCGGACAGAAACCCCAACTGTCTGTAAGGAGTTACTTTGACAAGTTATATCTCTGTGGTTCTACCATGTTGGAACAACATTTTCTTAAATGGTCACAATTTTCTTTTAAAAGTTCTCTTGTATTTTAGGTTTAAAGAAAACCTAGCTCATTATCTTTAATAACATAAGCATATGAATAGTCTGAACATAAGTCCAAAAAAAGAAAAAAAAGGGAGAGACTAGATTACATTTGGAATGAACATTTGCCGTTTAGGATTAGTGATTTTTCATTTCATTGAATCATAAAAGGGGCCAAACAAAATACCGATGTATACTTTCTTGAATTGGTCAAAATAACATCCTCTGTGGTATTTCTCTCTATAACATCCTTCCCACTCCAGGCACAAATTGATCTGACTTGTAAATTTGAATCCAAATCATGCCAGATGATTTGTGGTCGAATAATTTAATGAACCCAAAATTTAATTTTTTTTTTAATCTATAAAATGTCAGAAAATTCTCTGACTCACACACTGGCATTTAAAACTATGATGCAAGATAGTATGGCCAACAAACTGGAAGATTTTCTTCAAAGCATTTTTCTAAGATTTCTAACGTTAACTCCATACATGGCTTGTTACAAGGATGCTGTTTAGATATGAATAAATTGCCTTAGAAGGCTACCCTGCTTCTCCCTTGAAAGGTTATATTCTTCTGTTACTTAAAAGCTATTAGTTTAAAACTCTGGTTTTATTAGCATTCAAATGATAAATGGGTTGTTTTTTCTCAACCAGTGAGAGACAATTAATGTTTAAATATTTATTGGAAATTGTTAAGTTTATTATTAATTTTTTTGTCTTAATTTTATTTGCGTGAAGAGAATTTGTCTTTTTTAGTAGTTGATGTGCTAACGTTAGAGGTTGTAACGTTACATTCTTGGAATTCTTGGATGTAAACACATACCCATACTAAGTAGACTTAGTATGATCTGTGTGCAGCTGAAGGTGCGTTGGGTTTAATGAAGCCATTTTCTATTCTGAGCTCTGCAGTAAAAGCCTACGTGGCCATATTTGCCACTTTCCCCATCTAGGCCTCAGTCTTCTGATATGAAAAGGAGAAACTGGATCAGATAGTGTCTGAAGCACATTTTTGGTCTTAATTCTTTGGGTCTATGAGCTTAGAATATGACTATACCATGTAATTCCAAGAAGAAAATAAAAGTATTTTCATTTATTTTCCTTGAAAATTCATAATTTTTCTATAGAGTGTGCAAGATTTCCAAGTCAGCAGGCAATTGCCAGGAACGTGTAGCACACTGTTTGTTTTAACTATCAAACTTACATGATGAGATTTTCCTGGACTCAAGTTCTCCTAAATGAATTTCCAAAGCACTCTATGGGATTCTAATCTGATGTCTATAAATTATTATGCAGAACTAAGTGTTTACAGGACCAAGTCATTTTTACGAATTGGGTTGACGTTCAAAAGTATGCCACGATAGCAAGCCAGGCAGCTCAATGGACACTTGCAAACAGAGGCTTCTTATTAACCCCTTTCTTTCTCTGCTCAGACCACCAGACCACTTGCATCCTAAATGTGATGCTTGACATTGTAAAGCCAATTTAGAAATCTTTTACTAGTAGAAGTAATGACTGCCCTGGTGAAAACAGCAAAGCTAACCGGCTTCCTCATAAAATCACTTTTCGGGGTTGAAACCTTCTGGCATCCAGAGACCCACCACATAAACTGCAAGCTAGACTAACTAGGCTTGAGGGACTGTTCCAAATAGATTTCTAGCCCCAAACATTCTAGCTAAATGAAGAACAAGAACAGAGGAACTTCTCTGCTGTTTCTAAAACTACAGCTTGTTTGCAAATTTGTGCAGGGCCTGTAATTTGTGCCTGGTACAATCATTTCAAAGTCACCTGAGGGAAAAAGGGAAGACTGAGCACTCTACCAGTACTTCTCTGGCTTCTGAAATATGGGATAAAAATGATAATAAGCTGAAACAAACTGAGAATATCCTAATGGCTATCCCTTTTCCAAAGGAATTTCTGGTTCATGTGCCCTAAGTGATAAACAAAAAAGTAGCATAGGCTAAAACAGGGTTTTGTCAGGAATTTGAGTTTTGTAGAGGACTGGAAAAGAGCCCTCGTGGTGCAATAGTTAAAGCACTCCACCGCTAATTGAAAGGTTGGCCATTGGAACCCACCAGGGGCTCCACAAGAGAAAAGACCTGGCGATCTCCTGTAAAGATTTCTGCCTAGGAAACCCTATGAGGCAGATCTACTCTGTCCTATAGGGTCATTATGAGTCAGTATTGACTCAATGGCACACAACTACAACACCAGTAGAGGACTAGACAATTATAGAATCTTTGAGATTTAAATTTTATTGATGAGGTATAGAAGGATAAACTGGTGTGCTTAAGGTCAAAAAAAGTTCTTCATTAGAGTTATAATAATCTCTCGTCTTACCTTGACGAGGCATCTGGACAATTACTCAAGATCTACACAGACTTGGATATTTTCATATTGCCCTCCTGTCATTCTTTTCATCCCATTGTCCTGGTCCTTGCAGGCCACTGGCTGATCTCTGTATTGCTCTCTGGATGGGAACCAGGTATTCAAATCAAGGATTCTGCATTCTTTCTCCAAGTCCGTTTCCAAATCTACTCCAGGTCCATCCCTTATAATTAAGGTTCTTATAGAAAAAATAGATCTTTCAGCTTATTTTCTGTCATCAAGAAGGGACTCAGCTCTTAGCACCTCCTAAAACAATTTGTCTTCACTCTGAGGTAAGGAGGCCCCAGTTCTTAGAAGCACAACTCGTCTTTTCCCTATGGAGGAGAGGGAACTATTTTAATCCTTTCCCGAGGAGCCCTTCTGCAAATATAAGATTGAACTGAGATGTAATGATGAGAAGAAATTGACAAATGGCAGAGAAAAGGGAACGACTTTTTAAGCATAGAAAAGACTTCAATACACAAAAGAGCTTAGAGTATATGAGGAACAGAAAGAAATTGAAATGGATAGGACATGGAAAAGGAGGGCAAAATTGGGATGCAGTAAGATTGGAGAAGAGGTACGTAGGGTCTGCATTGTTCAGGATGCTGTACAGGGGGGTAATAACAGTGACTGTAACTGGTGATGATGGTACCTACTAAAAATACAGATTTAGAAGATGGCAAGATCATTGTGGAAGGAATGAAAAGTCAATTTGCTAAAACATTAATCTTTGATCCTGAAGGCCTCATGTGGAACTGCTCCTCAATATTGATGGTGTTATTATTGAAACAGGCTGCTCAGCCATATCTTGAACAGTACCTGAGCCATTTTTTTCCCTCTTCTTTCCCTCCCCTAGCCCAACCCTGTCTCCAGGTAAGATCCTGATGTTAGCTTCTCCAAAAGGTTAAGCGTTAACCAACGTTTCTTCTAGGACTGTGGAAAACAAGTGATATTGATCTAAGCCTGTCAAATAAGACAAAGGATGGCACGAGTGTTGTGAGGAGGGGGTCACAACGACTGCTCTGAACCACTTGTGTGTTTCCACAATGTCTTTATTAGTCAATATTATAGGCACACAGGTTCTTGGCTACCCTGGATGCCAGAGGTCTCAATTCATCAGGGGAAAGGAGAGGGAAAGCAAGCCAGCTTACAGCAAATGAGGGCGGTGTTTGAGCATTGCTGTTTTCTGGTCCACGCCAACTCTTGACCATGCCATCGTCGATGGCTCAGATGTCAAACCGGCCTCCATCCTTGAGAAACTCTCATGGATCTCTTTCACGTCTCTTGAGCACAAGGGCTTATTATCCCTTAGCTCCCAATGTATGGCCGGAGCAACATGTATTGGGTCGGGAGTGAGCTAAGAGTAAGCCCAGGCGAGCTGCCACAGCCCTTTGCTTCCTAGCCCACTGAGTCTCGACCCTCAAGGTATGACTGAGATAGCAGGGCAGCAAGAAATGTGTTTTAGACTAGGAACAAGGTTGAGAGTAAACCCAGGCGAGCTGCTGCAGCCCACTGCTTCCCAGTCCTCAACATATGACCGAGTTGGCTTTGGTTATGACTCAGAGCCAAGTTGAGTCTTAGTGTCCCTTCTTTTATACACATTGGAGCTTTTTGAGCCCATTTGGTTGGTATTAATAAGTCCTTGTTTATGACTTAGTTGGTCTCAGTGTCTTCTGTTGATAACGTTGTTTTTCTTCTCTATGTTGCATCATCTTCCTTTTCTCCTTTCTTCACATGTTGTTTACTTCTACATTTGCTTTCAGCGACCCTGCTCTCCACAGCCAGCCACCTCCTGAGCCGATGGAATAATGGCGGGAACAGATCAACGTATTTGAGATACCACTGAAACCAAACAGAAGTCAGAGAATGCACATTCCGCAAGTCCCTAAACTTATGACCCCTTTTCCCTTAAAAACCCTAGCTGACCTGTAGTTCAGTGAAACAGACGATTTTAGGAGGAGATCATTCCCCACTGTCTCCATATACTGGTACACCTAATAAAGTTCTTGTTACCCACCTTACCTCTGTCTCAAGAATTGGCTGTTTGCAGCAGGTGGATCTAACTCGCTAAATTGTGGTAACATTATCTTAAATCTTTATATTCTCAGCTATTGCTAAACTTGGCATTGACTTAAATCTGTTGATTTATTGAAGAATTACAAATTGGGGGCAATCACCTTTAGGAGAATTCAGAAGACCAAACCATCACTTGTGAGCAATTTATGAGCTTGGGTTAGAAAGGGCTTGATAACTCAAATACGTCCTGGATACCTCACAACGTGGCTTCTAGGATGTAAGTAAAATGTCTGACTCATCTCCTAACATTTGGGTGCTGCTTAGGTGTCTTTAGTCCATGCCTCATGCTGTAAGGACCTGAAATTCTCCGGGGGAGGAAACAATGATTTTGTCCTTCTTTTGAGAACACTTTACCAATTACAATGTTAAAAGGAATGTATCACCATTGTAGACAGGAGATTGATGAGACGGTGGTAGAATTCTGGCCTGGGAAACTGAAACTAATGCCAATGCTAATAACACTTGTAGGTGGAGAGGAGCAACACTAGCCTTAGAGCTAGAACCACTGGGTTTCTGATCTTAACCTATATGCTGAGTGACTTTGTACAGATTCCTTTTCTGAGTTTCAGTTGTTATAGTTTTGCATGATATGGTCCATGTGAAATGATAAATTATATAAAATATTCATTAATACTAGGAAATTTTTAGTACACTGAATTACTTTCTCTCCTAGGTCACTATTTGATTTCAAGTGACTTGACATTACCTCTTTTGAAATCTTCATTCATGTCCAGAGAACAGAAAAATTTATTTGTTACTCCTCCCTGGTTGAATTGTTGATAAGACAGAATTAGAAAACTCAGGGGGTTTGAATGCTACAAAATTAAAAATAATTTACAGTGTGCCTAAAGTGCTAGTTCCAGATCTTGGCACCATTTTTAAGTCACTAAAAATAGTGCTGCTCCCTCCCTTATTTATGGATCTATGAAGAAAGCCCTAATGTAGAGGCCATTCCTCACATCCTAGGGTTTTTAATGGTAGCCTTCCCAATGTTAAACATGGGGTTATATTGTTCGCAAATTGGGTGTTTATCAACTGGGAGGTACTCCTTTGGGCTATAGATAATTAAAGTTGTAGGAATTTAGAGGATCAGAAACTTGAATTGTGTGACTTTACCAAACCTTTTAGTCTCTCATTTATATTTTTCCCATATGTAAAATTAGGGAATTGAAGGATAATTAGATGATCTCTAAAAAAAAAAAAAGTGAAGTATTTATGGCAAGTATAATGTCATAAACTAAATTTGACCATTAATGGTAGGCAGGAATGAAACTGCTGAAGGGAAAGTTGGGGAGTAGACTCACTGAGGGATATAAAAAGAAGCAAAAATATCAATCAAAGTGGACGTGAACATGGTGTTTGTAGAACATTGAAAATACCTCAACATGATCAATCATGAGGTTCTATGCGTTAAGTCAACAGCTTCCTCTGAATTCTACTGTGTAAATATTTCACCCACACTCCTTGACAATGTAATCCTTTGCTAGTTTCGGATTAAAAATTAGTTCCTGACGAAGACATGTTTCCTTCAGGCCTTTGCCGATCCTTGAAACACATCGTTTTTGTGCTTTGCAGATAGGAAGAAACTGAGCAGTGGTTTGGTTTTGGTTTTGTAATACGACATTTGGTCACTTCAACAGTCCTCACATCTGGTTCCATTTTGAGACGAAACCACTTAAACCTCCTGCAGCCACTGAAAGCTGTGGTTTTGTCACGCCACTTTGTCACGTGTGCAAGAAATTATATAAACATGTAAACAGAGGAAAAACTCCTGGCTTTGTTTTAAAGTTTTGGTTTATTCTTCTGAATTTGCATGAAATAAATTCAGTAAGAACTAAACTTGAACAAAATTATGTTAACCAGGCCAGCCAGCATTATTCCAGCTGTCGTTGAAGATCAGTACAGATGTAATTTCATCACTTGTTTCAACATAATTGTTTACCTCCTAGGTGTTGACCTATGAGCGTTTGGCCAACTTCTGTTTGGGGTAACTAGACTTTTCATTTTATTCCAGAGTTGGAAAAAAAGAGAGGCAGTCACTTTTATTTTTAATACATGGATGTTTACAGTGAAATTTTATAGTTTGCCTTTTCCCTCCTAATATAGACTCACCATGTTTTTAGATATGAAAAAAACGTTAGGGTTGTCAAGAATGTCATTGCCCTCCTCTCATTGTTCAATATGGTACCCAGTTCAAAGGGAAACTAAACTCCAGATGATATTGGCCAGTCTCTGTTCTGCTTCTATCCCGTAATTTTTGATCACACCTTATTTGTTAAAGTGTAATAGAGATGAGGCCATCATTTCCCATTGGATTACTAAAGGATGGCTAGTAGGACTCTGTTTAATGGGAAATATTGTAACCCCAACCCAGCTGTGCCCTTGCTATGCAATTCACTAAGTGCACACTCCTTCACAGAAAGCAACAGCACACACTGACTTAAGCAGATATATGTGCATATGCTCACTACACACACACACACACACACACACATATAGAAATCCTCTCAAAACACACACTTCAAACTTTGGGTGAATTCCTATTAGCTACGGCAAAAAAAGTCCAAATTCCTTAGCCTGGAATGGCACTTCATAACTGGCTTCAATTTACACGTCTAGCCTTATCTCCCCACCATATCCACCCCAGCATCTGTACTCAAGCTAATCCCCAACAGTCACTATTTTCTTGGCGTGTCATATTCTTTATGAGCCTTGGGTCTTAAGCTTGCTTTTTCTCTATCTAGCAGTTCCACCTATTCTACCTGGGAAAGTATTATGTGTCTTTCAGCTTAAAATGTGTATCTAAGTTTTTCCTTTATCTCTCATCTTTGTTCAGAGCAGAATCATCAGAATTTTTCAACCCTGTCTATACATAACATTTTGTGAATGCTTGTTATTGTTGTTTGTTGCTGGGGAGTAGCATAACATTTATTACATTTTATTAAAATTATTTGTTTACATGCCTATCTCTCCTGTTTGAATACCAAATCCTTGGGGGCAATGTACCTTGTTAATATATTTCATTACCCACAGAACTGAACACAAACCCACCTCTTCACTTCTCCTCAATTTTTGCCTTCATTCTTTTTGCTCTGGATTATGCCAACAATCTGCTTATTTTTTATTCATTCCTTCAATCTCTATCTGCTTCTATTCATCCTCCACTCTGGTCTATGACTACTTGTTTCAAAGTGCTGGTCAATCTCTTGATACAAAAGAGAGAAGTGAGTAGAGAGGCATGGGGACCTCATATCACCAAGAAAGCAGCTCTGGGAGCAGAGTGTGTCCTTTGGACTCAAGGATCCTGCGCTGAGAAGCTCTGAGACTAGGGGAAGATTGATGAAAAAGACCTTCCTCCAGAGCTGACAGAGAGAGAAAGCCTTCCGCTGGAGCCGATGCCCTGAATTTAGGCTTCTAGCCTACTAGATTGTGAGAGAATAAATTTCTGTTTGTTGAAGCCATCTGCTTGTGGTATTTCTGTTATTGAAGCACAAGATAGACAACTGAGACAGACACCTTAGAATTATGGTGTTGGCAAAAAATATTGAATATACCATTGACTGCCAGAAGAATGAACTAATCTATCTTGGAAGAAATACAGCCAGAATACTCCTTAGAAGCGACACTGGTGAGGCTTTATCTCACGTATTTTGCACATATTATCAGGAAGGACTAGTCCTTGGAGAAGGACATGATGCTTAGTAAGGCAGAGGGTCAGTGAAAGAGAGGAAGACCCTCAATGAGATGGACTGACACAAAGGCTGCAACTGTAGGCTCAAGCTTAGCAACGGTTGTGAGGATGGCACAGGACCAGGCAGTGTTTCATTCTGTTGTACATAGGGTCACTGTGAGCTGAAACTAACTCAATGGCACCTGACAACAACGCTCCCTTAAAGGACCCTTTTAAACTTTCTCTTCAAATCACCACAACCACCTGCTCCGCAGCCTCTCTGTCAGCTGATGAACCTGCCTTCTGTTTAACTGAGAAGAAAAAAACAATTAGAAAAGATTTTCTACAAGCTTCTATTGCCATATCTAAACCAAAAAAAACAAGCCCATTGCCATCAAGTCAATTTCAACCCATAGTGACACTGTAGGACAGAGTAGAACTGTACCATAGGGTTCGCAAGGCTGTAAACCTTTATGAAAGTGGACTGGCACATCTATCTCCCACTGCGTGGCTGGTGGGTTTGAACCATCGACCTTTTAGTTAGCAGCCAAGCACTTAACCACTGTACCACTAGGGCTCCATCTACCACATCTAAACCAAAAAATCAAATCCGTTGCTGTCGAGTCAGTTTCGACTTACAGCGACCCTGTAGGACAGAGTAGAACTACCCCATACAACTCCCAAGGGGCAGCTGATAGATTTGAACTGCTGTCCTTTTGGTTATCAGTGGAATGCTTAACCACAGCACCACCAGGGATCCACATCTACTCACTCTTAAACAACAGTACCAACATACTCTGCTTTCCTTCCTATTAGTATGGATGAACCATTTGTACACTAGATACCAACTGTCTTGACAACTCCCCTACATCACTTCTGTAGTATTTCCTGTCTGCAATACCCTCCATTTCTCTTAACTGGACCACTGACAATATCACACAATTAGCTTAACCTATCTCCCATTTGAGGCAAACTTTTCCTGGACTATATTCCTTCTCCAGCTACTATACCATTTCTTTGGCATTCTTTATAGCAAAACTCCTCAAAGAAGTTGTTAGTTGTTGTTTAGTCAGCTCCGAACACGTGAAGATCCCATGTACAACAGAAGGAAACATTGCCCCGTCCTCAAAGGAGTTCTTCTCTATTTTTCCTCTCTTGGGTCTCTTCTGGTGAGGTTTTAATTCTTATCACTCTGCTCAAACTTTGCTTGTCAAGGTCAACAATTACTCCCCTCTTACTAAACCAAACAAAAAAACCTAAACCCAGTGCCGTCGAGTCGATTCCGACTCATAGCGACCCCATAGGACAGAGTAGAACTGCCCCATAGAGTTTCCAAGGAGCGCCTGGGGGATTCAAACTGCTGACATTTGGTTAGCAGCCATAGCACTTAACTACTATGCCGCCAGGGTTTCCATTCCTTCTTACTAAACCCAACGGTAAATCTTCGGTTCCCTATTTACTTGAGAATATTTAGAATTGGCTGTCTCCTTTCTTCGCTTAGTTATTGAAATGTTAATTCTTTCAGAATCTTTCATTACTCCTTATCTCTTTGGCTATTCCTTTTATCCTATGTTGGTTCTTCCTTTTTACCCTGGCCTCTAAATTTTGCAGCGCCTCAGCTTTCAATCCTAGGCCTTCTTCTCTACACCATATAGGCTCACCCCACGGTTCATATAATCCAGTCACAAGTCTTTACATACCATGTAGAGGAGCCCTGGTGCCATAATGGTTAAGTGCTTGGCTGCTAACTAAAAGGTTGGTAGTTTGAACCCACCAGCTGCTTCATGGGAAAAGGATGTGGCAGTCTGCTTCCATAGAGATTTACAGCCTCGGAAACCCTGTGGAGCAGATTTTCTTTGTCCTACAGGGTTGCTATAAAGTAGGAATCGACTCAACAGCAATATGTTTTGGTTTTTTGGTTTGGAATCTACTGATGGGAGTCCCTGGTGGTGCAAACAGTTAAAGCCCTCAGGTGCTAACTGAAAAGCTAGAGGATTCACCTGGGAAGGAAGGCCTGGTGATCTACTTTTGAAAAATCAGCCATTGAAAACCCCACAGAGCACAGTTTTACTCCGGCACACATGAGGTCACTAGGAGTCAGAATTGACTTGATGGCAACTGTTTTTTTTTTTTTTAAAATCTACTGATGACTCCCCAATTTTTTATCTCTAGCTCACATAATTTCCCTTAACTCCAGGCTGATACATCTAACTCCCTATTCAAAATCTCCACTTGTTATCTAATAGGCATCTCAAAGTTACTATGTCTAAAACTGACATCTGGATTGCCTAAGTAAAAAATTCATCTGCCTGGGTTCTTCCTCCTTGAAGTGAATGTCAACTTCATTCTTCCAGTTACTTGGGCTAAAAATGGTGGTGTCAATCTGACACCTCTACTACCCAACATTTGATCCGTTATCAAATCCTTTCAGTTCTACCTTTGACGTATTTCCATGGTGTGACCATTCTCACAACTTCCTCCAAAACCACTTGTTCCAAATCACTGTCATCTGTCACCTAGATGACTCGATAGGCTACTATTCAGTTTGCTTCTGTGCTTGCTCCATACTCTGCCTCTTGTCAATGCAGCAAAGTGTCCTTTGATAATATTCATTTTGTTTATAGCCATCTAATAACTTTGCATCTTGTTTTCATTTATAAGATGCTGTATGTTCAAATTTCCTCCCCTGTTAATCATCACTCTGACTTCCTTTCCTATCATTTATCTGTTTACCTCCAAAATTTCACTTATACAAGTCTCTTTATACTCTTTCGTGAACATTCTAAGAATGTGTCCATTTCAGGACATTTCCACCTCGTGTTTCCTCTGCTTTGATGACACTTCCCCAGATATTTACATAGATCTTTCAGTCTTTGCTCTAATGTCACTTATTAGGCAGGCCTTCCTGGACACTCTTAGTAAAAGGTTAACACCCATGAACTGCCTTTCCTCTATCTCTGCTTTCTTTTTCTTCATAGCACTTTTCACGACACTGTAATCTGCATTTCTGCCTTTGTTTGTTTATTTTTGGTCTCCCTTTACTGGACTGCTCCACAAGGGCAGGGGTTTTTATCTCTTATTCACAACTATTCGCTAGCAGCTAGAACAGTACTATCCACATAGTAAAATAGTACTTGCTCAATAATATTTGAATAAATGAATAAATTTCACTTCATTACCTCACATAAATAGATTGTATCAGTGAAACTGGGCTAAATGACATTCCCTGCATCCCATGCAAGGCATCTTTCCTCCTGTTTTAATCCATTTTTCAATAACTGCCACCTCATCCCCACACACTAAAATTATACCTGTATTTCAAGGCTCAATTTACATGTTATACTCCATGGAGCCGTGGAGGCCTGGTTGC
Organism: Elephas maximus indicus; assembly: GCF_024166365.1. NCBI lineage: Eukaryota > Metazoa > Chordata > Mammalia > Proboscidea > Elephantidae > Elephas > Elephas maximus. The sequence goes on from NC_064819.1 coordinate 23,850,917, forward strand.
ATAGTGGTTAAGAGGTATGGCTGCTAACCCAAAGGCCAGCAGTTCAAATCCACCAGTTACTCCTTGGAAACTCTATGGGGGAGTTCTTCTCTGTTCTATAGGATCACTATGAGTTGGAACTGACTCAACGGTGCCTAACAACAACATTCTATGCAAAGAACCTACCTGCTGAAAGTCATATCAGTGTTCGAAATACTTATAATATCTTACAGATGTGATGCACTAAGAATATTTAGTGCTTTCTCTTCTGTCACTCTATAAATTCTTTGAGGTTCTATTCTCCTGCCTACCTTCTCCCACAACCTGACTTTACCACACAGAAGTTCCTCAATACTTGTTTTTTGAATAAATCAAAAATGAAAATTTCATTTCATTAATATATGGCCAGGATATGCAGAAATTCTTACCATGGCTTCAAACCAAGGCTTTAAGAAATAAAATCCAAACTACTTATATACCCCACAAAAACGTAGGTTTTTATAGGATGTGACCAATCCATACAATATCATTTTGTAATGTCCTCCCCCCGCCCCTTGGTCACCATGCCTTTGTTACACTGGCCGTCTAATTTTTTCTAGAACTTTCCAAGCTTGTTTTCCACTTAAGATCTTTGCCCTTTCTGCTTTACTGTGTAGATTTTTACATGGATTGCTGTTTTGTAAACTGAAGAGTCAGGTATCAGCTCAAATATTACCTCTGTCTCTGTTTCTTGTCCACCTAATCTAAAGGTCCCTGCCAATTCCCTCTTTATCAGATAACCCTAATTTATTGTCTTCATAGCACTTTTCACTACTTGAAATCATGCTTTGAAATATGTTTACTTGTTGATCACATGTATCTTATCTCTTCCATATCTTACCTCTCCTCTCTCCTTAAATATACCTCATATGTTAGAACACAAACTCTTTGAGTATAGGGACTTTGTTTTGCCCTATACACTTTTTTGTCTTCCATGCCTAAAACTGTGTCTGGCACATTATAGGCATTAAATGAACATTTTAAAAGTTGTTTAAAAATTCCGTTGCCTTGCTTTACTTTTCAAATAACTACTATCTTGATTTATTTATTGCATGATAATTCTTTGTCAATAGCAACTTGACCAGAATTAATGGAGCAGGGTTTCTTTGTTGCTTCTCTCTACATCACAGGAATCCATATATTCTTTTAAAGAAGGAATGCACACCTGCTAGTGTATGTGTTTTTAAAGATACACTAAATGCAAGAGTCTTGAAGTGAACTGGCATTGATTCATAAAGTCGCCTCTAACACTTCAAATTTGTGAAAGACAGAACTTAGCTCCTGAAGTAAGCACTTTCCTTCCTACCCATAAACCTATTTTGCGCCGATGAAATCATACAGCCTTTATAGTTTCTTAGGAGGAATAAACGGAAGATCTTTCTCCAAATCTCTAACAAAAGCTAATCTATAGTGGGAACATACACAGTAATACTACAAATCACTAATATTTAATAACTATGGAATTTTGTGGCAAAAGTGGCTTTCCATTCTTTTGTGTGTGTAGACCAGGAAAAAAAAAAAAGTATATGGAACTGACACCATGGAAACAGATCCAAGTTGAAAGGTTTTATAATTAGATGTCTTAATGTTTTTCCATTGTGGTTGAGTTCGCTGAAGACAAATGGAAACATCTTGTTTTAACATGAAATTTTCTGGGATTCTCCCAAGCAGAAGCAATCTCTTCTTTCTTTTAACTCTAAAGCAATCTCTTTCTCTATCTTTTCAAAATTTTATCAGTTTCTACCTTGTGTTTTAATTATGTCTCATTATTCCTGTAGAATGAAAGTCCTTACTAATCTCCTTATTTTTTCCAGCACCTTCTATAATTTGAGGTACATGGAATACATCCCATAAATGTGTAAGGAATACACAAATAACAATATGTATGTACACAATTTATTTTACTCTATTAATATCTATTTTTTCATCAATCTTCTTACCTCCAAAAAGACAAGCTTACATAGAGTCATGCAACTCACAGGTTTCTAAATTCCCAGGAAGCTGAAATACTGTCTAGCTCCCTATCTGTAATCTTTTATTAAATGCCTTAAGATATTTAGTGTTAATCTATAAGCAAATAGTGGAAAGACCACCAAAATGTATAGATATTCCTATAGCCTAGTACGATGCTAAGCTAGATGATTATAATGTATGTAGATATACCAAAAACCAAACCCATTGTTGTTGAGTTGCTCCAACTCATCGTAACCCTATAGGACAGAGTAAAACTGCCACAAAGGAGTTCCAAGACTGTAAATATTTACAGCAGCAAACTGCCACATCTCTCCCACATATTTACATATAGGCGAATAGAATTTGAATATGTGAATTGCATTACAGGCAGGCAGAATGGCTTAAGAATGGACCTAGAGAATGGAAAATTTAGGGGCTATTCAGGAGTGGTAAATTGCCTCTTCTAGTTAGAGAGGAAAGGAATCCTGGTTGCATAATGGTTAAGCACTCGACTGCTAACCAAAAAGTTGGTAGCTCGGACCCACCCAGCTGCTCTGTGGGAGGAAGACCCGGGGATATGCGTCCATAAAGATTACAGCCTAGAAAACCCTATGGGACAGTTCTACTCTGTCACATGAGGTTGCTATGAGTTCAAATTGACTCCATGGCACCTAACAACAACAGGGAGGTGGGTCAATGGAGAAGAATAACACAGAGCAGTTTGGGAAGGAAGTTACAGACTGAGAAGGACCCTGGGTCATTTGAGTGAGGCTTTGGGCTTTACTTGGCAGTCAACTGGGAACCCTTGATGTTTCTGTGCAGGATAGGGACATGATCAAAGCTGTGCCTTAGATAGAATAATCAGAAAGTATGTACTTGCTAAGTTGGGTAAAGCCAACTGAGGCAGAAAAAGCTTTTCAGAGGTTTTTTGTGATATCCTAAGTAATACATATTTTTTTTTCTGTAAGAAAACACATAAACTGAAATTTTGTTCTTTCTTGATATCTAAGGGAAAAAGATCAGCTAATGAATGAACAATATGTCTAATTTCTGTCTATATATTCACGTATGTATATGTCTGTATATATGTACATGCCTGTGTGTTTATATATATATATTTTTATATATACGTAAAAAACCCAATATATTTTTTTTTTTTTTTTGGCTAGGATCATTAAAGACTGTTTAGATTTTTAGACTAAGGCATTTGGCAATGTGTCATTCTGAACATTTAGATCCCAGCTATAAATTTTGGGGTATTTATTTTTATAGATTGTATTACTCATAGCGCTGTTCATGGCATCAATTTTGAAATTTTATGTGGCCTTTTTTGAGCAACTTTCATCATAAAGGCACTAATGACAATTGATTTAGAATACCTGTAATTTAGCATTGTGACTATGTCAAATGTGATGTCCCCCTTTAGAGTAAAGGATTTTCACATGATTTTGGGGGACTATATTGCCAAAAATCAAGCAGAAGGCAACAGATTTAGCCCACCTTGAACTGTCAACTCTACCATATAAACCAAGTCCTGTTCGTGACTCTCCCTCGCTTCTCTGTCCTCTTTTTTATAACTCATCAGTAATATAGGATCAGGACCCAACTGACTCTGGACTGACCTTGTCCATCTAACTGCAAAGAAAAATCCTATTTCCCCAAACAAGGTCACGTTCATAAGTTCAGGGGGTTAGGATTTTAACATCTTTTTGGGGAACACAATTCAATCCATAGCGAAGTCGTAATATTGTCTATGCAGATTTCATTGATCTTTTTTCCACAATAAGGATACTGGTTTTATAATTTTATTTAAATTTGTAAAAATAAACATAACTCCCAGGCTTCCTTTTTTTTCTGACCAATATCTAGACTGCTGCTTGTTGCCTCATATGTGAGGCCTGTCTGATACAAGCATATCCCAACAAAATGCTGCTAACTGATGGGGGAGCGTTTGCATTGAGATGTTGGTACTCAACGCTACTTCGCGTAGAGGACATGATTCTTTCTCTGTGGAAGAGAAAACTGACCTATGTGGGACAAAGAGTTACCGATAGTTTCCACCTTTTGCTATTTTTCATTTGCTTTCCCTTTTGCTCTTTTGCAGGAAGAGTAGGTTTGCAAACTCCTCTGGCACTAACAAGGCTTTCTTTCCCTTGTTTAATGGGATGTTAAACATAGCCCGAGATGTAGGCTTTGGAGAAAGATAAATTCTTCATATAAACTCAAAGATGGAAGATTGGCTCACTTTTGGTGTGGGTAATGATTAACTCATTCATTTAGTCAGTCTTTAAGCAAGCATGCCCTGAATGTCTAATCTGGACCTCCCTTGAGTACTGGGGTTACAAAGATGACTAAGAATTATGAATGCCTTTATCCTGAAGAACTTACGCTGGTAAGAGAGATTTTTTTAACCACTCATAATTCCTAACCCAGATGCATACAAATGCAGGACTTGTCAGTTGCCATCTAGTTGACTTTGACTCATAGCAATCGTACATAAAACAAAACATAACATTACTTAGTCCTGTGCCATCTTCATGACCACGACTATATTTGAGTCCATTGTTTCATCCACTGTCTCACCTTCACTGACTCTCCACTTTATCAACCATGATGTCATTTTCTAGCGATTAGTTTTTCCTGATGATGCTCCCAAAGTAAGGAAGCCCAAATTTTGCCATCTTCACTTCTAAAGAGCATTTGGATTGTTTTACCTCTAAGATTAATTTTTTCATTCTCCTGGAAGTCCGTAGTGCACTCAATACTCTGTCAATACCACAATTCAAATGCATCAATTCTTCAGTCTTCTTCTTTCATTGTCTAGATTTTGTATACATATAAAATGGTTGAAAAGACCATAGCTTGTATCAGACAAAGTGTCGATATCAAAGCAACATCAGTGTCTCAGGACTACAAGGAAACCTAAAGAGATTATTGAGTTCAGTCTGAATGTATTTAAAACAAATTGTTCTTCTCTGTTTGAAATGCTAAGATCTTCCCCTTCTTCCTATCGTTTCTCTCGTTAGCAACCTTCCTCCAGCTACCAACCCCACATTCACAGACACACCATGTAATTTGCCTAACTTCTGGTGAGCCAGCCTGTCAGTCAGATCAATACCAGGGTCCTAAGAGCTAGACATCATCACAGGAACAGTGAAGTGCCATAAAAAGCAAATGGATTTACCAGAAACAGTAATGTTTATAGTCAGACAGAACACTTAACGCTTGAGATGCCGATGAAGGTGAGGTTCCAAAGGGACAAAATAAAAAGCAAGAGAATTCTCTAAACTACCTTCTAAGGAGAATGAGTACAGGCATCTTCAAAGATTTTGATTTTGTTCGTGGAATATGAAAGTTTGGGGATAGAGCTGGATTATTCAAGACAATACAGAAGTGGCTGAATGCTTCTCTGAGCTTCTTGCAGAGTGCTTAGATTCTGAAAATGAATTTGAAATAGCCATCTCTAATTAGCACTTACTATGTGGCCCTGTTGGCACAGTGGCTACGAGTTTAGCTGCTAACCAAAATGTCGGCAGTTTGAGCCCACCAGCTGCTCCTCAGAAGCCTCATGGGGCAGTTCTAATCTGCCCTGCAGGGTTGCTATGTGTAGGAATTGACTCGTTGGCAATGAGTTTGGTTTTTGGTTTTATGTGGCAAAAACTGTTCTAAGCTTTTATACATATTAACCCTTTTAATCCTAACAAAACAAAACAAAACTATGCGGTAAGAGCTATTACCACTTTAAGAGTGAGGAAGCTGAAGTCCAAAGTGTTTAAATAACTTGTCCAAGGTCATACAGCCAGTAACGGCAGAGTCAAATTTGTACCTGAGCAATCTAGGCACAGAGTCTGGGCTCTCTATCACTAAACTCTATGACCGCAAATATTAAATATTTAAAGAATGAATATACATGCAGCTGGTGGATTCGAACTTCTGACATTTTGGTTAACAGCCATAAGTATGAGCTGAGATTTCCCTTCCTTGGAGGTGTCCTACTTGAACCAGTTTGAGCTGTGTTAGGTGTTCCTTTTCAGCCTGTCCTGAGGCCTAGAACTTCTTGAAGTAAAGATTATGACTTAAAAAAAAAAAAAAAAAAAAAATTGCTTGCCTGCTGTTGAGGTACTTTTTTTTGACCCTTCAGCTAAATTTGTTCCCTGGTGTAAAATCATCTTGTTCTGTCCCTTTCACAATACCCATAACATCTTATCAAAATTAATCCCTTAAATGGCTATCTGTCCATCAGACCAATCTTTCCTGTATCTGTATTGTTCGTTAGTATTACATCCTCTGATGCTAGAATAATTCCTGGAATTTAGGACGGGTTTGAAAAATGAATGAATAAAGAAATGAATGTTGAGGCAGTTTTTTCCCAAAGGATAGGTAAACCTGATATATCTTATTACATTTTTGCAGTCTTATTTCTTTACTATAAGGAAACTATTTTATTTACAATAACCGATTTAAATTGAGAATATAAAGCACTCTAGTGGGAAAATAAGCCAAAATAACAAAGTTAATGGCTCGACAAGGAGACTTTAAAATGTTACCTAGCAGTTGTTGATATTTACAGGGATTCAGCTAGGAAAGGTTGCTGGAATACTGCATGGTATATGCACCCTGAGTGTTTGTGATCCACAGGGAATTTAAAGTGGGTGATTGTGAACAGCCCTTCTTTTACACTGAAAGTTCTATGATCCATTTAAACATGTTTTTAAAATTCATTTATCTGTATATACTGACATTTTCGTCCATAAAAGTGCTTTTGGATATCCAGAAAAGCAATAAGCCAAAACCTATTTTCAATGATTCTTTGAAATTTGCCAAGTTATGGATGGGATAAAGCAGTTACCTTTATATAAATTACCTTCAAAGAAATAGGACCTTGAAGAAGGGAAAACATTTTGTTTTCAACTGCATAGGTGAATTCCCTGGAACCATATTACTTCAGAGTTGCCATTGTTTTCCATGCCAAAGACTATTGTCACTATTTTCATTATCTGCCTATTTAATATTAATGGCATATTGGGGTAGATTCCAAACATCTTACAAACCAATTCACCTCCTTAGTCTTTTTTTAAATATCTTTAATATAATTTAATACCATTTGAAAGCCAACTATGCTTATGCACTGAACCAGAAATACAGAACTATAAGATGTAGTACCTGCCTTCAAGAAACTCATAATCTAGTTCAAGAAACTGTGTAGTTTAAGTAAAGAAAACAAAATGACCATGCCCAAGTATTCTTGGAGAGGGCTTATACCAAATGCTTATCTGTGTCAATCAGAATCCAATAAGGAAGCCAACAACTTAGTCAAACAGTTAAGCCCCATAGAGATTATAAAGGGCCTATTTATAGAGATCTGTACACGAATAAAGGAACCAGTAAAGAATGGCGAAGTACCCAGATCAATAGGAAAGTGTTACCATCTCTTGGCCTGAACAGGCAAGAGGAAAGTGTGTTGCTGCCAGAACCAGGAAAGACCTTTAGCAATAGAAATAAAGTCCCTAACAAGATCTGGAGAACTTAGGTGTTGCCAAACCATGGTCTGGTGTGCCAGAGGGACAGAGGGATAGGAGCCTAAATGCACTAAACTCTATATCCTCCCACCCTTACTTTCTTGTGAGTACCTCCCATTGGCCAAACCAAATCAGATGCCAGAGAACAAGGAGATGCAATCCAACGTGTCAGTTTCTTAGGGCATAGGAGGGTAGAGAATGGATCGGTAATAACACATCATTTTAAAATAATTAAATATATAGATATCACATTTTGCATAAGAATATGAATGCTATGTATTGAATTGTATCTCTCAAAATGTGTGTCAACTTGGCTAAGCCATGATTTCCATTATTGTGTGATTGTCCACCATTTTGTCATCTGATATGACTTTCCTATGTGTTGTAAATCCTATCTCTACGATGTTAATGAGTCAGAAGGCAGAATTAGAATTAGAGGCAGTTATGTCAATGAGGGGAGACCCTGGTGGCGTAGTGGTTAAGTGCTACGGCTGCGAACCAGGAGGTCAGCAGTTCGAATCTGCCAGGTGCTCCTTGGAAACTCTATGGGGCAGTTCTACTCTGTCCTATAGGGTTGCTATGAGTCAGAATCGACTCGACAGCAGTGAGTTTGGTTTTTTTTTTGGTTATGTTAATGAGGCAAGACTCAATCTACAAGATTAGGTTGTATCTTGAGTCAACCTCTTTTGAGATATAAGAGAGAGAAGTGAGCAGAGAGACGGGGGACCTTCTACTACAAAGAAAGCAGAGCAGGGGCCAGAGGGCCTCCTTTGGACTTGAGGTTCCTACACTGAGAAGTTCCTAGTTGGGGAAGATTGATGACGGGGACCTTCCCCCAGAACTGACAGAGAGAGAAAGCGGTCCCCTTGAGATAGTGCCCCGCATTCAGACTTATAGCCTCCTAGGCTGTGAGAGAATAAATTTTTCTTTGTTAAAGCCATCCACTTCTGGTATTTCTGTTACAGTAGCATTAGATAACTAAGACAATGGACACAGGCACTTCCAATGATGTAGGCATAAGGTTTCTTCAAGCTCTCCTCTGGTGCAGCTCACCGTTGTTCTTTGTCTCATGAATAAACTGGGGATGATCTCAGGTATTGGTAAGAATCAGTTAGAGAGACCTCCATGTCACTGGACTACTGTCCACTTGTACTTCCTGCTCCCTATTGAAAACTTATTTTTAAAGAAGTCACAGGAAATAGCTGAAATCAAAGAAATTCCTAAAGACATCTATGAGAAACACATGTATAGTCTCATGGTTATCTAAAAGTTCCTATTTAGTAACTAAAGTTGGGTATTCATAGTTATTCTCTCATTATGGGCAGTGAATGCACACAGCATTCAGAGTAGAGGGCTGGAACTGAAGGCTGGGCATAGGGCTGAATGCCCATGAAGGAAGTAGGTTTTGACCTGAGACAAGAGGAAAGTGTAGGACCTAGCCATGCAGAATTTAAGTTGGAATCCTAAGCAGGAAGCATTAATGAGTAATGGTGTAGAGGTAATAGGAATTGTGTTACAATGGGGAGCACTTACACTATCCAGAACACAGAATTTGAGTTGGTAGAGCTTGCATATGCCTTTTAGTTTCTGACATTACAGCCTTCAGTAGGCAGAGTCATTTCAAATTGATGCCATTTCCACCATTTTGAACTACAAGTGGTGCCATTCCATCTGGTTCAACTTAATAGATAACAAATATCCAGTCATATATGGGGTAAACCATTCCGGACACAAAGTTTATGTGATAAAGTCCCAGAGAATACCATTGTTTTCAATTTCTCTTTCACTTATCTTTTTGGATAGTACTTCTACGGATCTTTAAATTATCACTTTTTAAAAGGTTTCTAGATAGTGACATCTCTGCCATGAATCTATAGGAAAAGAAGGTCATTAATGATACCTCTGAGATCAAACACTTTTAAGTTAGGGAAGTTACATATGCATATTCCTGCCATCTCTTTTGTTAAAAGCTCTTAGTTTTTATTATGCGATTTGTTATGGTAATGGGCATGAATGTATTGAATGAACCTTCAATGTGGGAGAATATGTATTGTACTTACTCCTTTATCAACATTAACTCAAATAAATGAAAGTTAAAGTTATAATTAAAACACATTTAAGTTATTCAATTGGTAATATTTAAAAAATTTGATGATATTCAGTAATACATTTGTTTGGACTTAGTAATTCTACTACTTCCAGCAATTTATCTTATACTATACTAACACATAAGGATATATGTATTTTTTATACTAACACATAAGGATATATATATGTATGTTTATGTATATATATATATATATATATATGGAAACCCTGGTGGCATAGTGGTTGACTGCTATGGCTGCTAACCAAAAGATCGGCAGTTCGAATCCACCAGGCATTCCTTGGGAACTCTATGGGGCAGTTCTACTCTGTCCTATAGGGTTGCTATGAGTCGGAATGTACTAAAAACTCCCTGCGGTTGATTCCAACTCACAGCAACCCTATAGGACAGAGTAAAACTGCCCCATAGGGTTTCCAAGGAGCAGCTGGTGGATTTGAACTGCTGACCTTTTGGTTAGCAGCCGAGTGCTTAGCCACTATGCCGCCAGGGCTCAAAAAAAATGTACTAAGGGGGAAAAAAAATAGAAACAATGTGGTATCTTTCAGTGGACCATTGATTAATTATGCATTTATGATATAGTCATGCAATGTAATATCATAGAGCCATTAGAAAATGAGACCAATTAATATATGGACACATGGAAAAATGTCCAATGTATATTTAAATGAATAAAACAAGTTGTAAAATTATATTTTTATTATCTTTTGTGTATATTTATACTTATATTAAATATATACATGTGAATATATTTATATATGTTTAGTACATAAAAATAGATAGTTAAATACAGTGGGAATGAGATAGAACATCTGGCAAAGAGTGGGGGTCTCAGAGAAGAGAGGTAACAGGTCCAAGTGGCAGTACTTTTACTTTCCACTTCATTGCCCTTTGAACTTTTAAAATACATAATAGGCATGTCTCTCTTCACAGTTAGGATGAATGTGTCAATGTACTGCTTTGATCTGTGCTGCTACATCATACATTTCCTTCTTCCGTACATTAACCTCAGAATCAGGAAAGGTCAGGCTCCTCAAACTGCTGATAGAAGTCCTGGTAGTAATATTCTAGCCGGTGCAGAGATCTTCGAGAACAAGGGTTTTTATTTATTTGGGGCGGGAGGGGGGAGGGTATAACTGTCTGACCTTTGGGATTTCTAGCTCTTTAAGTTACTTTTGGAGCCGTGGTAGTGTAGTGGTTAAGTATTCGACTGCCAACTGAAAGGTTGGCAGTTCAAATCCACCAGCCGCTCCTTGGAAACCCTATGAGGCAGTTTTACTCTGTCTTGCAGGGTCACTATGGGTCAGAATTGACTTGAGGGCAACTGGTTTGGTTTTTGGTTTTTAAGTTACTTTTATCAATGGCATCTGATTGTAGGTGTACTGCCATCGATGATCCTTCATAGTTGTACCAAAGAGTTGCCTTTTTACATGGTTTCCTAGAAGCTATTGCCATAGGAGACAACATGCCTAATTTTCCCTGTAAAGTCAGCTTTAAAAAAGCCAAGATGTGATTATCTACTCCATAATCCACCAACTTTATCCCAATCTGAGGACACGGTTTTGGCAAATAAGCTGATACAAACTTGCCTTATAAATGCATAAAAAATGCTTATAATCATGACTGCCAAACAATAAAGGCTTAAAAAGCAAAAAAGTTTATTATTAATTACTATTAATTTACAGATGGGGATGCAGAGCTTCTGAGAGGCAAAATTCCACAGAGCCAAGAAAATCACCACAGTATTCTGACTCCGTTTCTAGGTTTCAGGGTGAATACAGATTTGAAAAGGAACCTTGGTGGCACAATGGTTAAGCGCTCAGCTGCTAACAGAAAGGTCAGTGGTTCAAACCCACCAGTGGCTTTGCAGGAGAAAGACCTGGCAATCTTTTCCCATAAAGATTACAGCCTAAGAAACACTATGAGGCAATTCTACTGCGTCATATAGGGTCTCTATGAGTTGAAATCGACTCAACAGCACACAACAGCAAAAACATAGATTTAACGAGTCCCTGGAAAGCTCTGTCAAATAGTCAGTCAGTCATTAAGCATCTAACTCTGTGTCAAATGCTTTGTGTTTTGGGATATGATGGTAGCAGTGATTTTTGCTTTTGAACAACAACAAAAAAATCTAGATCCTTCAGATCATCTCTTAAATTGAATCACTTACAGATTGATTGACTCAAATACACTGATGTCTTTGCCTGGGCTAAGATCAGAGAAAACAGTCAAATTAGTGAATCGAGGCAGTAAAATGGAACATATAGATCCTGAAAAGGCAACACGGTGTAATTAATAGCCAACTAAAAGCAGCAAAATGGTGATAAAGCTACTACAGGATGATTTTTGGCAATGATTTCAAATGTTTTCCAGGCAAGGGACTTTTTAATGTAAAATATATATTTTTTAAACCCTACAATAAAGAAGTTGTACTTTTAGCCTCTATTATTTATAAAAATATACAACTACCCACACTGCTATGTACTCAGGAATGTTTAAATAAATTTAAATGTTATTAATTACAGCAGCACCCAAAGTCATTTAAAAGTAATACACTAAAGTTGGATTGTTGTTACTTTTTTCTTTTTTTAAGCTACAGAATATTCTTGGCAAACATTCTGAACTTTTGACACTGGTAAGTTTGGAACCATTGGTATAGGTGAAAGAATACGGGACACTCAGAATACCTGTGTCTATCTGGGTCAACCGGTGAGTGCATCGTTTTTTAAGTAGGAAAGCATACTTAGGAAATCGATTTATTGTCAAAAATTTGCTTGATACAAAGTCAGGGCAAAGAGCACAATATTAAACGAAGCTATCAATAATGCTGACACCTCAGAGGGAAAGATTTGTCATGGTTCCATTTCCTGGGATAAAGACTCGAACCCATTCTTATTATTCTCTTTCTTTTTTTTTTTTTTTAATTGCCATGGGAACAGAGACTTCTGCTATGACAGATGTCTCTCTTCCACCAAGAATTTGGAGAAAAGATAAATAAAATAGCTCTGTAGATTAACTTTAGCAGAAAGATGTGGCAGCCTGCTTCCGTAAAGATTTATAGCCTTGGAAATCCTATGGAACAGCTCTACTCTGTCCTGTAGGGTCATTATGAGTTGGGGTCTACTGTATGGCAACGGATTTTTTTTTTCTTTTTTTGTAGCTTAACCAATTCAGCATTTATTGGATGGGGACAGGTCTCCTAGGCTTAATCAGTGTTATTAAAAACTCTAAAGAGATAAACTAATATAAGGCCCAAGTGTAACACAACAGAGCAGTGTTTAAAAAACAAATTTTATGAGCCTGTGAAAACACTCTCACACAGGACAGAGCAAGAGTGAGTGACCAGATGTGAGATTGAATCAGGTTAGGCTAGTGTGTGAGTGTGTGTGTGTCTGTTGAAGTGTAGGTTAACCAGATGATAAAGAACCTTCCACTTTATTGCTTGATAATAAGAAGGAATTGGGGAGACAGTTGTTCGTTGAGTTGGTTCAAAGGCAGTTGCGCAAATGGTGACCTAGTTGTCAGTAATCCTCTTCCCCTCTTAGCCTTAGGTCACTGTTATGATTAGTATTAAGATTGGTCTTGGGTGGGCAGAAGGAGATGCACACCTACTAAAAAAACCATTGTCGTCCAGTTGATTCCAACTTATAGTGGCCCTATAGGACAGAGTAGAGCTACCCCATAGAGCTTCCAAGGTTGTAAATCTTTATGGAAGCAGACATTCACATCTGTCTCCCTCAGAGCTGTGGTGGTTTTGAACCAAAGAGCTTTCAGTTAGCAGCTGAGCACTCAACCACTGCATCACCACTGAATATGAAAGAAGGAAAATTCATGACTGCTCTGGTCAAAAATCAGGCAAATCATTACAACTTTGGCTGGTTCTTTTGGGAGATAAGGGGATAGGGTGCATAATGCTTGTTAAAGCAAGACTGGTAAAAGCCGAGTTGTCTTATGACTCAGAACAAGCTACAATTTATTATGCTACCCTTAGATTCATTTAGAGGTGACAGTAACAGATTTCAGAGCTTTACAGTGGGTCCTAGATTCTATAAGTGAGTGTGACTGTTAAGGTTATATGTCAACTTGGCTGGGCCGTGATTCTCAGTGGTTTGGCAGTTATGATGTAGTTTGACAGTCATATGATGATGTGATCACTTCCATGATGATATCTGGTATAATGCAATCACCTCCATGATGGGATCTGCTGTGAGTAGCCAACCAGTTGAGGGGGGAGTTTTACTGGGGGTGTGGCCTGCATTGAATGTATTATAAGTAGACTTTCTGGTGAGACTCGTGGACTTTTGCTAACTCTGGATCCTGCAGCTGGCTTCTGTTCATCTGACCTCGGTTCTTGGCACTTAAGTTAGCAGCTTACGTGCCATCTTGCTTGCTGATCTTGGGATTCATAGATCTTCACACCCTGTGACCAAGAGCCCTGCTGTCTCACCTGCTGTTCTTGGCTTCACCAGCTCTTGTGGCTACGTGAATCAGGAGAAGCCTCTCTATCCTAAACCATGGCCTTGGAATATTCCAGCCTCTACAACCACATGAGCCATTTCCATGATATAAATCTCTCTCCATATATATTTACACACTTTACTTGTTTCAATTCACTAGAGAACACAGCCTAAGACAGTGAGCTTTGGCCCTTTTAGAGAGATTTTATTGAGATGGACGAACTCCATGGGAAATCATAGATAAGGCATTGACTAGTATTTGGGTTTTACTGCCCAGATTACATTTAAAATGCTGTGGAAAGTGACTCACTAGAGAAAGAGAAACTGACCCAAATCATTTTAGATATATTCTTCTGGTCAGATCCATCAGCTTGGAGCAATTCCCTAGCCATTACGTTTAAGCGAGGAGACAACTTAAAAGACGCTGTAATGGCAATGGGGCAGCAAATGCCCCAGATTAAGGTGACTTCCTTTGAAAAAAAGTTGCCAATGTGCCGTTGTGTGATTCAAACCCCAGTAAGGCAAAGGGCACAAATTTTGCTGCTTCAGATGGAAGCAATATGGCTGTGACTGCTAAGTGAAGAAGTCTCCAAAGCTGAAATTGACAGTGTTGTTAATGATGACTTTGTCACCTGCTTTCGGGTTTTCAGTGACTGAAAACATTGGAAATTAATTTGGTTGACTTGCAAGCAGCCACCACGTGGCACAAAATAAAAATTGAATGCACCTTTCTTCCTAGTATGTAATAGCTCTCTCTTTACCCACCTTGATTTTAGCCCCTTTAAAAAGAAAGATAATAGGGGTGAGAAAAGATCTGCCTGACCCCACAGGGGATTGAAGCCAAATATATCAATCAAGTATGCTGGGGGACTTCAGGACAAGCAGGAATTCAAACTTTTATGGCTCTGTTTGATACCGGTACATAAGTTACCATCTTATACAGTCCCATGGTGGAAGGGGGCATTCAGATTCACCTAACGGGAATCTGAGCACAGTCTGCAGGGTGGAGGGGAAGATAAAGTAAGGTTGTGGGTAAGTCTCTTTGATTCCACTCAATATACTGTTGTTGATGCTTCTACGTCTGAGTTTATAGTAAGGATTGATATTTATGTGCTTTTATTTCCTTCCTATAAGTACTGGAGTAGATTCTCCCAACTGGGCAGAGCTACATGTAGAGAAGGGCTAGAATCATTGGGGCCCACAACCCTAATTACCCCCTTTGAATTATAAGTCTCTGTGACAGATGATTTTGCCAATTGGAGGCTCAGGCAAAGGGAAGCAGTCTCTATTTGGAGGTGCCCATTGAGATTTTGGACTTATCACCTCTCTGAGGTGGTTAGCAGGTACACTCTTTTAGAAAAGAAGTTATTGAGTTGCTATAGAAACACCTGGCCCTTGGGTTCCTTGTTACTCCCAGTCATAGAGCCTAATAAAATGGGTCAGCTTGAAGACAATGAATAATAGTATAAAGGGCCCCCAAAGCCTTGCTTAAAAAATGGAAATAGTATATTCAAGGATGCAGCTGGCTTAGTCCTAGAGGCATCTCAGCTTCGTAGTATGCCTTTAGGAGAAAGTTTATCTTACATTTCACTGCCTCAAGCAAAGACACTAGCTCAATGATGCCCTAAATTCACAGAGGTCCCCTAAATGCCTGAGCCTGGTCCACTGATGGTTCAGCTAAGCTGATATCCGGTGGTGTTTTCTGGGCTGCTGCAATGGTTCAGCCTCGGTACCAGTCCTGCAGAATCCAAACTGGACGTGATTGCTCCACTCTGTGGGAAGAGTTCAAGGTCATTCTGACATCTCCGGCCAATACTCCCCTGAAGGAGCCTTGTTATATTTACTGACACTTGGGCTATTGCCTGTGCTCAAGCAGTTTGGTCTTCCACATGGAAAACTAGAGACAGGCAGATTGAAGATATTCCTCTTTGGGGCCATGAACTGTGGAAATAAATGGTGGCTGCTGATTGAACCATCTGGATCACTCACATAGATGTTTATGATAAAAGCCCATTTTTTGAGACTGACTGGAATTAAGCTGCTCAGCAAGCTTTCTCTGCCCAAATTGCTGCCTGGTTCCATCGTTATATTAGATATGGCAACACGTTCCCCATCATAGATTGAGCAACACAGAGCTCGTTTCTCATGCACAAGTTACCAGTGCATGCTAGATATGTTAGTCCTACCAAAAGTTGATCCTTTTTATCTACGGTAAGAGAGGCCACATTGCAGTAGAAGTGGCCCTCACCTGCTCCTGGAAGCTTGACAATATTGAACTTTTGACACCCTCTAGGAGGCCACTAAGGAGCCTTGGTGGTGCAACAGTTAAGCACTTGGCTGCTAAACAAAAGATTGGTGCTTCAAACCCACCTCGTGGCTCCAAAACAACAAAAGGCCATTTCTTCTGCAATAAAAAGCACACCATTGTATGATTTGCAAATGTACTGGAATTCTGAAAACATTACACTGATTTGTTCCAAGGGCCATAATGGTGTGGCTAGAATCAATTCATCAAACTGGAACAGCAACGCTTTAACCAGAAAAAAATATTAACAGCAGTGAAATTATTTGCAGATTTTATTGCAAAATCCACTCAACAATGGGCTGATTTTCAGAGAATTTGATGTACCTTCCAAGCTCCCTACTGTCCATCCACAGGCAGCTGGTGGTGTTGAGCATTGGAATAGTCTCCTCACATACTGATTTAAAAAGTGTTCTGACTTTACCTCTTACCTCCTCACTCTCTACACACTTTGTAAAGCAGTTTGGTCACTGACTGCAGCTATTTCTTAGAAAGGGATCATCTCTTGGCCAGTTCCTATTTTCAAAATTCTGGAGTACATCCTGACTACCCAGGGGATGGTGTACCTTACTTTTCCCTAACAGCAATTCCAAGCTGGGCTGATTAGTACATCCTCTAAACCAAAACAAACAAACAAAAAACACCTGTTGCTGTCAAGTTGATTCCGACTCATAGGTATCCTATAGGACAGAGTAGATGTGCCCCATAGGGTTTCTAAGGAGCACCTAGTAGATTTGAACTGCCAGCCTTTTAGTTAGCAGCCAAACTCTTAACCACTTAACCACTATGCCACCAGGGTTTCCTCTAAGTGACCACGAAACCAAAAGCAGGTCTAGGAGATTCAAACATAATCCTGCTTAGCTACCTGAATCCGTTTGTTGGATTGGCACAGACCTAAATGATAAAGATACTATTTGGTTGTGCTTTCTGCTTGCTGAATCCCCCATGTGGATTACAGGAGCCAAAGCAAGTGGCATAAAGGGTTTTCATAAGTTTTATAAAATGTCTCTGTCCCTCTTGCATTTGATATTTCCACACAGTAGGTCTAGGTGTGAGCAGGGGATTGATGGATAAATGTTATTATAGGTACAGGAATGGGACATACCAATTTTGTGACTGTGGAGGTAGAATTATATCTCAGCCACCTAGGGAGGAACACCATAGAACCCTAGAGGTATAGCAAAAAAAAGTACATTGATGAACTTTTTTTTTTTTTTTTTAACTTCAGGTCCACCCAGGGGTCTTTCTCATACAGGAAAATGTTCTCGTACTGCTTTCCCAATTTGTCGCAAGCATTTTAATTCAATTAGAAAAGGTGGCAAGAAATTTGTCCCTGACTTCAGCTGATGATCGATGATACCACCTTGTTGCCCCAAAAATCTGAATAAAACTTTTAAGTGGCAAGAGGGAGAGATTCCTGGAGGCCTGGATATAAACAGCTTCTAGGAAGCTAAATTCTGAAGAGAGATTTCAGAGGTTACACTGCGAAGCAGACGCTGATGTTTGGGCTCCCCAGAGTGTAGCCACCCTAGGGAATCGCCTGGGCTTCAATGGAAATCACAAAAAAAGCTATTTCATAGGAAGGTTTCCATGTCTTTTCAGTAAACACCACACACTAATGGTAAAGGCAAAACTCAAATAGGGCTACCATCACAAAACCTAGAAGCAATTCTTGACAGGATCAATGTCATGTTCTGTTAGTATAACTATTCCCGATAAAAAAGAGGGAAAAAAAATAAAAACAACAGCAATTTTTACAGAAAGATTAACTATCGCCTCTGTAATAGGTCATTCTCAATATTTTCTCTAAAAAAAAAAAAGAACTAAATAGGTGAAGAAGCAGGGAACATGATTGATAATCAAGAGATAAATATTAAAATAAGTAGAGTCAGGGATGATTCATATATGAGAGTTAGAAGTTAAGGGCTTTGTTGTGGATTGAATTGGGTCCCTTAAAAACATATGAAGTCCTAACCCCTGTACCTGTGAATGTGACCCTAAAATAGGGTTTGTTTTGTTACTTTAATGAGATCATATTGGAGTATGGTGGTCTTCAACCTAATCCCCTCTAAGTAGCGACTTATAAAGGAGAGTAAAGACACAGACTCACTCAAGAAGACAGATGCCATGTGACAACTGACATAGATACATCTACAAATTCAGGAACACCAAGAATTGCTGGCAGGTACCAGAAGGTGAAAGAGGCAAAGAAGGACCTTGCCCTAGAGCCAGCACCCTGAATTCAGACTTCTAACCTTCTGAATTGAGAGATAATAAATTTCTGTTCTTTGAGGCCTCCCACTTGTGGTACATTTTATTACGGCAGCCCTAGAAAAGTAAGTCTTCAAAACTCCTATGATTAATATGGAGCCTTGGTGATGTTTTTTTTTGGTGATGTGGTGGTTAAGAACTTGGCTGCTAACCAAAAGATTGGCAGTTTGAATCCACCAGCTGCTCCTTGGAAACCCTATCGGGCAGTTCTAGTCTGTTCTTTAGGGTCACTGTGAGTCAGAATTGACTCGATGGCAACCGGTTTGGTTTCTGGTATGATTAATTTGCTAAAATATATAGAAAAAGATAAATAAATTGTTGAGAAGGTGGAGTATTTCAACAGAGAATAAGAACCTATAAAAAGAATCAAATGGATATTCCGGACCTGCAAAAACACATGATGAGAAATTATAAATTTATTAAATAGGCGTTGCAGGAAAGCAGACACAGAACAAGGCGGGATCACTGTCCTTGAAGACAGGTCAACAGAAATATACCAAATGATGCACAAGGAAAAGGAAGAATGAAATAATAACAGGGCTTTCAAGCCTTGTGGAATAATATCACAGTCTACCTTACTTGTTACTGAAGTCCAGAAAGAGAGGACAGACAAGATAAGGCAGAAACAGTACTTGAATATACGGTGATGGAGAGTTTTCTAACTCTGATGAATATTAACCCATAGAGCTACAAGAAGCTCAGCAAACACCATGCAGAATAAATAAAAATAAAATCCACATCTTGGAAAATCATAACCATCATGTTAAACCCTCACCCCAACCACCTCTGAAATCATTAAATATAAATAGAGAAATAAAAGACACATTCAGAGAAATAATAATAAAAATGGTGGCTGACTTCTCAACAGAAACCATGGAAGCCAGAAGGCAATTAAAATGGCAATTGCTAAAAGAATATTAAAAGCTATAATTTTAAAAAAGCTAAGAGGTTAAAGAGAATAATAACAAACACTAAATTAATACAGAAAGAGTCAGGAAAAGAAGGAATGATAGAACAAAAACTAAATAGAATGATGAATGTATTAGTTTCCTATTGCTGATAAACACAGATTTAGCGACTTAAAACAATACAAATATATTATCTTACATCTTTGGCGGTGAGAAATGGATCTCACTGGAGGACTAAAATCAAGGTGTTGGCAGGGATGCACTCTTTTTGGAGGCTCTAGGGAGAATCTGTTTCCTGGACTTTCCAGTCTAGAAACCACTTACAATTTTTGGCTCACGGCCCTTTCCTCCATCTTGAAAGCCAGTAGTGTAGCATCTCCAAATTTCTCTCTGACTTTGACCTCTGTCTTTCTCCTCCACAGTTGAAGAACCCTGTGATTGCATTGGTCTCACCTGGATAATCCGGGATCATCTCTTTCGGGTCAGCTAATTGGCAATCTTAATTTCATTCGAACCTTAATTCCCCCTTGCCATGTAACAGTATATTCACAGGTTCTAGGGATTAAGACAGGCATCTTTGGGGGTCCATTGTTCTGCCTGTCACAATGAATGAAGGAAGCCAGACGCAACACAGAACACACTCTATCATTCCATGCATATGGAGCCAGCAGCAGACGACGGTATTACGTAATGCCAGAGGCCAGGATAATAGTAAGCGCCGGGATGGAAGCTGCATTGACTGGGAAGAGATATGAGGTAATTTTCTGAGATGATGGGAATTTTGTGTGTCCTCACCTCTGTGTTGGTTAAATACAACATTAGATCATCTGTATACCTTAGATTTGTGAACATTACTAATGCATATGCAAGTTACTCTCAATTAAAAAAAAAAAGATTTCTGGGGGAGATCACTTTTTTCTCTCCTTCCGCTTTTCCACTTAGTGCCAGAAGTGAGAAAGACAAATTTTCTTCTTATTCTTGTTTGCATTTATGTGTTTGGTTTTTATTCACCCTTATGGACTGTACAGCCCATTGGGGTCCCTGTTTCGCACGAGGGGTGCCACCTTCATCTTTCCTGCTTCCGTATCGAGTTCCGTCATCCAAGTGCCTTCTCGGTTTGGCAGACACCTTCAGAACAGAAGGAGGCTGTACAACCGCACCTCTCTCAGGGTTCCTGTTGTGCTTGTTTATTTATTTTGATCATCATATCCTGACTTTCATGTCACTTTAAAGTGAGGTTTAAAAGATGTGTGTTCATGTGCATATGTGTACGTGTGCATTTCAAACATTAATAGTTCATTTCAAACATATTAGTAGTTCGAACATTATAAAAGTTTCAGTTAGCAGGGTCACACTGGCTTTCTAATCTAATCCCATAGCAAATGGAAATGACTCTCTTCATTTTAATATTCCTTTTGGGGCCCAGATGGTACAGTGGTTAAGCACTCGGTTGCTAGCCAAAAGGTCTGTGATTCGAACCCACCAGCTGCTCCTCAGGAGAAAGATGTGGCAGTCGGCTTCTGTAAAGATTATAGCCTAGGAAACCCTATGGGGCAGTTCTACTCTGTTCTATTGGGTGGCTATGAGTCAGAATTGACTCGATGGCAGTGGTTTTCTTTGTGTGTGTGTGTGCTTTAGACCTTTTTTTGGCAGGCTCATCTTGAGTGGGAGGTTTTTGTTTGTTGTTTTTCAAAATTTTTTTCTTGACCATTATAACTCATGAGACCCAGTGTAGCTCCTTTGCAGATGCTGCCCTCTGGATGCCCACGCCCTCGCTCCCCAGTCTGGAACCAGATATAATATTGACAACTGGGTGCTATTCTCCTGTGACAAAATTAGGGAAAAGATTGATTCACTCTCTGAACCCATGAGTGGCTTGGTCCACATCCCATGCTTAGGACTTTATGTTCTTCCTTTCACCGCCTCAGACATACAATTTACCTGAGAACAGTGTTTTTAGACTTATTTCTCAGCTAGAATCAGCCCAGGCTGGCTTCTGATTTACTATAATTGAGATGGCCTGTATCACCTGACCTGCATAAATCCCTGTGGTAGATGAAGGTGATTGGCCTCAGTCTGCTTGTGTACCACTTACCAGAGTCCAGCGGACACTGGCAGCAGCCCCTGTCCATCTTTGTTCTGGTCGAACACAAACGTGGTTCTGTCTTAAAATTTTAGTTGCAAAATTGTACTTTAGTTATCGTTGCAATATTGAGAGAGGAGGGAGACACCAAAGCACTCTCTATCTGACCGAATTGCTACTTGAACTACAATACCCACCTCTGAAGTTCCTTAACCACTGATCTATCTGCAAAAAATGCACAGTGAACCCTCACTTAATCTTCAACATTGAGACTAACTGAAATCTCTTTTTGTGAAGCCTTCATCCTCTTCTTTTTCTAAAAAGATTGACTAAACCTTTCCTTTAGGTGCCTACTGCATCTTGAATGTGTCCCTATTTTACCTCTTGTCATACTATCTTGTTATTACTTGTCGTCATGTCTGTTTTCCCAGTGTGACTTGAGCTTCTTGAGAGTACATATCCCATATCTTCTTCAAGCCTGCATCACCACACAAAGTACTGTGCCTGCTAAATTAAGTATTCAGTGAGTTATTAAACCACTTGCTGTCAAGTTGATTCCGACTCATAGCAACCCTATAGGACAGAGAACTGCCTTGTAGGGTTTCCAAGGAGCAGCTGGTGCATTCAAACTGCTGACCTTTTGGTTAGCAGTTGTAGCTCTTAACCATTGTGCCACCAGGGCTCCAGTGAGTTATTAGAATTAATGAATTATACATAAAGACCTCAAATAAATTTCCAGGATTTTATAATTTGGCTCCACCCAACCTCTTCTGCCTTTTTTTTTTTCCCCTATTATTTTTTAAACCACCACCCACTGCACCAGCTAACTCTATGGCCTCGTGTTTCCCAAACCTGCTGCGACCCGCTCATTCTTCAGGCTCTTCTTTTCCTCGGAGTGATGTCTCCCTGTTTTGAAAATTGATGGGGTGTGTGTGGTATATTTAGCAACTCTCTACTTACAGCAGGCTTTTTAAACCATGAAATACAATGACCAATGGTTATATTTTTAAAAGACCTACACATAAAAAGCCTCAGAGAAATTGTAGGGGAATCTAGGAGAAGGGATTCAAAATGAGGTGACACTAAACACAAGTTCAAGTTGCATTCTGATTGCATTGGTCTGAATCTTACTGAGCCCTCTGACAGAAGCCAGTGTTTTAATAGGCAACAGAAAAATATAACTTGCAATGGCTGATGTGCCTCATGCTGTAGGTTGCTTTCCGGAGGTTAGAGGGCCAAGGAGCTCATTTGGACTTGGCTGTTACAAAACCACATGGATATTATGCTGATGTTAGAGCCTGCATTATGACCAAGTTGTGTGTTTTAGAAACCACGTATATATCCCATCCAAACGTGATATTAGATAAAACATGTAAGTAGCACCGGAGCCACGTGTATGTGCTTAGAGAGAAAGGCCCTGTAGTATTTGTGTCCATCCCACACAGCGTTTAACTGACATTTAAAAGTATAAAAGGATACGACCCAAAATGGAATTTTTAAAGCTGTATCTGTTATTGGCCCATATTTCTCTGAGAGACAGCTTCAGATAGAGAAGAAGGGATGCTCTCTTTTTCCTTTAATTCTGTCACACAGGAGCTTCAAGTCATTGAGCAAATTTATTTCTTATTCATTTTAGCAGCTGAACTTCTGAAAGTCACACAAGAAATGAAGTCTTATGTCTGAATTTATTTTAAGACTCCAAGGCTGGAGTCTTTACAGAAGCAGACTGCCACATCTTTCTTCCGCAGAGCAACTGGTGGGTTCAAACTGCTGACTTTTCAGTTAGCAGCCCAGTGTTTTAACCACTGCACCACCAAAGCTCCTTTCAGATTTGCTACTAAGAAATATCTAAAAACATGAGAAAATATATAAGTTAGATGTTGGGTTAAATGCTTATTAATTATGGATGCTCAATAAATATTTATTGTCTATGTCCTATAGGGTCGCTGTGAGTCAGAATCGGCTCAATGGCAATGAGTTTGGTGTTTTGGTTTTTTTTTTTTTTAATTAACAAATCTAATCAAAAAGTCCCTATGGATGAATACAGCCGAGTAGTTTAAGCCTACAGATTTTGAAGTCTGACTGCCTGGATTTAAAGTCCAGCTTCACCACTCCACTAGGAACTTGGCCAAGTTACTTAAGTGTTCTCTGCCAATATATTCCCTATGTATACTAATTTCATATATATATACACATATGCATATATATATTTAAACAACATTGGACAGTATACACATACAGTGTTATGAGAGAATGAAATTGGTTAATTTATATAAATATATGCATCTATATGAGTTCATTTATATTTACACATAAAATATATACCTACCTACATATATACATATATGCATGTGTGGGTGTGTGTGAGCGTGTTTGTGTATGAAGTGCTTTCAACAGTAAGTAGTTCATGGTAAACAATGTAAGTGCTATCGTCTATCATCATCAATATTACTATTATTAATAATTGTCTATGAGTTGGAATCTACTTGAAGGCAATGGGTTTGGTTTGGTTTTTGGATGCTCTTAGCTAAGATTGCCATCTTTATGTGCACTCTAGTTCTCAAAAGGCCAGCAGTTCATCTTCTCTTTCTCCCATTATCATTTCTCTCCCCTATACTGGATTTTTACCATCAACATCTAAATACGCTGAGATTTCTCTCATATTTAAAAAAAACTATCTATGAAAAGTGTCACAGAAATGGGAACAAGTTGTTTTTTTTTTTTTTTCCCCCTCAATATAAGAACAACTGGGCCAGATTGGACATCTGTACAGAAAAAGATAATCTTGAACTGTACCTCATACTATAAACTTTCCAATTTTAAATGGATTAAAGACATATATGAGAATGATAAAATAACACATCATGTAGAGAAAAATACAGAAGACTGTCATCACTACCTTGGGATCTGCAAAGATTTTAAAAATAGGACACAAAAAGACTCACAATGACAGGAAATATTTTGAAAAACTGGACTTTATTAAAATTTAGAACTTCTGTTCATGAAAAAATGTTAGAGAGAAAGAGAAAGCCATAGAGTTTGAGAAGATATTTGCAACTTATCAACAATGGCATATATTAAACATATATGATGAGCCCCGACCATTCAATAAGTAAGAGACAAGACAACCCATTCCAGAGGAGGCGTTCCAGAGGAGGATATGTAAATAGCCAATAAATACTCAATTTCATTAGTAATGAAATAAATGGAAATTAAAAAGCATAATAAACTACCATTCCACACTGACCAAAAAAGCTAAAAATAAAAAGGTAGACAATAGCAACTGTTGATAATGATGTGGAGCAATGGGAATTCTCGTACACTACTGATGAGGATATTAAGCCACTTTAATAACTCTCTTTGGCAGTATCGACAAAAGCTGAGCTTAGGCGTAATCTATATCTCAGTGATTCTAACATCCTATCTGATTTACTTATTTATCTTAATGTCCGTTTTCCTCCAACAGAATGTAACACCATGAGGGCAGGGGTTTTTCTCTGTTATGTTCATTGCTGACACCTAAGTGCCTAGAACATTGCCTGGCCCACTGTAAACAATTAATGACTTCCAATCCCTTTAGTAGCATTAAAGGAGGCGTTCTGAATTGGGCAGCCCTGGGTGGTGGAGTCGTTAAGAGATGGGCTGCTAACCAAAAGGTAGGTAGTTCAAATCCACCAGCTGCTCCTTGGAAACCCTATGGGGCAGTTCTGCTCTGTCCTATAGGGTCACTATGAGTGAATTTGGTTTTAAATGGCAAGGTCTTCATTTGGTACTTGTTGCCTTTCACCATTATTATTTTTCTTTTGTGATTTGTCAAGATGAAGTAGTTCTATCTCAAAACAATACAATGAACTCATTATAGTGTAAAATGAATTAATATAACCATCTAATAGATTTCTCATTTAAATAACCTCCTGTTCTCTCAAAATGAAAATGGTAAAGACAGCATTTTTAATCTCTCACGTCTGTTAAGGTAACACTGGGTCATAATTGTATTTTTATGACTGCTTGCACCTCAGTGACACACAGTGAAGTGGAAGGTGAAAATCATTTATTATAATTTAATCCAACTGTGATGCAGGTAATTGCTTCTGGAGTAATTAAAAACTAACCCACTGCTGTCGAGTCAATTCTGACTCATAGTGACCCTACAGGACAGAGTAGAACTGTCCCACAGGGTTTCCAAGGAGCACCTGGTGGATTTAAACTGCTGACCTTTAGGTTACCAGTCGTAGTACTTAACCACTATGCCACCAGGGTTTCCAACTGAAAACTAGGTAGGTTAATATGATTATAAGGATGGTTGTAAATTAATTAATTAATTTTCTTTTGGCATCTGTGAAAAAAGCTGCTAAAACTGTAGAAAGAGAGATTTATATCAGAAATAAGAATGCCCTGATAGAAAATAATTAAGGCCTAAGATAGAGTACTATCGTTATGGGTAAATTTTTCTCTGAGGGCTTTTAAGAAAACATTAAACAACAAATATTTGTAGGACAGCTATTAGGCGGGGGCTTAAAATTTAAACCCCACTGGGGTTAGAATGTATGAATTTTTGGTGCTTCTTTTTGTTTGGAATATTATTATTTTATATCTGACACAGTATACCCAGTACCAAGTGCCGTCTCACCCAGTAGACCCCCTTTTATATGAGTTGAAGGAGACATGTATCTAAACAATCATTGTGTACTAACACAATTGTCAAACACTTCCTGGGTTTTTTATATTATCCCAAATGCAAGTGTGTTCAGTATTACCTTAATTAATTTGGCACGTAATGCATCTGCTTAAAGATCAATTACTTAAATAATTTGCTAGCCCTAATTTTAGCAAAATGCTTGCCAGCCTTCTGAGGTAGATGCAAATCAGGGGACAAATATTGTACTTTTTATTAACAGATGATGATACACTTTCTTTATCTCTCTCTAAGCCTTAGCTTCCTCATCTAGAAGGTAGCAACAACCACCTTATAGGATAGTTTTGATAACTAAATAAGACAGTATTTGTATACCATCTAGTATTATGCCTGGTATGTGCAGTAAATCTTTTGATATAGAGGGATCTTAAAAGATTTGCCTAAAACTTGTGAAGATACTAGGCCGAAGTAAGTTGAAATTAAATTGAGGCCACACAATGGAAAAATTCTCATTGGCCAGGAAAATGGACAATATGATGCAACTTCATGTCTTTTCAGGTCAAATTTTGAAAACGAACAGTAAAATCAGAAGGACACTATGGATGTATGCTCAACCTTAATGGCTTTATGCCCAACAGATATACCTATACCTATGACAAAAACTGACGACAAAATATTTAGCAAACAAAAAAATTTAAGCATTGCAGTATTATTGGTTTCATTTGCTCATGAATCAGTTTCACATAAGCTACAGGGTATTTATAAGCTATCTGAAAGTAAAGCCTAAACACTTAATTGTGCTCATGAGGAACCTGTAATAGAACCTTTTGAAAATTGCCTTTCGTATGCTGGATTTAAAATCAAAGGTTCCTCTCACCCTTAATTTCAAAAATTTGCATTCATTTAACTTGGCAAGAAGGCAGCTACCATGGTCCAGTATTATCTAATCTATGGCAGGCCTTCCATTTCCTAGGGGGAGTAGGAAATGAGCCTATCATAAATAAAACTGATGGACATTGTTACAACTCCTTAGCAATTAGTGGGGATGGCCACAGGGAGGGGAATTATTTGCATGGAATTCAAGTTGAGTTTTCAAACCTGTATTTATGATTTTGAGAAGAGCCAAGAACAGAAAAAAATTCAAATAGTTATTAGGGGTTTTATGGAAACTGAATAAATGAAAGGCTTCGATGAGAAGCCAAATGCTAAGTATATATACATATATGATAATTTAACACTGGCAGGAAACCTTTAGATCTTGAAATGACACATTTAAAAACAAAGACATGAATTCTTGAAAAATGATAAAGCTAATCAAGAATAAATCCCCTACTCCCAAACTCATTTTATGAAGCTGGCATAACCCTGATACCAAAACCAGGTAAAGACTCCACAAAAAAGAGAATTACACACCAATATCCCTTATGAACTTAGACACAAAAATCCTCAACAAAATTTTAGCCAATAGAATTCAACAAAATATCAAAAAAATAATTTGCCATGACCAAGTGGGATTCATACCAGGTATGCAGGGATGGTTCAACATTAGAAAAACAATCAATGTAATCCTCCACATAAAAAAAACAAAAGACAAGAACCACATGGTCTTATCAATTGATGCAGAAAATGCATTTAACAAAGTCCAACACCAATTTGTGATAAAAATTCTCAGCAAAATAGGAATACAAGGACAATTCCTAAACATTATAAAGGGCATTTATACAAAACCAACAGCTAACATCATCCTAAACGGAGAGAGGCTGAAAGCATTCCCCTTGAGAACGGGAACCAGACAGGGATACCCTTTATCACCACTCTGATTCAACATTGTGCTGGAGGTCCTAGCCAGAGCTATTAGGCTAGATAAGAAATAAAGGGCATCCAAATTGGCAAAGAAGAAGTAAAAGTATCTCTATTTGCAGATGACGTAATCTTATACACAGAAAAACCTAAAGAATCCTCAAAAAAACTACTAAAACTAATAGAAGAGTTTAGCAGAGTACCAGGATACAGGATAAACATACGTAAATTACTTGGATTCCTCTGCACCAACAAAGAGAGCGTTGAAGAGGAAATCACCAGGTCAATACCATTTACAATAGCCCCTAAGAAGATAAAACAGGAATAAATCTAACTAGAGATGTAAAAGACCTATACAAAGAAAACTATAAGACATTACTGCAAGAAACTGAAAGAGATTTACGTAAGTAGAAAAACATACCTTGCTCGTGGATAGGAAGACTCAACATTGTAAAAATGTCTATTCTGCCCAAAGCGACCTATAGATACAATGCAACCCTGATCCAAATACCAGTGACATTTTTTAATGAGATGGAGAAACAAATCACCAACTTCATATGGAAGAGAAAGAGACCCTGGAGAAGTAAAGCATTATTGAAAAAGATGAACAAAATGGGAGGCCTCACACTACTTGATTTTAGAACTTTATTATACTGCCACAGTAGTCAAAACAGCCGGGTACTGGTACAACAAATACACAGACCAATGGAACAGAATTGAAAATCCAGACAGAAATCCATCCACATATGAGCAGCTGATATTTGACAAAGGCCCAGTGTCAGTTAAACGGGGGAAAAGACAGCCTCTTTAACAAATGGTGCTGGCATAACTGGATATCTGTCTGCAAAAAATAAAACAAGACTCATACCTCACATCATGCACAAAAACCAACTGAAAACGGATCAAAGACTTAAATATAAAATCTAAAAAGATAAAGATCATGGAAGAAAAAATAGGGACAACACTAGAAGCCCTAACACACGGCATAAACAGTATACAAAACATTACTAAAACATTACTAGAAATGTACAAACGCCAGAAAAGAAATTAGATAACTGGGAGCTCCTAGAAGTCAAACACCTATGCTCATACAAACACTTCACCAAAAGAGTAAAAAGATTGCCTGCAGATTGGGAAAAAGGTTTTAGCTATGACATTTCCAATCAGCCACTGATCTCTAAAATCTACATGTTACTGCAAAAACTCAACAACAAAAAGACAAATAACCCAGTTAAAAAAATGGGCAAAGGATATGAACAGGCACTTCACTAAAGAAGACATTCAGGTAGCTAACAGATACATGAGGAAATGCTCACGATCATTAACCATTAGAGAAATGAAAATCAAAACTACAATGACATTCCATTTCACTCCAACAAGGCTGGCATTAATCCAAAAAACACAATATAATAAATGTTAGAGAAGTTGTGGAGAGACTGGAACCCTGATACACTGCTGGTGGGAATGTTAAATGGTATAACCACTCTGGAAATCGATTTGGCACTTCCTTAAAAAGCTAGAAATAGCACTACCTTATGATCCAGCAATCCCACCGCCTGGAATATATCCTAGAGAAATAAGAGCATTTACATGAACAGATATATGCACACCCATGTTTATTGCAGCACTGTTTACAATAGCAGAAAGATGGAAGCAACCAAGGTGCCCATCAATGGATGAATGGATAAATAAATTATGGTATATTCACACAAAGGAATACTAAAAACAAAATTAAAAAAAAAAAAAAGGAATACTATGCACCGATAAAGAACAATGATGAATCTGTGAAACATTTCATAACATGGAGGAACCTGGAAGGTATTATGCTGAGTTAAATTAGTCAGTTGCAAAAGGACAAATATTGTATGAGACCACTATTATAAGAACTCAAGAAATAGTTTAAACAGAGAAGAAAATATTCTTTGATGTTTACAAGATGGGGGAGGGAGGGAGGCGGGGAAAGGGAGATTCACTAATTAGATAGTAGACAAGAACTAATTTAGGTGAAGGGAAAGACAACACACAGTAAACAAGAGGTCAGCACAACTGGACTAAGCCAAAAGCAAAGAAGTTTCCTGAATAAACTGAATGCTTCAAAGGCCAGCTTAGCAGAGATGGGGGTTTGGGGACCATGGTTTCAGGGGACATCCAGGTCAATTGGCATAATAAAATCTATTAAGAAGACATTCTGCATCTCATTTTGGAGATTGGCATCTAGGGTCTTGAACACTAGCAAGCAGCCATCTAAGGATGCATCAATTTGTTTCAACCCACCTGGAGCAAAGGAGAATGAAGAACACCAAAGACACAAGGTAATTATGAGCCCAAGAGACAAAAAGACCACATAAACCAGAGACTACACAGCCTGAGACCAGAAGAACTAGATGGTGCCCAGCTACAACCTATGACTGCCATGACAGGGAACACAACAGAGAATCCCTGAATGAGCAGGAGAACAGTGGGATGCAGACCTCAAATTCTCGTAAAAAGATCAGACTCAATGATCTGACTGAGACTAGAAGGACCTCAGAGGTCATGGTCTCCAGACCTTCTGTTGGCCCAAGACAGGAATCATTCCAAAGCCAACTCTTCAGACAGGGATTGGATTGGACTATAAGACAGAAAATGATACAGGTGAGGAGTGAGCCTCTTGGATCAATTAGACACATGAGACTACGTAGGCAGCTCCTGTCTGGAGGGGTGATGTGAAGGCCGAGGGGGACAGTGGCTGGCTAAATGGACACAGAAATACAGGGTGGAAAGAAGGTGTGTGTTGTCTCATTCAGGGGAGAGCAGCTAGGAGTATATAGCAAGGTGTATATAAGGTTTTGTAGGAGAGACTGACTTGATTTGTAAACTTTCACTTAAAGCACAATAAAATTTTTTTTTTTAAAAGAATAAATTCCCCAATTTAAGGCGCCTCCAAGTTTGAGGGCATTATTTCTTCGCTGGCTTTCTGTCTGAGTCTTTAGTTTGACATTCAGTTCTAAGTGGGGTGTAGAAGAGGAGCGATCGCTTCTTATAGACATTTCTATGTTCTATATTATACTATAGTCGCTATGAGTCGGAATCGACTTGAAGGCACTGGGATATCATACTATTGAAATAGGTTTCAAAATCTTAAATATCAGACAGGTCCTCCTCTCTATAAATTATATTCCAATAGTACATAACAAGTTACTTTGTTTGATTTATTTAAATAACAGAATTATTTATTCAGTGTCTGCTATATCATAGTCACAATGGTAGCTGCTTTAAAAAAAATAGAGTAATCAGATATAGTTGTTGTCCTAAAAAAACTCACATCCAGGGAGGAAGGAATAAAAATAAAGATACATTGCATACATATAAATATCTGAATATATAAACACACAGGTAGATGGATTTGACATAGGAATGAAAGGAAAAAAACCAAAGAAGATAGTGAGGTGGAAAGCAAAGTTACTATGAAATAAATTTTAAGTAATAGCCTCCAAATTTAAAAGAAAGAGAAAAGCAGCCAGAATGCTGAGGAATTTGGTAGAATACAGGGAGAGGATATGGTATTACTAAGTGGGGCAATGAAAGGTGGTGGGTTGAGGAGAAGGCCACAGTGATGGAGAACTATTTGCAAGATTCGTAAGAATGACAGACGAAAATACGCTTTCTAGAAAATGGGATAGAATGAGAAAAAAAGCATGATTGCCTTTAAGAAAATAAAGATATTTTCAAAAATCTATTACCCTAAAATTCTTTGCATTTTACAAAACTTCAAATAATATAAGTAAGTAATAGAAGAGTGGGAATCGAATATTTTAAAAAGTTACATGGTTAAAAAAATAAACAAAACTTTTGATTTTTTGAAGTGATGCCTGTAGACTGCAAGGAGACTTCCTCAAACATTTGCAGGGCCTGGAACAAAAGAACAGATGAAGGCCTGGATACCAATATGGAAATATTTTTATACATTGATGGATATACTGGTATGATGACCTTGAAGGCCAGGTTTAAGATTAGAATTGTCTAATTGCTGGAAATGATGAAGTAAAAAAAGCTGAACAGAGGATTACAAAAGGGCAGTTTGAGAAGACAAAATAAAGTATTATAATGAAAAAATGCAAAGACCTGGAGTTAGAAAACCAAAAGGCAAGAACACACACTGGATTTCTCAAGCTAAAAGAACTGAAGAAAAAATCCAAGCCTCAAGTTGCAAGACTGAAGGATTCCACGGGCAATATGTTGAATAATGCAGGAACCATCAAAACAGACGAGAGGTATATACAGAGTCACTATACCAAAAAGAATTAGTACACCTTCAACCATTTTAGGAGGCAGCATATGATCAATAACCAATGGTACTGAAGGAATCCAAATTGCACTGAAGGCACTGGCAAAAAACAAGGCTCCAGGAATCGATGGAATACCAAATGAGATGTTTCAACGAACGGATGCAATGCTGTAAGTGCTCATTCTTTTACAACAAGAAACTTGGAAGACAGCTTCCTGGCCAACCGACTGGAAGAGATCCATATATGTGCCCATTCCAAAGAAAGGTGATCCAACGGAATGTGGAAATTATAAAACAATATCATTAATATCACATGCAAGTAAAACATGGTTACAGCAGTACATCGATAGGGAACTCCCAGAAATTTAAATCAGATTCAGAAGAGGATATGGAACTAGGGATAGCATTGCTGATGTCAGACGAATCTTGGCTGAAAGCAGACAAAACCAAAAAGCTATTTACCTGTGTTTTATTGACTATGCAAAGGCATTCGACTGTGTGGATCATAACAGGTTATGGATAACACTTCGAAGAATGGGGATTCCAGAATGCTTAATTGTACTCATGAGAAACCTGTACAAAGACCAAGAGACAGTCATTTGAATAGAACAAGGGGATACTGTGTGGTTTAAAATCAGGAAAGGTATACATCAGTGTTATATCCTTTCACCATACTTATTCAATCTGTATGCTAAGCAAATAATCAGAGAAGTTTGACTGTACATAGAAGAACACAGCATCCGGATTGGAGGAAGACTCATTAACAACCTTCGACATGCAGATGACACATCCTTGCTTGCTGAAAGTGAAGAGTACTTGAAGCACTTAATGATGAAGATCAAAGACTGCAGTTGTCAAGGATTTCATTTTCCTTGGGTCCGTAATCAACGCCCATGGATGCAGCAGTTAAAAAATCAAATGACATATTGCATTGGGAAAATCTGCTGCAAAAGACCTCTTAAAGTGTTAAAAAGCAAAGATATCAACTTGAGGACTAACGTGAGCCTAACTCAAGCCATGTTTTTTTCAATCACCTCTTATGCCTGAGAAAGCTGGGCAGTAAATAAGGAAGTCTGAAGAAGAATTGATACATTTGAATTATGGTGTTGGTGAAGAACATCAGATGTACTGTGGACTGCCAAAAGAATGAACAAATCTGTCTTGGAAGAAGTACAGTCAAAGTGCTCCTTAGAAGCGAGGATGGTAAGACTTCTTACATACTTTGGTTATGTTATCAGGAGGCACCAGTCCCTGGAAAAGGACATTATTCTTGGTAAAGTAGAGGATCACTGAAAAAGGGAAAAACCCTCAATAAGATAGGTTAACACAGTGGCTGCAACAATGGGCTCAAACATAGCAATGACTGTGATGATGCTGCAGGATCTGGCAGTGTTTTTTTCTGTTGTACACAGTGACTCTGCGTCACTCCGAGTCAGAACTGACTTGATGGCACCTAAGAACAACAACCACAATTGTTAGAAATGTGCCAAAACAAGAAGAGCTGCCCATGGCCCCTGAAGAGCAGACTACTCCCTACTATCCCAGCCCCTAATTCCATTGTCTTGCTAAGTGATTTCCATACAGAAATATGGACACCTCAGACTACATATTCAAGCTTTCTTCATATACCTACGAAGACGTGCTTTGTGGTACCCATGGGAAGAAGGACCGGGGGAGGAAAGACCCAGGGAGCTCAGCAGTTTGGGCAAAGAATTCCAGTGTTGGAATTTAGGATGTGGACTCTGGGTAGATACGTCTCCTAGGTCCCTCAGATTCTTTACCCTGTGGGAGGGGCATTGCAGGAGGACAGACAGGGAGAAGCCCCTCTAAAATAGTGCTACCCAAAGAGAAGTACTCCGACTGAGTCAATGAGTTACTAAGAGCCTCACCAGAATGTACATAAACCACGTCACTATGCACTCTGTTTAGTTCCGCTGACATTTTTCCTTAGGAAGATTTTCTCGATGAAGAAATCAGTATTGGTTTACATTCTAATGTGAGTTCCTTATCTTGTCACAGACTCACTCCTGGAGTGGTACTTCTCTAAAGCATAAGGTTAAAACCAGAACTACTCTTGGTCATATTTAGAGGTTATAGTTACAAGAAATATTTTAAACATTGAACAAGCTGATTTTTTGCTATACAACATATTACCAACAAAAATATCTAATGGAGAATTAAATATCTCTGCTCTTCAAGACATTTCGGTCAGAGGTAAAGATTATCGACTAGTGAATCCACGTTATATTCTTTCTTATAACCAAACCAAAGATAGGGCTAGGGTTTAGTAGATATTCCAATATCTTCTACTTCAAAGAGACCAGAAATATTAGCACTCAGATTTACAATGCTGATTAATTAGGAGTTATCTCCTAATAACTCATGAGTTATTCTCTTAGGTATCACTGTAAAAGGAGGGGTTTAATATATTGGATACTTTTTTTTTAAACCAATGTAACTACTTCACATAGAAGCTGCTTATCAATTCTGACTCGTAGTGACCCTACAGGACAGGGTAGAACTGCCCCATAGTATTTCTGAGGACAAGCTGGTGGATTCAAACTGCCAACCTTTGGTTAGCAGCTAAGGTCTTAATCATTGTGCCACCAGGGCTCCTTCCTATAACAGCATCAATTTAATTGGATTTAATATCCAAAGCATAGCGTGCCTGGACAGTAAATATATATATATATATTCCATGTAGTGAAAAATGTCATCCAAATGTTTCCTAATCTTATATTCTGTTTTCTTTCAAGAACAGTGCTACTAGTCATAATGAAATACACAATTATATGTAAAACACTCTAGCAATTGAATGTAAAACCATGGATGTGAAAACCTTTAACGGACGATTTCAACTTACTCTAACTTGTGTCAGAATGACAAAAGTGATGACTTCTAAGAAAACTGTAGATACTGCCTGAACTCTGTAACTGAAAGTTTTTATTTATAGAGCCATAGAAAAGATAGGGCCAGGGTTTAGTAGATACTCCAATATCTTCTACTTCAAAGAGACCAGAAATATTAGCACTCAGATTTACAATGCTGATTAATTAGGAGTTATCTCCTAATAACTCATGAGTTATTCTCTTAGGTATCACTGTAAAAGGAGGGGTTTAATATATTGGATACTTTTTTTTTAAACCAATGTAACTACTTCACATAGAAGCTGCTTATCAATTCTGACTCGTAGTGACCCTACAGGACAGGGTAGAACTGCCCCATAGTATTTCTGAGGACAAGCTGGTGGATTCAAACTGCCAACCTTTGGTTAGCAGCTAAGGTCTTAATCATTGTGCCACCAGGGCTCCTTCCTATAACAGCATCAATTTAATTGGATTTAATATCCAAAGCATAGCGTGCCTGGACAGTAAATATATATATATATTCCATGTAGTGAAAAATGTCATCCAAATGTTTCCTAATCTTATATTCTGTTTTCTTTCAAGAACAGTGCTACTAGT
Organism: Elephas maximus indicus; assembly: GCF_024166365.1. NCBI lineage: Eukaryota > Metazoa > Chordata > Mammalia > Proboscidea > Elephantidae > Elephas > Elephas maximus. Next base: position 23,886,699 of record NC_064819.1, read on the forward strand.
CATAATGAAATACACAATTATATGTAAAACACTCTAGCAATTGAATGTAAAACCATGGATGTGAAAACCTTTAACGGACGATTTCAACTTACTCTAACTTGTGTCAGAATGACAAAAGTGATGACTTCTAAGAAAACTGTAGATACTGCCTGAACTCTGTAACTGAAAGTTTTTATTTATAGAGCCATAGAAAAGATAGGGCCAGGGTTTAGTAGATACTCCAATATCTTCTACTTCAAAGAGACCAGAAATATTAGCACTCAGATTTACAATGTTGATTAATTAGGAGTTATCTCCTAATAACTCATGAGTTATTCTCTTAGGTATCACTGTAAAAGGAGGGGTTTAATATATTGGATACTTTTTTTTAAACCAATGTAACTACTTCACGGAGAAGCTGCTTATCAAAAAAGCTTAAGTCTCAAATGTGGTATTTCTCTTGACGATTAATCAGCAATAAGAATTATTTAACCTTTGAAATTGCAGTGAAGTTCCATTAGAATATGAATTCAATTTACACACACTTATTTTATACACAGCATTTTTTTTAAAAAAAGATAAATCCATCAGAAGAGTAAATGCAAGAATATCATTTTGAGAAAAATTTAACTTGAGCTCAACAGCTATAAAGTACAATTTCATTCCTACATGGGCTGAAGTATACAGGTCCAGGAAAGAGAAATGCGGAGCTCTAAATCCAATTTCTAGCACCTGACTTGAAAGCTCATTTGGCTCCAGGGATGATCCAGATGTTCAAATTTATTTTGGGTCAAGAGTGAATGAAATCTAATAATAGAATTCAAGAATGCCCCAACTGCAAGAAGTCATGGAGATTGGCTAGTCGCTCATGTTCTCTTTATAGATATGGAAACAGTTCTGGACAGGTAAATGATTCTTTCAAAACTCAGAAAAACTAAGTCATGATTTTCTTTGCTACAACAAGATGTATCCTTTGCCACTATTGCCCCTAAAAATGAATTTATTAATCACCTTCCATTAGCCACCCAAGCTTACAAAGACTGTGACTGAGCAAAAATCTCATTCCATCTAGTGTGGACAATCCAGTTAATCTTTGATACTTAGCCACAGCATTCTTTCATTCATTCTTCAGTCAGATATATGCTGAGTAAATTCTATACGGGAAGTACAGCCGGGCATCATGAATCATACCGAGAGACAGTTAAAACATATTCTGCATCCTTACTAGCATCCTTACTATCATCAAATGCTCACCATCTAGTAGGGGTGATAAAAAATACAGACACAAATATCTGATGTGATATTTATTCTATTACAAAAAAAGAAAATGCTACACTCATTGAAGGATCAGGTTATAGGTAATTACAGGAAGAGAAGAGCATATCGTACCTGGATGGGGAACAGACAAAGCTTTCAAAATGAAATTATGACTGATTCATAGGGTTTCCCTTGGAAGGAGTAGAACCAGGAAAGCTGGCAGCTGAAGGGTAGTGCAGAATTGATTATAGGACACAGATACCAGAGCCCACCAGAGAAGGAGAGTTGATGAAGAAACCAAACAAAGAGGAAGAAAAGGAAAGGAACCAGTTGACCACAGCTACAACCTAGAAGTGTCAGAGCTAAAATAGTGTTAGGGTAAGAGAACTTCTTAGTCAAAATCAAGTTTATTTGAAAATAACTGGTGGTCTCTACTTCTCTATTGCTATACTCTATACTGGGTATGCATGCTTGGGAGGCCACCATTTGTGAGTCAGTTTGTCATAATGTGTTGGCTAGCATGTTGCAATGATGCTGGAAGCTATGCCACTGGTATTTCAAATATCAGCAGGGTCACCATGGTAAGCAAGTTTCAGTGGAGCATCCAGACTAAGATAGACTATAAAGACAGGGCTCAAGATTTACTTCTGAAAATTAGCCAATGAAAATCCTATGGATCATACCAGATTACTGTCCCATAAAGTGCTGGAAAATGAGCCCCATAGGCTTGAAGGCACTCAAAATACACAGTGGCTGCAACAATGGATACAGGCATACCAGTGGTTGTGAAGATGACGCACGACCAGGCAATGCTTTCTTCCGTTGTACATGAGGTCACCGTGAGTCAATGTTGGCTCCATAGCAACTAATAACAGCAACAAATCTTTGAGATTCAGTGATATTGTAAAGAACCACACTTCTATTTTTCATCTGACAAATGGAATATAATGATATACATGGATATACTTATATATTATATATATGTAATATCCACATAAATAAGAAATGACTAAGTTATCATTTTTAGAAAACTATATTAGTTTACTGTCTGCCTAGGACACCTAGGAAATTAAGCCTCATTGTAATCAAAGAAATATATTTAAAAAAAAAACAATTTTTTGTTTAATAAATCAGAAAAAACTGACAATGGCAATATTCAATGTCGGCAAGGTTTTAAGGATATGAGCAATCAGACAATGTTGGTCGAAGTCTGACTGTTTTAACATTTTATGGAGCAATCTGGCTATATATGTCAAAAGCTTTTGAGATGGCTTTTACTCTGACCTAGGAATGTATAAAAAGGAAATGACATGAATATACATAAAACTTTATGAACAAGTGTGTTCATTAAAGTAGTATTTCAATTAGCAAATAACTAGAGACAATATATAGTAACTTCTCACTTATCAGAGCTCTGGAGCACGGTGGTTAAGCATTTGTCTGCTAACCCAAATGTTGGCAATTCAAATCCACCAGTCATTCCTTGGAAACCCTGTAGGGCAAGTTTACTCTGTCCTATAAGGTTGCTATGAGTTGGCATTGACCCAACAGCTTCGCATTTGGTTTGATTTTAGTTCCTCACTTATTGACATGATTAGGTTCCAAAGACCAGGTCATTATGTGAAAATCAGTGTTATTCGCAAATGGAGGATGACAACATCAGACCACAAAGTGGAGGGTGACTACATCATTATGTAACTGCCAAATTACATCATCACATAACTGCCAAATTACATCATTACTCTCATGGATTGAATTCTGTCCCCCCAAAATATGTGTCAACTTGGTTAGGTCATGATTCCCAGTATTGGGTGGTTTTCCTCCATTTCGTAATGTAATTTTACATTAAAGAGGATTTAGGGTGGGATTGTAACACTGTTACCTAGGTCACATCCCTGATCCAATGTAATGGAAATTTACCTGGGGTGTGGCCTGCACCACCTTTTGTCGCTCAAGAAATAAAAAGGAAAGGGAAGCAAGCAGAGAGGGGGAACCTCATACCACCAAGAAAGCAGTGCTGGGAGCAGAGCATGTCCTTTGGACCTGGAGCTCCTGCATGGAGAAGCTCCTAGTCCAGGAGAAGATTGAAGACACGGATCCATCCTCCAGAGCTGACAGGGGGAGAAAGGCTTCCCCTGGAGCTGATGCCCTGAATTTGGACTTCTAGCCTACTAGACTGTGAGAAAATAAATTTCTCTTTGCTAAAGCCATCCATATGTGGTATTTCTGTTATAGCAGTGCTAGATAACTAAGACCATTACATAACTGCCAAAGCAATGAGGCTCATAGCCCAGCCACATTGACACATAACCTTAAGCATCACAGGCAACGTTACTCTCTCATCACGCCTTGGCATTCATTACTGCCAGATGTATGTTGTTAATGCTCAAAACAGTCAGATAGTAGATTTTTTACCGTTGTTGTAAATAGAAAATGTCAGATAATGAGATAGTCAATAAGTGAGGAGTAAATGTAATACTCAATACTAGTGAAATAAATGATTACATGGCTACATGATGTAATAAGATGTAAGATACACTATAAAAGATCGTGAATGAGAGGGTGACTTAATGACATAGAAAATATTCATATATGTCACACGTCTCAATTTTTTAACCTTTAAAATTTAACAAATTTTATGAATAAGTATATATGTATTTATATACACATGTATATACATATGTATATATATATACACGTGTGTGTGTGTGTGTGTGTGTGTACCCCTTTAGGAAAACTGTGTTATTTGGTTTGATTTAATTTTGTTAAAATGAGAAAAATTAAAGTTTTAGATATGAAAATTTTCATACTTTTAAAAGATGCTCCAAAGTAATACTATACTCTTAAGCATATAAAAAAAAAAAGCATATAGTAAGGGCTCAAATGAACCCCTTTAATTTAATTGAATTAAATAGAAAATGTTAATAGAAATAAAATTTATGATATGAAGGTCCTGGACAGGGCTATGTCTTAGCTTTTATGTAGTAAATTGGCAGCTAAATGTCAGTGTTTTTAATTCTCCAGAATTATTAGTTTCCAACCTTGATGACATGAGTCCTTATTTTAAGAGTTACCAACCAGAATCCATACAATTCAAGAATTAAAAAAATTACAGTAGAGTAATTCCTATAGCATATATCCTAAAAAAAATAAATAAATAAAAAATATATCCTAGAGCTATGAATTTATGTTGGGCCTATTAAAATTAATAAAACACAAATTCAATTCAAAGAGTTATTCAATTCATAGTGATTATCATTTGGGAGCCCTGGTGGCACAGTGGTTAAGAGCTCGGCTGCTAACCAAGGGTCGGCAGTTCAAATCTACCAGCTGCTCTTTGGAAATCCTATGGGGCAGTTCTACTCTGTCCTACAGGGTCACTATGAGTCGGAATCAACTCGATGGCAAGGGGATTTATAATTTTACATTTTTCAATCCGGGAGATAAAATGCAACTTTAGTTGTGGATAACTACAATTTTGATGTGAAACCACTCTTTATGGAGAAGAAAAGAGAAACCATGCATCCAATAATTTAGTCTTGCATCTTTTTCTACTGTTTTCTTTTGTGTAATTATTATCGTGCTTTAAGTGAAAGTTCACAAATCAAGTCAGTCTCTGACTCAAAAACCCATATACACCTTGCTACACACTCCCAATTACTCTTCCCTCTAATGAGATAGCCCACGCTCTCCCTCCACTCTCTCTTTTCGTGTCCATTTCGCCAGCTTCTAACCCCCTCCACCCTCTCATCTCCCCTCCAGGCAGGAGATGCCAACATAGTCTCAAGTGTCCACCTGATCCAAGAAGCTCACTCCTCACCAGCATCCCTCTCCAACCCACTGTCCAGTCCAATCCATGTCTGAAGAGTTGGCTTCAGGAATGGTTCCTGTCCTGGGCCAACAGAAGGTCTGGGGGCCATGACCACCAGGGTCCTTCTAGTCTCAGTCAGACATTAAGTCTGGTCTTATGAGAATTTGGGGTCTGCATCCCACTGCTCTCCTGCTCCCTCAGTGGTTCTCTGTTGTGTTCCCTGTCAGGGCAGTCATCGGTTGTAGCCGGGCACCATCTAGTTCTTCTGATCTCAGGATGATGTGGTCTCTGGTTCATCTGGCCCTTTCTGTCTCTTGGGCTCATAATCGCCTTGTGCCCTTGGTGTTCTTCATTCTCCTTTAATCCAGGCGGGTTGAGACCAATTGATGCATCTTAGATGGCTGCTTGCTAGCGTTTAAGACCCCAGACACCACTCTTCAAAGTGGGATGCAGAATGTTTTCTTAACAGATTTTATTATGCCAGTTGACTTATATGTCCCCTGAAACCATGGTCCCCAGATCCCTGTCCCTGCTACGCTGGCCTTTGAAGCATTCAGTTTATTCAGGAAACTTCTTTGCTTTTGGTTTAGTCCAATTGTCCTGACCTCCCCTGTATTGTGTGCTGTCTTTCCCTTCACCTAAAGTAGTTCTTATCTACTATCTAATTAGTGAATACCCCTCTCCTACCCCCCCCTTCCTCACGTAACCACAAAAGAATGTTCTCGGTTTAAACTATTTCTCAAGTTCTTATAATAGTGGTCTTACACAATATTTGTTCTTTTGCAACTGACCGATTTCACTCAGCATAATGCCTTCCAGGTTCCTCCATGTTATAAAATGTTTCCCAGATTCCTCACTGTTCTTTATTGATGCATAGTATTCCACTGTGTGAATATACCATAATTTATTTATCCATTCATCCGTTGATGGGCACCTTGGTTCCTTCCATCTTTTTGCTATTGTAAACAATGCTGCAGTAAACATGGGTGTGCATATATCTGTTCATGTAAAGGCTCTTATTTCTCTAGGATATATTCCAAGGAGTGGGATTGCTGGATCATATGGTAGTGTTATTTCTAGCTTTTTAAGGAAGTGCCAAATCGATTTCCAAAGATGTTGTACCATTTTACATTCCCACCAGCAGTGTAGAAGTGTTCCAATCTCTCCACAGCCTTTCCAACATTTATTATTTTGTGTTTTTTGGATTAAGGCCAGCCTTGTTGGAGTGAGATGAAATCTCATTGTAGTTTTGATCTGCATTTCTCTAATGGCTAATGATCATGAACATTTCCTCATATATCTGTTAGCTACCTGAATGTCTTCTTTAGTAAAGTGTCTATTCATATCTTTTGCCCATTTTTTAATTGGGTTATTTGTCTTTTTGCAGTTGAGTTTTTGCAGTATTAAGCAGATTTTAGAGATCAGGTGCTGATCAGAAATGTCATGGCTAAAAACTTTTTCCCAGTCTGTAGGTAGTCTTTTTACTCTTTTGGTGAAGTCTGTGGATGAGCATAGGTGTTTGATTTTTAGGAGCTCCCAGTTATCTAGTTTTTCTTCTACATTCTTTATAGTATTTTGTATACTATTTATGCCATGTATTAGGGCTCCTAACATTGTCCCTATTTTTTCTTCCATGATCTTTATCATTTTAGATTTTATATTTAGGGTCTTTGATCCATTTTGAGTCAGTTTTTGTGCATGGAGTGAGGTATGGGTCTTGTTTCTTTCTTTTTTTTTTTTTTTTTCAGATGGATATCCAGTTATGCCAGCATCGTTTGTTAAAAAGACTGTCTTTTCCCCACTTAACTGTTTTGGGGCCTTTGTCAAATATCAACTGCTCATATGTGGATGGATTTATGTCTGGATTCTCAATTCTGTTCCATTGGTCCATTCTTTTGGTTTTTGTTTTGTTTTTGTATGTTTATATCAGTTTCTATATAGATGGCTGAGTTGTTTTAAGAACACTTGCTTCTTGGTGGCAGAATAAACGCTGAACTCAGCTCCCTTTTCGCTAACTGTGAAGCAAACAGCAGACAAAAAGATTTGTTGTCTGGGGCTTCCTGTCTCCCATCAAAAAATGAAACTTATTTTCCCACAATTGGAATGTGGGTTAGACTTGTAACTTGGATTAACCAATAGAATATGTGGAATCGACCCTTTGGTACTTCTAAATCCAGGTCATAAAGGTCCTTGGAATTTCTGCTTTTGCTCAGGGGAATCTGGATACAATATAACATGTCCAGGTTAACACACGTGAAGAGAGAGAGCTACATGGAGAACTGAGGCTCCAAACATATGTGGGAGCCCAGGTGACACCATAGGAAGTGAAGAACGGCCATCCCAGCCAGCCCCCCACAAGTCAAGCCATTCTAGCTGAGAAGCCAGCCATATGATTCAGCCAATCTTGAACATTCTAGCCAAACTGAGGTTCTAGTTGAATGCAACTGAAGAAGGACCTGCCCCTGACTATGCGAAAATGATAAGCAATCTCAATGAGCCATGCCCAAATTCTTGACCAGAGAAAAACAAAGCACAAAAACAAATGATTGTTGCTATTTTAAGTCACTAATTTTTGGATTGTTAATTATGTATCAATAGATAACTGAAACAGGAAGGTCCAGTGTGCAGTAAGAAATATAATTATTGTTGTTATGTGCCAGCCAAGTTGATTCCAACACATAGCAACCCTATAGGATGGAGTAGAACTGCCCCATAGGGTTTCTGTCTTAGTCATCTAGTGCTGTTGTAACAGAAATACCACAAGACGATGGCTTTAACAAACAGAAGTTTATTCTCTCATAGTCTAGTAGGCCAAAAGTTCAAATTCAGGGCATCAACTCTAGGGGCAGGCTTTCTTTGTTGGCTCTGGAGGAAGGTCCTTGTCATCAATCTTCCCCTGGATTAGGAGCTTCTCCGTGCAGGAACCCAGGTCCAAAGGACATGCTTTGCTCCTGGTGCTATTTTCTTGAGGGTATGAAGTCCCCCTATCTCTCTGCTCACTTCTTTCTTTTATATCTCAAAAGAGATTGGCTTAAGACCAATCTTGTAGATTGAGTCCTGCCTCAATAACATAACTGCCCCCGTCCCACCTTATTAACATCATAAAGGTAAGATTTACAATACATAGGAAAATCACATCAGATGACAAGATGTTGGACAATCACACAATACTGGGAATCATGGCCTAGCCAAATTGATACACATATTTTTGGGGGACACAATACAATCCATGACAGTTTCTTAGGCTGTAATCACACAGAGTCTTGGTGGGCAGTGGTTAAATGCTCACCTGCTAACCAAAAGTTCATAGGTTTGAACCTACCAGCTGCTCTGTGGTAGAAAGACGTAGCAGACCGCTTCTGTAAAGATTATAGCCTTGGAAACCTTATGGGGCAGTTCTTCTCTGTCTTATAGGGTCATCATGAGTCAGAACTGACTCCACAGCAATGGGAAAAGGATCATGGGGTTCTGGTCATGCTTCTTCTAATGATTTGAGGTTGTAGGCTAGTAGCTTAGACAAGCCACCCACTCTCTGAATGTCTGATTTCTGGTCTCTAAATAGACGGGGAAAGATCTGCTGATATCTAAGTTCCTGTCTAATTCAAACATTTGGAATCTAGACTTGATTGAAGTACTAAAAGGCAGATTTTAGATCAAACATTTATTGTGGCTTACCTTTTAAACATGTTTTCTGTGTCACAGTGAAGAATTATAAATATTGTGTTTCAAATTTCCAAAAATTAATTTGTGTGATTACACAGGATAGCAACTGGAGAGATGACTGGTTGTCATAAGCCAGAGTTATATGAATGAACACTTTATAGGATATGAAGATTCTGCTTACCTTTACAGGAGTATTACAATGCAACATAGACAAAATGTTTTTAACAATTGAAGCAAATACCTTAAAAATATGAAAATTATGTTCGGCACATGCAGGGAAGATAGATTGGGATGGTGAAGTACTTAAAACCATGATATTAGGTGAAAGAATTGGAATATTCAGTCTGGAAAAGAGACTTGGTGGAGTGTAGCAAAAAGGATGGGCAGAAAAAGAGTTAATGGTGGAATTATAGAGAGACATTTTTGATTCTATTGTCTGGAAGAGCTTCTTAGAATTCTCTCCTAAAGGATGCAATCAAATAGAGATTATATAATCACTTGAGATAAATTTTTCCAAGTGAAGAACTAGTTTAATTGTCTGGTTATTCTAAAACTCTAGATGATCAGTTTCATGCATCAAGACAGCTGACTTTAAAAAGAAATTTGGGCACAGATTGCTCTTCCTGGGTATGAAACTGTTGGAAGAATGGGACCTGCCTATCCTTTGAGGATGGTTAATATTACAAATCTCTTCAGGGACAGGAGAACCAAATTCCAGGAAAATAGTGCCATTATAGGCCTAAATCATTCCCAAGGTTAGCATCCTTCAAAGACAAACACAAATTTCTTGAAATGCTCCCGTACCCAGATTACATCAGTGTGTTCCTTAATCCTTGTATTTTAAAACCCATGATTTTCTTGTGGTGAATGCCTCAGAGCCACTGGAGATCTCAAGGGTCAGGGCTTGCCAAAGCCAATTGTGGCCCAGGCACATGTGCCAGCTGGATGGTCATGCTTAACTTTGGTTTTTTTATTTTCCTTTTTCTTGCAGCTTTGGGTAAAGGAACCTTTCTTGGCTTCCTTAGGTTCACAAATACTAAACTCTGGACTTAAGTCATCTTTAGAACCAGGCTGTCATAGAGTAACCCTGAGGGAAAGTAAGATTGTTTTCCCTTCTGAGGGTTTAGACCCAAACCATTTTCCACCTCAGAGTCTCTGTTAAGGAATTCAGAGCACACTTTCTGGTCCCTCATGGTTCTAAAAAGGAATACAAGCTTTTGTCTGAATACTTCATAGCCTGAATATTATGCCCACATTAATGGTATAGACTCTTGCCATTTCCATGTGCTTCCAGATTCCTCCATATACTGCTAATGCACTGAAATACAACTAATACATTTTTAAAATGACCAATATCGATGTTTTGTTAAAATTCTGGCTTTTGAGATTGGAACTTAAGACCTACTGATTTTCCTCTATTCCCTGTCAAAAAATGGTGGGAGTCAACAGTTGACGGATTTAGCGCCGTAGAATTTTTCCCACCAGAACTTGAGTTTTAGAATCTAAGACGAGAAGAATAAATCTTTGAAATCGAATAGTACAAATTCCACAGTCTATAATTGTGGAGATATTTGCTCTAAGGTGTTGAATGACTGAGCCTGGAAGGCAAGTGTCTTTATTTCTTGCCCAGGGCTTTTCCCATCACACCGCGCTGTCAGCTATCTCACTTCTTATTCATAAAACATACTCTTAGCCTCCACAGAGCTCCTAATGCTCTAACTGCCTGGCTACTAAAGAAAAGAAGTGTCTTACTGAAGAAAGAGTTATTTGGTCAAACCATATACCAGATACATGGGTATACAGGAAATACTGGAAAAGTATTTCTTTCCCTTCTGACATCCCCAAACAAACAAAAACCAAACCTGTTGCCGTTGAGTCGAGTCTGACTCATAGCGACCCCATAGGACAGAGTAGAACTGCCCTGTAGAGTTTCCAAGGGGCACCTGGTAGATTCAAACTGCCGACCTTTTGGTTAGCAGCCATAGCATTTAACCACTACATCACCAGGGTTTCCCTCTAACATCCCAACATGGGAAAAATACCAAGAAAAGAAAAATTGTGGTGTACTCCTAGCATGTAAGAAAGCAAGACCCTTGTTTGCTAGCAGCTTTCAAAACAGGAAAAATACAAGAAAATTATGTTGTACCTTGTAGCATGGTAACCGTGAATGTAAGATTTGTGGTTCATTTTTTCAGTGTGGTTTTAATAAAACAACAGAAACACGCTAAACCATACCTATCAGTTGCTTTGTTTTTGAACATTTCTCTATAATATCAATAGCACTCAGGTTTTTATTTAATGATATTTGTAGCTTTCTTTAAACCAGTACAGACATAGATCATTGTTTTGATCTACTTTTATTACAAAATTTAAAGCGATGATGGGAATTTTCAGCAGTTTCCCTCAGGATATCACTGTGGGAGTGAAGGATATTGGTTATTTACCTCTGGACAATTTAATTCAGCACACATTTATTTAGCACCACTTTATATTGTGCTCTCTCTGCCTAGGGGTGATTTAGTTTAGGAAAAAATAAGATGTAGTAACATATATGCAGAACAACATGGTTATATGTACACAGACTAGAAAATACTGGGTGAGTTCAAGGACTCTAGTCCCACTAGTCCCACCTTGTGCTTATGGCCTATGTAGTCTATACAGAGAGTATCAGTGAGAGCCAATATGGTGAAAATAAATCTAGAAAATAAGTGAAGGGCTGGGATTTGTATTCTACCCTATGAATCCTATTGCCCAGATTCAGCCTTTTTTTTTTTTTTTAATTAACAATAGCAATTAATATATTAAAGGAATGTTAGAGAAAGTAAGCTTTGGGTTTACTCTATTTTTACACAAATAACACATATTTTCTATGATTATTTGCCAACTGCTCCCCCCACCCCACCCGCCTGGGAGGCATTTTTGTAAAAGCTGCTATACCAATTTTTTTTTGGAGGGGTAAAAATACGGTAGATAATTGGGGTTCAAACCTTGGCTTCTCTACTTCTTATGTAACTTTGGAAACACTTTACCCCTTCATGCCCCAGGGTAGATAGTTGTCAAATGGGAATGAGAATATCAGGGCCTTCACTGAGTTCTTATGGGGAATAAGAGAGTTAATGAGTATAATGTATTCATACTGAGCAATCTTGCATACTATTATAATACTATATCTGTTAATATTTGGCATTCAAAAAACGCACAGTTCATATTTTATTTCAGTTTTTTTCTTATTTCTGGAAACTAACACCTTAATTTGAAATATTTGTTTGATTTCAATACTACTCTCTTTTGAGGGTTAAGTTCTATTTTAAATAATATTTGAGGATATACTTGGAGCTGTGGAGATGTGATGATAATTTGAAAAAGGATGTGACTCTGTTCTATTACATCAGAATCTTGGCTGTACATTGAGGAAATAATTCAACCTCTCAGAGAATCATTTCCTTGGGTATAAAACAAGGATAATAATTCTTGTCCAGCCTCACTATTATGGAATTATAGAGGTGACTGTCATCAGATAGAACTGGACAAGTAAGTGGGAAGCAGGACATGCAGCATCTTGTACATAATGTCAAGAATTTTGCTCTTTGTCCCTCAGGCAATGGAAATCTAAATGAAGATTTTTTAGTAGGAGATAGAAATGACCACATATTAATTTCAAAAGATTATGCTGGCAGCAGTGTGGAGAACGTAATGAAGGAATGTAAGATTGGATGAGGGAAGTCAAATAGGAGGCTATTGCAGGTGAAAAATAACAATAGCCTAGCTTAAGGTGTGGGCATTGGAAATGGAAAGAGACACATAGGTTAAGATAAGATGTACCTTGGAGGCGAGATAAACCGGTCAAGCTAAGGAATAAATAAGCTAATGGAATGAATACCAGAGGCAAGGGAATGGGAGGAGTCAAAGATGATAAGAGGGTTTTTGCCTTGACCAGCTAGATAGATAGTGGTGCCATCGACTAAGTAGGCAGCATTGAGCAACGTTGAATGAAGAGCAAGGACTGATGTGTGTGTGTGTGTGTGTGTGTGTGTGTGTGTGAGATGTGGGGAGGATGATGAGTTGGATTTGAATATCTATTGGGCGTGAAGTATCTGTGAAGCACCCAAGTATGGATATGAAGTAGACAGTTGTATAAGTGGCCTGGATCTCAAAAGAGAGCTCTGGGCTAGCGATATAGATGTGATATCTATTAGGATAGAGGTGTCATTGAAGTCATAAGATTAGAAGAGATGACCTAATCCTAGAGGGATGATGTACAGTATAGGATAGGAAGCCCTAGGGAAGACCCCTCAGAAAATTTATATAGTTCAATAAAGGAACAATGAGACCTCAAATAAGAGCAAGATTAACCAAAAACCAAAAACCAAACCCAGTGCCATCGAGTCGATTCTGACTCATAGAGACCCTATAGGACAGAGTAGAACTGCCCCATAGAGTTCCCAAGGAGTGCCTCGCAGATTCGAACTGCTGTCCCTTTGGTTAGCAGCCGTAGCACTTAACCGCTATGCCACCAGAGTTTCCAAGAGCAAGATTAAAAAAAAAAAAAAAGGAAAATTAGAAGATTGTAGGATTTAGAACCTGGAGTAGCATACTACTTCAAGAAGGGGGAAGTGATGGACTGTTTTGGATATTACTGAGAGATCCAATAAGCTAAGGAGTAAAGAGTTTCTTCTGTATTTGCTGAAGTACTGACCATTGGTAATAACGGTGAAAGCAGTTTAGGTGGAATGTTTGTGGAAAATCAGATTAGAGAGGGTTGGGTAATGATCTTGCAGTTGTAAGACTGATGTTATAAATTTATAAGGAAATTGATAACTCTAGAAAAGAAATCAATTTGTTCACCTGTGAAATGTTCTTTCCAGCAGTGCTTAGAACCTTGGGCACAGGCACAGAAAAGCCAAAAAGGCACATTAATTCAGGGACTGTGATTTGTTTGAAAGGTGAAATGAAAGACAAAGGGGACAGGGAGTTTAGATAATAGAGGGGTTGCAATGGTGACCCTAGACTCTAACCTGAATGGGAAAAGAAATGAGAGTGGAAGGGAGCTGATTAATTGGGGGGGGGGGGGCAGAGGGGGGGAAGCAGAGGAATTAATGAACCAGTGAGTGCATTGAGACTGAAGTTCAATGGCACTGAGCATACATGATCCAGTAAGCTGAAATTTATAGGAGACTGGGCTGGAATTTGAGATTTTGCTATTAGCCCTCTGAGAGGTAGAACTGTTTAGACAAAGACAACAGGGTATGCACTTTGGTGGAAACTGGCTACTCATTTTCCTTGTTTTGAGCAGAGGCCTCCATGTCAGGCATTAATTTCTACTTCTAGAGGTAGAGTACTATTACGATTGGTTGAGGGATATTGACCCAAAGGAGATTCTGTTACTGGGGGTCAGTGGGATACTAAGTTATACACAGAAAAATTGGAAAATGGGTTTGCGTCTTAAAAGGAAGTTCTGAGTTAGCAGTATAAAATAGGGATTCATCAGAATATAGGTGGTAAAAGATCAAAAGAACGAAAGCAAAGAATCAAAACAGGATTTTTCAGATTTTAGGTATATTTGCAGTTTAGGATATAATATGTAGTATTCTTTCCTATTACAAACAAAATGCATATTCATTATATTAGAAATCACCGATAAACCCAAAAAAGAAAATGAAAGTAATATGTAATCCAACCATAGAAATAAATACTGTTATTATTTGACATATATTTCTCAGGTCTTTCTTCTAGGGGTTTATGCCTATTATTTAATTTTAAGAAAAACAGGTTCATATTGCATGTATTGTTTTATAACATGTTTTTCATTAGATTGTGCATCATTAACATTTTCATGTCACTAAATATTTATTAACAACGTAATTTTTAACTTTATAAAGCAATACTTATCTGTCCAACCCCAAATACAATAAAACATTCAAGAGATGTGTTCTACTCTATAATTCCAAGGTGAAAAAGGACAGCTTTCAAAGCATGAAACCATGTGTGATCTGAGTATGTCCCTTCTCTCTAAGCCATAGTGTTGAGAGGATTGAATTAGTTGATCTGTAAACTCTCTGGCATAGTGGTTAAGTGCTATGGCTGCTAACCAAAGAGTCGGTAGTTCGAGTCTGCCAGGCGCTCCTTGGAAACTCTCTGGGGCAGTTCTACTCTGTCCTATAGGGTCGCTATGTGTCGGAATCGACTCGGCGGCACTGGGTTTGGTTTTTTTTTGGTTTGTAAACTTACAGCTCTATAATTTCTGTCCTGTTCTATTTTGTTATATTCTATTTTAAGACCCTAACTGGTAACATCCTAGTAAGTTCAATGTATGGTAAATGTTTTCATCTGCTTATACTTAGAAGAAAATTGGGGCAGAGAACATTAAATGGCTAAGACTGATTTCTTGGGAGAATGAGAGCCAGGGCTGGGAAAAGAACCCTAGCTCCAGTAGGCTTTGTTCTCAGCTACTCAGCAGAAGCATGCTGGTCACCCCACCCTGCCACTCTGAAATACCAACTTACCCAATTTGAACCTCTGAGGTTTTTGAGGTTTCGACATCACTAACCTTTATGGACAAAAGATGGCTTTCCAATTCCAGTGTGGCTTCCTTCTGGACACCCCTCTTTTCCAGGCCAGGATCCCAGCTCAGCATTTGCAATAAACCTCTGCCTTTTGGATCCAGGAGCCCTATCTTGCCTTGTAGTCAGATCCCATTTAAATCTTTAGTGACCATTCTGTTGGACCTCTCCATCGAATTTGATTCCAATATTATATTCATTTTGCCTTTTCCTTTGCAGACAGTTTTTGTCACAGTGTAATTTGTTTGGGGGCAGATTGGAGTCTGTGATTATAGACTACCATTACATCGGTCAGTGCTTGGCATTTACAGCTATTTCTCTTTTGTGGTACACTTTTAAAGTTAAGTTTTATTAGATTTTCATGAATATACAATACTCCTGTATGGTTAACAATACAGAAAGGAAAAAACGCTTTATGAAATGAATGATCAAAATATGAACTCAAATTAGGAAATCCTGTGTCAATTTTTCTTAGAAGCAATTTGTACCAGTATTAAGACTGGAAGTATACAAGGAGACTATAATGAATAAATCTAATTGGCAACATAAAAAGTTTTTTTTTTTTTTACACACATGTTCTATTTTTAATGCTAAATAGTCTGTGTTTCATGGATTACAGCACGGTGCATACTTAATATCAATCAGTTACGGGGAAAACACGAATACCTATAAAAAGCAGCATATCTTTATTGTACACTCTGTTGTTAATACAGAGTAATAAATGTTTACAAATAACTGGTGGTATTATACAGTCATCAATAAATTTTTAAGGTCTTGCTTCCAAGTAGGGTGATCAAACACACCCTCAATTGTTCTTACCATGTTTGATGGTGGATATTCATGAAGCTTTTTAAAGGAATTGTAAATATTTTCCCTTAAAAATATGAGGACAGAACTGTAACAAACCAATACTTCTTTTTCTGGGGAAGATATTGACTGAATTTTTTTCTCAAACGATATTAAGGTTTTTCAAATGTCCTGGTTTCTCAGCTGATGCCAAAATCGAACTTTCAGACCTAAACTTTTTGGATATCTGTATTTGAAGTCCTATAGTCTCTTCACATTAAATATATTTGAGGAAATATTTGAATCTCCTCTTCAAAAACCTGTTACTTCTTGGTTTTCAATCATGGTCAATGGCATCTGCTTTCTTTTACATAAGTGTAAAATTTTATAATAATTTGGCTTCTCTCTTTCTTTTAGCAACCACATTTAATTAAAATCTGTTGATACCTTTCAACCAACATGATAATTTTTTTACATGTCAGTCTTGTTAGGTGCCATCCAGTCGATTCCAACTCATAGTGACCCTATGTACAGCAAAAGGAAACACGCCCAGTCCTGTGCCATCCTCACAACCACTGCCAAGTTTAAGCCCATTGTTGTGCAGCCACTGGGTCAATCCATCTCCTTAACGGTCTTCCTCTTTTTCACTGATCCTCTATTTTACTAAGCATGATGTCCTTCTCCAGGGACTGGTCCCTCATGATAACATGTGTAAATATGTGAGACAAAGTCTTGCCAACCTCCCTTCTAAGGAGTATTCTGACTGTACTTCTAAAGACATATTTGTTTGTTTTTCTAGCAGTCCATGGTATATTCAATATTCTTCACCAACAGCATAATTCAAAGGCACCAATTCTTCTTTGGTCTTCCTTATTCATTGTCCAGCTTTCACATGCATATGAAGTGATTGAAAACACAATAACTTAGGTGTTCAGCAAAGTTTAGAGGTCTTTTGCAGTAGATTTGCTCAATCCAATATGTCGCTTGATTTCCTGACTGCTGCTTCCGTGGGCATTGATTGTGGATCCAAGGAAATGAAATCCTTGACAACTTTACTACTTTTTTCTGTTTATCATTACTTTGCTTATTGGTCCAGTTGTGAGGATTTTTGTCTTCTTTACGTTGAGGTGTAATCCATACTGAAGGTTGTAGTCTTTGGTCTTCATCAGTAAGTGCTTCAAGCCCTCTTCACTTTCACCAAACAAGGCTGTGTCATCTTCTTTATATAGTCTAGTTTCTCAGATTATTTGCTGAGCATACAGGTTGAATAAACATGGTGAAAGGATATAACCCTGATGCATACCTTTCCTGATTTTAAACCATGCACTTATCTCCTTGTTCTGTTTGAACAACTGCCTCTCAGTCTATGTACAGGTTGCACATGAGCACAATTAAGTATTCTAGAATTCCCATTCTTTGCAATGTTATCCATAATTCTTTATGATCCTCTCTGTCAAATGCTTTTGCATAGTCAATAAAACACAGGTAAACATCTTTGTGGTATTCTCTGCTTTCAGTCAAGATCCATCTAACATTAGCAATGATATCCCTTCTTCCACATCCTCTTCTAAACCTAGCTTGAATTTCTGACAGTTCCCTGTCAATGTACTGCTGCAACCATTTTTGAATTATCTTCGACAAAATTTACTTGCATATGATATCAATGATATTGTTCAATAATTTCTGCGTTCCATTGGATCACATTTGGAATGAGCACAAATATGAATCTCCTCCAGTTGGTTGGCCAGGTAGCTGTCTTCCAGATTTCTTGGTATAGATGAGGGAGCACTTCCAGCATTGCATCCACTTGTTGAAACATCTCAACTGATATTCTGTCAATTCCTGAAGCCTTGTTTTTCACCAATACATTCAGTGCAGCTTGGGCTCCTTCCTTCAATAACATCAGTTCCTGATCATATGCTACATCCTGAAATGGTTGAATATTGCCAATTCTTTTTGATACAGTGACTCTGTGTATTCCTTCCATCTTCTTTTGATGTTTCCTCTGTCCTTCAATATTTTGCCCATAGAATTCTTCAATATTGCAACTCAAAGCTTGACTTTTTTCCTCAGTTCTTTCAGCTCAATAAATGATGAGGGTGTTCTTCCCTTTTGGCTTTCTAACTCCAGGTCTTAGGACATTTCGTTATAATACTTTACTTTGTTTTCTGGAGCCACCCTTCGAAATCTTCCATTCAGCTCTTTTACTTCATCATTTCTTCTTTTCGCTTTAGCTAGCCTACGCTCAGGAGCAAGTTTCAGAGTCTCTTCTGACATCCATTTTGGTCTTTTCTTTCTTTCCTGTCTTTTTAATGACCTTTTGCTTTCTTCTTGTATGATGTCCTTGATGGCTTCCCACAACTCATCTGGTCTTTGGTCATTAGTGTTCAATGCATCGTATCTATTTTTGAGATGGTCTCTAAATTCAGGTGGGATATACTCAATGTCATATTTTGGCTCTTATGGACTTGTTGTAATTTTCTTCAGTTTCAACCTGAACTCGCATATGAGCAATTGATGGTCTGTTCCACGGTCAGCCCCTGGCCTTGTTCTGACTGATGATTGAGCTTTTCCATTGTCTCTTTCTGCAGGTGTAGTTGATTTGATTCCTGTGTATTCTTTTCGTCGAGGTCCACGTGTACAGTCACCGTTCATGTTGCTGAGAAAAGGTATTTGCAATGAGTATGTTGTTGGTCTTGCAAGATTCTATCACAGGATCTCCAGTGTTGTTTCTATCACCAAGGCCATATTTTCCCACTACTGATCCTTCTTTGTTTCCAACTTTCACATTCCAATCACCAGTAATTATCAATGAATCTTGATTGCATGTTTAATCAATATCAAACTGCAGAAGTTGATAAAAATCTTCAATTTCCTCATTTTTGGCATTAGTGCTTGATGCCTAAATTTGAATACTAGTTATATTAACTGGTCATCCTTGTAGGTGTATGGATATTATCTTATCACCGACAGTGCTGTACTTCAGAATAGATCTTGAAATGTTACTTTTGACTATGAATTTGATACTGTTTCTCTTCAGTTTGTTATTCTTGGCATAGTAGACCATATGATGGCCAAGACCAGCCCATTTCAGCTCACTAGTGGATAGTGATATTGATCTTTATGAGGTCTATTTCAATTTTCCTAGATTCATACTTTGTATGTTTCATATTCTGATTTTTAATGGATGTTTGCAGCTATTTTTTCTTGTTTTGAGTCATGCCACATCAGCGAATGAAGGTCCCCAAAGCTTGACTCCATCCATGTCATTAAAGTTGACTCTACTTTGAGGAGGCAGCTCTTCCTCAGTTGTATTTTGAGTGCCTTCCAAACAGGGAGTCCTCTTCCAGCACTACCTCAGACAATGTTCCAGGCCTATTCATAAAGGTTTTCACTAGCTATTTTTTGTTTTTTTAGAAATAGACCTCCAGGTCCTTCTTCCCAGTCTGTGTCTCTGCCAAAAACTATCTACCACGGGTGACCCTGCTGGTATTTGAAATACCAGTAGCATAGCTTCCAGCATCACAGCGACGTGCAAGCTACCACAGTACGACAAACTGACAGATGAGTGGTGGATAGGTCACCACAAAGTTACACAAACTTTTCTTAGAGGGTTTTTGTCTCTCTCTCTCTGTGTGTGTGTGTGTGTGTGTGTGGTTTCCACACCACTTACTTAAAAATGGAATACTCCCAGGCTGAGCATCTGGTAATTTTCAGATATTGGTTCTTTTCATAACATTCATAACATAATGAGGTACTGTGCTCATTATTCATCTTTGCAGAAATTTTAAACTACTTATTATATTGAGATGTTTATGTCATTCGTTTTTCTGCATTATAAAAGTCCTTTAATAAAACTGGTTTAAAGTTAACAGAAGTCAACAGTTTCATAAATAGGATACAGATTAATTAGCTTAGTTCATATATGCTAAAATAATTTTTATGAAGAAAGACTACCATGCCAAAATGTTGAAATAGAAAGAGGAATTTTCCATATGGTATGTGTTTTATGTGTATTTTAATACATGGTACAACAAATATGCAAAAACACTCAGAAGTATTTCTTCAATATAAGCCAATCAGGACCAATTGCATAGACTGTATTGCTTTGAGAAGGGTTAAAATTTATGCTATAGATATATAAAGACATATAAATGTTTGTAATTCATAATTTAATTTACAAAAAGCTACAAAAGAACATGTACAAACCCATTTTAATTCAAATAATTAAATATGTATTTGTCTTTAGGAAAAAGACCTGAGGAATGTAGATCAAATAGTTTTACTAGTAATCGAGCTAATATTTTGATCTCCATCAGTTTGTGTTTATATTCATTTGTAATATTCCTTTCAAATAACATTTTCTGGTTTTAGTACTAGAGTTATATTGGCTGATACAAAGAGATAGGGAATTCTCCCTCTTCCTCTATTTTCTAAAAGAGATTGAGTGTTTTGGAATTTTTTCCTTCATTAAATGTTTGGTAGAATTCATCAGTGAAACCATCTGGGCTTGATGTGTTTTTGTATGGGGAAATTTGTAGTTATAAATTTAATTTCTTTAAGACCTATAGGGCTACTCAGATATTCTGGTCCTTTATTATTATTAATTTTGGTAATTTGTGAGTTAAAGTAAAGGATACTTTGAATGGGGAGAGGAGAGAGAGGAAAGAAATTATACACACAGGTACTCCTTTACCCATGGGGAGGGACAATGTGAGATGTAATAAATGCAAAATATGTGGGATACAACTAAAGCATTGCTTGTAGAAAAATTTATAATCTTTAATTTCTTACAGTAAAATAAATGAAGTTTAAAAATTAATGATCTAAACTTTAACCTAAAGAAATAGAAACTCAAATGTAGGTAGGGGGAGAAAATAATGAGTATGAGAGTGAAAATCAGTGAAATAGAAAATAGGCTAAAAAAAGAGAAAATAAACAAAATTACATGTTAGTTATTTGAAAAGATAAACAATATAGATAAAACCCTAGTTATATACATGTAAAGCTGTAAAAGCAAAAACAATCAATATTAGGAAGGGACATCACTACAGATCCTACAAATATTAAAATAGTATGGCAATAGTATAGGGAACCCTATGCCAATAAATTTGATAATTAAGATGACAATTTTCATGAAATACACAAAAGTGACACACAAAGAAACAGAAAATCTTAATAACCATATATCTATTAGACAATGTGAATTCATTATTACAAACCTACCTGCCATCAAAACTTTAGGTGCATATGGCTTCACTGATGAATTCTATAAAAAAGTTAGGGAAGAGGTAATACAATTCTTACATAAGCTCTTTTAGCAACCAGAAGAAAGGAAAAACCTTGTAACTCATTTTATGAAACCAGAATGCCCCTTAAACATGTAATTTATGGCATAGGCTCAAACATTCTTAAAAAAATTTGGCAGATAGAATCCAGCAATATATAAAAAAGATAATAAATATTGATGGATTCAAGTTCATCCCAAGAATGCTAGGTTGGTTTAACATTTGAAAATCAGTATAATTCAACTCATTAACATAATAAAGACTAAAATAATATGATTATTTCATTAAATGACAGAAATTTGCCAAAATTAAACACCTATTCAGGATAACAACTCTCAGTAACATAGGAAGAGAAGGGTACTTTCTCGACCTGATAAAAAGCATCTATGAAAAATATGGTGCCCTGGTGGTGCAGTGGTTAACAGCTTTGCTAACCAGAAGGTCAGCAGTTCAAATCCACCAGCCACTCCTCGGAAACCCTACAGGGCAGTTCTACACAGGTAGCATATAATTAATGGAAATCAGAACACTTTCTTCTTAGTTAAGGAACAATGTAATGCTTGCTCTTTCCACTTCTATTCAATACTGCAATGGAGGTCTTAGCCAATGCAAAGTGAAAAGATTGAAAGGAAAGAAATGAAACTATCTTTATTCACAGAAAACATGTTTGTTTCTGTAGAATATGCTAAGGGATCTATAAAAAAAAATCTATTAGAAAATATGGTGATTGAAATTGAAAGGGTTGTTTTCTGGAGGATGTTCCTACTAGGTGATTGCTGGAAAGGCACACAAACAAACATTCTGGAGGGACAGAAATGCTCCATATTTTGACAGGTGGTTGGGTTACACAGGTGTAGGCCTTTGTCAAAACTCATTGAACTCTATACAAGAGAAATAGTAACTACACAATGGAGAAATCTCGAAGATACCACCTTAATTGAGCTGTCAAAGTTAAAATTACTGGGAATAAGATACATTGATATGATGCACTGAGAAGAACATAACATGACTTTTGTGGTATTCTTTTTATGCATAATCCCAATATAATCATAAGAAGGCATCAGCCAAACCTGAATGAAAATCTGTTCTACAAAAAAGATAACCAGCACTCATCAAAATTGCTAAGATTTTGAAAGACAAAAAAAGATAGAGGAACTGTCAGATTGGAGGAGACTAAGAAATACAACTTATACAATAAGGGCTCCCAAACTGGATCCTGGGAAGGACAAAGAACATATGGATTAGAAAACTGGCAAAATTTGAATATGATCTATATCTTAATAGTATTGTAAAAAATAATCTTAGTAGTATTGTAGCAGTGCTAATTTCCTGGTATTGATCTTTGCATTTATGATTATCTAGTATGTTAACATTGTGGGAAGCTGGTTGAAAGTGTATATACAAACTCTCTGTACTGTTACTGCAACTTTTTTGCAAGCCTAAAATTATTTCAAAGCAAATTACAAAAAAATCAGTGTTTATTAAAAAGCTATTAAATTCAGACCATGTGAAAGGGATACAAGGGTAGGCAAATCTATGAAATACACAGAGACAAAAACAGATCCATGCATAAAGGAGAAACTGATATATGGAAATGGTATTATTTCAGATCAACGGGGAAAGGATCAATGATTCAATGAACAGTTGTTGGTCAATTAATTGCAGGAAAAATAATTTGATCTGTCTTTTCCCAAACACAAAGTTCAATTCCAGTTGTATTAAAAATCTAAGATGAGAAAAGAAGTCTTGACACATGCTACAATATGAATGGAACTTGAAGACACTATGGTGAATGAAATAAATCAATCACAAAAGGACAACTATTGCATGACCTCACTTATATAAAAAGACAATAACAGGAAAAAAACTAATATGACAAAAAAACTATACAAATTTTAGAAAAATACATATTAATTCCCTACAAGAAACAAAAGGCACAAAAATAAAGGATAGTTTATATAGTAGAATATATGGTGATGAAAGACTTCTGTATGAGAATACAGCTCAATAAAAAACTTTAAAAAAATGAAACAGCAGTGGGACAGGGTATTTGCAGTACATACATGTAATAAAGAATTAGTGTGAAGACTATATAAAGTTCTCCTAGAAATCAATAAGAGTAAGACAAACAACACAATAGGAAAAAAGAACAAATGGTAAGCATAAACACTGTACAGAAAAGGAGCTGGGATGTCCAACATGCGTATTAAAAAAGTGCTCAACTTCACTAGGAAATTAAACACATTTTCACCCATCAGAGTTGTAAAAATTAACAATCTGACAAAACCAACTATTATTGAGGATGTGGAACAGGAAAAAATGTCATGTGGGTATAACCTGATAAAGTCATATTAGCGAGAACTGAAAATGTTTATACCCTATGATACAGAGAATTCTTTCTAAAAAGGAACTTGAGCATGCACATATAAGGACATGTATAAGAATCCTAACAAAATTGAATACATTATGGTTGAGTTATTCCAGACTTTAGAATAAAAGAAAATGTTTATCAAGAGGAGAATGGAAATAAATAAAGTAGATTTACAGACACACAAGGAAAATACTATGCAATTTGGGAAACAATGGAATGAAAGATCACAAACCAGCAGGGATGAATCTCACAAACATAATATTGAGCAAAGAAAAAAAGCAAGATGAGGATAACGTACACAGTAAGATACCATTTACATTTATTTGTAACAACATACAAAATACTACTTTATTTGGTTTAAAGATACATATGCAGGAAAGGCAAAAATGAATAAATGACAAACACTGAATTCAGGTTAGTAGTTTTTTCTAGAGGAAGGGGAAAGGCAATGTGATTGAGCAGGTAAACAGAAACCAAAAAAAAAAAAAACCCAAAACTGTTGCCATCAAGTCAATTCCGACTCATAGTGACATTACAGGACAGAGTAGAACTGCCACCAAGGAGCGCCTGATGGATTTGAACTGCTGACCTTTTGGTTAGCAGACGTAGCTCCTAACCACTATGCCGCCAGGGTTTAAGTAATGTTTTATTGCTCTTATTGGATGGTGACCACATGGATATTCATTATATTATTCTTTGGCCCCTTTTGAATTAAATATTTTTACCACTTAATTATTTTAACTAACTTGCTATGTGCCTGATACTGCTATAAGTACATCCATTATCTGGTTTAATTCTTACATTAAGACTCTGAAGAAAAACATTAAAATCCTTTCTGTATTTCATAAAGAAATAGGCACTTAAAACAGTGCATTAACATGTTCAGAATCACAGAGCTAGAAAGTGGCCAGAATCCGAGAACCAAACACAGATTGACATATCATCAAAATCTACATCCATTATCTGGAGTTTATGGGAGAGGTTTGCCCAAAGTTGTGCTAGTGTTCTTTGGTTTAGAAGTTAAAAGACACATCAGCTCTCAATAATGTTTTTGTAATGTCACCATGATTTAAATATACTCTTCCAGAATTTTGCCGTTTGCATTCCACCGCCACCCTACATCTATATCCTTTCAATGGTATTTTCATGGCAAGTTGGAGAGCATGGGGGTCTCAAGTTCTGTTACTCCACACTAACCAAAAACCAAATCTGTTGCCATGCAGTCGATTCTGACTCATAGTGACCCTATAGGACAGAGTAGAACTACCACATAGCGCTTCTAAGGAGTGGTTGGTGGATTCAAACTGCTGACCTTTTGGTTAGCAGCCAGGCTCTTAACTACTGTGCCACCAGTGCTCCATTTACTCTTCCTTGGTCTCATTGAGGAAACCCCAGCAACTTAGTGGTTAAGTGCTAACCAAGAGGTTGACAGTTTGAATCCACCAGGCGCTCCTTGGAAACTCTGTGGGGCAGTTCCACCCTGTCCTATAGGGTCACTATGAGGCAGATTCCACTTGACAGCAACGGGTTTGGTTTTTTTTTTTTTTGGTTGGTCTCATTGAATCAGTATTTGACTTCTAAATTTTGGCTAGAATGCATACGTTAGAATATACACACACATCTAAATTAATTTCCCAGACTGAGAACCCAAGGAAGGGATTATGTAGTCATTTCATCCATATCTTGATGGCTTCAGCTGGATGGATTTGATGGCTTCAGCTGGACGGATTTAGACTTATTATAGCCAAAAATCAGGGGCTTGTGAACTGAACTCACCTGAACTCACCTTACAAATATAGTATAATTAAGAGCGGGACCATCAGACATTATAGGTCTCCAAATATGATGCAATATAAAGTACACACCACCACTTAGAAAATATTCCTTCAGAAAACATCTGATTCTAAATTTCACCAAATCTTTAGTGCAATTTTTTAATGTATTAAATATGTTAGGGCTAGGAAAACGAATTGAATGACATCACAAAACAGACAGCAAAGAGACACATTTATGATGTAGAAAATATTGTAGGACAACTGATCTGGTCAATGGAATGACACAAGTTTAAAAAAAGGGGGGGAGGTGGATAACTGTTCCAGATGCAAAGAAATGTAAGTGAAATAGCACCCAAACGGAAAGGGAGGAACTTATTTGGATCATACTTGAATAAGTTGACAGTAAAAATATATATATATTGAGACAATTGGGGAAAATTGAATATGTGCTTTGACTGACTGGAAGCCACGCCAGGCGCGGACGTGTTTCAGGTAACAATGGGCATAGAGGTGAAAAAAAAGAGAAAGAGTATAAATGAAGCAAGTGTGGTGAACTCCTGAAGAGTTACAACATGTAATAGTAGGAAGTCCCCAAATAGGTATTTAATGTTTCCTTTAGGAAGGCTGGGATAGAAAGAAACGTTACCCAGGGTTCAAAATTTTTGAACTAGGTCTTTGTCTTGATATGAAGGGGGAACATAGTTTTAAAATTGTGTCCATTTTCAAGTTTTATTACTTTTAGAAAACCTGATGTAGAATTCTTCAGAGCAGATTTTCTGTTACAGTTGGGAAAATGTGAATTTTGGAGAGAGAAAGAAATAATTTGATGGATTCCATACACCTCTGTTGTTATAAACAATACTAAGTTTTGGCAAGTACAAGGCAAGTGTGACAGATGACATCCCTGCAGCATGATACTTTACTCTCTGTAATTTCATAACGTTTGCCAACAAAACGACATTCAATGATTAGCTGAAATAAATCTTTCTGGAAAAATAGATGAGAGAAAAATGAAACGTTGCTTTCCACCTTAAAATTTATTATTTTTTTTAAAAGCATTTCTCCAGTTTTAGGAAATATCAGATCTCCAAATTCTCTCCTATGTCTTATGTCCTATACGCCTTTAATTCCAGTATCCTAAGAGAATTTCTGAAGAACTTTTTTCCACACCAAAGGGATAATATTTTTTGAAAAATTTGGTAAGAAATTATACAGTTGCATAAAAATAATCCTTATATCAGCCCTTTTAGGCATTTGTAGCTAAGGATATTAAATATGTATTGCTCTAACACCATTCTGGAAACCCTGGTGGCGTAGTGGTTAAGAACTATGGCTGCTAACCAAAAGGTCGGCACTTAACATCCATCAGGCAGTCCTTAGAAACTCTGTGGGACAGTTCTACTCAGTCCTATTGGGTTGCTATGAGTCGGAATAGACTCAATGGCAATGGGTTTGGTTTTTTCAGTTTAACACCGTTTTGGAGATCGAACAGTGAATTTAAGGGATAAGTGAATACCACATAGCCTCAGGCCATATAGTAGTTCGTTAGCGGAATTTAAATGTTCTGTTTAGCTTGAATCTAAAAGGATATATAAGATACGGATATATGTACACAAGACAGACAAGGGAATACAATAGAATAAGACTTTCCTGAAAGGAGTATTATTGTAAAAAAAAAAAATGGGCGAGATTATTTATTTACCTATTATTAGAAGAGTAGTCTAACTTATAAACAGGATTCAACTGGGGAAACAAAACATTAATGTAGAAAGGTAGATCATGGTCATATGGTGTAGAATCTTGACATTTTTCTTAAGCAAATGTAATTGTCAATATTGAAATGGCATGAACGACCTGGCATGGAAATTGAGGTGGTGCTTGGAAGAATATGCAGCTGAACTTTGGTTTCTTTCTCTTCTTAAGTGTTAAAATACTTCCTTTTTTCCAAGAATATTATTTGTGAGCATTTCCTCCAGTCCTCCTTCAATCCATCCACACTGCTATTTTCTATTTCAGGTGTCCTGTTCTGAAATTGAAACCCTGGGGACTCAGTGTTAAGAGCTACAGCTAACCAAAAGTTCGGCCGTTTGAATCCACCAGGCACTTCTTGGAAACCCTATGAGGCAGTTCTACTCTGTCCTATAGGGTCATTATGAGTTGGAATCAACTCGACAGCAACGGCTTTGGTTTTGGTTTGGTTCTGAAATCTACTAGATGAGAGTCATCTAGAAAAAAGGAGGGAAAAAAATGCAGTTCATGGTTTCTTGCTGACTCATTTTTTATTTTAATTTGTGATTTTTTTCTCAAATAATTAATTTTTTGAAAGAATTTATAAAAAGTCCTGGAATATCACCTGCCCTGATCTAGGTGTAGACACAAGAGAGGTTAGTTTCATTTCTGCCAATACAACCAAAAAAACACTAAATATGGTGTTCATATATTCATTTCTACTCTTCATCCAGCATGTGTCCTTAATAAAATTATTTAAAATCTGTAAGCTTCATTATCATCATCTATAACCAGTTGCTAATGAGTCAACTATGACTCATGATGATCCCACGTGTGTTAGAGTAGAACTGTGTTCCACAGGGTTTTCAGACATAGATTACCAGACCTTTCTTCCAAGGGGGCTCTGGATGGACTCAAACCTCTAACCTTTGGCTTAGAAGCTGAGCACATTAGCCATTTGCACTACTTAGGAACTCCATCTTCATCTATAAACTGGGACCAATAATGGTTTAAATTCATTTGAGGAACAAGTGAGAGGATATACATGAAGGCACCTGTCTAAGAAGCTCAGAGTCTGAATGATAGTAGGCACAGCTTTTGCCACACAGTAGAAACTCTGCTAATGGGAGAAGTCATGATGCTGTAACAGGGAGGTTGATGTGAGAAAAAGGAAATGAAGGCAGAAAGGGTCAGGCAAGAGTTTTTCTTTAAGAGCCATGTATGAGAGCAAATTGGTTTGAGTAATAAAAATCATTTATCCAGCTAAATAAGAAAGCCCCACATGTGTCTGTCAGTTTGTCACACTGTGGGGGCTTGTGTGTTGTGATGCTGGAAGCTATGCCACAGGTATCCAGCTACCAGCAGGGTTACCCATGGAGGACAGGTTTCAGCTGAGCTTCCAGACTAAGACAGACTAGGAAGAAGGACGCGGCAATCTACTTCTGAAAAGCAATAGCCAGTGAAAACCTTATGAAGAGCAGTGGAACATTGTCTGATATATTACTGGAATATGAGCCCCCCAGGTTGGAAGGCACTTAAAAGATGACTGGGGAAGAGCTGCCTCCTCAAAGTAGAGTCGACCTTAATGATGTGGATGGAGTAAAGCTTTCAGGACCTTCATTTGCTGATGTGGCACAACTAAAAATGAGAAGAAAGAGCTTCAAACATTCATTAATAATTGGAACCTAGAATGTAGGAAGTATGAATCTAGGAAAATTGGAAAACTTCAAAAATGAAACAGAATGCATAAACATCAACATCCTAGGCATTAATGAGTTGAAATGGACTGGTATTGGCCATTTTGAATTGGCCAATCATATAGTCTACTATGCTGGGAATGACAACTCGAAGAGGAATGGTGTTACATTCATCGTCAAAAAGAACATTTCAAGATGTATCCTGAAGTACGACGCTGTCAGTTATAGGATAATATCCATAAGTCTACAAGGAAGACCAGTTAATACGACTAGGACCAAAGAGGAAAAAAGAGAAGATTTTTATCAGCTGCTACAGTCTGAAATTGATCGAACATGCAATCAAAATGCATTGATAATTACTGGTGACTGGAATGCAAAAGTTGGAAACAAAGAAGGATCAATAGTTGGAAAATATGGCCTTGGTGATAGAAACAATGCTGGAGATCGGATGATAGAATTTTGCAAGACCAATGACTTCTTCATTGGAAATACCTTCTTTCACCAAGATAAAAGACGACTGACTATACAGATGGACCTTGCCAGATGCAACACACAGAAATCAAATTGAATACATCTGTGGAAAGAGACGATGGAAAAGCTCAATGTCATCAGTCGGAGCAAGGCCTGGGGCCAAATGTGGAGCAGACCATCAATTGCTCATATGAAGTTCAAGCTGAAACTGAAGAAAATTAGACCAAGTCCACGAGAGCCAAAATATGACCTTGAGTATATCCCACCTGAATTTAGAGACCACCTGAAGAATAGATTTGATGCTTTGAACACTAGTGACCGAAGACCAGACGAGTTGTGGAATGACATCAAGGACATCATACATGAAGAAAGCAAGAGGTCATTGAAAAAACAGGAAAGAAAGGAAAGACCAAGACGGATGTCAGAGGAGACTCTGAAGCTTGCTCTCAAACGTCGAGCAGCTAAAGCAAAAGGAAGAATTGATGAAGTAAAAGAACTGAACAGATGATTTCAAAGGGCGGTTCAAGAAGACAAAGTATTATAATGAAATGTGCAAAGAGCTGGAGATGGAAAACCAAAGGGGAAGAACATACTCGGCGTTTCTCAACCTGAAAGAACTGAAGAAAAAATTCAAGCCCTGAGTTGCAATAGTGAAGGATTCCATGGGGAAAATATTAAACGATACAGGAAGTGTCAAAAGAAGATGGAAGGAATACACAGAGTCATTATACCAAAAAGAATTAGTCGATGTTCAACCATTTCAAGAGGTGGCATATGCATATGATCAGGAACTGATGGTACTGAAGGAAGAAGTCCAAGCTGCTCTGAAGGCACTGGCGAAAAACAAGGCTCCAGGAATTGATGGAATATCAATTGAGATGTTTCAACAAACAGATGCAGGGCTGGAGGTGCTCACTCGTCTATGCCGTGAAAGACAGCTTCCTGGGCAAACGACTGGAAGAGATCCATATTTAAGCATATTCCCAAGAAAGTTGATCCAACTGAATGTGGAAATTATAGAACCTTATCATTAATATCACACGCAAGCAAAATTTTGCTGAAAATCATTCAAAAACGGCTGCAGCAGTATATCGACAGGGAACTGCCAGAAATTCAGGCTGGTTTCAGAAGAGGACGTGGAACCAGGGACATCATTGCTGATGTCAGATGGATCCTGGCTGAAAGCAGAGACTACCAGAAGGATGTTTACCTGTGTTTTATTGACTATGCAAAGGCATTCTACTCTGTGGATCATAACAAACTATGGATAACATTGCGAAGAATGGGAATTCCAGAACACTTAATTGTGCTCATGAGGAACCTTTATATAGATCAAGAGGTGGTTGTTTGGACAGAACATGGGGATACCGATTGGTTTAAAGTCAGGAAAGGTATTCTTCAGGACTGTATTCTTTCACCATACCTGTTTAATCTGTATGCTGAGCAAATAATACGAGAAGCTGGACTGTATGAAGAAGAACAGGGCATCAGGATTGGAGGAAAACTCATTAACAACCTGCATTATGCAGATGACACAACCCTGCTTGCTGAAAGTGAAGAGGACTTGAAGCACTTACTAATGAAGATCAAAGACCACAGCCTTCAGTATGGATTGCACCTCAACATAAAGAAAACAAAAATCCTCACAACTGGATCAATGAGCAACAACATGATAAACAGAGAAAAGATTGAAGTTGTCAAGGATTTCATTTTACTTGGATCCACAATCAATAGCCATGGAAGCAGCAATCAAGAAATCAAACAACACATTGCATTGGGCAAATCTGCTGCAAAGGACCTCTTCAAAGTGCTGAAGGGCAAAGATGTCACCATGAAGACTAAGGTGCGCCTGACCCAAGCCATGGTATTTTCAGTTGCATCATATGCATGTGAAAGCTGGACAATGAATAAGGAAGACCGAAGAAGAGTTGACGCCTTTGAATTGTGGTGTTGGGGAAGAATATTGAATATACCATGGACTACCAAAAGAACGAACAAATCTGTCTTAGAAGAAGTACAGCCAGAATGTTCCTTAGAGGCAAGGGTGGCGAGACTGCATCTTACATACTTTGGACATGTTGTCAGGAGGGATCAGTCCCTGGAGAAGGGCATCATGCTTGGCAGTGTACAGGGTCCACGGAAAAGAGGAAGACCCTCAACGAGGTGGATTACCACAGTAGCTGCAAGAAGGAGCTCAAGCATAACAACTATTGTAAGGATGGCTCAGGATCGGGCAGTGTTTCGTTCTGTTGTGCATAGGGTCGCTATGAGTCGGAACCAACTTGACAACACCTAACAACAACAACAACAAATAAGAAAGCTTTGCTGGGTACTCTCCTTTCCCAAGAAAGGAAAGAAAAGAATTTTAAGGCCTTGGATGACATAAATTCAGTTCATTGAATAAGAGTAGAATCAATGTGATGAAGTGGAAAGGGAAAGAAAGTGAAAAGTGAGAGACAATTGAGTCCCAGCAGGGAATATAGGTTGATGAGGATTATTTTGCAAAATTCTCCAAAAGATCTAGGAATTCCTGTAAACTCAATTCTCTTAACCGGCAAGAACAAATTTATATGAGGAAAAAAAAATAAAAACACCTTAAAGTAACTCAGAAATTTGTGAAGCTCTCAATGTGAGTTTTCCATTACAGATTTCCTGAAATTTCACCTGCTTGTCAACATGGATGTCATTGCCTTTTCACAAAAATAAAGACCAGAGACTAAGCTCATTTGCCATGTGTTCTGGTTTTTCCATTGACAATTGAGAACTAGCACTAAAGAAAACCAACCTGACATTCATTGAAGCCCATGATTGTTCTTGAGTATTGCTCAGCTTCATGGGACGCAATTTTAGTTAACTTAAGCTCTTTCTTCTGAATTGTCTTTCCAATGGAAAAGGCAGTTGAGTTAACTTACAGTGCATCCTGAGTAATCTATTTGTTTAAAAACACCTGAGGTATAGTCTCATCCCTAAAGCTAAAGCAATTTTTTTTTTTTACATTTTCTTATTGTGGTAGTTTGTCAAACTAGAAGTTCCTTCAAATTAAAATATCATGAGGGTACAACATATTTAGGTTTAGCAAGTTATGCATCATGATTGCTTAGTCTTCACATATTTGTCAAGGACTGAGAAGTAACTGGAGGAGAGTGAAAATGAATAGTATCTCCTGGTAGCTGTATGATGTTAAGCAAGTGATTTAACCTTTCAGGTCTTTAATTATCTGTATAATGAAAACAGATAATAATTTACATTGTTGATACTTTAATGGCAGGGTACCAAGCTAAATCCCTTTCATATCTGTAAGTTATATTTGGATTTAGATAATACCATTCACATAATTCAGAAGAGGAAAGTAGAGAAGGGAAATACAAACCATCTGCATTAATAATATCACGGTATATAAATGGTTTAGGGTGGGGACTGGATGTCATAATGCACAGAACCAAAAATACTGATTAGAAATGATTTTGCTCAACTAGCTTATCTTTTTTAGTGAGTTAACTGCAGAAATTTACATGCTCCAGATTACATAGCTGATATCGCAGGTCAAAGAATCGAACTTAGAATCTAGTGGACTTCCCATTTCTGAATTAAATCAAAGCCCCTAACTCCAAAATAGTCATTAATCCAATCAGTTAAGGTGTGGCCTTTGATTTCTAGTATCTATTAAAAAAAAAAATTGCCATCGAGTTGATTCTGACTGATAGCGACCATGTAGGACAGAGTAGAACTGCCCCATAGAGTTTCTAAGGAGCACCTGGAGGATTTGAACTGCCGACCTTTTGGTTAGCTCTTAATCATTATGCCACTAGGGTTTACCTAGTATCTATGGCAGGGGCAATTGTATTTGTCCTCAACTGACGTGACTTCTGGGCCTGCTACTTAAATACCACCCTTGTCTTCTAATTTTATCCCTGACATCCTTGAAAACAGTAATACTACCTCAACTTCATTTAGAAAGTGTTTTAAGTTCATAAATCACTTTTATCCTTATTACATTAAATAGACCTCATAATAGCACCATGAGGAAAGTAGAACAGATATTACCATGCCTATTTCACTGAATCTAAATGATTCCCCGATGTTGTAGAGATTCCAAGTTTCCTGTCTCTAATTCTCCGGTACTTTCCAATAACCCATACTGCTGGAGGACATCAAGATGGATGACCTGCTACCACCAGCCTGACACTTAGCCTACCTAAGCCCACAAATTGGCACAGATGACAGAAATGTTGGCAGGCTGAAATAGACAGTTCTGTTTATAAAGAATAAAAACACAATTATATACTAAATTACACTCTCACCTAAAATCTCATTAAGGTGTTTTGAGGTAATTTTAATACTTCCAAATAACATCAGTTGTAGCAGGGGAGGGGAAAGAAGAGAGATGATAATAATAGAGTCTGGCTCTTAGGTTATGAGTCAGACAAATTCATCATAGAAAAATCAAATACATCCCTTTCCTCTATGGGGCTCCCTATCTATCAAAGGTAGCTAATCACACTTGACTGATGACTTCATTCCAAGACTCCATTGGTGAAGAACGGTAGACGTCTACAGAGAGAGTCAGAGAGGACGCAGATGTGCCTCTTTATACCTCCTCAATAGAATGCTTACTATGTAAAGGGTATTCAAATTAAAATATCAGAACAATTCTAATTTAGTTTTCTAAGTTTTTTTTAAGTGCATTATAATTCGTGGTAGATATAACTATTCTTTTTAAATGATAAAAATATATTTCTATAATTAGATAAAACTTGAAAATATTACGATTCTAGAAAGGCCATGTCAATACTTATTGTGGAACTGAAATTGGCTGGGACCCCTCTTTTAGATATTTTAATCTTCTCTGCTCATTCATTTGTGGGGGAGATTGTTATCTACGACGAAACACTGAAGTGAAAAAAAAAAAAGGATACGAGTCTGCACAATATCTATCAGACCTTCCTGATGCTCAATGCAAGACTTACGATGGGTCAGGTTTTTCTTAGCTAGTGCCCTCGCAAATAGTTTCTCGACAGCAGAAGGTATCAGAAATGAAATTAATAGCTTCCCCCCCCAAAAAAATTTTTTCCCCAAAAGGTGCCATTTATTATAGATATATGAATTCTTGAGGTTAGTTCCCGTTTTTATATCAATGTACTTTTGATCTTTGATTGTATACATTTGGCAATGTGATGATATTGTTGGTGGTGGTGCCGTCCAGTCAGTTCTGACTGATAGCTACCCTACGTAGCACCAGATGAAACATTGCCCAGTCCTGCGCCATTCTCAAAATATTCGCTATGTTTGAGCCCACTGTTGCAGCCACTGTGTCAATCCATCTTGTAGAGTGGTCCAGTAGATTCCTGACACTTCTTGGTAAGCATTTAGCAATTTCTTGTTCGAAGAATAAATGAATAAAATCCTCTAATTTTTTTTCTTTGAAGAAAGAAGTGACTTGTTACCCCGAAAAAAGAATTTACATAATATTTATTGTTGTTGTTTTTGCTTTTCCAGAAATAAATGAGAACACAGGTTATTTTATAAGTATAGATGTCTGGATTTATTTTAGTGATGAAACTATAAAAACATTTTAGTCTGTTTCCTAAATTAGTAAATCTTACAATATACTTTGCAAAGCCAATGAGATATATTTTAGAAGTCAAAGAACAGAAAGAACAAAGGTTCCAAACGCATGTAGAATTACGTAGTTCATTTCTAGCATCCATAGCAACATGGAAAATCATGGGTGAAAACAGTGTCAGATTGAGCAGTATCCTCAGATTTGAATCAACCTGAGTTTTAAGATATGGAAATTTTTAAAAAGAGCCTGGTTTATTTCAAATCTCCCTTTATTCAGAGGTGGATCTCTGAAAGCAGGTGATGACCCTTAGCAATGCCCTTTGTAACCCTTTGACTCCTTTTGACCCAGTAACAGCCGGTATACTGTGTAACAAGCAGCTTCAAGTAACCTCAAAAATCACCTACTGAGGCCAGCGATTAAAACAAACAGCCTTCAGAACAGAGAGGAATGAGGCATCCCATGTCTTCCTCTAACACTGCGAAATTACATAGTTGTCAACAGATATTTGAAATGACCTGTTCTTTCCTGTCTGTAAAATTAGACGGACATATATTCTTTACACTCCTTGTGTTCTCAAAATTTTCCTGGTTACCCAAAGACCTAGGATCAAGTCATGGCTTTGCCATGACTAAGTTGTGGGATCCTGGACAAACACTTTTTCAATGTAGAGATACATTTTCCCAAATTTTAAAATGTTAGGATTAGGTTGGAAATTAAGTATTGAAGATCTACTGAAGAGCACATACAAAAAACCACAGTTTAAAAACTACAAACCCCAAACCAAACCCATTGCCGACAAGTCAATTCTGACTCATGGTGACCCTAGTGTGTGTGTATATACGTGTGTATATATATATATATAATATATATTTGCTGGGCTCTCAAAGATATTTTAGATAATCTCAAAGCTACTATATACTATGTGTAATAAGACTTGACATTTGCCTTCCATGAGTGTTTATTTTCTATCTATCATCTTCCCCACATGAAAAGATCTTTACAAGGAAGGGTGGACATATATTTTCCACTCTTTCCAACAAAACTGGATTTATTAGTTTAGGCACAATTTGTTGGTAAATATGCCTTTTTTAAAAAAAATAATAAATACTTGAAATTTTTTTTGTTTGTTTTTAATTGGATAGAATTTCCTCAGAGTTCCCTAAAGGGCTGAATGATTTCTTCAGGCCAGAGACCTATGGAGGTGACCGAGGGACCTACTCCTTTTTTGCACGGGAGCTCGAAGTCTATACTGATACCCTCGTGTCTGTGGCCAGACTGAAGCAGATGGATTAAAGATGAGTTTGAGGACTGATCTGCTGTAGGTAAAACTTGCTAAAAGCCTCTATCAGCTGTTGATTTTGTTATAAAGATTTTTTTTTAATTAACTTTTATTGAGCTTCAAGTGAACGTTTACAAATCAAGCCAGACTGTCATATATGAGTTTATATACACCTTACTCCGTACTCCCACTTGCTCTCCCCCTAATGAGTCAGCCCTTCCAGTCTCTCCTTTCGTGACAATCTTGTCAGCTTCCAACTCTCTCTATCCTCCCATCCCCCCTCCAGACAGGAGATGCCAACATAGTCTCAAGTGTCCACCTGATATAATTAGCTCACTCTTCATCAGCATCTCTCTCCTACCCACTGTCCAGTCCCTTTCATGTCTGATGAGTTGTCTTCGGGGATGGTTCCTGTCCTGTGCCAACAGAAGGTTTGGGGACCATGACCTCCGGGATTCCTCTAGTCTCAGTCAGACCATTAAGTATGGTCTTTTTATGAGAATTTGGGGTCTGCATCCCACTGATCTCCTGCTCCCTCAGGGGTTCTCTGTTGTGCTCCCTGTCAGGGCAGTCATCGATTCTGGTCAGGCACCAACTAGTTCTTCTGGTCTCAGGATGTTGTAGGTTTCTGGTTCATGTGGCCCTTTCTGTCTCTTGGGCTCTTAGTTATCATGTGACCTTGGTGTTCTTCATTCTCCTTTGATCCAGGTGGGTTGAGACCAATTGATGCATCTTAGTTGGCCGCTTGTTAGCATTTAAGACCCCAGACGCCACATTTCAAAGTGGGATGCAGAATGTTTTCATAATAGAATTATTTTGCCAATTGACTTAGAAGTCCCCTTAAACCATGGTCCCCATACCCCCGCCATTGCTCTGCTGACCTTTGAAGCATTCAGTTTATCCCGGAAACCTCTTTGCTTTTGGTCCAGTCCAGTTGAGCTGACCTTTCATGTATTGAGTATTGTCCTTCGCTTCACCTAAAGCAGTTCTTAGCTACTAATTAATCAGTAAAAAACCCCTCCCACCCTCCCTCCCTCTCCCCCCTTGTAACCACAAAAGTATGTGTTCTTCTCAGTTTATACTATTTCTCAAGATCTTATAATAGTGGTCTTATACAATATTTGTCCTTTTGCCTCTGACTCATTTCGCTCAGCATAATGCCTTCCAGGTTCTTCCATGTTATGAAATGTTTCACAGATTCCTCACTGTTCTTTATCGATGCGTAGTATTCCATTGTGTGAATATACCACAATTTATTTACCCATTCATCCATTGATGGACACCTTGGTTGCTTTCAGCTTTTTGCTATTGTAAACAGAGCTGCGATAAACATGGGTGTGCATATATCTGTTTGTGTGAAGGCTCTTATTTCTCTAGGGTATATTCCGAGGAGTGGGATTTCTGGGTTGTATGGTAGTTCTATTTCTAACTCTTTAAGATAATGCCAGATAGATTTCCAAAGTGGTTGTACCATTTTACATTCCCACCAGCAGTGTATAAGAGTTCCAATCTCTCTGCAGCCTCTCCAACATTTATTGGAGAGTTTTTTGGATTAATGCCAGCCTTGTTGGAGTGAGATGGAATCTCGTTGTAGTTTTAATTTGAATTTCTCTAATGGCTAATAATCGAGAGCATTTTCTCATGTATCTGTTAGCTGCCTGAATATCTTCTTTAGTGAAGTGTGTGTTCATATCCTTTGCCCACTTCTTGATTGGGTTGTTTGTCTTTTTGTGGTTGAGTTTTGACAGAATCATATAGATTTTAGAGATCAGGTGCTGGTCAGAGATGTCATAGCTGAAAATTCTTTCCCAGTCTGTAGGTGGTCTTTTTACTCTTTTGGTGAAGTCTTTAGATGAGCATAGGTGTTTGATTTTTAGGAGCTCCCAGTTATCTGGTTTCTCTTCATCATTTTTGGTAATGTTTTGTATTCTGTTTATGCCTTGTATTAGGGCTCCTAAGGTTGTCCCTATTTTTTCCTCCACGATCTTTATCGTTTTAGTCTTTACGTTTAGGTCTTTGATCCACTTGGAGTTAGTTTTTGTGCATGGTGTGAGGTATGGTCCTGTTTCATTTTTTTGCAAATGGATATCCAGTTATGCCAGCACCATTTGTTAAAAAGACTATCTTTTCCCCAGTTAAGTGACCCTGGGCCTTTGTCAAATATCAGCTGCTCATATGTGGATGGATTTATATCTGGGTTCTCAATTCTGTTCCATTGGTCTATGTGTCTGTTGTTGTACCAGTACCAGGCTGTTTTGACTACTGTGGCTATATAATAGGTTCTGAAATCAGGTAGAGTGAGGCCTCCCACTTTCTTCTTCTTTTTCAGTAACGCTTTGCTTATCCGAGGCTTCTTTCCCTTCCATATGAAGTTGGTGATTTGTTTCTCTATCACCTTAAAAGATGTCATTGGAATTTGGATCGGAAGTGCGTTAAATGTATAGATGGCTTTTGGTAGAATAGACATTTTTCCTATGTTAAGTCTTCCTATCCATGAGCAAGGTATGTTTTTCCACTTAAGTATGTCCTTTTGAATTTCTTGTAGTAGAGCTTTGTCGTTTTCTTTGTATAGGTCTTTTACATCCTTGGTAAGATTTATTCCTAAGTATTTTTTCTTCTTGGGGGCTACTGTGAATGGTATTCATTCGGTGATTTCCTCTTCGATGTTCTTTTTGTTGATGTAGAGGAATCCAAGTGATTTTTATATGTTTATCTTATACCCTGAGACTCTGCCAAACTCTTCTATTAGTTTCAGTAGTTTTCTGGAGGATTCCTTGGGGTTTTCTGCATATAAGATCATGTCATCTGCAAATAGAGATAATTTTACTTCCTCCTTGCCAATCCAGATGCCCTTTATTTCTTTGTCTAGCCTAATTGCTCTGGCTAGGACTTCTAGCACAATATTGAATAAGAGCGGTGGTAAAGGGCATCCTTGTCTGGTTCCCGTTCTCAAGGGAAATGCTTTCAGGTTCTCTCCATTTAGAGTGATGTTGGCTGTTGGCTTTGCATAAAAAATGCCCTTTATTATGTTGAGGAATTTTCCTTCAATTCCTATTTTGGTGAGAGTTTTTATCATAAATGGGTGTTGGACTTTGCCAAATGCCTTTTCTGCATCAATTGATAAGATCATGTGGTTTTTGTCTTTTGTTTTATTTATGGAATGGATTACATTAATGGTTTTTCTAATATTAAACCAGCCTTGCATACCTGGTATAAATCCTACTTGGTCGTGGTGAATTATTTTTTTGAAATGTTGTTGAATTCTATTGGCTAGAATTTTGCTGAGGATTTTTGCATCTATGTTCATGAGGGATATAGGTTTGTAATTTTCTTTTTTTGTGATGTCTTTACCTGGTTTTGGTATCAGGGAGATGGTGGCTTCATAGAATGAGTTGGGTAGTATTCCGTCATTTTCTATGCTTTGAAATACCTTTAGTAGTGGTGGTGTTATCTCTTCTCTGAAAGTTTGGTAGAACTCTGCAGTATAGCCATCCGGGTCAGGGCTTTTTTTTGTTGGGAGTTTTTTGATTACCTTTTCAATCTCTTTTTTTGTTTTGGGTCTATTTAGTTGTTCTACTTCTGATTGTGTTAGTTTAGGTAGGTAGTGTTTTTCCAGGAATTCATCCATTTCTTCTAGGTTTTCAAATTTGTTAGAGTACTATTTTTTGTAATAATCTGATATAATTCTTTTAATTTCAGTTGGGTCTGTTGTGATGTGGCCCTTCTCGTTTTTTATTCGGGTTATTTGTTTCCTTTCCTGTATTTCTTTAGTCAGTCTAGCCAATGGTTTATCAATTTTGTTAATTTTTTCAAAGAACCAGCTTTTGGCTTTGTTAATTCTTTCGGTTGTTTTTCTGTTCTCTAATTCATTTAGTTCAGCTCTAATTTTTATTATTTGTTTTCTTTTGGTGCCTAATGGGTTCTTTTGTTGCTCACTTTCTATTTGTTCATGTTGTAGGGACAGTTCTCTGATTTTTGGCTCTTTCTTCTTTTTGTATGTGTGCATTTATTGATATAAATTGACCTCTGAG
Source organism: Elephas maximus indicus (assembly GCF_024166365.1). Classification (NCBI taxonomy): domain Eukaryota; kingdom Metazoa; phylum Chordata; class Mammalia; order Proboscidea; family Elephantidae; genus Elephas; species Elephas maximus. The sequence continues at coordinate 23,926,958 of NC_064819.1, forward strand.
CACTGCTTTTGCTGTGTCCCAGAGGTTTTGATAGGAAGTATTTTCATTCTCTTTGCATTCTATGAATTTCCTTATTTCCTCCTTAATGTCTTCTATAACCCAGTCTTTTTTCGGGAGGGTATTGTTCAGTTGCCAAGTATTTGATTTCTTTTCCCTAGTTTTTCTGTTATTGATTTCTAGTTTTATTGCCTTGTGGTCTGAGAAGATGCTTTGTAATATTTCGGTGTTTTGGATTCTGCAAAGGTTTGTTTTATAACCTAATATGTGGTCTATTCTAGAGAATGTTCCATGTGCGCTAGAAAAAAAAGTATATTTTGCAGCAGTTGGGTGGTGAGTTCTGTATAAGTCAATGAGGTCAAGTTGGTTGATTGTTATAATTAGGTCTTCCGTGTCTCTATTGAGCTTCTTACTGGATGTCCTGTCCTTCTCCGAAAGTGGTGTGTTGAAGTCTCCTACTATAATTGTGGAGGTGTCTATCTCACTTTTCAGTTGTGTTAAAATTTGATTTATGTATCTTGCAGCCCTGTCATTGGGTGCATAAATATTTAATATGGTTATATCTTCCTGATCAATTGTCCCTTTTATCATTATGTAGTGTCCTTCTTTATCGTTTGTGGTGGATTTAAGTTTAAAGTCTATTTTGTCAGAAATTAATATTGCTACTCCTCTTCTTTTTTGCTTATTGTTTGCTTGATATATTTTTTTCCATCCTTTGAGTTTTAGTTTGTTTGTGTCTCTAAGTCTAAGGTGTGTCTCTTGTAGGCAGCATATAGACGGATCGTGTTTCTTTATCCAGTCCGAGACTCTCTGTCTCTTTATTGGTGCATTTAGTCCATTTGCATTCAGCGTAATTATAGATAAGTAAGTGTTTAGTGTTGTCGTTTTGATGCCTTTTTATGTGTGTTGTTGACAATTTCATTTTTCCACTTACTTTTATGTGCTGAGACGTTTTTCTTTGTAAATTGTGAGATCCTCATTTTCATAGTATTTGACTTTATGTTTGTTGAGTCGTTGCTTTTTTCTTGGCTTTTATTTTGAGTTATGGAGTTGTTATACCTCTTTGTGGTTACCTTAATATTTACCCCTATTTTTCTAAGTAAAAACCTAACTTGTATTGTCCTATATTGCCTTGTATCCCTCTCCATATGGTAGTTCTATGCCACCTGTATTTAGGCCCTCTTTTTGATTATTGTGATCTTTTACGTATTGACTTCAATGACTCCCTGTTTTGAGCATTTTTTTTTAATTAATCTTAATTTGTTTTTGTGATTTCCCTATTTGAGTTGATATGAGGATGTTCTGTTCTGTGACCTTGCGTTGTGCTGGTATCTGATATTATTGGTTTTCTGACCGAACAATTTCCTTTAGTATTTCTTGTAGCTTTGGTTTGGTTTTTACAAATTCTCTCAGCTTGTGTTTATCTGTAAATATCTTAATTTTGCCTTCATATTTCAGAGAGAGTTTTGCTGGGTATATGATCCTTGGCTGGCAGTTTTTGTCCTTCAGTGCTCTGTATATGTCATCCCATTGCCTTCTTGCCTGCATGGTTTCTGCTGAGTAGTCTGAACTTATTCTTATTGATTCTCCCTTGAAGGAGACCTTTCTTTTCTCCCTGGCTGCTTTTAAAATTTTCTCTTTATCTTTGGTTTTGGCAAGTTTGATGATAATATGTCTTGGTGTTTTTCTTTTTGGATCAATCTTAAATGGGGTTCGATGAGCATCTTGGATAGATATCCTTTCGTCTTTCATGATGTCAGGGGAAGTTTTCTGTCAGCAGATCTTCAACTATTTTCTCTGTGTTTTCTGTTCTCCCTCCCTGTTCTGGGACTCCAGTCACACGCAAGTTATCCTTCTTGATAGAGTCCCACATGATTCTTAGGGTTTCTTCATTTTTTTTAATTCTTTTATCTGATTTTTTTTTCAGCTATGTTGGTGTTAATTCCCTGGTCCTCCAGATTTCCCAGTATGCATTCTAATTGCTCAAGTCTGCTCCTCTGACTTCCTATTGCGTTGTCTAATTCTGTAAATTTATTGTTAATCTTTTGGATTTCTACATGCTGTCTCTCTATGGATTGTTGCAACTTATTAATTTTTCCACTATGTTCTTGAATAATCTTTTTGAGTTCTTCAACTGTTTCATCAGTGTGTTCCTTGGCTTTTTCTGCAGTTTGCCTTATTTCATTTCTGAGGTCATCCCTGATGTCTTGGAGCATTCTGTAAATTAGTTTTTTTATATTCTGTATCTGATAATTCCAGGATTGTATCTTCATTTGGGAAACATTTTGATTCTTTTGTTTGGGGGGTTGTAGAAGCTGTCATGGTCTGCTTCTTTATGTGGTTTGATATGGACTGCTGTCTCCGAGCTATCACCAAGGTATAAAAAATATAGTAGTGATTTATTCTATATTTGCTCACTGAGTCTTATCTTGTTTTGTTTTCTTTCAATATACATGGATGGGCTACTAGATTGTGCTGTCTTGTTTGTTGTAGCCCTTGACTTACTTATGACCTATTACCAGCTGGTTTGGGCTGTTGCCAGATATATATGCCTGAGTCTATTCACTACTCTTGAGTAGAATCTGATTTTGGATCATCAAGTGTGTGCTGCACCCTAATACCTATCCACCTCGAGAAGTATTGGTGATAGTTGTGTGCACCAGATTCTAGTAGCAGCTGGGGTTCACCCTTCAGGGGGGAGGGCAGGATGCTGACAGGCTTTCCCCAAGTGTCAGTGAGGTAGGTGTGTCTCTATTCCTATAGCACCTTGGTGGGAGGGCTCTGCAGCTGTACCTTAGGCCCCCAATGCAAGTACCTCTACTGATTGGTAGGTGTCACCCTCCTTAGACCCCTAAGGCAAGAGGCTAGGTGGTCTGGGGGGAGCTTCAGCCCTCAGTTCCGTGTTGTGAGTCAGTTAGGGCCCTGTTGAATAAGCAGAGATATCAGACCTGGGGAACTTGTTTTTCCAGTAAATCTGCTAAAAAAAAAATGCAGTCAGATCCCTGTCGGAACTGCCTTTGCATTATAACAGCCACCTTGTTCCCTGTAAGGATGAAAGCCCGAGATTTGGATCATATATGCTTGGCTGGAGCTGGTTCTGTAAGGATTTTTGGTCCCTGGGTTTTTTGTGGTTGCTTCTCTCAGGCTGGTAGAATGGGTTAGAAAAAGCCAAAAAAAAAAAAAAAAAGGGAAAAGCAAAGCCACAGAGCTGGAGCCGTTCTCCCTCTGGCTCAGGAAATTCCAATGTTAATGAAGCCGCCTGGGAAGGGGAGGGGAGGGGAGGGTTCAGAAAAACAGCAGAGCATAGCACCCCGGAATATGGCCAAAGTTGCTTATCTTGCTTGGGATGACTATTTTATCTGAGATTCCCGAGGGGTGTGTCACCTATGTGTGCTGGCTGTGTGGAGATTGTCCCCGAGGGTCTGGCCCGCTGAAGCCACGATCAGATCCTCCGCTGCCAGTCCAAAGCCCAGCGTCAAGGTTCCCCTGCTGGGACGCTGCACTCCCGGCTCCAAAATCAGTCGCTGCCTCCCGGGGACTTCTCATCCCGCCAGCCACATCTCCATGCCGCCCCCGCGCGGACCAGCTGGGCCCCCTTCCGGGGTTAGTTCAGGGGAGTAGGGCTGCGCCCCGTGTTTGCGCCATGACCAGATGCCGCATTCAGCTCCCCTGTGCCCAGTCCAAAGCCCGGCGCCAAGGTTCCCCGGCTGGGATGCTGCACTCCTGGCTCCAAAATCAGTCACTGCCTCCCGGGGACTTCTCCCACAAGCCGCGTGGCCGTGCTGCCCGCGAAGACCGGCTGGGCCCCCTCCCAGGGTCAGTTCAGGGTGCTAGGGCTGCGCCCCATGTTTGCGCCGTCATAGATGTCGTGTTCAGCTCCTCTGCGCCCAGTGCCAAGGTTACCTGACTGGGACGTTGGCTTCAGGCTCCGAAAACAGTCGCTGCTTCCCCGTAGTTGTTCGTTCTCCATCTCTGTCACTCAGGTCAACTCTTTAAATCTGTGTTTGTCGTTCAGGGTTCGTAGATTGTCATGTATGTTATCGAGTCACTTGTTTTTCTGAGTCTTTGTTGCAAGAGGGATCTGAGGTAGCGTCTACCTAGTCAGCCATCTTGGCCCCGACCCCTAAAGATTATTTACTAATAGTTGCCTTTTCTTACTAGGATTTTCAGAAATAGTTGAGCTTCACCTTATAAACGCCTGCATTTTTTAAATATTATTTTTGTGAAAATATATACAGCTGATACACCCATTCAAAAACTTCTACATGTATAATTCAATGACATTAGTTACATTCTCCACATTGTGTCATCATTCTCACTACCTTTCGCCATATTGTTTCACCACCATTGACTTAGACTCGTTGACCCATAAACTACTCATTTATGCTTTAGAGTTACTGCTGTCAATGTGATCTGATACAGATAATTTTTTAAAAGAGTGCAATGGTCAAAGTGAATATTTTTTACTGATTCAACTAAGGAAACCTGGGTGGCATAGTGGTTAAGTGCTACGTCTGCTAACCAAAGGGTCAGCAGTTCAAATCCACCAGGCGCTCCTTGGAAACTCAGTTCTACTATGTCCTATAGGGTTGCTATGAGTCGGAATCGACTCGACGGCACTGGTTGGTGGTGGTGGTGGATTCAACTGAACTGTTGTTTAGTTTTAAGATGACTTCAGGGGATAGTTTTGGTTCAAGGTACAAAATTTTTCTCTGGGCAACAGATTCTGGGCTTCCTCCAGCCTAAATTGGTCCAGTAAGTCTGGATCCTATAAGAAATTTCAAATTCTGTTCCACATTTTCTTGCTCCATTTTTGATCAGGACTAATCTATTCAGTTCTTGATCAAAACTTTCAGTAAAGTTAGCCAGGCACCATCCAGTTCTTCTAGTCTCATGGCAAAGGAGGCAATAGTTTATCGAGGCCACTAACCTGCAGTCTAGTTCCTTCTCTGATTGCAGGGTCTCCTTCTTCCTCGGATGCTCCAGCTGAATAGAGACCAACCGTTGTATCTAAATCTCTATCTTTATTGTTGTTGTTAGGTGCCATTGAGTCACTTCTGACTCATAGCAACCCTATGCACAACAGAATGAAACACTGCCCAGTCCTGCACCATCCTTACAATTGTTGTTATGCTTGAGCTCATTGTTGCAGTCACTGTGTCAATCCACCTTGTTGAAGGTCTTCCTCTTTTCCACTGACCCTGTACTTTGCCAAGCATGATGTCCTTCTCCAGGGACTGATCCCTCCTGACAACATGTCCAAATATGTAAGACTCAGTCCCACCATCCTTGCTTCTAAGGAGCATTCTGGTTGTACTTCTTCCAAGACAGATTTGTTTGTTCTTCTGGCAGTCCATGGTATATTCAGTATTCTTCCCCAACACCACAATTCAAAGGCGTCAACTCTTCTTTGGTCTTCCTTATTCATTGTCCAGCTTTCATATGTATATGATGTGATTGAAAATACCATGACTTAACTCTTCAGACAGAGATTGGACTGGACAATGGGATGGAGAGGGTTGCTGGTGAGGAGTGAGCTTCTTGGATCAGGTGAACACTTGAGACTATGTTGGCATCTTCTGTCTGGAGGGGAGATGAGAGGGTAGAGGGGTTTAGAAGCTTGTGGAATGGACATGAAAAGAGAGAGTGGAGGGAGGGAGCAGGCTGTCTTATTAGGGGGAGAGCAAATTTTTAGCAAGATGTATATAAGTTTTTGTGTGAGAGACTGACTTGATTTGTAAACTTTCACTTAAAGCACAATAAAAATTAAAAAAAAGAAAATACCATGGCTTGAGTCAGGCACACCTTAGTCTTCAAGTTAACATCTTTGCTTTTCAATGCTTTAAAGAGGTCCTTCGTAGCAGATTTACCCAATGCAACACGTTGTTTTATTTCTTGACTGTTGCTTCCATGGCTGTTGATTGTGGATCCAAGTAAAATGAAATCCTTGACAACTTCAATCTTTTCTCCATTTATCATAATGTTGCTCATTGGTCAAGTTGTGAGGATTTTTGTTTTCATTATGTTGAGGTGCAATCCATACTGAAGGCTGTGGTCTTTGATCTTCATTAGTAAGTGTTTCAAGTCCTTTTCACTTCCAGCAAGCAAGGATGTGTAATCTGCATGACGCAGGTTGTTAATGAGTCTTCCTCCAATCCCGATGCCCCGTTCTTCTTGATATAGTCCAGCTTCTAGGATTATTTGCTCAGCATACAGATTGAATATGTATGGTGAAAAGATACAACCCTGACATACACCTTTCCTGACTTTAAACCAATCAGTATCCCCTTGTTCTGTCTGAACAACTGCCTGTTGATCATAACAAATTATGGATAACATTGCAAAGAATGAGAATTCCAGAACACTTAATTGTCCTCAGGAGCACAATTAAGTGTTCTGGAATTCCCATTCTTCGTAATGTTATCCATAATTTGTTATGATCCACACAGTCGAATGCCTTTGCATAGTCAATAAAACACAGGTAAACATCCTTCTGGTATTCTCTGCTTTCAGCCAGGACCCATCTGATCAAAGTTATATCTTTATGAAGGACATTTTTAGTGTGCCTAAATCATTACATGTTTCTTCTCATTTCTCTTTTGAAAATCATCAAATTGTGGGAGTTTTAGAAATGATTAAACATACATTTATCCAAATAAGAATCCTTGATATCTTGCCTTAAATTAGAAGAATTGAATCAAGATCTACCAGCTATCTGCTGTCACACATATTTAATTTTATTCATTGTCATTCAAAAATAATGATACAGCATTTTCATTATATTTAGTATTAGAGTTCTGGCAGAGTATGATGAGTATAATCTCACCCTTGCTCTCAAGAGGCCCCCATAATATGGGAAATGAAGACAAATCTTACAAAAGTGAGAGGAACAGAATTCCATGAAACGCTAAGGGAGAGGTTGATACATTCTGCTTATTTTACAAATCACGAATAACATGGACTCGACGGCACTGGGTTGTTGTTGTAATAACATGGAGTTCTATATGGAAAGATGTATTCCATAATATTCATTATATTTCATATTTATAATAATTTTAGGAAATCTAGGACTAGGCTAAGAGTCAATTGGTCCACCCACATCTGTACAGATGGTTTACCATTTGAATGGCAAGGTCATATTTTGAGCACTAACTTTTCAAGTAGTCACTAACGTAGGAAAACATAAAAACCAGAGCTTTATACTTGGCCTTATTAAAAAAAAAGAGAAATGTCCACTACACTTTATACATGTCTAAAATAAGAAGCCTACTAAGATCATCTTAAGAATACATCAAGCTCTAAAAAAAAAAATCTAAGACTATGACATATCTTATAGGTCATTATATTTATATCAGTAGTCCCATGCCATAATTCAACATAATTAACGTTTATTGAATATCAATGAGATGGACTGACACAGTGGCTGCAACAATGGGCCCAAACTTACCTACTGCTATGAGGACGGCACAAGACTGGGCAATGTTTTGTTCTATTGAACATGAGGTCACTGTAAGTCGGAGTTGATTCAATGGCATCTAACAACAACAATCAAATACAAGGAAATATGTTTAGTATTGTGAGAGTTTTAAAGAAAAGAGACAATATCTTTACTTTAGCTAGGGACAAGAGAATTTGATACACACCCTCGTCAATTATAAAAAGGTAAAAGTGTGCTATGTATTGAATGGAAACGGGGGTCATCTATTTCCAGCAAGAGGAATTCAAAGAAACCCTCCTTACACAAACCTATCTGCCTCACTAACTTGTTTGCAATAAAGAGGTCTCCTGAGAAGAAAAATAGACTAAACTCTGACAACCATTGAGTTTCAAGGATATCCAAGCATGACTGATGTACTAGGGCGGCCCCAAAGAACAAATGCAAGGTGAACCCTCTATAAAGGAAACAGGGTATGACTAGCCAACACTGAGAGGGAGTGACGGTTTGGTGGTAGAATTCCTGCCTTCCATGCGGGAGACCAGGGTTTGATTCCTGGCTAATGCACCTCATGCTCGGCTACCACCCATCTGTCTGTGGAAGCTTGTGTGTTGCCATGATGCTGAACAAGTTTCAGCACAGCTTCTGGACTATGGTAGACTAGGAAGAAAGCCTGGGCCATCTACTTCAGAGAATCAGCCAATGAAAACTCTGGTTATCTGCTTCCAAAAGGTCACATCCTTGAAAACCTTATGAAGCATAGTTCTACTCTACAACACATAGAGTCACTATGAGTTGGAATCGACTTTATGGCAATTGGTTTTGGATATCTAAGAAGACTTTGATGGAGGTGGCATTTGACAAGGACCGAAGGAAAGGTGAGTGATCGACAGACAGATGGAGAGGACATATTTAGGTAGAGACTTAAGTGAGCAGAAGCATGAAAGTCAACAGTGGAGGAGAATTTGACAATGTCCACAGACATTTTTGTAACAACTCAGGGTTGGGGGTTAGGGGACATGCTACTTGCATCTAGAGGATAGAGGCCAGAGATGGTGCTAAACATATAATGCACAGGACAGCCCCCCAAGCAAAATATCAGTAGTGCTCAGGTTGGGAAACCTTGCTTTAATGGATTCCCTTCCACTGGTGTAATACCCCAGTTCACTACTACAGGCACTTTTAACAATTGCGTTGCTAGGGTTCTCTGTGCTCTACCTACTACCAGGGATGGGGTCTTTAACGTTGCCCGGGTGGTAAGTCATTCAGCTCGAAAATTGCGTATTCACACTTGCTTTCTCAAATCACCTGTGGTACCAACTGTTGTAGCTTGAGTTCCCTGGGAAACAGACTCTGATACAGATATCAGTGGGTTGTAAGTTAATGATGAAGTATTGTTGGGATCAAACCCTGTGAAAAGGAAGGAAAGTAAGCAGGATTGGGCACAGAGAGAAGTTGAACTTTGATGCAGTCCCAACAGAGGCCTCAGCCAGCTCGCCTAACGTTCTGAAACATGGACGATTGTTGAGAACCACCCTAAGATGGGTGAGAAGACTGGATCATTATACTCCAAGTCTATCAGTTACTGAAGACAAGCCACGGCAGGAAGGGGATATGACCTTGGACACGTTGACTCTCCTCAGCTTAAGAAATTTCTTTAAAAGGCTAACCACTGAGAACTGGCAGTACATCTGGAACCTGGAGGAGTAAGTTCACTTTCTTGAAGGGGGTCCTAGACTGCGGATCACAGCATCTACTATAGTCATTGTCTTAGGTATATTAAAAAAAAAAAAAATTAGTAAATAATATTCTTTTCCTGTAAGCTTGTTCAAAAGGAACCATTTTCTTATCCATTGGCATTCATGAGTCTAGTACAATAAAGTGGAATGTTAACAAATTTAGGGAGTCTTTGGACAGTTTTTATCTTTTAGCAACCTACTGCCAGTTTTGTGGTTGGGAAATTCAACCTGAACACTCTGGGTATATGTATAAAAACACTGAGCCCAGCATTCTACACTGATTGTCTTCTAGAAAAAAAGGAATTGAAGTCCATTAATGTGCATTTCAGATTCTTCTCCATTCTGGTAGTTGAATGGCTATCTAACACGAAGGCTTGGAAATGTGTGCCACCGAAAATGGCTGAAAATGTTTTAACAATTAAGCCATAGCTAGAGGACTCTCTACACCGAAAGAATGAGTTTGGCTGGCATTTTACCATGTACTGTTCTTTGTCCCTACTAATTTTCTTCAGTTCAACTTGGGCGCTTGCTGAGAGAATCATGGAACTCACATTGAATTTCTGTTCTCTTCCATAGCAAATTCTGTCTGATACAGTAATGTGACATTTTCTCTGTTTTTCCCCAGAGCAGCAAAAAGTACTTTAGATGCCTCACTCTTAACTTTCATAGCTTCTTTTCTCAGGATCCTAAATGTATTTTGCAAGCAAGAAAGGTTAAACTGTTAGAGCTGGCTTCTCTTTCTAGTTTGTTCAAAACGAAAAAACACTTCAGTGTTCTGTGTCCTTCCAACTTTCCAGCTGTTTGCTTACCGTCTTCCTTTCTCTCTTCTTCTATATTATTTCTTACGAACTCATCAAAATAGGAAACAGGAACTTGCCAAAACTGACCTTCCCCTGTACTTTAAAATAATTATTTATTATTTATTTTTAATCTACTATGGATCTTGGCAGTTCTACTCTGTCCTATAGGGTCGCTATGAGTCGGAATCCACTCCACAGCACCCAACAACAATAATGTATCTTGGTGGGAGTTCCTGGGTGGACCATTTGGTAAAGCACTTGACTACTCACTGAAAGGTTGGTGGTTGGAACCCAGCCAGAGGTGTCTAGGAAGACAGGCCTGGTGATCTGCTTCCAAAAGGTCACAGCCTTGAAAACCCTATAGGGTAGTTCTACTCTACGCACGTGGGGCTACCATGAGTTGGAATTGACTTGACAGCAACTAATAACAACATCATGCAACTTGGTAAGCATGAAGGTGATACAGTTGGAATTATCTAGACAGTGTTGTTGTTAGTTGCCGTCAAGTTGATTTTCAATGTATAGCAACCCCATGGGACAGAGTAGAACTGCCCCACAGGTTTTCCTAGGTTGTAATCTTTACGGGAGCAGACTGCCAGGTCTTTTATCCTGTAGAGCCGGAGGAGCCTTTCAGTTAGCAGCTGAGCACTTAATGTCATCAAGTTGATTCCGACTCAAAGAGACTCTGAAGGACAGAATAGAACTGCCCCATTGGGTTTCGAAGCTGAAATCTTTACGGAAGCAGACTGCTACATCTTTCTGCCTCAGAGCTGCTGGTGAGTTCGAACTGCCAACCTTTTGATTAGCAGTCAGGCGCTTAATCACTATGAAACCAGGGTTTCTGGCCGAGAACTTAAGCCATTGCTGTCGAGTTAGTTCCAACTCATAGTGACACCCTCTCTAGGGCAGAGTAAAACTGCCCCATAGGGTTTCCAAGGAGCGGCTGGTGAATTTGAACTGTCGACCTTTTGGCTAGCAGCCAAGTTCTGGCTGCATTAATTCTGGGTCAGGTTTAGAATTTTAAGTCCCCAAAGTGATTTTGATGTACAAGTTGTAGGAACCACTATACCAAAGACTTTTAGCCTCTTTTCCAACTCTGAGATTTTATGATCCTAAACTCTTAGTTTATGCCAGATTTCATTTTAAGATGTAAAATGATTCTTCTTCTGTGATTCCCCAGTGTTTGAGTTTCATTTCTATGAGAAATTGCATGGTTCCTGGGCATTGAACTATTTCAAAACAGGTACCTCAAAGTACCGTATTTTATACAAATAACACACCCTTCTACATTTGTTTGCCAACCGTGCCCTCCCCCCGCCCCGCAAGTATTTTCAGAAGTGTGCTATGCTAATTTTTTTACAGCAACATGTAAAAAAAATTGGTCTAGCAGGGCTTATGAAAATACCTCATGGGGAGAGGGCACAGCTGGCAAACAAACATAGAAGGCACATGTTATTTGTGCAAAAATATGGTACATTTTGTAGAGTAGAAATTTAAAAGACCATCTGGAAAAGTCTTTTTAGTTTACTATTCACTGTATCCTTACTGTATCCTGTTAATCCCGTGATAGCATACGTTAGTAAATACGGTTCATGCTTCTTGTATTCGAAGACGTACCAGGTAGGAATGGATATGGGGATCCTTTAAAAACAAATAAAAATCAGAAAGAAATTTCATAATTTTGGGTAATAATCTTAAGGTTCTAAGAATACTCATGTCTGTTATTCTAGCTACTGTGTATCCGTCTTTGCCTGAATTTAACTTGCTTCTTTACAGTGGTTATTTTATCTCCATTAAAAATTGTGCAGTTAGATATCTGAATAAAGTTTTCAAGAGAAAATTCCAATTCCACCTGGAAATCACCCCCAATCCTCTCAGGGATGTGGTTTCTCACTCACAACTTTGATATGCCACTGTTAAAACTTCTCTTTTGACATCTTACCACCCTTCCTTGCTTTATTGGTACTGGTGTACAATACTTGCCTTCCTTCCACAGAGAGAGTTCTTTGAATGCTAGGATTGAGCCTTTTTTTTTTTTTTTTTTTAATCTTTGGGTTCAATTAAATTAAACCTAGAGTCAGGTTCTCATCAGAGTTTTGTGAATAATACCCTGTGAAACTTTCAGAAGGTCTTTTAATACATCAGGCAAAAGCTCTTCTTTGCAAGTAACAGAAACTACATATGACTAATTGAAGCATTTAAAGGAAGTAATAAAAAGATAGTTTATAACTCCAAGAAGGCTGGAGATCTCAGAAAGAAACTATAAGGGAGGCCACAATCTCTAACAACACTGTCCACACTGGACACTGGATTTGCTACCTCCAGAGCTGTCTTTGTTGCAAGAACAGATTCCTTATTGTAATGGATTGAATTATGTCCCCTCAAAATATGTGTCAACTTGGTTAGGCCATGCGTGGTTGTCCTCCATTTTGTGATAATCTCTGCCTGTGGTTAAAGAGGATTAGGGTGGGATGTAACACCCTTGCTCATGCCACATCCATCATCCAATGTAAAAGGAGTTTCCCTGGGGTGTGGCCCGTATCACCTTTTATACAAGAGATAAAAGGAAAGGGAAGCAAGCAGAGAGTTGGGGACCTCGTACCACCAAGAAAGCAGTGCCAGGAGAAGAGCGTGCCCTTTGGACCTGAGGTTCCTGGGCTGAGATGCTCGCAGACCAAGGGAAGACTGATGACGAGGACCTTCTTCCAGCGCCGACAGAGATAGAAAGCCTTCCTCTGGAGCTGATGACCTGAATTTGGGCTTGTAACCTCCTCGACAGTAAGAGCATAAACTTCTCTTTGTTAAAGCCATCCACTTGTGGTATTTCTGTTATAGCAGCACTAGATGACTAAGACGCTGATTTATTTATTCTTATTTAGCTATTTTCTGAGTCTAGACTTGGATCAATGCACAAGGTTATAGGCCTATACTTTAATACCTTTAGTAAAGGAGCATGAGGAAATAAGTACTTGAGATTTTTTTTTGGCTTCTATAGCAGGAGAAGGTCTCTGCTTTATAACGTAGGGAAATTCCCCAGACATAGGAAAGGTGCTACAATTCTGGATGGCAAATAATAATAATAATAAATGTCTACTCTAGATATCTTTGATTTCCCAAATTCAGCACACATCTCTCTCCCCATACACTTAATGAAAATATTTTCCCATAATGCACTTACACCTTAGGCAACAAACAAAGTGCATCTTCCACTCCACTATCTAAACTCTATTTCAGTTAGGACGTTTTTGGCAGTGAGTAATAGCAAATGCCACTCCGCTGGCATAAACCGTAAGGAATTTGTAAGCTTATACAATAAAAGCTGGAGATAAAGCCGTTGAAGGGTTGGTTAATTCAGTAACTCAATGATGTCAGGGATTTGGGAACATTAACATACTGCCTTTGATCCTCATACTTGCCATTCAGGGACGGAGACAGACAGACAGGCAGACAGACAGACACGAGAGAGAGAGAGAGAGAAGAGGACGGTTTCTTCTCCTTATGTCTTATTGTTGGGAGAAAATTATTTTCCAGAACATTCCAACAAAACTGCTCTTATAAATCATTGGCCAGGATTCTATTTTTGCACATGCCTAAATTAATCAGACAAAGGAAATGGGATTATAACGACCCACTTAAACCAAAATTCACCCCTTGGGGCAGTGGAAGGGTCATCTTTCCTGAGCATGTTCGTATTTGATATGAAATAAAAAACCAAACCCATAGCCAACAGGATGATTCTGACCTATCGCGATCCTATACAGGGGAGGAAAACCACAGTTCTGAAATGTAGACCTGCCTCTTTGTAGTCAAATGAAGCACCTGACATTTCGTTTTTTTAGTTTCTTAATCTATAACAGGAAAGAGCTGATTTAAATTATCTCTGAAGTTTCTTAAGTACTCAGGCTAATTTAAGAAAAACACACAGATACTCTCTTGAAAGGTCATTAAATTCTAATGATGGCAATAGATATATAACTCCAAGGCAGAGTGAGCTTAGTACTTAATAGAGATACAAGTAACAGTGGGATAATGCCAAAGAAATATATTGTTGTATGCATGCGGTGATTGGTAAATAAATATGGATAGAAAGAATGCAAATTTATTGTCAGAATATATTTATATTAAGCATATAGTATGAAAGTCTTACGGGGCATTAAAAAATACTGGCTTAAATGGTGAAGATTGAAAGGATGTTTTCGTGCCTTTCATATTTTATAGGATGATTTATATTTATAGGATTTTTTTTTTAGGTCACAAATCTTTTCGCTTAAAGTTTACATTCATAAACACTCAAAAAATCTAGCCCATTTTGCTGATTTTTTACAATAAACATATCTTTATTTTGAATGGACGTTATTGTATTTTGCATGTAGGTATCAAGTGATATTAAAAGTTTGGCTTAATTTACAAATAATGATTTCATGCCTAACAAAATCTGTAAAATAGTTTGGAGTTTACAAACTGCTTACCCCTTGCTATTTCATGTACTCTTAAATACCACACTGTGAGGTTGATGGAAAGCCTGGTGGGGTAGTGGTTAAGTGCTACGATTGCTAACCAAAAGGTTGGCAGTTTGAATCTACCAGGCACTCCTTAAAAACTCTATGGGGGCAGTTCTACTCTGTCCTATAAGGTTGCTATGAGTATGAATTGACTAGATGGCAATGGGGTTGGTTTGGTTTGGTGAGGTTGAAAGGTGCCCTGGTGGTACACTGGTCAAGAGTTATGGCTGCTAATCAAAAAGCTGCCAGTTTGAATCCACCAGACACTCCTTGGAAACTCTTTGGGTCAGTTCTACTCTGTCCTACAGGGTCACTATGAGTCAAAATCAACTCGATGGCAATGTGTTTGGTTTTTGGTTTGGTGAGGTTGATAAGCTAAGCTTTTTATTTCTTTTTTTTTTTAGAAAGAACAAAACTGAAGCCTAAGGTCAAAGAACTAGTAACTCAAAGAACTGAATGATTAGAACCTAGGTTCTCTGACTCTAAGCCCAGTGCTTATCATACCATTGAACATGTATTTTTCTTAAAAGGAAACTATGTTAAGTCCCAAAGGTTTGGATTTGATTAAAAATTCAGAAACAGCTGCAGTTGGATAGGACTTTGTCTTTCCTAATACAGTACCCAAAAAATCAATTATCCGTGTTCCACTTACAAAATAAGGTAACCCAGTAGCGTAATTTTCCTTAAAGGGAATGTAAAATCAGTTAAAATAATGTTTAACAAAATATAACCTCCAAAATTCACTGAGGTGCTGTGGGACAAGGAAAGAGCTCTTGAAAAGCCTAAGGTTCAAGTATAATTCTTCCCAATGACCATATAATCCTTGGAGAAGTCATTTTTCTCCCTAGCCTCCAGTAGTGTTAGAAAATCACCTTTCATGTCCCTTCTAGCTCTCATATATTTTTAGCTTAGGCATAAATTGAATATCAGGTATCACAGAATCATAGAATATTAAAACAAAAAAGGAACTTCAAGATAATTTATTCCAACCATGTATTTTACAGATAAGGGTACCTTAGCTTAGAGCAGGGAAGTGACTAGCCTATAGTCACACACAAAATTAACATGCTTTATTCATCTTTTTATAGCTGGCAGAAGTAGCTCAGTATCACAGTAGGTGCTACAGGTGCTTCGCTCTAGACTAGGCATCAAAGCAGCAAAATTTATCTAGGATAAGCAAAAGCTATTAGCCTAATATTAGTTGCTTGCTGGAGTCCCTGGCTAGCACAAATGATTAAGTACTTGGTTATTAACGGAATGGTTGGTGGTTTGAAACCACCCAGAGGCACCTTGGAACCCTATGTCGCACAGTTCTACTCAGAAACACATGGAGTCGCCATGAATCAGAATCAATTCAATGGCAACTTTTTTTTTAAGAGTTCTACTTCAAAGCAACTAACTATATGGTCTTGGACAAATCACTTATTTGTCTTGACTTCTATTTCCTCATCTATAAAGAAGAGCCTAGAATAAATGAGACATTCGTATAATAAGAATTTTTGAAAGAACTACATTCATTCATCTATTTTCTTAATAAATATTTATTAAGTGCCTGATATATGTCTAGGTCCCTTGATGGTGCAAATGGTTTGCTCTTGGCTACTAATCTAAAGTTTGGCAGTTCAAACATACCCAGTGGCACCATGAAAGAAAGCCCTGGCAATTGGCTTCCATAAAGATTACAGCCAAGAAAACCTTATGGAGCAGTTCTACTCTGTAACATATGGGATCACCATGAATCAGAATCAACCAGAGAGCAATAGGTTCAGTTTTGGTTTTGATATATGTCTGGATTGTTTTTGACTAGGTACTGGATTTGCAGAGGCAAACAAAATATGCAGGTTTCCTATTCTCAAGGAAGATACAATCTCTGCTAAAAGGAGGAGAATAATAAAAATAAAATTAAATAGATAGACAGACAGATAATGAAGAGTCTTATGCTAGACATTATAAGGGTTACCAAAAGGAATAGGACAAAAATCTGTGGCCTCAGGAAGATTTACAACCTGGTAAAAAGGAGGAAAAAAAAGCTGGCAGGCACTGCACGGCTTTCGTACAACATTGTATTGCAAGCACCCAGCATAGTGCCAGCAAACAGTAAGTGCCAAATCAATGATTAATACATGAACAAATGAGAGAGACAACAATATTTAAAATGTTGAGGATCACAATTGTTCCCTCTATCTTTATGACTCATAAAGGAAATAAACTGTAAAACTCATGGTTTAAAAGGGTTAATCACACTTTAAAAATGGTGGCTTTGGTACTTGAAAAGTCAAACTAAAGAAGTAGCAATAAAAGATGGGTTTTTGTGATTTCATTTTAGATCCATATCTATCTCTACATTTTACTCAACCCTTTCATCAAAATTATTGAAGTTTTTGAAAAGGTTATTTGCTTTGAATCTGTTTCATGCCATTCTGGCAGAGGGGTGGGTGCCTTCTGATGATTAAAAATATTAACTCAAAGCAAGAATGAATCTTTCACTCAAAGCCATATTAACATTTTAGCAAATTTGTCATGCACATGTGTAAGGCAAAGCATATTTGTTTCCTTTGTGATAATCCAAACTGCTATAAATGGTGGAATCATTCTTCAATAAGGAATTATAAAGGTTTTGCATATTTTAAAAGTTCCAAACAGAGCAACAAAGAATAAATAAAAGGGGAAGAAAAAGCAGAGTCATAATTGTTCTTGGGACTCAGTGCTAACTGCAAACCAAAAAAGCGGAGATCAAGAAGGTTATAAATATGGGACATCTCAGGGACTGGTAATGAAATTTATTCATATTATATTTTTCCTTTGCAATAAAAGCAATATTGATTATTTTGAAATGATTGCAGAAAGAGAAAAGTCATTATATACAAGGGAATAATATTTGGGACATTTAAGCAGAGTAGGCAGTTTCATTATAAAGGAAATATCTAGGCAGTTTTTTTGTGGTTGTTTTTATAAAGAGCAAAATATTTGCTATAATCTTTGGAAAATCTCAGCAACTTTAATCAAATAGAACACATGTAGTTTTCAAAATTTATGTTATCTTAGTCCAGGAATTGGTTTAATAAAAAGGGAGACAGTGAGCATCTGAAGTTTTTCAATCTAAATACTTCAACACTTCAACAACAAAAAGACAAATAATCCAATTAAAAAATGGGCAAATGATTGAGCAGACACTTCAGCAAAGAAAGCATTCAGGTGATTGACAGACACATGAGGCAATGCCCACGATCATCAGCCACTAGAGAATTGCAAATCAAAACTACAATGAGATAGCATCTCACCCCAACATTACTGGCACTAATAATAAATAAATAAAACAGAAAATAACAAATGTGGGAGAGATTGTGAGGAGAACGGAACTCTTACCCACTTCTGGTGGGGATGTAAAGTGGTACAACCACTATGGAAAATGAGGAGGCACCTCCTTTAAAAGCTAGAAATCAGCCATCCCATTCTTAGGAATATATCCTAGAGAAATAAGAGCCGTCACACAAAACAGGCATATGCACACTCATGTTCATTGCAGCATTATTCACAATAGCAAAAAGATGGAAACAACCTAAATGTCCATCAACAGGTGAATGGATAAACAAACTATGGTACATACACACAATGGAATACTACACAATAAAGAAAAATGATGAATCTGTGAAACATCTCACAACATGGATGAATTTGGAGGGCATTATGCTGAGTGAAATAAGTCAATTACAAAAGGACAAATATTGGATGAGACCACTACTGTAAAAACTCAAGAAAAGGTTTAAGTGCAGGAAAACAAACAAACAAACAAGCTTTGATGGTTATAAGGAAGGGGAGGTATGGGGAAGGGAAATCATTCACTGGATAGTAGACAAGTGTTAAATTTGGTGAAGAGAAAGACAGCATACACTATAGGGGAAGTGAGCACATCTTGACCAAGGCAAAGCCATAGAAGCTTCCTAGACACATCCAAACACCTTGAGGGGCCAACTTCCCAGGCCTGAGGGTTGGGGACCATGGTCTCAGGGGATATAAAGGTCGATTGGCATTGCATAATTCAAAAAAGAAAACATTATCCATCCTACTTTAATGAGTAGTATCTGAGGTCTTACAAGCTTGCAGGTGGCCATCTAAATAAGATATACTTATTGGTCCTATTTTATCCCATCCGGAGCAAAGGAGAATGAAGAAAAACAAAGACACAAGGAAAATATTAACCCAAACGACTAATGGACCACATGAACCATAGCGCCCACTAGCTTGGGCCCAGAAGAAACCAATGTTGTCTGGCTACCACCACCGATCACTCTGACAGAAATCACAGTAGAAGGTCCCAGACAGAGTAGGAGAAAAATGTAGAACAAAATTCATATTCACGAAAAGAGACCAGGCTTACTGGTCTGGTGAAGACTAGAGAAACCCCCAAGACTATGGCTCCTGGACACCCTGCTCACTCAGAACCGAAGCCATTCCTGAGGTCCACCTTTCACCAGGTCTACTAAAAACAAAATAAAACAAAACAAAAACATTGCCCTCAAGGCAATTCTGACTCAGGGATCCTACAGGACACAGTAGAACTGCCCCCATAGGGTTCCGCAACGAGTGCCTGGTGGATTTGAATTGACAACCTTTTGGTTAGCAGCTGTAGCTCTTAACCGCTAGGCCACCAAGGTTTCCAGGTCTATTAGACCGGCCTATAAAACAAATACTACACGTGAGGAATGTGCTCTTAGTTTAATCAAGTGTACAAGACCAAATGGGCAACACCTGCCCAAAAGCAAAGACAAGAAGGCAGGAAGGAACGGGAAACCTGGACAAATGGACACAGGGAACCTGGGGTGGAAAGGGGAAGAGTGCTGACACATTGCAGGGATTGCAACCAATATCACAAATCAATCTGTGTATGCATTTTTGAATGAGAAATTAATTTGTGCTATAAACTTTCACCTACAGTACAGTAAAATTAAAAATATATAATATATCCCCCTCAAAAAATTTTTATTTAAATCTTTAAAATTTTCCTTTTTGAGGAGCAATCTAGAGTTATTATTAGAGATCATTTGAAACCTTGATATTTACTACTAAGTTATTATTTTGAAGCATCTAAACTAAGGTATGTATTTTTTTCTAAAGTGCTACATTTAGTTTTTGTTAAGACGCAAATTTTCCTTCAGCCATAATTTAAAGGAATTAAAGTTTCTTCATCAATATTCATCAAAACACACAGCTTCATAACAAATATAAGTAAAGCATTTCAAATTCTATCATAAATATAATTTAAGCCTACTTCATTCTAATAAGCTTCAATTATCATCCCAATTAAAAAGAAATAAATAAAATCAAGACTGTATGGAGTTCTTGCCCTGAATCTCACAATATCATAAAGAAATAATCTCCACATATTCAATTCAATTTAACCAACTGTTATGTACAGGCATTGTAGCAGGCATTGTGCAAGATATGGAGTTGGTTTTCTGCCTTTTAAGAGCTCAACAGTGTATTAGTTCTTAACTATAGCTTTATCTCCTAAACTTTAATCCTTTTTTTTTTTTTTTTACCAAACAAATTCATTGTATCTCCCCATTATTCTAACTGGCCTGAGTAGGATTAAGTGTAAACTCAATACCCTGGCGACCTGGAAGAGAAAGTTCTGAAGTCTCTGGACTGCATGTTCCACATTACATCTTTATAGAAAAAAAAAAAAACAACTGAGCTCTAATACAGAGAGATCTGGCACACTCTTACATAATTAAGAACAATTCAAACACAGTACGTACATTAGCATACTACCTAGAAACTGTTTTATAGATAAAACAATATTAAAACTACTTAGTCTAAAAACAATCCTAAAATATCAATGTAAACTTACATTTTAATCAAGGTGGAGTAACAAGAGAGTAGATTTATCTTGATTACTTAAACAACTAGAAAACTGGACAAAATATATGAAACATTGAAGAAATTTGGTTCCCGGAAGAAGAGAAACAGAAAGCTAAGTCCTACACTTTCACCAGCATAATGCCTAGAATGTACTTCCAGGCTACAGCTCAAAAAGGGAAGCTAAAGAGAACCTACTATTCCTACTGAACTGAGGACAGAATTCAGTCCTTTAAACAGAGATAAAAGGTCAGAAAGGTCAAGATGGCTAGAGTTTGGGGACAGAATATCAGAATAAAGAGAACTGCACAGGGAGAAGGCTCAAGGATCCATAGGAAAAAAAAAAAAAAACAGAAAGGTCCCATTAAATCTTCAGTTGAGTGCTGATTTGTGCATGCATAAGAGGAAACAACCAGAAGCTAGGAGAAACTCACATAAAGGATAAGGCATAACAATAACCAGATCCCAACAAAGGGCTCAGAATAATTCACACTCTCACCAGACAGAATGAAAAGACTTTACACTTGGCAATAAGTACGATCTTTAGAAGGGTGCCACTTCAGTAGAATGTCTAAATTATATTTTGATTTAAACTTTTTCTGGAACTTCCCGCTAAGAAAGCTTAAAAGTAAGCCTCAAAAGTCTCCAATAGATTCTTAGTATCTTAAATAAGCACCTGAAAAATCCAAAAGTCTTTAAAGGAATACCAAAAAATTTAACAACCAGTAACAGAAAATTTTGGATGTCCAACTTCTAATCGAAAATAATCTGGCATACAAAAAAGCAGAAGGAATAGTAACCATAATCTGTCCTATAGGGTCGCTATGAGTCGGAATCGACTCGATGGCACTGGCTGGCTGGCTTAACTATAATCAGGATGAAAGTCAATCAACAGAAACATATCCAGAAATGGTAAGTTTAATAGAATTAACAAAGATATTAAAAAAAAAAAATCTTTTTTAATATCTTTGTTAATAGCTATTATAATACGCTGCATATGTTTAAGCAGGTAGAGGAAAATATTAGGGTTAGAAGAATAATGGAAGTTATAGAAAAGGAAAAAATGAAACTTTTAGATCAGAAATATTCAATAAAGTGAAAATTACATTGGATGGAATTAACGATAGTTTGGACAGGAATTAAGAATAGTTTTGGCACTAGAAAAAATAGCAATAAACTTGTAAAAATACAATATATACTTTTCAAAGTAAAGCGTATACAGAAAAAAAGATAATTGAAAAAGAAAAATTAACAAAGCACCAGAGATTTGTAGGACTATATAACGTAGTCTAAAATATGGCTAATTAGAGATCCAGGAGAAGAGAGTAGAGGAAAAAAAAGGTGTTTGAAGAAATACTGTCCAAAAGTTACTCAGAATAACTATTAAGTTATTATTTTGAAGCATCTAAACTAGGGTATGTATTTTTTTTCTAAAGTGCTACATTTAGTTTTTGTTAAGATGCAAATTTTCCTTCAGCCATAATTTAAAGGAATTAAAGTTTCTTAATCAATATTCATCAAAACACACAGCTTCATAACAAATATAAGTAAAGCATTTCAAATTATATGAAGTAGAATAAACATGAAACAAGTTATCCTAATACATATCACATTGATTAATGTGAAGAAAACCAGTGATACAGAGTAAATCATAAATGAAGTCAAAGAAAAAAAGATGAATTACTTACAGAGGAACAAAGATAAGAATGATGGAAGGTTTCTCATGAGAAACTATGAAAATCAGAAAATAATATAGGACATCCTTAATGTACTAAAAGAAAAAAAAACAATGTATTTTTCAAAATTGTTAATGAAAGAATAACTTTTACCGACCTATAAAAAATGAGATGATTTATTATCAGTAAACCTAAACAACAAAAAATGTTAAAGGAAGTCTTTCAGGCAGAAGTAAAATGACACTAGTTGGAAATTTGGATACACACACACATACACACACACACACATGATAAAGGACAACAGAAAAGGTAAATATGTAAAGATAAAAGATGTTTTATTTTCAATCTTAAATCCCCTTAAAATATAACCATTAAAAATAGTAACAAGGAATAGTGGGGATTATAACATATGTAAAAGTAAAATGTATGATTAAAATAGCATAAAAATTAGGGAAAATGGGACATAAGAATGTAAAGTTTTTACACTATGCATGAAGGGGTAAAACATTACTTGAATGCTAGATTATGATAAGATAAAGACGCATATTTTAATTTGTAGAAAAATCACTTAAAATAAAACCAACAAGTATAGCTAATAAGCCAGTGGTAAACATAAAGAGAAATCATAAAAAATACTCAATAAATCCAAAGGAAAGCAAGAAAAAAAAAGGATAAGAAAGAACAAATGGGAAAACAGAAAACAAATAGCATGATGGCTTAATTAAATTTAACTATATCAATAATCACAGTATATGTAAGTGATTTAAATGCTCTGACTAAAAGGCAGAGTTTGCTATAATGGATTTAAAAAAAAAAAAAGAGGACCTCAACTACATATCATATAAGAGACCCACTTTAAACATAAAGACATAATAGATTTAAAGTAAAAGTCAGAAAAAGATATATAGATATACAGAAATGAATCAAAAGAAAGCTGCAGTGGCTATATAAATATCAGAAAATGTAGATTTCAGAAAAATCAAGAATAAAGAGAGAAATTTCCTAATGATAAAGGTATCAACTTACCAAGAGGACAAAACAGTCCTGTGTTTTTCACCTAAATCAGTGTTTCAAAATACACAAAGAAAAACCCATAAAAACAAAAAGAAAAATAAACTAATTCAAAGTAATTCGAGTTTTCAAACTTTTCTCTCCGTGACCAATAGAACAAAAAAGACAAAAAACCCCAGCAATATTGTAGAATATTGAACAACTCCATCAACTTGACCTAAATGTCCTCCACCCAAAATGAAAAAAAAAAATCACTCTAATCACTCTTTTCATATGCACATGGAACATTCACCAAGTTAGACTGCATTATTGGCCATAAAATAACTCTCAATAAATTTTAAGTTTTAAGTCATACAAAATATATTCCCTAACCACGATGACGTTGAACTAGAAAATCAATAACAGAAAGATGTATGAAAAAATATACTCAAATATTTAGAAATTAAACACATTCCTATATAACCCATGAATCAAAGAATAAATCACCAGTATTGTAGGGGGATTGTTAGAAAATATCCTATAAAAATATAGGATGCAAATATGGTCATTCGGTAGAGAAAAATTTATATCATTCAAATTGGGAAAGAAGAAAGTTCAAAATGATCTAAGTTTCCACTAAAGGAAACTAGAAAAAGAAGAGAAAATTAAACACAAAATAAGCAGGAAAAAGAATATAAGAATGATCAGAGAAGAAATAATTCATTAGAATCAGAAAACCAATAAAAAATAATGAAGATAAAAGCTGGCACAAAGAGAAATAAAATCAATAAATCCTTAGGCAGACTGAACATGAAAACAAGAAAAAACACGTAAATTATCAATATCAGGAATAATAGAGTGGACATCACTAGAAATACTACAGACATTAGAAGGATAATAATGGAGTTTTACAATCAACTTTATAACAATAAATTTGACTACTGAGATTTAATGGGCAAATTTCTTGGAAGACAAACTATCAAAGCTCACTCAATAGGAATAGATAATCTAAATAGTCCTATCCCTTTAAAAATGAACTCATATTTAAAAAGTTTTTGAATTCGTAGTTAAAAATTAAAATTGAATTAGTAGTTAAATACCTTTCTGGGCCTTTCTATTCAAGTTCCAGGTGACTTCATTAATGATTTATATCAAACACGTGGGGATGAAATTCTACCAACCAGTCCAAACTTTTCTGAGAAATAGAAGAAAAGGAATACTTCCAACTTACTTCATAAGGCCAGAATTACCAATATTGAAACAGCACAAAGACATTATAAGAAAACTGTAGACCAATGTTTCAGATGAATAGAGATGAAGGAATTCTAAACAAAATCTTACCAAATAAAATTAGACAATATAGAAAAAGGACCATGAGCAAGTTGGGTTCATATTATGAAAATAATGTTGTTTTAATGTTTTTTAAAAATCAATGTAATTCAGCACTTACTAGGCTAAGGAAAGCAAAACCATATAATCATCTCAATAGATGCAGAACGACATTTGACTAAGTTCAATGTCAAGACAGAAAATCTCAGAAAACTGGGAAAAGAAGGGAATTTTCTCAACTTACTAAAGGATATCTATGAGAGACCTATACCTGACATCATACATAATGGTGATAGAAATATCTTATTTCCCATAAGATCAAGAACAAGGCAAGAATGTCCAATCTCATCACTTTTATTTAACACCATACTGGAGATCACAGCCAGTTCAATATGGAGGGTTGAATTTAAACTATCTTTAATAAAAGACAAACTATTGTCTATGTAGAAAGTCCTAAGAAACGTACTTAAAAGCTAGGAGAACTAATAAGTGAGTTTAGCACAGTTGCAAAATATTGGCCAGTATACAGAAATCAATTGTATTTGTCCAAGCTGCTGGCGTAGTGGTTAAGAGCTACTGCTGTTAACCAAAAGATTGGCAGTTCAAATCCAGCAGTCACTCCTTGGAAACCCTTTGGAGTAGTTGTACTCTGTCCTTTAGGGTCACTATGAGTCGAAATTGGCTCGATGGCAATGGGTTTGGTTTTATTTTTTTAAGCTAGAAATGAATAATTGGGAACTGATTTCAAAATGTACAATAGCATCAATAAATATAAAATAATTTGTCATGAATTTAAAAAATTGTGTTTAAGACCTGTACATTGAAAACCACAAAATATTGCCAAGAGAAATCAAAGACCTAAATAAATGGAGATACATACATACAATGTTCACAGATCAGAAGACTCAGTTCTCTCTGGTTGATTTATAGATTCAGTAGAATTAAACCCAAAATTCCAGGAGGCTTTTTTGTAGGATAGATAAAACAGCTTTGAAAAAAGGACAAAGCTGGAGGACTGACACACCTGACTACAGGATATACTATATAGTGTCATTTATAAAATTACTGCAGTCAAGACATCATGGTATTGCTAAAACGGTACACATCTAGATCAATTAACAGAATGCTGTCCAGGTACAGACTTACAGTGATTAATTAATTTTTGATAAAAGTGCCAAATTGATGTAGAAAGGATAATCTTTCCAATAAATATACTGGAACAATTAGAACAATTAGATAGATTCATTGTAAAAATAATAAATCTTGACCCTTACCTCACACTATCCTCAAAGAGTAATTTAAAATGGATTATTGACATAAATGTGAGAGCTGAAACAAAAAACTTTTAGCAGAAAACAGGAAAAATTCTTTGTGGCCTTAGGTTTGGTCAAGTTTTATTAGATAATAAATAAGAAGCATAAACTGTGAAAAAAAATATGTTTCATCAAAATTTAAAATGTTCACTTTTCAATTGACAAAGTTAAAAAAAAAATGAAACCCACAGGCTGTGAATAAATATGTATAAAACAGATATTATATAAACTATCTGTACCCAATATATATAAAGAACACAAATAAATAAGAAGAACTGAAACAAAAATGATAAAGATAGAAAAAAATTGAATAGTGTCATTCAACAACTACCTGAAAGGTTGTTAGTTTGAACCCACCCAGAGGTGCTTCAGAAGAAAAGCCTGGCTATCTGCTTCCAAAAGGCCCGGGTCTTGAACACCTTATGGAGCACAGTTCAACTCTGCTCACATGGGGTCGCCATGAGTTGGAATTGACTCAGGGCCACTGTTTTTTTGTTGTTTTTAGTTACTTAATGCTGCTCTAACAGAAAAACAACATGTAGGTAGTTTTAAAGAACAGAAATTTGTTTTCTCACAGTTTTGGAGGCTAAAAATCCAAATCAAGTTTGCGGCCCTTTCAAATTCTGTGAACTCTCTTCTCGTTTTTGTTGTCTGTTGGCAATCCTTGGCATTTCTTTGCTTGCAGCTGGGTCATCACATAGCGTCTGTCTTCCGTGTGTGTGTGTGTGTGTGTGTGTCACTCCTTTTATAACTCAAAAGTGATTACGTGTAGGACCCACCCTATTCTGGTATGATCTAATTAACATAACAAAATGAAAACTCATTTCCAAACAGGATCACAAATAGGTACAAGGGCCACAACAAAAAACCAAACCAAACCCATTGCCATCAAGTAGATTCCAACTAATAGGAATCCTACATAGGACAGAGTAGAGCTGCCTCATAGGATTTTCAAGGCTGTCGTTTTTATGGAAGCAGACTGCCACATCTTTCTCCAGTGGAGTGGCTGGCAGGTTTGAACCTCCAACCTTTTGGTGCGCATTTAAGTGCTTTAACCACTGTGACACCAGGGCTTCTAAAAGGGCCAAGACTTCAGTGTATATTTTTGTGGAACACAATTCAATCCAAACAAATAGACGCTTCACCATAGAAGTATATGAATAGCCAACAACCATATTTCACATAAAAAGATATGGCATGAATAAAGGCCTAAGAGTGGACGAGAAATATGTGGAGGCTTGGTCACGGAACAGTGAATCCAAAGCGGATGGAACGTAGAGTACTGTGAGGGAAGGCAGAAGAAATGCAGGAAAGGTAGGTGGCGGTGTTACTGAGAAAACCCTTGAATACCAAGCTGAGTAGTTTAGCCTACCTCAAAGACACTATTTTTGAGGATCAAGGGTTTGCATAAACAAGTTTGCTCTGGCATTGTAGAAAGGAAAGTGGAGAAAAAAGAAGAAGAAAACCACTCAGAAGAGTGCTGCTTTCATCCAGCACTACGTTGGGAGGATTAGCTCCTGGGCGTTTCCCTCGGATCAGACACGCCGCAAACGTGCGCGGAAGTCAGGGGAGCACCGCCATTTTGAAAAGTCAGGTGGGGGAAAAGTTACACAGTGAAACTCTGCCTTTGTTTATAGACTGCAAGACTTCACTTCCAGAGTGAAGACGATTTTACTCCTCTCTCCCTCCTCCTCCCACTGCCCCGTCATATTCCAGCCCTTCTGCAGCCTAAATAACAGGGTGTTTCCCTGCATACAATTTCCACGGGGCAGTTTGAAACCATTTATCAACTGACTGCAGTTCCCGGTTGTGCAGTGTCTTCTTTATGAGTCTGTGAAGGACTTTGCAACCTTTGAGAATCAACACATAGTCTTGTCGTGAAACTCTCCCTTTTTTAAAAAATGGATGCAGTTGCACGATTGGACACATCATAAGAAGTATGAAGAATTATCTGAAGAAATCACAAATCTTAGTGCGATCCAGTCAGCGTAACTACCTTCCAGATCTGACTCCATTTGAATTTAGAATTAAACCAAACCAAACCAGTTGCCATCCAGTCAATTCCGAGGCCTGACGACCCTATAGTACAGGGTAGAACTGCCTCATAGGGTTTCCATGGAGCGGCTGGTGGATGTGAACTGCCAACCTTTTGGATAGCAGGCGAGCTCTTAACCATTGCACCACCAGGGCTCCAAGTTAGAATTAGAAGATAGAATTTTTATTCTCAACTTTTATTTTCCATGTTCCTGTCCAGGAAACATCCACAAATTCCTCCATTAATATTCTGTATGAGCCCGTGGAGATATGCCAGATATTTGAATGATGAGGTCAGAAAGTACATCTCTTGACTAGGTGATGCATTGATCTGGATTACTCTGTGGGAAACAGCAAAGAAAATAAAAATCCAATATCTTTGTTTCAGAAGTTCACTGATTAATTGCCACAATAACCTTGTAAGTGAAAACCATCATTGTAACGAACTTTATAAATAAAGATATATGTGCAGAGACGGTAAAAAAAATAATAAATGTTCGAAGTCACACAAGCAATCAGTTACAGGGCCAGGATTAAAACTCGGGTAGTCTTCATCCAGTGGTTAACCCACGTGTTTAACCACTATAGTGTTCTGCATTTCATTGAACTAAACTCTAACCTCGGCATAAACCTTACTATTCTGTTCACTGACTTACAGTTACATGTGTCTAGGACTTTCTTTCCAACACAGAGAGACAATGACATGTAAAGAGCTTACTTAGACAAGGAACCAAAACTAAAAAACAAACCTGTTGCCACTGAGTCTATTCTGTCTCATAGTGACCCTGTAGCACAGAGTAGAATGGCCCCATACAGTTTCCAAGGAGCAGCTAGTGGATTGAAACCGCCAACCTTTTGGTTAGCAGCTGAAGGCTCAACCACTGCACCACTTGGACTCCAGTGCAGTCACTTAGTAAGAGTCTATTAAATGATTACCAATATTACTATAATTATTAAACAGACAAGGAAAGATAATTTTTGGTCTGATGTTGCCTAGAAGAGCCTCACTTCAAGTGTTAAAAGGATCTTGGTAGGTTGGATTTAGGAAGAGGGGCATCCTAGGTAGGATACAAGGCAGGGAGGTAGACTGGTGGAGGTCAGGAGGGGTGAGGGTAGAGACAGAAGGCTGGAAACGTAGCCATAGGACAAATTAAACAGAATTTGAATGTTCTTCTGTTTGTGATTACAAAACCATTAACAGCTTTATCAGGAGGAAAAGAAATTGAATTTTTGCACTTTACAAAAACAAAACACTTTTGGAAGACGAGTGGAGGGTGAATTGGAGAAAGGAAATAGGAAAACCAGTAGACAGATACAGCAAACCAAAAAATCAAACCAAACCTGTTGCTGTGGAGTCGATTCCAACTCATAGTGACTCTGTAGGGCAGAGAACTGCCCCACAGAGTTCAGATACAGCTAGTTGCCTCTGAATTCTGGGCTATTCATTGTGGTCTAACATTTATAGACTTTGCACCATGTTCCAAGTAATATTCTGAGCTAATTTAGTGCAATGACTAATTTACTTTTTTTTTTTTTAAGATTCAAGCTTTCTTTTACTTTTTTTTTGCATTAAAAGTATTCAAATTTATTTCTAATTTTCCCACCCCATTTTTTTTTATTAACTTTTATTGAGCTTCAAGTGAACGTTTACAAATCAAGTCAGTCTGTCACATATAAGTTGACATACATCTTACTCCGTACTCCCACTTGCTCTCCCCCTAATGAGTCAACCCTTCCAGTCTCTCCTTTCGTGACAATTTTGCCAGCTTCCAACTCTCTCTGTCCTCCCATCCCCCCTCCAGACATGAGATGCCAACACAATCTCAAGTGTCCACCTGATATAATTAGCTCACTCTTCATCAGCATCTCTCTCCCACCCACTGTCCAGTTCCTTTCATGTCTGATGAGTTGTCTTGTCTCCGGGGATGGTTCCTGTCCTGTGCCAACAGAAGGTCTGGGGACCATGGCCGCCAGGATTTCTCTAGTCTTAGTCAGACCATTAAGTATGGTCTTTTTATGAGAATTTGGGGTCTGCATCCAACTGATCTCCTGCTCCCTCAGGGGTTCTCTGTTGTGCTCCCTGTCAGGGCAGTCATCGATTGTGGCCGGGCACCAACTAGTTCTTCTGATCTCAGAATGATGTAGGTCTCTAGTTCTTGTGGCCCTTTCTGTCTCTTGGGCTCTTAGTTGTCGTGTGACCTTGGTGTTCTTCATTCTCCTTTGCTCCAGGTGGGTTGAGACCAATTGATGCATCTTAGATGGCCGCTTGTTAGCATTTAAGACCCCAGACACCACATTTCAAAGTGGGATGCAGAATGTTTTCATAATAGAATTATTTTGCCAATTGACTTAGAAGTCCCCTTAAACCATGGTCCCCAAACCCCCGCCCTTGCTCCTCTGACCTTTGAAGCATTCATTTTATCCCGGAAACTTCTTTTGGTCCAGTCCAATTGAGCTGACCTTCCATGTATTGAGTGTTGTCTTTCCCTTCACCTAAAGCAGTTCTTATCTACTAATTAATCAATAAAAAACCCTCTCCCTCCCTCCCTCCCTCCCCCCCTCCCCCCCTAGTAACCACAAAAGTATGTGTTCTTCTCAGTTTTTACTATTTCTCAAGATCTTATAATAGTGGTCTTATACAATATTTGTCCTTTTGCCTCTGACTCATTTCGCTCAGCATAATGCCTTCCAGGTTCCTCCATGTTATGAAATGTTTCACAGATTCGTCACTGTTCTTTATCGATGCGTAGTATTCCATTGTGTGAATATACCACAATTTATTTACCCATTCATCCTTTGATGGACACCTTGGTTGCTTTCAGCTTTTTGCTATTGTAAACAGAGCTGCGATAAACATGGGTGTGCATATATCTGTTTGTGTGAAGGCTCTTGTTTCTCTAAGGTATATTCCGAGGAGTGGGATTTCTGGGTTGTATGGTAGTTCTATTTCTAACTGTTTAAGATAACGCCAGATAGATTTCCAAAGTGGTTGTACCATTTTGCATTCCCACCAGCAGTGTATAAGAGTTCCAATCTCTCTGCAGCCTCTCCAACATTTATTGTTTTGTGTTTTTTGGATTAATGCCAGCCTTGTTGGAGTGAGATGGAATCTCATCGTAGTTTTAATTTGCATTTCTCTAATGATCGAGAGCATTTTCTCATGTGTCTGTTAGCTTCCTGAATATCTTCTTTAGTGAAGTGTGTGTTCATATCCTTTGCCCACTTCTTGATTGGGTTGTTTGTCTTTTTGTGGTTGAGTTTTGACAGAATCATGTAGATTTTAGAGATCAGGCACTGGTCGGAGATGTCATAGCTGAAAATTCTTTCCCAGTCTGTAGGTGGTCTTTTTACTCTTTCGGTGAAGTCTTTAGATGAGCATAGGTGTTTGATTTTTAGGAGCTCCCAGTTATCTGGTTTCTCTTCGTCATTTTTGGTAATGTTTTGTATTCTGTTTATGCCTTGTATTAGGGCTTCTAGAGTTGTCCCTATTTTTTCTTCCATGATCTTTATCGTTTTAGTCTTTATGTTTAGGTCTTTGATCCACTTGGAGTTAGTTTTTGTGCATGGTGTGAGGTATGGTCCTGTTTCATTTTTTTGCAAATGGATATCCAGTTATGCCAGCACCATTTGTTAAAAAGACTATCTTTTCCCCAATTAACTGACACTGGGCCTTTGTCAAATATCAGCTGCTCATACGTGGATTTATATCTGGGTTCTCAATTCTGTTCCGTTGGTCTATGTGCCTGTTGTTGTACCAGTACCAGGCTGTTTTGACTACTGTGGCTGTATAATAGCTTCTGAAATCAGGTAGAGTGAGGCCTCCCACTTTCTTCTTCTTTTTCAGTAATGCTTTGCTTATCCGAGGCTTCTTTCCCTTCCATATGAAGTTGGTGATTTGTTTCTCTATCACCTTAAAAAATGACATTGGAATTTGGATCGGAAGTGCATTATATGGATAGATGGCTTTTGGTAGAATAGACATTTTTACTATGTTAAGTCTTCCTATCCATGAGCAAGGTATGTTTTTCCACTTAAGTATGTCCTTTTGAATTTCTTGTAGTCTAATTTACTTTTTACAAATAACTTATGTGGTGAATATTTATTAACGCATGTTTTCCCCCACTTCACTCTCAAAAAGTCCTGCTTTGGAAATTACATTTTGTGGTCACCCAGTCATGCAGCACTTTGTTCCTGGGTGAGAATAAAACCAAACTTGCTGCCATCGAGTGGATTCCAACTCATAGCGACCCTATAGAACAGAGCAGAACTGCCCCATATGGTTTCCAAGGAATGGCTGGTGGATTTGAACTGCCAACCCTTTGGTTAGCAGCCGAGATCTTAACCACTGTGCCACCAGGGTTCCAGGTGAGAAAAAGAAGTGGAAAATAAGGCAAAATTGTGCTGTAATGCAGCAACCAGAGCTTTCAGTGGATGCACTGGGTAGGGTCAGAAGACAGGAGCCTTTAACACAAATTCTGACTCTGCCCTGAGATTAGCTTTTTCTTTATTAATTATTCCTGACCATAAGGATCAAAAATTGCTGCTGCTAGAAAGAACATTACCAATATCAGTTTCATTTTAGTCAATTCCGACTCATGGTGACCCTTATGTGTGTCAGAGTAGAACTGTGCTCCATAGTTCTCAACGGCTGATTTTTCAGAAGTAGATTCCCAGGCTTTTCTTCCAAGACACCGCTGAGTAGACTCAAACCTCCAACCTTTCAGATAGCAGCTGTCTTATCTAGTGCTGCTATAACAGAAATACTAAAAGTGCATGGCTTTAACAAACAGGAATTTATTCTCTTACAATTCAGGAGGCTAGAAGTCTGAATTCAGGGCATCAGGTCCAAGGGAAGGCTTTTTCTCTATGTCAGCTCTGGGGAAAGGTCTTTGTCATCAATCTTTCCTTGAGTCTAGGAGTTTCTCAGTGCAGGGACCCTGAGTTCGAAGGACACACTCTGCTCCCAGCTCTGCTTTCTTGGAGGTAGGAGGTCCCTCTCCTCTCTCTTTGCTTCTCTCTTCTATATCCCAAAAGAAATTGACTCAAGGTACAACCTAATCCTATAGACTGTATCCTGCCTCATTAACATAACTGCCTCTAATCCTGCCTCATTAACATTATAAAGGTTAGAATTTACAACACATAGGATAATTACATCAGATCACAAAATGGAGGACAACCAGGCAATATTGGGAAACATAGCTTAGCCAAGTTGACACCCATTTTGGGGGGACACAATTCAATCTATAGCAGTAGCCAAGCACATTAACCATTTGCACCAGCCAGGGACTTCAGAAGGAACGTTAGAAGTCATCTAATCCAATTAGTCTTAATAGACACGTATGTGGACCCATAGAGACCACTGATGATAACATCGTAGGCAAAATTTGCAATGCGTTTTAAATGTGCTTTTTCCTTTTCCTTTTTTTTAATCTGAGAGGAACATCCTCATTGTTTTTTATTATCAGAATTAAAACCAAAAACTCATTGCCTTTGAGTTGATTCTGACTCACAGCGACCTTATAGGGCACAGTAGAACTGCTCTATAGGATTTCCAGGGAGTGGCTGATGGATTCAAACTGCCGACCATTTGGTTAGCAGCCAAGTTCAGAATTAGGAACCATTTATCTGGACTAGCCTAGAAAATGATAAGTCCCAAAGTCCTAAGACCACTCAGTGATTATTCCTCCCCACTCAGTGGCCTGGTCGGTGGGTGGGCTACAGACCAGTCTTCAGTCTTCAGTTGCAGGCTGAGCACTCCAGTCTTCTGTAGGGGACTTGCTGAATTGGTTCAGACTAATCTGCAACCTGGGCTGAGCAGCAGTAAATTCAAGAGCGGGAGCAGTCCATTCACCCTGAAATTCCTTCTTGGCCACATCCTCTTCAGCAGTAGCCTGCATTTTCTTCACAAACGCTTCAGGATCTTTTTAGAAGTAGAGATACGGCATGACCTCCCATGAGTCCTCACCGGAGATGACAACACGCATGTGGAGAACTTCCTAGGCCACCATCTACCGCATCACCAAGTGAGCGTCTTTGTTGTTGCGTGGGTTGGCAATGTCCATGTAGTACAGAGGAGAATCTGTGTGACATAGAGCAGTGGTAGGGAAGTTAACATAAGACGCCTCTGTGAGAAGCTAGTGGTCAGCCCTGGGATCAGTAACCACCAGAAGACACAGCTCCCAGAAACCCACCTGGATCTGGCTAGTGAAGGTGTCAGGAGTGAAGCGTCCATCAATAGAAGCAGCTCCATGGGCAGCAGCAAACTTCAGACTACCCCACTGGACGGTATTCCTGGGGGATATGACACTAACATCAACCGGGTTTTCAGTGGCAACAATGGAACGAGCCAGCAGCAGAGGCTTCTCTCAGGTGTATGATGTAAACAACATCACTTTTACGTAGATGTCCTGTTCCCTTTGGAAGTCAAGGTTGGTGCCACTTAAGTGGGTCCCTGCTGCAAGTTAGAGGACACCCTTCTCTTCTGTCTGCAGGACATCAAGGGCTCTGAAATTGTGAAAGGTTTCGTTTAAGTCGTGACAGGAACCCAGGACTACGCCATATGGACCCCTTTTTGGTTATCAAGAAAGCTCTGTGCCCTTTTTTCTTATATTCAAGTAAAGAGAATTGAAAAGGTGTGATTTGTATGATTTTGGTATCGTTTACTTATGCAGAGAAAGGATCAACAGTGAATATGAGATCCAAAGAAGCAGGGGTTGCATTTGTTTTGTTCACAATATCCTCACTGCTGAGAACAGGAACGGACCCATAGTAGGCTCTCTCAATAAGTACGTACTGAATTAATGAATGAATGACATAAATGGTCTGATTTACTGTATTGTTGCTCTTTTGGATCCCTTGAACAATGTGCACAATTTGGCCACATGGTGGAGCCATTTTTACAGTTATTTGAAAAGTGGAACTAAAGAGGAAACCAAATAATCCAAGAGACTACCTTTCCTTTGAGGAAGTGATTCACGTTCAGTCAACAGTGTAAAATATTGAGATGATTTCTCTGACAGATCTACTCATTCAGAATCCAACATAAAATGGACACAGGATAGAAGACTTGGATCGCTGATAAAGTATGGAAATGTTGCATCTGTGCAGAATTTGTACTGGTTTAATGTAGGAAGTGTACTAATCCACATGGTATTCACCTGGGTGGCTGGTAAGCACCACTCTGCAGCACTCTTTGGTCACTCAGCACCTTAGGACTGACAAAAGCATCCACATGACAGTTGGCTGAGCCAAGAGAAAGATCCTTCCTAATGTCTAAAGGTGCTGATATGTGGGCCACAAAGATTTCTGAACGGGCAATAAAGAAGAACTAGAGTTACTCCAGATTTCAATGTTTTTATCACTGAGTAAGATAAATCATGGAACAAGTGACTAAGAAAGACAGAACATAGAGCTTTGTAAGTGGGGTTGGATGGTAGAGCTATGGGGAGAGCAGTTTTGAAGCCCGCTTCCACCAGCTCTTATGAGCAGGTGATTCTCGTTTGGTATTAGATAAGTTCTGTTTTCTCTTTAGCTTTCACATTCAATAATGGGGAGAAGGGAACTGGAGAATTCCAGTACCCCTACTCAACACCATTTCAAAGTTAACTTTCTGGTTCTTTCCAATGCCTCCAGGTTCTCTCTGCACATTCACCCTACTTCCAGTACACATATATTCTCTCTCAACTTCCCCACTTCCACCTCCACCCTCACACACATATTGTCTTCTTACAGCCTCCAGCTGTGGCTATTGGCCTCATCCTCGGCATAATGTCCTAGAGTTCATGATACATGACCAACTGTTAAAATGTCACTTCCAACATATAGCGCTATGTAAGTGATTTAATTCATTGTTGCTGGGTTTTTTTTTTCCCCCCTTCTTTTCTCTCAGTTAAGGTACCTGAGGGCCCATTTTTCTGAACCTTCCCAAGGATATACCTTGAGTTTTAAGTCACGTTGTATAGATATTGGGATTTATGATCCTCCTATAAATGATCTTTGCTAAACCTGTGAAAAGAAACAAGACAGCCCTAAGACAAAGAATTCACCAGTCACCTGCCAATTTGTCATACTGTGGTGGCTTGCATGTTGCTGTGATGCTGGAAGCAAGGCCACTGTATTTCAAATACCAGTAGGGTCACCCATGATGGACAGGTTTCAGGGGAGCTTTCAGACTAAGAGACTAGGAAGAAAGGCCTGGTGATCTGCTTCCAAAAATTAGCCAAAGAAACCTTATGGATCACAATGAAACATTGTCTGACACACATCATAAGGAGGGATTAATTGCCAGAGGAAGACAACATGTTTGGTGAAGTAGAAGGCCAGAGAGGGTATGGGAGACCCTTGGTGAGATGAGTTGGTCATATGGCAACGATGGACTTGAATGTGCTGATAATTGTAAGGCTGGCACAGGACGAGGCAACATTTTGTTCTGTAGTGCATGGGAGCACCATGAGTTGGAGCCAACTCAACAGAAGCTAACAATAGGACAGGGAATATGGTATGGCTGGCCACAAGTCAGTTTTGGAGATTTTCCTTGGCTCTCATCAACAGCCTGTTCTAAGTCTCTTGTGTTCTCTCTCTCTTTATTTCCCAAATTCTCAAAGTCTTAATGTCATCTCCTTTTCACTCAAAGCTCTACTGTACACATGCTAAAATCTTGCTTCACCAATCGCATAAATGCCTCAAAATTAAAAATCTTTTTTACCCAACCCTATGAAAATGACATTTTTCTCAATTCCTTATAGTATTATATTAGAACATTTTTTCTGATTAAAAATAATTCACATCAGTGAAATACCCTTAACCTTCTCAGGGATTTGCCAACTCAACAAATTCCATTCTGAGGAGAATTTGAAGGCTTGTATGTGTGTGTGTGTGCGCGCGTGTGTGCGTGTGCACGTGCATGCAAGCTGACATGATTTGTATAAATTCATCCATTCTTTAAAAGTTTCACAAAGAGATAGGAAAGGGTCATCAGTAGCTAAAATATAATTTTTTTTTTTTTTGTAAAATAGGCAGCAGATGGAAGAATACAGACAAAAAAAGTAGTTAAAAAAACTGCTCATAACACATTAAGAGTTAAAAATGGAGGCAAAATCTGACAATTTCTGCAAAACTTCCTGGAAGTTCCAGATGAGAATCAGAGGTATGGCAGGTGAGGAAAAAGAAAAAGGGTAAAGTAATAAAATTAATCAATTGTCTATAGTACAGCTGTACATAGGAGCTCCCTGACTTGATGCTGGCTCCTGTCTGTGGAACTGATAGCTGATAGTTGCTAGCATTTATGACCTTGCAGAAAACTGTAGGGTTCCTCTCTAAAGAAATAGAATCAACAGCTCCTGGAAAATTATGACAGCTAATGGCAATACTGGCCTCCAGGGAAAAGTCATTCCTTGTTCTGGTAGTCTAATGAATATTAACCCATGAACAGATCAGAAAGGGAAGCGCTTTGGTCTTCAGCCTCAACCAAAGATACAGGGTATCAACACAGCCTTTTTATTTAGAGAGGAGGACACTGGGAAGACAGACCTGCACGTACCTAAAAGAAACCACACCAGCTAACTAGAATAATAAATCCAGTGCTTCACTTTTAAATATTAAAAGACAACTAAGCTCAGACAGACATACGAAGAAAGAGAAAGACTGAGATGAACAAAGAAGATGTTTACCCCCGGGGGGGGGGATAATTCAGGGAATAGACAGGGACCTAAAATAAATGAACAAACAAAACTCCTAAATTAGAAAGATGTGAGAAATTTTGAAGGATGCCACGAAAATATAACAGTGAGACAAAAAGAAATTTTTTGATATTTGCAAATGTGAGGGTTAAAGATTGGAATTTAAAAGATTGGTAGTTCATAACCACCAGCAACTCCGTGGGAGAAAGATGTGGCAGTCCACTTCCATCGTGATTTATAGCCTTGGAAACTCTATGGGGTCCCTCTAAGTCGGAATCGACTCAACTGCAGTGGGTGGTTTATACATATATATATATAATAAACTAAGGAACTCCCTCCCCTTAAAAAAACAGAACAAAACTGTTGATCTAACAAGTGAGTTCAGCAAGTTTGCAGATTTCTATACAGTAGCAATAAACAATTCAAAAATAAAACTAAGAAAAATTCCATTTAAAGTGACAACAATAACAAAATGAATAAAAGGAGTAGGAATAAACTTACAAAAAGAAGTGCAAGACTTTTACACTGAAAACTACAGAACTCTGCTAAAAGAAATTAAACAGGATCTAAATAAATAAATAAATGGGAAGATATCCCATTTTCACAGATCACTGTTAAGATGACAATACTCCCAAAATTGACCTACAGATTCAACACAAACCCTGTTAAAATTTCAACTGGCTTCTTGGCAGAAATTGATCCTAAAGTTCACGTGGAATTTCAAGGGGCCCTAACTAGCCAAAACCATCTTTAAAAACGAAGAATAAAGTTGGAGGCCTCACATGTCCTAATTCAAAACTAACTGCACAGCTACAGTAATCATGACAGTGTGGTACTAGAATGAGAGTAAACATATAGATCGATGGAATAGAATTGAGAATTCAGAAACAAATCCTCACACTATGGTTGATTTATTTTTGTCAAGGATGCCAAGAAAATACGTGAGGAAAGAATAGTCTTTTTGCAAATGGTGCTGGGACAACTGGATAATCACGTGCAAAAGAATAAATTAATACCCCGTCTCACACCATATACAAAAGGTAACCAAACTATATCAAAGACCTAAGTGTAAGAGCTAATACTATAAAATGCTTAGAAGAAAACAAAGGAATAAATATTCCTGACCTTTGATTATGCAATGATTTCTTAGATATGACATGAAAAGCACAAACAAGGGAAATAATTAGCTAAATTGGACATCTCCAAAATTAAAACTTTTGTACTTCAAAAGACACAACAATAAAGTGAAAAGACAACCTATTGGGAGAAAAAAAAATTCAAACCATATGTCTATAAAGGACTTTTATCAAAAATATTTAAGAATACCTTACAACTCAATAATAAAAAACAAACAATCCAATTAAGAAGGGACAAAGGATTTGAACAAATATTTCTCCAAAGAAGATGTTCAAACCACCAATAAGCACATGAAAAGATGTTCAGCATCATTGGTCATTGTTATTAGTTGCCATCAAGTTGGCTCCATTCATTACAGAAAGAAATGTTGCTGGTCCTACCCCATCTTCATGATCAATGAAATGTTTGAGTCCATTGTTGTGGCTTTCATGTCAATTCATCTCATGGAGGGTTTCCCTTGTTTTCACTGACACTCTACCAAATATGATGTCCTTTTCTAGTGATTGGTCTTTCCTGATGACATGTCCAAAGTAAGTGAGATGAAGTTTTACCATCTTTGCTTCTAAGGAGCAATGTGGATGCATTTCTTCTAAGACTGATTTGTTTTTCTTCTGGCAGTTCACGGTATGTTCCATATTCTTTGCCAACACCACAATTCAAATGCATCAGTTTTCTCCTGTCTTCTTTTTTCATTATCCAGATTATACATGCATATGAGACAACTGAAAAGACCATGGCTTGGATCAGAAACATCACAGTCCTCAAAGTGACATCTTTGCATTTTAAATCTTTAAGGAGATCTTTTGCAGATTTCCCAATTAATTAAATTAAATTTCTTGACTGCTGCTTCCATGGGTGTTAATTGTTGATCCAAACAGAATGAAATTATTGACATCAAATTCTTCTCAATTTATCATGATGTTATCAGTCTAGTTGTGAAGATTTTCATTTTGGGTCAGATGTAATTCATAATGAAAGCTGTCGGTTTTTGACTTTCATCAGTAAGTGCTTCAAATCATCTTCATTTTTAGTAAGTAAGTCTGTGTCATCTGCATATTGCACATTGCTAATGAGTCTTCCTCCAATTCTGATGCCACATTCCCTTTCTTATAGTCTGGCTTCTCAGATTATTTTGTTCAGCATACAGATTAAACAAGAAAGATTAAAGGATACTAGCTTGTTCTGTTCAAATGGTTGCCTCTTCTATGTGGGTACAGGTTCTACATGAGCACAATTAAGGATTCTGGAATTCCCATTATTTGCAATGCTATCCATAATTTGTTGTGGTTCACAAAGTTGAATGCTGTAACACAGTCAATAAAACACAGTTAAACGTATTGCTGGTATTCTCCGTATTCAGTCAAGATCCATCTGAAAACAGCGATAATATCCCTTGTTCTACATCCTCTTCTGAATTCAACTTGAACTTCTGGCAGTTCCCTGTTGATATATGATGTTAGTCATTTTTTAATTATCTTCAGGAAATTTTGCTTGCATTGATATTAATGATATTGCTCAATAATTTCCACATTCAGTTTGATCACCTTTCTTTGAAATGGGTAAGAATGCGGATCTCTCCCAGTTAGTTGGGCAGGTAGCTGTCTTCCAAATTTCTTGGCATTGATGAGTAAGTGCTTCTAGCATTGCATTTGTATGTTGAAGTATCTCAGTTGATGTTCTTTCCATTCCTGGAGCCTCATTTTTCACCAATGCCTTCCTTCAGTGTAGCTTAAATATCTTCCTTTAGTACCCACAGTTCTTGATCATATGGTACCTCTTGAAAAGGTAGAACATTGACCAATTCTTTTCAGTACGATGACTCTGCATATCCCTTCCATCTTCTTTTGATTCTTCCTGCATCATTCAGTTTTTGGCCCATGGAATCCTTCAATAATGTAACTTGACATTTGAATATTCTCTTCAATTCTTGCAGCTTGAGAAATGCCAACGTTAGTTGCAGAATTATTCACAATAGCCAAAATGTGGATACAATCCAAGTGCCCATCAACTGATAAGTGGATAAATAATATGTGATATATACATATAATGGATTATTTTTCAGCTATAAAGAGAAATGAAGTTTGATACGTGGATGAACCTTGAAAACATGCTAAGTAAAATAATCTAGACACAAAAGGTCAAATAGCGTATGATTCCACTTTTATGAAATATCTAGAATAGGCAAATCCTTTGAGACAAAAAAAGATTAATTATTACCATAGGCTGGGTGAAATTTAGCATGATGAATTCTATGGTATGTAAATTATATTTAAATAAAAGTATTATAAAACAAGGTTTGCCATGTCTTTAATAAATTTCAGAAAAATAAGAGCAAGAAAAGGTTTTCAAAAATATTTCAGAGAGCAAAAGAGATTACCTATAAAAGGAACAAGAATCAACATAGTATTAGAAAACTCATTTGTAAAAAATAGAGCCAGGATTTCAAAATTCTGGAGAAAAAAATTCATTGTAAATTTGATTTCTACCTAGACTTGTTCTCATTCAAGTCTGAGTGGTACATTTGCTTTCTATTGCTGCTAAACAAATCACCACAAACTTAGCAGCTTAAAACAACCCGTTGTTGTTGTTAGGTGCTGTCGAATTGATTCCAACTCATAGCAAACCTATGTACAACAGAACGAAACACTGCCTGGTTCTGTGCCATCCTCACAATCGTTGTTATGCTTGAGACCATTGTTGCAGCCACTGTGTCCATCCATCTCATCAAGGGTCTTCCTCTTTTTCACTGACCTTCTACTTTACCTAGCATTATGTCCTTCTCTAAACAACCTACACTGACCAATTTCCATGTGTTAGGAGTCCAGGCATGGCTTAGCTCATCCTGTGCTCAGGGTCTCAAAAAGCTTCAATCTAGGTACATCAGGTGGGCTAGATTCCTTTTTGGAGCTGGGAGAACTCTTCCAATTTCAAGTGTTTACCGGCAGAATTCAGTTATTTGTGATTGTAGGAGTGATGCGCTTGCTTCCTTGCTGGCTGTCAGCTGGGTGCTGCTCAGCTCTTAGAGGCCCTCACAGTTCCTCATCATATGGCCCTCTCACAGGCTGTCTTACAACATGGCAGCTTACTTCCTCGAAATCAGATTGCGTCTTCTCTCTGGTATTCTAAGATGCCATCGTGTAATCAAGGGAGTGACTATCCTACTATCTTTGCTAGAAGCCAGTTGCAGATTCTATGTACACTCAAGGGTATGACACAGTGAGGATCACCTTAGAATTTTCCTTACCACAGAGGGCATGATAAATCACAGAAAGTTTATTCCTCTTATGCCTTTTCAGAGCAATTTATCTCATGACCTTACAAAACTTGGTGAAAACAAAGAAAAAGAAAATCATGATATAAAATAGTAAGTATATATATGTGTATAT
This sequence comes from Elephas maximus indicus, assembly GCF_024166365.1. NCBI lineage: Eukaryota > Metazoa > Chordata > Mammalia > Proboscidea > Elephantidae > Elephas > Elephas maximus. The sequence goes on from NC_064819.1 coordinate 23,968,835, forward strand.
ATATATATCAGGAGAACCATTTTGATATGGTTGCCAGCAGTAGATTACTGGTGTCAGCTCATCCGAACTAATTGTTAACTTTTTGGGAATTTTGCAGGCAAGTTGTTAAGTACAGATATTATTAAAATTAAATTTTATAAACTTAAAATAAATTATATTTAAAAACAGAGGTAATGAGTACTCAGAACTTACCATTTCTAATTATTTTACAACACTTTATTGCTATCTATGCTGTTGATGGAGCACTGGTGGTGCAGTGGTTAAGAGCTAAGCCTGCTAACCAAAAGGTCAGCAGTTCGAGTCCACCAGCCTCTCCTTAGAAACCCTATGGAGCAGTTCTACTTTGTCCTATAGAGTTGCTATGATTTGGAAAGGACTCGACGGCAACGGGTATGCTCTTGAAGGTATTCACATCTATTGTATCTCCTTCCAAGTCCGCATTCACTGTCTTCATTTTGGCAGTTACAAATTAGCCACAAGGGGAGTATTTACACCAAGGAATTTGGCAGTATTACAAATAGTGGCTCTGCCCAATGTCACGGAACTGGTTGTTATGCATTTATCAGCATATCACTGGTTGCTGGGATAAGTTTTAGATTTGAAGGTACTATGTCCTATGGCAAAGCAGCAAGAACTGGCTCTTTATAGCTAGGAACTTTAACAGTAAAATGGCAATAAAAAGCCTTGAGAATTTGAGGATTGGGGTGAAAATCTTCAGAGGATGTGACCAGGAATTCCAATGTGGATATGGTACAGAACCCTGGCTCTAGACCCCAGTCGAAGCCTTTCATTCCAACATTCTTTGGAATAGAATTTCCTAAGGCCTTTGGTCAGGACTACCCCTCATTACTGTTCAAAGCTCTGAAGTACATTAGCTCCTGTGTGAGTCAGACAGGATTCTTTTTTCCCTCTTGCTGACCATGTGGAGCAGCAAGGAGAGTAATGATAGTTGGCTTAAGGAGAGAACAAATCCATGAGTCATTCGTCTGTGTCCATTATATTCCTTAGGCTTCACCTTAACTGAAGTATTAAATTATTGTGAGCTCAGGATCAGTCCTACCTGAGAATTGTCTATAGGTCAAGTGCAGGCCTGGCACAGGATAGATGTGTTGTATTAAACTGAATTGAACTGAGTTACCTATATCCAGTACATTAGACCAAAAATTAAGAACCGTAATGTGCTCAGAATAAATCCTTACGAACAATAGTAATTTGGTGGTTTCTAATGTATTTATGAGCACACTGTCTAGAAGTTTTTGTATACAAAATGAGTACACAAGGCATATCCTTATTTATACGTAAAATGTAATTTTATTTATTACTGACTGGACAAAAATAAAATTTGACAGTTCCAACCAACAATTAAGAAAGCAAGTCATCCTAAATGTAAAATTTCTCTTCATTACGTATATAATTGAGTATTTTACCTTTTGAATCAGAAGGTTAAGGAAGTGTCTGGTTTACTCTGCTTGACTTTCTGCTTTTCAGGACAATATATATATATTTGGAAACTCTGGTGGCGTAGTGGTTAAGTGCTACGGCTGCTAACCAAGAGGTCGGCAGTTCGAATCCACCAGATGCTCCTTGGAAACTCTATGGGGCAATTCTACTCTGTCCTATAGGGTCTCTATGAGTCGGAATCAACTTGACCGCAGGGGGTTTTATGTATTTATATATGTGAAACCCTGGTGGTGTAGTGGTTAAGAGCTACAGATGCTAACCAAAGGGTCAGAAGTTCGAGTCCACCAGGTGCTCCTTGGAAACTCTACGGGGCAGTTCTACTCTGTCCTATAGGGTTGCTAGGAGCTGGAATTGACTTGACGGCCATCAGTTTCATTTTTGTTTTATATGCGTATATATATAATTTTTAAACTCAGGGAGCATTAAAATTTAAAGTACTTTTCTATGAGGAAAACCAAAGACATAAGGGAAAATTTAGTACAATGGACTAATGGATCACAACTACCACAGCCCCCGCCAGACTGAGTCCAGCACAACTAGATGGTGCCTGGCTACCACCACTAACTGCTCTGACAGGGATCACAATTGAAGATCCCAGACAGAGTGGGAGAAAAATGCAAAACAAAATTCAAACTCACAAAAAAAGGCTAGACTTACTGGTCTGATAGACACTGAAAAAATGCCAAGAGTATGGCCCCTGGACACCCTTTTAACTCAGTACTGAAGTCATTCCTGAGGTTCACCTTTCAGGCAAAGATTAGACAGGCCCATAAATCAAACAATAACACCGAATGTTCAACTATGTATACGAGACTGAATGGGCACCCCAGCCCAGGGGCAAGGATTAGAAGGCAAGAAGGGACAGGAAAGCTGGATGAATGGAAATGGGGAACCCAGGGTTGAGAAGGAGTGTTTGACAGATCACAAGGTTGGCAACCAATGTTACAAAACAATATATGTAATAATTGTTTAATGAGAAATTAATTTGTTCTGTAAACTTTTACCCCCCCCCCAAAAAAAAGAAAAGCACAATTAAAAGAAAAAAAAAATTTTTTTTAAGTATTTTTCTCATGCAAAGGGATATAGAGGGAGCTAAGTATTTGTTGGTTGGAACCCTGGTGGTGTAGTGGTTAAGAGCTCGGCTGCTAGCCGAAAGGTCAGGAGTTCAAATCCACCAACTGCTCCTTGGAAACCCTATGGGGCAGTTCTACTCTGTCCTATAGGGTCATTATGAGTTGAAACTGTCTCCATGGCAACTAACAAGTATTTGTTGAGGTGTTTCTTTCTTCTACTAATTTCTCAATGAGTACTTGAATTCCAACATCTTATAAGTAGATATTTCAGTTTTTATTGTACATGATGAAGTTTCTGATATAGACTAGAAAGTGGCTTCCTTGGCCAAGCTTCTGATGTACAACACTTCCAATTTTCTGATATCCACCAATTACATTTGAGTGCTGACATTTTACCTTGACAATTCACAAGAACCTTGAACTTGCTGTTTGATTTGGTTTCAATCAACATTTAGCGAGTGGTGGCAGGCATTAAGAACTGTCAGTGGTTCTTCCACCAAGTTATTATCTCTAACCTTTAATATCTCTATATTTTCATTATCCATCAGTCCCGTTTTGTCTTCATTTTCTGTTTACCAACTTAGATTCCAAGTTTCATTATTAAAATCATTACTTTGAAAACACCCAGGATGCTAGCCTTCCTTTTCTCCTCTATCATTCTTGCAAAAAGAACTCAACCATCTATTATGTTTATACTTACACCAGAGAAGCTGGAAACAGTCATGCATTTGGGCAGAATAGTGTATTAGTTCCCCATGAGTGCTGTAACAAATTACCACAAACTTGTGGCTAAAAACAACAGAAATTTATTCTTTCACAGTTCTGGAGACCAGAAGCTTTAAATCAGTATCACTGGTTGACATCAAGGTGTTGTACATTCTCTCTCTGGAGGCTGTAGTGGAGAAGCCATTCTTTGACTCCTCCAGCTTCTGGTGACTGCTGGCATTCCTTGATCTGTGGTCATGTCGTTCCAATTTCTGTCTCTGTGGTTACAGTACCTCCTGCTCCTTCTGTATATCTAATGTCTCCCTGTCTCCTTCTTACAAGGACACTTGTGATGACATTTAGGACCCACTTAGATAATCTAGAGTTCCAGAAATTGGGACCTGATATTTTGGGGGGACCATTTTCCAACCACCCACAGTAGGTTTCACTTTAAATTCATGACCTCAAAATTTGAATGGGTTGTTAACACTGCCTAGCAATCTTGCTATATTTCCTGACTCATTGAGATGATTGTACATCCTCTTGCTCTTAAATATTCCATAGTATCCCTTCCCACTCCTCTCTTAAATACTTTCACTAAGAGTCTATCTACGAGTGATATTTTCTTTTTCTATCTCTCCATCATTCCAGCCAATGTTTCATTTGCTCACTAAACACCAGTCAGAGTTCATTCAATACATGCATCTTTCTTAATCCGGAGCATTTATATACACAGTTCCTTCTTGATGATATGTTTCACTCCACTACTCTTCTTCCTCTTATCCCTCTTCCAAACCAAAGCCAGGACTGTCCTTTCTTATTCCTTTGGTGTCAGAGTAATACCACTTCAAATTGGCCTTTCCATATGACCTATCTTATTTTGCTAGTTTCTTATTTCCACAATTTTCTATTTAATGTAACTCTAGACCATGACTGGTTATTTATCGCTATATACCTAGTGCTTAGTCCAATGTCTGGCACACTGTCATTGCCTCAATAAACTTTTGTGCTAATTGCTGGAGACACAAATGATAACATTTCACAATTCTAAGTCAGAATGGCTTTATGGCTGGGTATGTAAACTAGGGAGTCAGAGGCTTGTAGTAAATTCTGGTTTCTCTATGTTTCTGCTGGAAGAATGTAGGCAAATTAAATATCTTGATATTCTCCCATTTCGTTGAAAATCGAGGGCCTAGTCACAATTCTACCTCTGACCAGCTCTGACTCTAAAGAAGTCATGTACGTTATCAGACCTCAGTTTCTTTAACTCTATAATAACGGGCTTGGACTCAACGATCTCGAACATTCATGTGATGTTTCATATTCTGTAATCCCCTTTTTTATAGGACAGTGCAAATGGGAAAAAAATCGATAGAACAGACAGAAAGGACTTTCTTAAAATTTCTGAGAAAAATGGCACAACTATGTTTCATATTTATGACCACATAATCTTTTCAGTATTTATTCAGAAATGAAATACAGTACATGAAAATGCCAGTCATGACAACATCTCTCTTTCCAAATTTTATTGCATTTGATTGAGGAGTTGACAAGCCACACTACTTGTCAATCATCTTTCATCCTCACCTTTTGACTGCCTGGAAAAGTGTGGCAAAAAACTCATTTCAGTTCAGCTTGGGTTATTCCTTGCACCTCTTAAAGAACTAGATGGATGTGTTCTATGTGAAACAGGTGACAGTTTTTGACAACCCATCTGTGAGACAGAAAACTGAAAAAAGGGAAGTTTACTTAGAGAACTTTATTTTACATAATATTGAGTATGGAGAAAAAAAAAAAAATTCTTCCGTGCCATAAGACCTAATGTTGTATCTAGAAACCGCTACTTACTATTCAGAAAAATATTTTTAAAAATGATTTCAGGTCATCTTTCAGGTTGAAACTGAAGGCAAGAACATAGGAATCATAGACACTAGATGATCATACCAATGAAGAATATTTAAGATATTCATGTACTAATTAGTGCACAGGAAAGAATAAGCAACTTGGAACCAGGATATCTGGATATAGGGTCACTATGAGTTGGAATTAACTCAGCGGTATGGGTTTGGTTTTTTGTTGGTTTTGGTTCTGGCATGGCCACTAGCTTGCTTCTTAAAAATATGTAATATGACAGTATATGATAGCGAAGGATTATTTCTTGCACTAAGCTGTATTGACTCAAATATTTCCTGTTGGCCTAAATATATGCATCTGTTAAATATTCCAGTGCAAATAACAGAAGGCTCAACTCAAAGTGGTTTAAACAGTAGGGTTATTTGCTATTTCATATAGTATGAGATCCCGTGGTGTGGCATTTAATTGTTGCTGGATTCAGTGAGTTAAAGAAACTGAGGTCTGACAAGGTAAACCAGTTCTTCAAAGTCAGAGCCGGTCAGAGGCAGAGTCATGACTTCTGGCAGTCCACGGAATATTCAATATTCTTTAGCAACAAAAAAAAACACCATACTTCAAATACATCAGACTTGAGTCATCCTAATTCACTGTCCAGCTTTCGTGTGTGTATGAGGTAACTGAAAATACCATGCCTTGGGTCAGGTGTACCTTAGTTCCCAAGGTGACATCTTTGCTTTTTAACACTTTGCATAGGTCTTTCGCAGCAATTTAATTTTTTTACTCCTGATTCTATGGGCATTGATTGTGGATCCAAGCAAAATGAAATCCTTGACAACTTCGATATTTTCCCCGTTTATCATGATGTGGCTTATTGGTCCAGTTGTGAGGATTTGGTTTTCTTTATGTTGAGATGTAATCTATACTAAAAGCTGTAGTCTTTGATCTTCATCAGTAAGTGCTTCAAGCTCTCTTCACTTTTAGCAAGCAAGATTATGTCATCTACATATCGCAGGTTGTTAATGAGTCTTCCTCCAATCCTGATGCTGCGTTCTTTATATAGTCCAGCTTTATGTAAGTTTATGTGGCAGATAATCCTTCAGATTTCACAAATGAAATATTAATGAAAACTTATAATTATACAAGGAAATAAAGAATAGATTGTCCATCCCATTTGAAATAATCTGTTTAGTATATTATCATTTACTCCAATACTAACTCAATTTAAAGTAGAAGACTAATACATATATATTTAAATTTAGAGAAATACAAGTATAAAAGAAATTATAACACAAAGGTATTTACATAGCTGTCCCCTCAGGGTTCAAGGACCTTGTCTCAAACATAGAGATTTACCAGGAACAGGTGTCCAGTAAACGTTTAGTGAAATTGTGAGGGTTTCCATTTTGGTTTGACAATGACCTGACTTATTTTAAGTTTCCTTGGTTAAAATACACACGCACGCGCACACACACACACACACACACACACATACAAATAATAAACAGAAACCAAATTAGGTGCTTGGGTGTTTGCTTTCTGAAGTTTCTCAGGAAACCATGAAGGTATTTGGAAAAGATCCACTGCCAGCTTTGGGAAATCTGACATTGCATAACTGTGATTTAAATGCCCTTTGGAACACAATTCACTTTTTTTTTTTTTTGCCAGTTAGAAGCAACTTTTTTAAAGACTGAAACTAACAGTCAATTAGCCAGGACCTTCTTCTACCTGCTCTGGAAGGCAGCTTTTAATACTTCTATCCAGCTTCACCTCAATGTGGCTTGAGCATTTCAATTGAGTCTTTGGAACTGTTTTTATTTGTTTGTTTGTTTGAAATTCTTTTCCATTTTAGCATGGAATTCTTCGGCATAATGAATGCCAAGAATAAAAAAACCATGGGTTTTATCCTCAAGATTCAACTTTACTCTGAACCGTCTCCCACTTTTTTTTTTTTTTAGCACACCAATTGCATTTGCCCTGATTTGAATAGAAATTTTTTACCCCCTACACAGTCATTGGCAATGATTGCCTCTGCCTACCTCAGCTTTTGAGATTCAAAAATTTGTTTCAAATCAATTCCATAGAGGAGAAAAAAAGAGTCCGTGTGCTGGCAAACCTAAAGGAATTCAAGATACTAATTTAAATGTTACATATCAGATTAATCTGATTTGGGATGTGCTGTCTAGAGAAATTTATGTACGCTGGGGCAAGTAAGCCAAGGTAGGAGAGTAATAAAAGAGAAAACCAAAATCCATTGCCATCGAGTCGATTTCAACACATAGCGACCCTATAGGACAGAGTAGAACTGCCCCATAGAGTTTCCAAAGAGTGCCTGGTGGATTCGAACTGCTGACCTTTGGGTTAGCAGCCATAGCGCTTAACCACTACGCCAGCAGGGTTTCCAATAAAATAGAGAGGGGTGCTATATTCTCCCAAAGTTGGAGTGATGACTCTGCCACTCTCCTTGTCTCTCAGAAATACAGCTACAGACAGAAGCATCAATATGCGGCAAGCAGAACTCTCAGAAACCGCCTTACTCCTTCCCGAGTCTTTCTAATTCTCCTCTCTTAAGTATTAATTAGCAAATGAACCAATCCAAAACCACTTAAATGTTGGCTATTTATACACTCATGCCCATTTTGTGAAGAAAAGGGTAGGTTAAATTACTTAAAAGAAAAGTGTCACGGTGCCAACATACTTAGTTGTTTAATTTATATTTAATACGAAAAAGAAAAGAAAAACTAATTGTCTTTATGTTCCCCCTCACCACACACACTCCACACCTCATACTTTCTCCTGGCTTTGTATGGGATTATTAAAAAGGAAAGAATTTTTCTGGAAAAGCTACTGCTATAATGTGCCAATTGTTACATTAATCTGCCCCCGGCTCCCCCCCAGCTCTATCGCTTAGCAGGAATTTTGGACTTTACTCAGGAACAGCTTAGTGAGCTTGTCGGTGGACAGGATTAGTTTAATCTCCTCTCTCAAGCCTCTAAGCACTGGGAAAGGTTAAGGTGGAGGAGGAGCAGTGGTAAAACGGGGAGAGCAGGGGTGAGGGAAAGAAAGGTTGCTGATGACCTACTGCCAAGGCTTATTTTGTCCTTGAACTAAATTTGAATAGTGTGGGGAAGGGAGGAAGGGGAGGGGATAGAAGGAGTGGTGGCGAATAAGACTGGTAAACTGGGATGGGTGGTAGTGATCTCCTCAGGACTTCATTGTGCCTGGAGTGCCTCTGAGCCCTGGGGGCAACACACAAATGAGGGGGAATGAAAGAGGGGGAGGAGGAATGTAGAATGATGATTAGAATCCACAAATAAAGGACTTTGAAAAAGAAAAAAAGAATTTTTGGATATGAATGGAGTAGGGCAAGACTGTACTTACTGATTTTGGGGGACCATATCCATCATGAGGATGGTCTAGGTGGGGATCACTGGAAGATTTTCATAGGGAAAATACCAACTTTCTTCTTCCCCCTTAATCAAAACATTTGGGGAGCCTAAATAAGTTGAGCTAGATGACTTTTATGACACAAAATTTGAAAAGTATTTTATGAACTCTACTGCACAAGACAAATATAAGGACTTGTTATTTTCAGTGTTGTTGCCATATCTGGATATAATGAGAAAGATTCAGTTTCTATATTGGGGCACCATTCACACTTTTTTTTTTTTTTTCTCATTAAAATTTTAGTGTATACCACTTCCTGTCTGAAATAATACAAAGGCCAACACCAGTTGCTGTCAAGTCGGTTGCTCCTCATGATGACCCCATGTGTGTCAGAGTGGAAAGGTATGTCACAGTATTTTCATGGCTGATTTTTTTAGAAGTAGGTAAGCAGGGTTTTCTTCTGAGGCACCTCTGGGTGGACTCCAACTGCCAAACTTTTGGTTCGGAGGCAATACATTACACTTTGCTTATGTGCTCATTTTGCTGAAGATTTATATCTAAATTTGTAAACTAAGAAGTATTTTGTATTCTCTTCCTGTATATTTCTGATTTCCTCATTAATGATCAGCCCATTAGAAAAATTTATTGCATAGGTTTAAGAGACCACTTTTTAGTTAAAATCCATAAAATGGATAAACAAAAGCATATTGAATATGCGTTTGTGTACATTCTGCTCTTGAAGTTAAGTGTATTTGCTTTTTTGAGAATTTACTCTGATCAGAGATAAGTCTACAAACTATTTGCCAAATCTGCTTTATTTTTCATCTTTATTTTCAGATATTTATAAATTTCATCCATTTTTTTCCTCCAATAAATTTCTCTGGACTTGTTTAAGTTCTTAATTGTAGATTAGTTTTAATTTATTACTTTCTCTTATTTATTATTCTTGAGTTCATTCAATTGCTTTTTTAAAAATCTATTTATCTAGAAAGCATAGCTCATTAATATTTAGTGTTCTTCACAAATGTAATTATTTAAGAAATTACATTTCCTCTTCAAATTACTGCTTTAATTATATTTCACAGGTTTTTGCTATATGGTATTTTAGCTGTCGTTCAATTCTAAGTACTATTTGATCTTGATTTCTGAACTTATCTATTCGTTATTTAATTTTTTTTTTGAAATTCTAAACATACTCTCCTTTGTTTATTTTATCTTCAATGTTTTATTCCCAACTTATTTGTATAGATTTTACAAATGTGATCTCCATGATGCTTTTACAATAAAGCAGATTTCAACGAGGAGGCAAGACGGCAGCATAGCTGGTCATACAATCACACCTCCCTCCAGCAACATCAGAAGCAGACAACAGAAACATAACGTAACCAAAAATTTCAGAGGCCCGGACAGTAACTGAAGACTTGGAGAACCATAGGGAAAGCTGAATCAAGAGAAAGGTAAAATACACACGGTGGAAAAGCAGAGTTCGGCAGAATGTATACACTTGACTCGGCAGCCCAGTTTAACTCAGCCACCTTAGGGCAGAGACAAAAGGCACTTCTGAGCAGAGAGCACAGGGAGAGAGCAATGTGAAGAAAACAAATCAAGATGGAGAAATTAAGAAAACAATCCCGGAATGGAGTGACAAGATGGGTGGGTGCATATAGGGACTGGGTGCAGACCTGGAAGAGAGCAGAGCTTGGGTGTAGCATAGAGTGGAGTTCTGGGAACTCCAAGGAGTTGATACACAAGGACAGTGGTACGGACTGAACTATAGGAAATCCCAGGCAAAGAGTGGAAAGGCCGGTGCTAGTGCCACTAAGGAGGGGCAAACAGAAAACACAATGACACAGGTTTGTGCTCCCCTAACCCAAGGGAGTGCAGCAAAGTGTAACCACAGGAAATTGGTCCTGTAAACATGAATGACCCAGGGAACTCTTCTGTTGGAGATAGCTGGGTACACTCCAAAGCACAGCCATCCATTGGAGGCTAGTCCAGTCATCTATGGCAGTAGGCACCGCAGGCTGAACTCCCTACCAGAAGCCAACTGGCCTGAGGCAGGAATTCTGCCTGGGCACTCATGGCAAAAACACTGCCCAGGCAGCCTTCACCCAGCTTGACCCACCGCCTTGAAATGCACTTGCCACACGTGACATCATAAACACACCCTACCCAGCCCAATGCAGCAAGGGCAACTTCCCTGATGCTGTGGACACACCCACCCAAACTTAACCCCACAGGCACACGCACGCTCACCCAGAAGCCTGAAGTGCCTAGTCCAGGTCAGCATAGCACCTGCAACCCCACCTCTGAACCTGAGCAAGCCAGTGGCCTTGGACCTGCATGGTGACCCCATTCCTGAACTCTCACCACACCATGGCACCAGTCCAACCACTGACAGGTGCAGCAGTTGAGATCCTGCCACTGGGCCCATGCCAAGTGTGTAGTCCCACCCCTGGACCAGAGCAGCACCTAGGCTGTGACCCTGAATTGGTGCCTTACCTGCTGGGCCTGCCTCGGACTAGTGTAGCAGCCATGCCCAACCGCAGCCGAGCACTGCTGACACTTCTGCCCAGCTCTACACTATAAGGACAAACATCACACCCCATCCTGATGCTGGACACACCTAGACACGGAAACATGAGATTGAAGTAGCACAGGCCAAAGCTGTCCAGGGATAAGTATGGCTAGGACAGGCGATCCTGTGAATTCTGAGAATAATCAATGAGCTAAAAGAACAATTTAAAGAGAAGAGAAAGAAACTAATCTCCTTATCTACTAAAGCAAAACAAATAAATTTTAATGTTCAATACCAAAACAAAACAAAACTGTTGCTGTCAAGTTGATTCTGCCTCATAGTGACCCTACAGGACAGTAGACTTGCCCCATAGGTTTTCCAAGGTGCACCTGGTAGATTCGAACTGCTGACCTTCTTGTTAACAGCCACAGCTATTAACCGCTATGCCACCAGGGTTTCCTAATGCCCCATAGATAACAATTATAAAACATACAAAGAGACAGGAAAGAATTGTGCGAGCAAACAAAGCAAGGGGTCAGAAATAGTCCCCGAGGAAGAACAAATAATGGAATTGCCTGACAAAGATTTCAAAGCATTAATACTAAAAATGCTCAAAGAGATAAAGAAAACACTGAAAAATATCTAAAGAAAATCAGGAAAACAATACAAGAACAAAACAAAAATTTAAATAAAGAGATAGAAATCATAAAAAAAATTACAAATACTGGAGAATAAAAGTAAAATGACAGAAATGAACAACATCGTGGAAGGACACAGAAGTAGAATTGAAATGACAGAGGAGAGGACCAGTGAAGTTGAAGACAGCATATTTGATATTATTCAGTCTGAAAAGTAAACAGAAAAAAGAATGAAGAAAAATGAACAAAGCCTAGGAAATATGTGGGGCATCATTAAGAAGAATAATTTATGGATTATCAGAGTTCCAGAATAAGAAGAGAGGGATATAAGTCTAGAGAAAATCTTTCAACAAATAATAGCAGAAAACTTCCAAACACCCTGAAAGACGGGAATTTTCCCAATCAAGAAGTGCAACAAATTCTATGAAGGGTAAATTTTAAAAGATACTAAGGCATATCAATCACACTCTGGAGAATCAGGGACAAAGAGATAATTTTAAGAGCAGCACAAGAAAAGCAAAGTATCACATACAAGGGGGTCCCAATAAGATTAATTTCTGACTTCTCTTGAGACACCATGTGAACAAGAAGACAATGGAACAACATATTTAAACAGCTGAAAGAAAAGAACTGTCAGCCAAGAATAATATAGTCAGAAAAATTTTCATTCAAAAATGATGGCAAATCAAGACATTCCCAGATAAACAAAAATAAAGGGATTTTTTTTTTTTTTTTTGCCACCAGACCAGCCCTACAAGAAATACTAATGGAGTCCTCTAGAAAGAAAAGTAGCAACATTTAATAGCCATTCAAAGTGATACATACACAGGGGAAGGGAGGGGTACTCCATTAAAGAGAAACCATTGACAATATACGAATCAGACCTAAGGTAATTTTGGTTGATAAATATAAAGGGCATGTGCTCCATGCGTTACAAGGACATAATTATAGGGAAGAATAAAACAGAAGGGGAGATTAGGAACTAAATAAAAATAACATTAAACTAAATTTAGATTACAGGCAAACTGAGATACAAAGATGTAATTGATGACAATGTCAACAATAAAAGAGAGAATGATTAGTGTAGATGCAGAATTTTTGTATGGTAAAGAAGTTAAGGTGGTGCAAAGATAATAGCAGGATGTTTTAAATGTAAGATGTTAAATGTAATCCTCATGGTAACCACAAAGAAAGTAAATAAAACTACTCACTAAAATAAAGAAGGGGGAAAAAAAAAGACTCAGCGATCACAAAAACCACAATAATAAATAAAACAAAAAGAAAATCTATATTTAAAAATAACTCAGCACTAAGGTAAAGAGGAACAAAGAAAACATTAATCTCACAAAAAAAGGAAAATAAAATGGTAGAAGTAAATCCTCCCCTACTGATAATTACAGTGAATGTAAGTGGATGAAACACTTCAGTCAAGTGACAGAGAATGTCAGGGTGGATTTAAAAAAAAAAAAAAAAAAAAATCCCAGCCTATTCATATACTGTCTACAAGAAACACACCTTAGGCACAAATATATAAATTGGTTAAAAGTCTATGAACGGAAAAAAAAAAAATTTCAATGCAAACAGTAACCAAAAAATAGAAGGAGTAGTAATATTAATATCTGGCAAAATAGACTGAAGTCAAAAATCTACTACAAGAGACAAAAAAGTCACTACGTAATGCTTAAACGGTCAATTAACGAAGAAGATACAACAGTTGTAAATATCCATGCACCTCCTGCCAGAGTCCCAAAATTTATAAAGCAAACTCTAACAGAACTAAAAGGGGAAAAAGATCTACAATAACAGTAGGAGACTTTGACACAACACTTTCTATGATAGATTGAACAACTAAAAATAAGATCAATAAACAGAAGAATTGAATAACACTATTAACTAACTGAACCTAACAGATATATATAGAATACTCCACCCAACAGCAACTCAATGTACATTCTTCTCTAATGCACATAGGTTTAGACCATATTTTAGGACACAAATCAAAACCCGATAGATTTAAAATGATTGAAATCATACAAAACATCTTCTCTGACTCTAGTGGAATAAAGTTAGCAATAAGTAACAAGAAGAATAAGGGAAATAGATGAATATATAGAAACCAAATAACATACTACTAAAAATCAAGGGGAGGACAGCTTAAGATGGCAACTTAGTCACACACACATTGCTATCCTCATGCAACGAAGAACCAAGAAACCAAGTGAAACATATACAGAAACAAGCTGGGCACCCAGAAAAGCAACAGAAGGATAAATAATTAAATTGAACACCAAATGGAATCAGAAACTGAATGAAAACAGCAAATGAGGAGATTTATAGACTGTAGGCACCCTACCAGCCAGCCTGGCACAGCGTCACCATCTTGAGACAAAGTGAGCAGCATTCCCAGTTGAGGAGTACAGGAAGACAACTTCATGGAAGCCCAAATAGGAGACAAGAGATACTATGTAGACAAACCTGGAGCAAAGGAAGGTGAGCAGAATTCGAACTGGATCTAAGGAGGGAAAGTGTAGGAAGGTGGGTGAGAGACCTAGGAACCCAGGTGACCATAGCAGGGAGGGAGCTATAAAATAGGAACAGAACTACTCACCAGTGGTGGTCCCTGATCGTTTGGGTGGGTGGTGCTGGTAGAGTGGAGGATCCTTGGAGTAGTGGCTAGAGATCCCCCACCCGACTGGACTCTGGACAGCCCCCCACTCTTGCATTTTGTTGAGGCTTGGTCCTGATTGCCGGCTGCACTCTGTGGGGACACGGTCCCCTTCATGCCCCACTCCTGGCAACCAGTGGTGAGCCTTCCCCCCCAACCCCCAACCTGGGCATGCATACTCCTGTGTCAGTGGACCTGCACCTGGAGGTTCATGACCACCCCCACCCATTCCCATGCAGCCACACCCACCAGCAATCTACACCACATGCTCACACACTCTTGAACCTGCAACCAGAGGCTTGTGTTTGCTTGCTCTGACCACCCCTGCACAACTCTACCCACCTGATGACCAGTGGTGTGAGTTCCCAATTCACCCACCTGACATCTGATGACTCGTGCACCCTTGCCCAATCACGCGGCAACCAGTGGTGCACACACACCACCCAATCCAGTGACCAGCGAGAATGCTTCTTGTACCCATACCCAGGTGATGGGCTGGACAAACACATCACCTTACCAGCAATGTATACTAGTGCAATAGTACATATCGCACACCCAGTACATTCCTGCAGGCCATTTGCACTTTCACTGAAACCCCTTAATACCTCACCATGTACTGAAACACCAATTTGTACACACACAGCAGGCCTACCCCTGTTCATTTGGATAGTATTCCCTCACAGTGGATATGGAGACATCCTGCCCTGACCTCCAGAGAACGTACCAACTGCTAGCACCAAACTTAATGCTTCAGAGACAGCAGAAAATAACAAATCATATGAAGAAACAGAATAAGATGACTCAAACAAGTGAGCAAAATAAAGGGGTAGAAAACCTTTCTGAGGAAGAAATGATAATAGAACTACCTGACAAGGAATTCAAAAGACATATATAGGAACCTCAAAGAGATGAGGAAAACACAGACAAAATCCTAGAAGAATTCAGGAAAACAATGCAAAAACAAAATGACAAAATAAAGACAAGTAGAAACCATACAAAAACAACTACTAGAAATCCAGAAGATTAACAATAAAATATCAGAAATAAATAACTCAATAGAAGAACTCAGAAGTAGAATTAAATTAATGGAAGAAAAAAGTAGAGAAATAGAGGACAAATCCCTTGACACTAATTTGTTTGAGAAACGATCAGAAAAATGAATGAAGAAAATTGAAGAAAGCCTAAGAGTTATGTGGGACCCTATCAAGAGGAATATTTTAAGCGTAATGAATTGCAGACAGGTGAAGAAAAAAAAAATCATAGAATTGTTCAAGATTTATTGGCAGAAAACTTCCCTAATATCATGAAAGATGAAAAAGTTTCCATCCAAGAATCTCAATGAACCACATATAGGATAGACCCCAAAAGAAAGTCACCAAGACATATCATAATTAAACTTTCCAAAACGAAGGCAAAGAAAGCATTCTGACAGCAACTCATGAAAAAAGAAATAATACCTACAAAGGGGCACCGATAAGACTAAGCTCTGATTCTCGGCAGAAACCATGCAGCAAGAAGGCAAGCAATGGGATGACATAAAAGCTCTGATGGAAAAGAATTGCCAACCAAGAATCACATATCCAGTAAAATTGTCTTTCAAATATGATAGCAAATCTAGGACACTCCCAGACATAAAGAAATTAAAGGAAATTTGTAAAAACCAGACCAACCTTACAAGAAATATTAAAGGAAGTCCTTTGGACAGACCACCACCAACATCAGACAACTGAGAGGAAGACACACAACAACATCACCCAGATACCAATCCAGATAAAGAATTCTCAAAAGCAAAATAAGGGTACAAAGCTGAAAACAGGGAACCAGAGGTGTCAATCTGTAAATGATGTCAACTTCAATACAAAAAGGGGGAATAAATGGTGTAGTTATAGAACTTCTATATGGAGAGAAAATTAAGGCAATGTCAAGTTATAACAATTTAAACTTATGAAGAGAATGGTAAATTTCAGAGTAACCACAATTAAAATTATAAATCCATTCACCAAAATAAAGAAGAAGATAATCAAAAAGACTCAGGAAACATAAAACCAACAGTGAAGGAAATGAAAAGAAAATCCATAAACAAAAAGAACTCAGCAGAGAAAACTAAGCAGAACAAAGAAACAATTAATACCATAATACAAAGCATAATAAAATGGCAGCAGTAAATTCACACCTATCAATAGTTACACTGAATGTAAATGGTACAGAGATATGTAAGAGTGGATTAAAAACATGACCCATCAATATATTGCCTACAAGAGACACACCTCAGACAGAAATGGATAAACAGGTTAAAAATCAAAGGATGGAAAAAATATCATGCAAACAGTAACCAAAAGAGAGCAGGAATGGTAATAATAATCTCTGATAAAATAGACTTTAAGTCAAAATCCACTATCAGAGACAAGGAAGGGCATTATATAATGATTCAAGGATTAATCAACCAAGAGGACATAATCATAATATATATTTATGTACCCAATGACAGAGTCCAAAGTACGTAAAACTAACTCTAACATATTGAAAAGAGAAATAGCTCTACAATGTGTGGCACTTTACCACACTACTTTAGATGATGCACAGAACGAATAGAAAGAAACTCAACAAAGATAAATAACACAATCAACCAACTGGACTTCTCAGACACATATAGAACATACCACTCAACAGCAGCACAGCGAGTGTTCTCCAGTGCACAGGGATCGTTCTCCAACATAGATCACTTTCCTGATAACTAAAGATTTGAAGGCATTTTCATGGGCTTATCAGGCATTTGTATATCTCATTTTCTGAAGTGACCGTTGAAGTATTTTACCCATTGCTTAGATGGGTTTTATGTCAGTTTGTTATCCATTTGTAGGAATTTACTATATATTTCAATACAAGTAGGATAATGTGTATTGCGACTATTTTTCCCAATCTTTCTCTTGAGTTTTTCTCACTCTTAATAATGTATTTGATGAACCACAGTTTTCAATTTTAACAAAGACTAATTTATTGGTAGTTTATGGTTCCCAAAACCAAGCCCGTTACCGTCGAGTCAATTCCGACTCATAAAGACTCTATAAGACAGAGTTAGACTGCCCCATAAAGAGGGCCTGCTGAGATGCAAACTGCCAATGTTTTGCTTAGCAGCCGTAGTTCTTAACCACTACGTTACCAAGTTTTAGTGTTTAATTAATCTGTTTAAGAATTATTTGACTACTCCAAAGACATGGGGTTTTCTGCTATGTTCTCTGATAGAAACTTTTTCTTTGTTACTGTTTTACTGTTAACTTTTAGATGTACAGTTCTTCTAAAATTGAATATTGAGTATAGTGGAGACCAATATTTAGATATTTTAAAAATACATATATTCAATTGAATCAGAACCATTTATGGAAAAGACCATTTCTCCTCCTCTGCTTTGCAGTATTATTTTCATCATAGACCAAATATTAATATATGTGTGGATCTGTTAAGTCTTGTTTTTGGTACAGTAAGTACTTCAGTTTTGTTTTGTGTAATTATTTCCTTTGCTATTTTGATCATTTGCATTTCCATACATATTTTAGAAATGCTTTTCAATTTATAGAATAAGAGAAGAAAGCAAATTTCTTCGGATTTTTCTTGGGATTGCATTAAATCTACAGATGAATTTGGATAGAAATGACATCTTGACAATACTGAGTCTTCTTATTCATAAGGCATAGCCTTCCAGTCCGTTAGATCTTCCTTAATTTCTCTCAATAATGGATCGTAGTATATAACCTTAAATATTTTCTTATATTAAACATGTTTTATTCAGCCTTCCACTGTAGCCCACTGACATATTTTAGTTCTCCCTTTTAATAGCTCCATTCAGGTTATTACTAAATGTGGAACAGGACGGAAGTAAGCACAGATCCCTAGGTACATAACTAAGGCTTCCTCCAGGTTAACGTGAGGATTCAATAGTGACTCTGTGGAAATGTTCACTCAATTAATTATGAATCTATCTACATGAATTTTTGTGTAGTCCTTATTTCTCCAACTTGTCTCAAGCAGTACCAAAAAGAATCGGTCGATGTTCAATCATTTCAGGAGATAGCATATGGTCGAGAACCAATGATATTGAAGGAAGAAGCCCCAGCTACACTGAAGGCATTGGTGAAAAATAAGGCTCCAGGAATTGATGGAATATCATTTGAGATGTTTAAACAAATGGATGCAGCACCGAAAGTGCTCACTCATCTATGCCAAGAAATTTGGAAGACAGCTAGCTATCTGGCCAACCGACTAGAAGAGATCCATATTTGTGCTCATTCCAAAGAAAGGTGATCCAACAGAATGTGGCAATTACTGATCAATAAGATAATGTGAAAGCGGTTGCAGCAGTACCTTGACAGGGACCTGCCAGAAATTCAAGCCAGATTCAGAAGAGGATGTGGAAAGAGGGATATCATGGCTGATGTCAGATGGGCCATAGCTGAAAGTGGAGAATATGACAGATGTTTACCTGTGTTTTATTGACTATGAAAAGCCATTCGACTGTGTGGATCATAACAAATTATGGATACCATTGCAAAGAGTAGGAATTCTAGAACACTTAATTGTGCTCATGAGAAACCTGTACTTAGACCAAGAGGCAGTCATTCAAATAGAACAAGGGAATATGGCAGAGTTTAAAGTCAGGAAAGGTCTACATCAGGGTTGTATCCTTTCACCATACTTATTCAATGTGTATGCTAAGAAAATAATCTGAGAAGCTGGACTATATGAAGAACAGGGCATCAGCATTGGAGGAAGACTCATTAACAACCTGCTATATGGAGATGACACAACCTTGCTTGCTGAAAGCAAAGAGGACTTGAAGCATTTGCTGATGAAGATCAAAGACGACAGCCTTCCATATGGATTGCATCTCAACATAAGAAAACGAAAATCCACACAACTGAATCAATAAGTGTCATCACGATAAATGGAGAAAAGATTGAAGTTGTCCAGGATTTCATTTTACTGGGATCCATAACCAATGCCCATGAAAGGAGCAGTCAAGAAATCAAGCGACACATTGCATTGGGCAAATCTGCTGCAAAAGGTCTCTTTGAAGTGTTAAAAAGCAAAGATGTCACTTTGAGGACTAAGATGCACCTGACCCAAGCCATGGTATTTTCAATCACCTAATATGAATGCAAAAGCTGGACAATGAATAAGGAAGACTGAAGGAGAATTGAAGCCTTTGAATCACGGGGTTGGTGAAGAATATGGAATATACACATGGAATACCAACTGCCAGAAGAAAAAACATATGTCTTGGAAGAAGTACAACCAACGCAATGTTGACAACCAGTCTCACAAAACAATTTGTGTATTGGCTGTTTAATGAGAAGATAATTGCCCCTGCAAATTTTCACCTAAATCACGCACACACACACACACACAAAAGAAGTACAGTCAGAGTTCTCCTTAGAGGTGAGGATGATAAGACTTCATCTCATGTATTTCGGACATGTTATCAGGAGGAACCAGCCCCTGGAGAAGGACATCATGCTTGGTAAAGTAGAAGATTAGTGAAAAAGAGGAAGACCCTCAACGAGATGGATTGATGCAGTGGCTGCAACAATGGGCCCAAGCATAGTAGTGATTGTAAGAATAGTGCAGGACTTGGTGGTATTTCATTCTGTTGTACATAGGGTCACTGTGAGTCAGAACTGACTCGACAGACCCAACAACAACAACAAATGCACACTTATGAGGAGCCCTGGTGGCGCAGGGGTTAAGTGCTCTGGTGCTAATTGAAAGGTAAGTAGTTCGAACTCACCAGTCTCTTGGCGGGAGAAAGGTATGAAAGTCTCCTACCATAAAGATGTACAGCCTGGAAACCTTATGGGGCAGCTCTGTTCTATCCTGTCAGGTCACCGAAAGCTGGAATCGACTCTAGGGCAGTGGGTTTGGGTTTTTGGTCCTCTGGAATCTGCTCCAAGGAGCCCTGGTGGTGCAGTGGTTAAAGCACTAGGCTGCTAACCGAAAGGTTAGCATGCAGCCTGGTTAACTCTCACTTGTCCTGATTCCCTGGCACAGAGGCCAAATCCTCAGCTAAAAATATTCCTGGTTTTCCAGGTTTCTTAGCTAGGTACATATTTTTGTGATTATAACTTGTTATTTGGGGGAAATTTATGATTTAGAACCAGTCCTCAAGGAAATTCTGTGGCTTCCCTAGTGTATATATGTATATACATACATACATACACATCATATATATATATATATATATAAAATACATTCTCTTAGTTGTTTACCTCCTTGCATGTTTCTTCATTATCTCCTTGGATTCTAAAACTAAAGTGTTATTTATTTGTCAGATTTGTTGAATTGATTGGGAGGAAAGCCTTGCAAAAAATTCTAGGAAGTGTCCAAAATTATAGATTGTATCTACCAGTCATTCTTGGTAACAGAGTTCTTTTGAATTTAAATATACTCCTGCAATCTCTTTTAATGTTCATTCTCTCTCACTCTCTTCTCTCTAATCTGGCTGGAAAATAAGAAATGCTTATAGAACAAGCAAAAGTTTAATCGTTTTGATCCTGTTCAGAGTCGTGTAGAAGAGTGTAAGGACCCAAGAAAAGACACATTCTAGCTCCAAGCATAACAAAACGTCTAGGTGGTTTGTCAATGCGCAGTGAAATCCCCCTCTGAATAGAAACATTAAACATTCTTCCCACTGTGCCTTTAAAAAGCCCCTTGTGTGCTAGTCTGGATTCTGCTGCCAGGCCTAGCTGGGACATTCCTCATCTCTTACCACTGAGATTCTCTAAATGTCTGTCAGCCAGTTGCAAAGCTTGCTGAATAGGTCAGCATTACCTCATGCTCTCAGAAAAGGTGGCAAAAACAAGCTGGTTGTCTGTTCCCTCCGCTGATTATTTATTTTAGGCAAATAGGAGCCCTTGGGTTTGAGATGCAGCCCTGGTGGTAACTAGAACACAGAAGAATAGCTTCAAGGAGGTGAAGGGTTGTGAAGGGGAGGGATTGGCAGCCAGTTCTTTCTGGGGAAAGCTTGAAGAGATGGGGCGTGGGGGGAAGCAGGGGGAGAAACGTGAGTTAAAAGAACATTCCAAGTGTGCGTCTGGGATCCTTTAACGGAGGCAGAATACTGACTAGTTGAGCAAATGAAGTCCTTTCAGGGGCATCCAGATAAATAGTTGGTTTGCATTTCGGCAGAAAACACCATGATTTCTGGCTCTTCAGAGGACGGTTTAGAGAACATAGATGACAATTCCTCCTCTGCAACCTGAACATATGCAGGAGTTAAGAAGTGTACAGAAAGTGAGGGAGAAGTACTACTCACTTTTTCTTTTTCCAAAAAAAAAAAGGTATATTTGATGAGTATAATTTTTTTAAATACTAAAGTTATGAAATGTTGAATGAAATATGTATTCACCCACTGTAGAAAGCATCCACCCTCCATTGTGCAGAAAAAAAAAAAAATTTTTTTTTAAAGGTGTGGTAAAAAGGAAAATAAGGTCTACCGTGGAGAAGATTCGGCCTTTCTCAGGTACAGGATCGCAGTCCTAGCCATAAGCAAACTGTGGAGGCTGCGGGTATGGAAGCTCAGTCAGTGTCAGGGTTTGGATATTTTATTGTAATGAGAACTTCCTTCAATAATCAGAATCTGAACAATCTGAGTTAGAAGTCCCTTCAATAATCTGAAAAAAGAACCAGAGTGAAAGGCGACACTTGTGTGTTTGCAAAGAAATGTCCCTCTCATCAAACTAGAAAGATGACAGAGAGATACAAACAGGTTCACTCTGACCCCGATCAAAATCACAGAAAAAAGAACATTTCTACCTTAACATATGCAGGTTTAGTATGCAAAAATTTCACTGTTAGTTTTGAAAGACAACACTTATATGTATTACAGTTATTAGACTCTAAATTAAAAGGGATGATAGGCCTCATTCCTTGAGTAAGACTTTGGTTTATATTATTAAAACTTTGGAAGGGTGATTTTTTTTTCCTCCTTATATTCTTATAGCCTGTGAGATAAAGCATTCTATGATATTTAGAGCTTGAATTAAACAGACGTGCCTGTTGAAGTTGCAGACCCATTCGTATGAATAAAAACAGGTTTTGATGTAAAGAATGAAAAAGAGAGCAGGAGAAAGACAAAGAGGGAGAGAGGAACATACATATAAACACACACATATACACTGATTTATATACACATAAGCTGTAGAATGAAGACAAATACACATAAAACATACATATATTTAAGTATAGAAATACATATCAGTATTTCATGGATCCCCCCCCTTGGATCTGTCAGTTTGTTGTACTGTGGGGGCTTGCGTGTTGCTCGAAGCTATATCGCTGGTATTCAAATAATAGTAGGGTCACCCATAGAGGACAGGTTTCAGCTGAGCTTCCAAGACTAAGACAGACTAGGAAGAAGACCTGGTGGTCTACTTCTGAAAAAAAAAAAAAGCCAGTGAAAACTTTATTAATAGCAGCAGAACATTGCCTAATACGGTGCCGGGAGATGAGCACCTCAGGTTGGAAGGCACACAAAAGACGACTGGGGAAGAGCTGCCTCCTCAGAGTCGACCTCAATGGCACGGATGGAGTCAAGCTTTTGTCATTTGCTTTGTTTGTTAATGTGGCACAATACAAAATGAGAAGAAATAGGTGCAAACATCCATTAATAATCAGAATGTGGAATGTACGAAATATGAATCTAGGAAAATTGGAAATCGTCTGTTTTAGTTATCTAGTGCTGCTACGACAGAAATACCACAATGTCTTTAACAAAGACAAGTTTATTTTCTCACAGTCCAGTAGGCTACAAGTCCGAATTCAGGTCGCTGGCTTCAGGGGAAGGTTTCCTCTCTCTGTTGGCTCTGGGGGAAGTTCCTTGTCATCAGTCTTTCCTTTGGGAGCATCTCAGCACAGGAACCTCAGGTCCAAAGGACATGCTCTGCTCCTGGCACTGCTTTCTTGGTAGTATGAGGTCCCCCTGGCTCTCTGCTGGCTTCCCTCTTTTATTTCTCAAAAGTTGTTGTTGCTGTTAGGTACCGTCGAGTTGGCTCCGACTCATAGCGACCCTATGCACAACAGAATGAAACACTGCCTGGTCTTGAGCCATCCTTACAATAGTTGTTATGCTTGAGCTCATTGTTGCAGCCACTGTGTCAATGCACCTCATTGAGGGTCTTCCTCTTTTCCACTGACTCTGTACTCTGCCAAGCATGATGTCCTTCTCCAGGAACTGATCCCTCCTGACAACATGTCCAAAGTATGTAAGATGCAGTCTTGCCATCCTTGCCTCTTAGAAGCATTCTGGCTGTAATTCTTCTAAGACAGATTTGTTCATTCCTTTGGCAGTCCATGGTATATTCAATACTCTTCGCCAACATCACAGTCCAAAGGCGTCAGTTCTTCTTCAGTCTTCCTTATTCATTGCCCAGCTTTCACATGCATATGATGCGATTGAAAATACCACGGCTTGGGTCAGGCACACCTTCATCTTCAAGGTGACATCTTTGCTCTTCAACACTTTAAAGAGGTTCTTTTTAGCAGATTTATCCAATGCAATGTGTCTTTTGATTTCTTGACTGCTGCTTCCATGGCTGTTGATTGTGGATCCAAGTAAAATGAAATCCTTGACAACTTCAATCTTTTCACTGTTTATCATGATATTGCTCATTGGTCCAGTTGTGAGGATTTTTGTTTAGGATGGCTTAAGAGACTATCTAATCTTGTAGATCTCATTAATATAACTGCCACTAATCCATCTTATTACATCATAGTGATAGGATTTACAGCACATAGGGAAATCACATCACATGACAAAATGGTAGATAATCATACAATACTGGGAATCATGACCTAGCCAAGTTGACAGATATTTCGGGGGGACATAATTCAATCCATGACATCATCAAAAATGAAATGGAACATATAAAGATCAATATCCTAGTTGTTAGTGAGCTGAAATGGACTGGTATTGACCATTTTGAATCAGACAATTACATGGTCTACTATGCCAGGAATGACAAATTGAGGAGGAATGGTGTCACATTCATTGTAAACAAGAACATTTCAAAATCTATCCTGAAACACATTGTCAGTGATAGGATAATATCCATATGCCTACAAGGAAGACCAGTTAATACGACTATTATTCAAATTTACACACCAACCACTAAGGCCAAAGATGAAGAGACTGAAGGTTTTTACCAACTTCTGTAGCCTGAAACTGATCAAACATACAATCACAGTGCATTGATAATTACTGGCAATTGGAATAGGAAAATTAGAAACAAAGAAGAAGAACTGGTTTTTTGAAAATATGGCCTTGGTGACAGAAATGATGTGGGAAATCACTTCATAGAATTTTGCAAGACCAACGACTTATTCATTACAAATACATTTTTTCAACAACATAAATGGCAACTATACACGTGAACATCACCAGATGGAATACACAGGAATCAAATGGACTACATCTGTGGAAAAAGATGATGGGAAAGCTCAACGTCATCAGTCAGAACAAAGCCAGGGGCCAACTTTGGAAGAGACCATCAATTGCTCATATGCAAGTTCAAGTTGAAAAAAATTAGAGCAAATCGGCAAGAGCCAAAGTACAGCCTCGAGTATATCCCACCTGAATTCAGAGACCATCTCAAGAATATATTTGACTTATTGAACATTAATGACCAAAGACCAGACTTGTGGGATGACATCAAGAGCATATTACATGAAGAAAGCAAAAGGTTATTAAAAAGACAAAAGAGAAAAAAAAGACTGAGGCGGAGCCAAGATGGCGGACTAGGCAGACGCTACCTCGGATCCCTCTTACAACAAAGACACGGAAAAACAAGTGAATCGATCACATACATAACAATCTACGAACCCTGAACAACAAACACAGATTTAGAGACGGAGAACGAACTAATACGGGGAAGCAGCGATTGTTTCCAGAGCCTGGAGCCAGCATACCAGTCAGGTACGGCACAAGCACAGAGACCTGCTCCACCCCCCTGAACTAACCCCGGGAGGGGGACTAGCCGGTTCCACGGGCAGCGTGGGACGCAGCCGTTAGGAGAAGTCCCCGGGAGGCAGTGACTGATCTTGGAGCAGAAAGAGCAGCACCCGAGCCGGGGAACCGTCCCACAGGGATTTGGACTGCACGCAGGTACGCCATAAACACGGAGAGTTGCTCCACCCCCTGAACTAACCCCGGGAAGGTGACCATCCGGGTCGCGCGGGCGGCGTGGGACGCAGCCGGTAGGAGAAGTCCCCGGGAGGCAGCGACTGGTATTGGAGCGGGGAGAACAGCGTTCCAGCCGGGACACTCGGTCGCGGCACAAGCACGGGGAGCTACTCCACCCATCTGAACTAACCCCGGGAGGGGGCCCACCTGGTTCACGGGGACGGCACGGCCACGCGGCTGGAGGGACGAGAAGTCCCCGGGAGGCAGCGACTGATTTTGGAGTCGAGAGTGCACCGTCCCAGTAGGGGAGCCTTGACGCTGGGCGTGGGGCTGGAAGCGGAGGATCTGACCGTGACTCCAGCGGGCCAGACCCCCCGGGGGCAATCTCCACACAGACAGCACACATAGGCGACGCGCCCGCGGGAATCTCAGATATAATAGTCTTTCCAAGCAAGACAAGCAACTCTGGCTATATTCTGAAGTGCTACTCTCCTATCTCTCTGTTCCCTCCCCCACCCTCCCCAGGCGGCTTCATTAACATCTGAATAGCCTGAGCCAGAGGGAGAACTCTGATAGGGATCTGACTGCAGTTTTTTTTTTAGCGGATTTTCTGGAAAAACTAGTTTCCCAGTGATGGCTCGGAGACAACAATCCATATCAAACCACTTAAAGAAGCAGACCGTGACAGCTTCTCCAACTCCCCAAACAAAAGAATCAAAATCTTTCCCAAATGAAGATACAATTTTGGAATTATCAGATACAGAATATAAAAAACTAATTTACAGAATGCTTAATGATATCACAAATGAAATTAGGATATCTGCAGAAAAAGCCAAGGAACACACTGATAAAACTGTTGAAGAACTCAAAAAGATTATTCAAGAACATACTGGAAAAATTAATAAGTTGCAAGAATCCATAGAGAGACAACATGTAGAAATCCAAAAGATTAACAATAAAATAACAGAATTAGACAACACACTAGGAAGTCAGAGGAGCAGACTCGAGCAATTAGAATGCAGACTGGGACATCTGGAGGACCAGGGAATCAACACCAACATAGCTGAAAAAAAATCAGATAAAAGAATTAAAAAAAATGAAGAAACCCTAAGAATTATGTGGGACTCTATCAAGAAGGATAACCTGCGGGTGATTGGAGTCCCAGAACAGGGAGGGGGGACAGAAAACACAGAGAAAATAGTTGAAGAACTTCTGACAGAAAACTTCCCTGACATCATGAAAGACGAAAGGATATCTATCCAAGATGCTCATCGAACCCCATTTAAGATTGATCCAAAAAGAAAAACACCAAGACATATTATCATCAAACTCACCAAAACCAAAGATAAACAGAAAATTTTAAAAGCAGCCAGGGAGAAAAGAAAGGTTTCCTTCAAGGGAGAATCAATAAGAATATGTTCTGACTACTCAGCAGAAACCATGCAGGCAAGAAGGGAATGGGACGACATATACAGAACACTGAAGGAGAAGAACTGCCAACCAAGGATCATATATCCAGCAAAACTCTCTCTGAAATATGAAGGCGAAATTAAGATATTTACAGACAAACACAAGTTTAGAGAATTTGCAAAAACCAAACCAAAGCTACAAGAAATACTAAAGGATATTGTTTGGTCAGGGAACCAATAATATCAGATATCAGCACAACACAAGGTCACAAAACAGAACGTCCTGATATCAACTCAAATAGGGAAATCACAAAAACAAACAAATTAAGATTAATTAAAAAAAAATACACATAACAGGGAATCATGGAAGTCAATAGGTAAAAGATCACAATAATCAAAAAGAGGGACTAAATACAGGAGGCATTGAACTGCCATATGGAGAGTGATACAAGGCGATATAGAACAATACAAGTTAGGTTTTTACTTAGAAAAATAGGGGTATATAATGAGGTAACCACAAAAAGGTATAACAACTCTATAACTCAAGACAAAAACCAAGAAAAACGTAACGACTCAACTAACATAAAGTCAAACACTATGAAAGTGAGGATCTCACAATTTACTAAGAAAAACGCCTCAGCACAAAAAAGTATGTGGAAAAATGAAATTGTCAACAACACACATAAAAAGGCATCAAAATGACAGCACTAAAAACTTATTTATCTATAATTACCCTGAATGTAAATGGACTAAATGCACCAATAAAGAGACAGAGAGTCACAGACTGGATAAAGAAACACGATCCATCTATATGCTGCCTACAAGAGACACACCTTAGACTTAGAGACACAAACAAACTAAAACTCAAAGGATGGAAAAAAGTATATCAAGCAAACAATAAGCAAAAAAGAAGAGGAGTAGCAATATTAATTTCTGACAAAATAGACTTTAGACTTAAATCCACCACAAAGGATAAAGAAGGACACTATATAATGATAAAAGGGACAATTGATCAGGAAGACATAACCATATTAAATATTTACGCACCCAATGACAGGGCTGCAAGATATATAAATCAAATTTTAACAGAACTGAAAAGCGAGATAGATACCTCCACAATTATAGTAGGAGACTTCAACACACCCCTTTCGGAGAAGGACAGGACATCCAGTAAGAAGCTCAACAGAGACACGGAAGATCTAATTACAACAATCAACCAACTTGACCTCATTGACTTATACAGAACTCTCCACCCAACTGCTGCAAAATATACTTTTTTTTCTAGCGCACATGGAACATTCTCTAGAATAGACCACATATTAGGTCATAAAACAAACCTTTGCAGAGTCCAAAACATCGAAATATTACAAAGCATCTTCTCAGACCACAAGGCAATAAAACTAGAGATCAATAACAGAAGAACGAGGGAAAAGAAATCAAATACTTGGAAAATGAACAATACCCTCCTGAAAAAAGACTGGGTTATAGAAGACATCAAGGAGGGAATAAGGAAATTCATAGACAGCAACGAGAATGAAAATACTTCCTATCAAAACCTCTGGGACACAGCAAAAGCAGTGCTCAGAGGTCAATTTATATCAATAAATGCACACATACAAAAAGAAGAAAGAGCCAAAATCAGAGAACTGTCCCTACAACTTGAACAAATAGAAAGTGAGCAACAAAAGAATCCATCAGGCACCAGAAGAAAACAAATAATAAAAATTAGAGCTGAACTAAATGAATTAGAGAACAGAAAAACAATTGAAAGAATTAACAAAGCCAAAAGCTGGTTCTTTGAAAAAATTAACAAAATTGATAAACCATTGGCTAGACTGACTAAAGAAATACAGGAAAGGAAACAAATAACCCGAATAAGAAATGAGAAGGACCACATCACAACAGAACCAAATGAAATTAAAAGAATCATTTCAGATTATTATGAAAAATTGTACTCTAACAAATTTGAAAACCTAGAAGAAATGGATGAATTCCTTGAAAAACACTACCTACCTAAACTAACACATTCAGAAGCAGAACAACTAAATAGACCCATAACAAAAAAAGAGATTGAAACGGTAATCAAAAAACTCCCAACAAAAAAAAGTCCTGGCCCGGACGGCTTCACTGCAGAGTTCTACCAAATTTTCAGAGAAGAGTTAACACCACTACTACTAAAGGTATTCCAAAGCATAGAAAATGACGGAATACTACCCAACTCATTCTATGAAGCCACCATCTCCCTGATACCAAAACCAGGTAAAGACATTACAAAAAAAGAAAATTATAGACCTATATCCCTCATGAACATTGATGCAAAAATCCTCAACAAAATTCTAGCCAATAGAATCCAACAACACATCAAAAAAATAATTCACCCTGATCAAGTGGGATTTATACCAGGTATGCAAGGCTGGTTTAATATCAGAAAAACCATTAATGTAATCCATCACATAAATAAAACAAAAGACAAAAACCACATGATCTTATCAATTGATGCAGAAAAGGCATTTGACAAAGTCCAACACCCATTTATGATAAAAACTCTTACCAAAATAGGAATTGAAGGAAAATTCCTCAACATAATAAAGGGCATCTATGCAAAGCCAACAGCCAATATCACTCTAAATGGAGAGAACCTGAAAGCATTTCCCTTGAGAACGGGAACCAGACAAGGATGCCCTTTATCACCGCTCTTATTCAACATCGTGTTGGAAGTCTTAGCCAGGGCAATCAGGCTAGACAAAGAAATAAAAGGTATCCGGATTGGCAAGGAAGAAGTAAAGTTATCACTATTTGCAGATGACATGATTATATACACAGAAAACCCTAAGGAATCCTCCAGAAAACTACTGAAACTAATAGAAGAGTTTGGCAGAGTCTCAGGTTATAAAATAAACATACAAAAATCACTTGGATTCCTCTACATCAACAAAAAGAACACCGAAGAGGAAATAACCAAATCAATACCATTCACGGTAGCCCCCAAGAAGATAAGATACTTAGGAATAAATCTTACCAAGGATGTAAAAGACCTATACAAAGAAAACTACAAAGCTCTACTACAAGAAATTCAAAAGGACATACTTAAGTGGAAAAACATACCTTGCTCATGGATAGGAAGACTTAACATAGTAAAAATGTCTATACTACCAAAAGCCATCTATACATTTAACGCACTTCCGATCCAAATTCCAATGTCATATTTTAAGGGGATAGAGAAACAAATCACCAATTTCATATGGAAGGGAAAAAAGCCCCGGATAAGCAAAGCACTACTGAAAAAGAAGAAGAAAGTGGGAGGCCTCACCTTACCTGACTTCAGAACCTATTATACAGCCACAGTAGTCAAAACAGCCTGGTATTGGTACAACAACAGACACATAGACCAATGGAACAGAATTGAGAACCCAGACATAGATCCATCCACGTATGAGCAGCTGATATTTGACAAAGGACCAGTGTCAATTAACTGGGGAAAAGACAGCCTTTTTAACAAATGGTGCGGGCATAACTGGATATCCATTTGCAAAAAAATGAAACAGGACCCATACCTCACACCATGCACAAAAACTAACTCCAAGTGGATCAAAGACCTAAACATAAAGACTAAAACGATAAAGATCATGGAAGAAAAAATTGGGACAACCCTAGGAGCCCTAATACAAGGTATAAACAGAATACAAAACATTACCAAAAATGATGAAGAGAAACCCGATAACTGGGAGCTCCTAAAAATCAAACACCTATGCTCATCTAAAGACTTCACCAAAAGAGTAAAAAGACCACCTACAGATTGGGAAAGAATTTTCAGCTATGACATCTCCGACCAGCGCCTGATCTCTAAAATCTACATGATTCTGTCAAAACTCAACCACAAAAAGACAAACAACCCAATCAAGAAGTGGGCAAAGGATATGAACACACATTTCTCTAAAGAAGATATTCAGGCAGCCAACAGATACATGAGAAAATGCTCTCGATCATTAGCCATTAGAGAAATGCAAATTAAAACTACGATGAGATTCCATCTCACACCAGCAAGGCTGGCATTAATCCAAAAAACACAAAATAATAAATGTTGGAGAGGCTGCGGAGAGATTGGAACTCTCATACACTGCTGGTGGGAATGTAAAATGGTACAACCACTTTGGAAATCTATCTGGCGTTATCTTAAACAGTTAGAAATAGAACTACCATACAACCCAGAAATCCCACTCCTCGGAATATACCCTAGAGATACAAGAGCCTTCATACAAACAGATATATGCACACCCATGTTTATTGCAGCTCTGTTTACAATAGCAAAAAGTTGGAAGCAACCAAGGTGTCCATCAACGGATGAATGGGTAAATAAATTGTGGTATATTCACACAATGGAATACTACGCATCGATAAAGAACAGTGACGAATCTCTGAAACATTTCATAACATGGAGGAACCTGGAAGGCATTATGCTGAGTGAAATGAGTCAGAGGCAAAAGGACAAATACTGTATAAGACCACTATTATAAGATCTTGAGAAATAGTAAACCTGAGAAGAACACATACTTTTGTGGTTACGAGGGGGGGAGGGAGGGAGGGTGGGAGAGGGTTTTTTATTGATTAATCAGTAGATAAGAACTGCTTTAGGTGAAGGGAAAGACAACACTCAATACATGGAAGGTCAGCTCAATTGGACTGGACCAAAAGCAAAGAAGTTTCCGGGATAAAATGAATGCTTCAAAGCTCAGCGGAGCAAGCGCGGGGGTCTGGGGAACATGGTTTGCGGGGACTTCTAAGTCAATTGGCAAAATAATTCTATTATGAAATCATTCTGCATCCCACTTTGAAATGTGGCGTCTGGGGTCTTAAATGCTAACAAGCAGCCATCTAAGATGCAGCAATTGGTCTCAACCCACCTGGAGCAAAGGAAAATGAAGAACACCAAGTCCACATGACAACTAAGAGCCCAAGAGACAGAAAGGGCCACATGAACCAGAGACCTACATCATCCTGAGACCAGAAGAACTAGTTGGTGCCCGGCCACAATCGATGACTGCCCTGACAGGGAGCTCAGCAGAGGACCCCTGAGGGAGCAGGAGAGCAGTGGGATGCAGACCCCAAATTCTCATAAGAAGACCAAACTTAATGGTCTGACTGAGACTGGAGGAATCCCGGCGGTCATGCTCTCCAGACCTCCTGTTGACACAGGACAGGAACCATCCCTGAAGACAACTCATCAGACATGAAAGGGACTGGTCAGCGGGTGGGAGAGAGACGCTGATGAAGAGTGAGCTAATTATATCAGGTGTACACTTGAGATTGTGTTGGCAACTCTTGTCTGGAGGGGGGATGGGAGGATAGAGAGAGAGGGAAGCCGGCAAAATTGTCAAGAAAGGAGAGACTGAAAGGGCTGACTCAAGACGGGGAGAGTAAGTGGGAGTAGGGAGTGAGATGTATGTAAACTTATATGTGACAGACTGATTGGATTTGTAAACGTTCACTTGAAGCTTAATAAAAGTTATTATAAAAAAAAAATAAAAAATAAAAAAAAAAAAATAAAAAAAAAAAAAAAAAGACAAAAGAAAGAAAAGACCAAAATGAATGTCAGAAGAGATTCTGAAACTTGCTCTTGAATGTAGAATAGCTAAAGCAAAAGGAATTAATGCTGAAGTCAAAGACCTGAACAGAGGATTTCAAAGAGCTGCTAAGGAAGACAAAGTAAAATATTATAATGGCATGTGCAAAGACCTGGAGACAGAAAACCAAAAGGGGAGAACTCGCTCAGCATTTCTCAAGCTGAAAGACTGAACAAAAACTTCAAGCCACGAGTTGCAATATTGCAGTATTCTACGTGGAAAATACTAAACGGCACAAAGCCAAAAAAAAACCAGTGCTGTCGAGTCGATTCTGACTCATAGCGACCCTATAGGACAGGGTAGAACTGCCCCACAGAGTTTCCAAGGAGCCCTGGCAGATTCGAACTGCCAACCCTTAACCACTACGCCACCAGGGTTTCCCTAAACGACACAGGAAGCATCAAAAGAAGATGGAAAGAATACACAGAGTCACTATACCGAAAAGAACTGGTTGACATTCAACCATTTCAACAAGTAGCATATGATCAAGAAGCCATGGTACTGAAGGAAAAGAGGTCCAAACTGCACTGAAGGCATTGGCGAAAAAAAAAGCCTCCAGGAATTGAGGGAATACCAGTTGAGATGTTTCAAGAAATGGATGCAGCAGTGAAGGTACTCACTCATCTAAGCCAAGAAATTTGGAAGACAGTTACTTGGCCAACTAACTAGAAGAGATCCACATTTGTGCCCATTCCAAAGAAAGGCAATCTAACTGAATGCAGAAGTTATTGAGCAATGACATTAATATCACACCCAAGGAAAATTTTGCTGAAGATTGTTCAAAAACATTTGCACTAGTATCTTGACAGAGAACTGTCAGAAATTCAAGCTGGATCAGAAGAGGACGTGGAACCAGGGATATCATTGCTGACATAAAATGGATTCTGGCTGAAAGCAGAGAATGCCAGAAAGATGTTTACCTGTGTTTTATTGACTGTGCAAAGGCATTCACTTCACTGTGTGGATCAAAACAAATTATGGATAACATTGCAAAGAACGGGAATTGCAGAACACTTAATTGTGCGCATGAGGAACCTGTACTTAGATCAAGAGGCAGTCATTCCAACAGAACAAAGGGATACAGCAGGGTTTAAAGTCAGGAAAAGTGTGCATCGGGGTTGTATTCTTTCACCATACTTATTCAATCTGTATGCTGAGCAAATAATCTGAGAACCTGGACTATATGAAGAAGAACGGGGCATCAAGATTTGAGGAAGACTCATTAACAACCTGCTATATGCGGATATGCTATGAGTCGGAACTGACTCGACGGCGCTGGGTTTGGTTTGGGTTATATGCAGATAATACAACCTTGCTTGCTGAAAGTGAAGAGGACTTAAAGCACTTACTGATGAAGACCAAAAACTACAGCCTTCAGTATGGATTACACCTCAACATAAAGCAAATAAAAGTCCTCGCAACTGGACCAATAAGCAACATCATAATAAACAGAGAAAAGATTGAACTTGTCAAGGATTTTACTTGAATCTACAATCAATGCCCATGGAAGCAGTAGTCAAAAAATCGAATGGTTCATTACACTGGGCACATCTGCTGCAAAAGATCTCTTTAAACTGTTAAAAAGCAAAGACGTCACCTTGAAAACTAAAGTGTGCCTGACCCATGCCATGGTGTTTTCAAACACCTCATGTGCATGTGAAAGCTGGACAATGAATAAGAAAGACGAAAGAAGAACTGACACCTTTGAATGAAGGTGTTGGCAAGAATATTGACTATACCATGGACTGCCAGAAGAACAAAGTTGTCTTGGAAGAAGTACAGACAGAATGCTCATTAGAAGCGAGGATTGTGAGACTCTGTCCCACGTACTTTGGATATGTTATTAGGAGCTACCAGTCCCTGGAGAAGGACAGCACCTTTGGTAGATAAGCGGGTCAGCAATGAAGAGGAAGACCCTCAATAAGATGGATTGACACATCGCTGAAGCAATGGGCTCAAGCATAAAAATGATTGTAAGGATGGCATAGGACCAGGTAGTGTTTCGTTCTGTTGTACATAGGGTCACTATTGAGTCGGAACCGACTGGATGGCACCTAATAACAATGACAATATCATGGATCTGGATTTGAATCTTGACTTTATGTAATTGTATGAACTTGGGCAATTAATTAAAATCTCCAAGTTACAATTTCCTTGTATATAAAATGAAAATAATAATTCCTATTTCACAGGGTTGTTTAAATGATTAAATTAAATGGAAGCATGTATGTAGTGGGTTTAGTATTGTGCATTGCGTTTGGCAGGTGCTCAACTAGTCTTTCATGCTACATATTTTCTTACCGCCACATTTGGTTTGATCCATTGCCTTGTTGGTTGTCTGTCTTTATTAAATAAGAATCTACTAAAAATAAAAGGAGTTAATGAAAAAAAATGAAAGATCTTCACAAGGAAAGGCATTCAGTGAAAGAGGCTAAAGAGATTGTTGAAATACAGTCTTCATATTTTACCGGTATCAGTGCATGGGAATAAATGTGTGAATGTAGGGATGGGAGTGTCCATATAATACACGTTTTCATAGCCACCCTATAGGACAGAGTAGAACTGCTCCATAGGGTTTCCAAAGAGCGACTGTTGGATTGGAACTGCCGACCTTCATGGTTAGCAGCTAAGCTCTTAACCACTGTACCATCAGAGCTCCTAATAAGTGTTTTAATGAATATAAAATGATTCTAATGAAACTGGATTGGTTCAATTTTTATAAGCACACACAGGCTTTTTTTTTTTTCTTTTCTCTTTCTTCAAGTATAATTTTGGAAT
This sequence comes from Elephas maximus indicus, assembly GCF_024166365.1. Lineage (NCBI taxonomy): Eukaryota > Metazoa > Chordata > Mammalia > Proboscidea > Elephantidae > Elephas > Elephas maximus. Next base: position 24,004,111 of record NC_064819.1, read on the forward strand.
AGGCTACTATTTCAGTTGTTAGAGCACACTCTACGATCATAGATCATATACGCACACGGAGACCTGGATATTTCCATGGCAATGGGGAAGGCTGGCCTGGATTCCTCACAATGTGAATGCTTCAAAACAAACAAACTTGCACTATGGGCCCACAAAGCCTATTTAAATCATCATTAATGGCTTGGAAAACCAGAGACTCTATTATATGCTCTGTTCGCAACACTTTGCTAATGATAGTTAAAAATGCCTCGTGTTTGCCAACAATTCCAGGGCCACCTTCTTCAACTCAAGAAGGTAAGAGTGGGGAGAATACTAAGAGCAGTGTCTACTAAAAGCAACTTTTGACTGGGGAATTTAAAGAAGTTTGAAAACAGAAAACCAACGCAGAAAGATAAAATGGTCTTGATTCGAGGGGGAAGAAGCATTACATGGTTTAAAAGCCCTGGAATATGTTGCTCAAATAAGAAAGATACTGATAAATAAAAATAGAAGTTGACATAGGATTTACTTAAAGATTAGCATACCAAACCACTAAATGAAATAACTGATGTGTAAATATTTGGTAGTATTTAAACCTTTGTATCAGGTATACCTAACCTATAATTTGTGCATAATGAATGGGTTTTTGGGAAGGCTTCTTTTATTCCTTTTTAGGTAATCTTGTAGTTCAGGCCCATCTGTAGTTTTTTTTTTTTTGGAGAGAAGATCAATGACTTTGAACAGATTTTAAAATAGTTTCTCGCTCATAAAATATTATTGTTATTCATAGTCTTAATTTTACTAGGGAGTTAAATTTGAAAATTATGAATTACAAAGTAATTTTTAAATATATTGCAAGAGCTATCAAAAGTGATAACTGTAGTCCTGGAAATTTACTCCAAGTAAACAATAACAAACAGGAACCAATAGTACTGAAGGCAGAGGTCCGAGATGCACTGAAGGCATTAGTGAAAAACGAGGCTCCAGAAATTGATGGAATACTAATTGAGATGTTTCAACAAATGGATGGAGCGCTGGAAGTGCTCACTCGTCTGTGCCAAGAAATTTTGAAGACAGTCACCTGGCCAGCCAACTGGAAAAAAGAAAAAAAAAAAACTGGAAGAGACCCATATTTATGCCTATTCCAAAGAAACATGATCCAATGGAATGCAGAAATTATCAAACAATATCATTACTATCACATAAAAGTAATATTTTGCTGAAGATCATTCAAACATGGTTGCAGCAGTACACTGACAGAGAACTTTTCAGAAATTCAAGTTGGAATCAGAACAGGATGTGGAACAAAGGATATCACTACTGATGTCAGATGGATCCTGGCTGAGCAGAGTGTGCCAGAAAGATGTTTACCTGTGTTTTATTGACTATGTAAAGGGATTAGACTACGTGGGTCATAAAAAATTATGGATAACATTTCAAAGAATGAGAATTCCAGAACACTTAGATGTGCTCATGAGGAAACTGTACATAGACCAAGAGGCAGTTGTTTGAACAGATACTGTGTTTAAAGTAAGGAAAGGTGTGTGTCAGGCTTGCATTCTTTCACCACACTTATTCAATCTGTATGCTAAGAAAATAATCTGAGAAGCTGGACTATATGAAGAATAATGGGGCGTGAGGATTGGTGGAAGACTAACAACCTGTTTTATGCAGATGACACAACCTTGCTTGCTGAAAGTGAAGAGGGCTTGAACCATTACTGATGAAGATCAAAGACCACAGTATGGATTACATTTCAACATAAAGAAAACAAAAATCCTCACAACTGGACCAATAAACAACATTATGATAAATGGAGAAAAGATTAAATTTGTTGAGGATTTCATTTTACTTGGATTCGCAATCAACACCCATGGAAGCAGCAGTCAAGAAATCAAAAGATGCATTGCACTGGGCAAATCTGTTGCAAAAGATCTCTTTAAAGTGTTGAAAAGCAAAGATGTCACCTTGAGGACTAAGGTGTGCCTGACCCAACCCATGCTGTTTTCAATAGCCTCATATGCATGTGAAAGCCGGACAATGAATAGGGAAGGCTGAAGAATCAACGTTTTTGAATTATGGTGTTGGCAAAGACTATTGAATACACCATAAACTGCCAAAAGAAGGAACAAATCTGTCTTGGAAGATGTACAGCCAGAATGCCCCTTAGAGGCAAGGATGGTGAGACCACATCTCACATGCTTTGGACATGTTATCAGGAGGGATCAGTCCCTGGAGAAGGACATCATGCTTCGTAAAGTAGAGGGCCAGCGAAAAAGAGGAAGACCTTCAACAAGATGGATTGACACAGTGACTGCAACAATGAGCTCAAGCGTAACAATGATTGTGAAGATGATGCAGGACTGGGCAGTGTTTCGTTCTGTGGTACACAGGGTCACTATGAGTCAGAACTGACTTGATGGCACCTAACAATAACAACAAGAATAGACGAAATTCGGTAGAAGAAAAAGTTAACAAGTATATATTAATTAGGAAGCTTTTAGCTGTCTCAACTAATAAATAGCTTTTCAAATGAGAATATTTGTCAACACATAGAAATGTAAAGATAAGCGTTACATGGTAAGTTAATTTAGTAATATCACCTCCCATCTTTTGGCCCTGTTGTTGTTATGGCCAGTCAAGCTGATTGCAACTCATAGCAACCCTGTTTGACCCATTAGTTTCTTGGATGTAATATTTACGGGAGCCAGTAACCAGGTCTTTTCTCCCATAGAGCCACTGGTGGGTTCAAACTGCAGACCTTGTGGTTGGCAGCCCAGCTCTTAACCATTGCACCGCTAGGGCTCCTCTCTTAGTCTGGTGGGGCTCTCTTCTCCCACAAAGTCACTCACTATTAAGGTCCATCATGGAATGGCATGACTGCAGCAATACCAGGAATCGCACACAGACAACAATGTCCAGACGCATGAAAGAGATGATTCCATTTATATATCCTCATCTAAAATTTAGAAACCTTTCCCAGAATCCCCTCAAAAGATTTTTGTCCCCTCTTACTGACGAGCATTGCATTGCATATCTTTGTCTAAAGCATCATTGGCAAGGAGATGACCAGATTCATTCCCTGGGACATGGAAGAAGCCCAATCTACTGTGAAGGACTAGGTTGCTCAGAGGAGGGTGAAAAAATTAGGGTTCTATTTTTTATTAGCTAGAAAGAAGCTAGGCAATGACCGTCACATAGACAAGTGTCAGCACTGGCCACAATGCACTCCCTAGAGAATTTTTTTTATTGACAGTTTACCTTTTATGGTTAAATATTTCACATAAACCAAACGCACTACCATCGAGTGGGTTCCTACTCATAACGACCCTATAGGATACAGTAGAATGGCCCCATAGGGCTTCCAAGGAGCAGCTGCTGGATTTGAACTGCCTGACTTTTGGTTAGCAGCCCAGCTCTTAATAACTGCACCACCAGGGTTCCAAAATATTTCACATACATGGACAAAAATTGATAGTAATATAGTGAACACCTGTGTATACAATCACTCGGTTTTATTAAATATTAACATTGGCTCAGCTCTTTGTTTCAAGAAAGAAAATTACAAATATATTCATGATCTCCTCTGCAGTCAGCATAGGTTATGGTCCCTTCTCTTCTTCTGCAGCTGTGACTGTTATTCTAAATTACTCCTTTGTCTGTTTTCATGCTTCATTTTATATTTGTACTACATATGAATTATTTGTGATTTTCATTCTTGGTAGAGAAAATAGAACAAATAGCAAGTTTGTGATAAGAATACAAGTAACATGATATTCCTAAGAATTGTTGACTACCCCCCCAAAAAAAACCCAGTGCCATCGAGTCGATTCCGACTCATAACGACCCTATAGGACAGAGTAGAACTGCCCCATAGAGTTTCCAAGGAGCACCTGGCGGATTCGAACTGTCCACCCTTTGGTTAGCAGCGGTAGCACTTAACCAGGTTTTATTTCCTGGTGGTTCTAAATTTTGCTTTAGTAAGCTCAGTTAAGCAGATGAGTCAATAAAAATTAGAACTGAATTTCATGTAAATTGATCTTTCAAAAGTAAATACGCCATTGATGAATAGGCTCCCCTGACTGATCTAAAGAGATTGAAGAAATAATTGAGTGACTATCATGTCCCTACAGCTGATGATAGCAGGAGCAAGAAAAAAAAAAAAAAAAAAAAGAACCCCAGAATATAGCACACTGCTTTAAGAATGATACTTTCAAAAACAACTGGATTCCTCAGTTCTCCACTTTAAATATGCAACTGAATATAGTGGTCCAGTAGCAGTCAGCACATAGTCCAGGAGAAAGCATTCACATTTCATCCATCATCTGCTATATTCATCCTGCAGACTTCCCATGCTGGAAAGTATTCTGCTTGGCAGGGAGTTGGTGTCCCTATTTGCTGCGCTGTCTGCATCATCCAAAAAAAAAAAAAAGCCTTTCTTTTTTAGGATGTTGGGGTTAAGAGTTTTCAATTCAACTCATATGGATAGGTTATGGATGCTTGGGTTAAGCATAATTCTGCTTACCCATAATTAATTTGCTCAGGGACCAACTGAAACATATCTTATTCGTCTACTATGTGCAAGATATGTAGTAGTCAACAAACAATCCAAGATGAGTAAAAACCAGTTCACATGTTAGGAGGTCACTCTCTATGGGCATAAACCATGCTAAGGAAATGTGTCAAGTACTGTCTTAAGTGCAAATTACAAGATGAGCACAGATGAGTCAGAGATTAGGGTCCATCAAGGAAACCTGGAGATGTTTCATGGCTGAATAATTGAGCTAGGTACAGAAGAGAGGAAGGGAATGGCAGGAGTTAAATACACTGTTTAAAAGAGGAAAAGCAATCCCATTTGGTGCCTGGTTTGAACAATATCTCTTATTCTGCTCTTTCACTAGGCCCACTTATTTGACTCTTAATGGGCTGCAGGTCTCCTCTTATTTTAAGAAAATTTTCTCAGCTCATCACCCAGGCTTCTGAGACTCACTTTGGTAATGCCCTTCAGTCATTTCTTCATTCCCCATCCTGACCTTCTTTTGCCTTCTTCTCTTCTCATACCCAGTAATCTTGCTAATCTCTCACAATAAACCTGGGACACCTACTGAGACCAAAGCGTGAATTTATGGCAAATGAAAACTTGTTTCTCTGTCATCAAGCACATGGCGGGTTTAATCTCCATCCCTTCAGAAGGACTGAGGAAAAATTCTTGCATCCCAAGGAATGGGAGAATAACAAAGTAATTAAATATCCATACTTCAACTGTCTGACTGTGCATGTCACATTCTGTCCCAATCTAACCTCTCAGCCTCTCTCTGTATTTCTTTTTTTTTTTTTTTTTTAATTATCTCCTCCCTGAGGTGAAGAATGGAGCCTTGGTGGCCCAGTGGTTGAGTATTCTGCAGTTAACCAAAAGGTCAGCTGTTCGAAACTACCAGCCGCTCCTCGGAAAAAAATATGTGGCAGTTCTATTCTGTCCTATAAGGTGGCTATGAGTTAGAATTGACTCAGTGATGATGGGTTTGCTTGTATTTTTTGGAAGGTGAAGAATACCGGATAAACACAAATTGTCAGAACAACAAACAAAATAGTCTTGGAGGAAGTACAGCCAGAATTTCCTTAGAAGTGAGGACAGTAAGGCTTTGTCTTGCTTACTTTGGACACAGCATCAAGAATAACCAATCGCGGTGAATACAGCATCATGTTTGGTAAAGCTGAGTGTCAGTAAAAATGAGGGCAACCCTCAATGAGATGGACTGACGCAGTGGCTCTAACAACGGTCTCAAACATACTGATTCGGAGGATGGTGAGGGAACAGGCAACATTTCCTTCTGTTGTACAAAAGTTGCCATGAGTCAGAACCAACTGGAAGGCAAATAAAAACAACAAGGCACCTTTTTAGATATTTTTTCCTAATAATCCTCTGATAAAATTTTATATTCCACTAATATACTATGTTCCTGTTCATGTTTTATATATCTGAGTTTATATGTTAAAAATTAAGATTTTTTTTTACTCGTGGGGGCAATATTGTCCATCCATCCATCCATCCATCCATCCATCCATCCATCCATCCATCCATCCATCCATCCATCCATCCATCCATCCATCCATCCATCCATCCATCCATCCATCCATCCATCCATCCATCCAACCATCCATCCATCCATCCATCCACTTACCTACCCACCTATCTATCTAATCTATCCTACCATCCTTCCATCCATCCATCCATCTCATCATCTATCCACCCATCAATCAATGTGTCCATCTTCAATTTTTTCCCAAAAGAAAAATCACTAAACTTTTGTGAACGTTAGTCTTCGAGTTTATGGAAACTGATACTTACTCTAATAGACATATTCTGAGGCTCATAATGAATGACTTGTACAAGTGTTCTAAAAATGAAATAATTGTATATATTAAAATTTGGAGAAAACGTCAGATGGAATGAACAGAAGTTTGGGCTACTGTTACTGCTGTTCTACATCACTAACATTATAGCCTTCTCTGAATACTCCGTGTAATTTTCCTAACAGTCCATGGTGGAGGGAATGTGTATGTGTGCAAGTATGTTTATAGGCGAGTGTATTTTGCACAAATATTTCAACTATGGTCTAATTTGTAGTCTCCTGAACAGTTTACATGGTTCCCTATGTGTTACAAATGGTTTACACTTGACTACTAACCTGAAGATTGGTGACTTGAACCCACTTAGCAGTACCATGAAAGAAAGGTCTGGTGATATGCTTGCATTAAGGTTACAGCCAAGAAAACCCTGTGGAGCAGTTCTACTCTGTAACACATGGGATTGCCAGAGTCAGAATGGACTTGATGGCAACAGGTTTGGTTTTTGGTTTAAACAGATTATATAGGAATCAGCTGATATTTTGTACATTTTATAACACATAATTCAACCTCCAGTAAATAGAATCTCTTTGGGTAGAAGCTCTAGAATTGGTGAGAAAAGAGTTTTTCCTTGATTCTGTGTGAGCTGGGGAAGGGGGTGCATCATGGGGTGTCCTTAGGTTATATGATCTCTTAAGAATTTCTGATTTGATTACTTCTGGCATTAAAAAAAATCATCTCCTTTATTAAACACATGCTAAGTAATCAGGTGCTACCAGACAATGTTATTTTGAGTAAATGTTGAAAAGGGTTGCTTCATAGAAAATGTAAGGCAGACTTTATTCCCTTAACTAAACTCCAAGCAATTAAATACATAAAATTTGTCTCCCAGTCTAATGCAGTTTCTGCTTTCAAATTAAAGGGGAAAAGATGCTCTTTTTATGAAATAGCCAGATTCCATTGATACAGGAGGAATTCAGGGAAGATTCCAGTTCAGAGAAAATTCACTTCTGCATATTTTACTCTTACCCTTAGAATGTATTTATTTTGAGGACTCCGTCGATCATCTTACATCCTTTTCCAATTATGTTTAGTGGAAAATTTTATGCTTTGGAATCAGGCATCCGGGCTTGGATTCCACCTCTGGCATAACTGTTACATGTTTGGGGTGATTTTTTGCCTCTTTGAAACTCAGTTCCCTCATTTTACAAAATGGAAGTAATATATAAGATTTGGGGACAGGTTAAATAAGATACGGGCCTGGCACAAAGGAAGATTAAGAAATGTGAGTCTGTTTGCCATTTTCCTCAATCACATTTCACTCCAAGTATAGAGATTGTACTTACTTATAGATTTGTGAATGGATGTTACTTGTGAATCATCTTTTCTCCCCTGAGCACCACATCCTCGGGGGCTTTAGGTGATTTATAAATAGGAGGAAGAGGAAACAGTCATTTTCATTTATTATCATATGTTTCCATGTATGTACTTTCGATACACGGGCAGGTTGCCTTAAAGGCTGTCTCCAGATCCTGAGTAGCCACCAGAGTACTGGGATGAGAATTCCACTCAGTGGTACCAAACACTCCATGGGTATTGTGTCCATTTATCCTGATCAAGTCATAAACAGTGTTGGTAAGCAGCTTTAAATACACACAGACAACAGAAAGTATACAACAGAAAAAGTTCCATCATGAGTTGTTCTCCCCAGCCCAAAAGCTGTTTGGGCAGGATGGAAAGCTTCCATGGGTGTCCCCTCTCTTTTTGTACCCTGGACAAAGGACCCAAGGGGTATTCCCTCACCTAGTTTTTATATTCCAAGGGTTGTGTATTTCACTGCATAGAGCGTAATGCAAGTTTTCCCACCTGATCACCCAAAGAAAACGGTAGACAGACATGGGGGTGGGGGTGCCAGCCCAGAATTTCTAGCTTGGAATTGTATCTCTTGAACTCTGCTGCTTATTTAGACAAGCCATTAATTAGGCTTCAGAGGGAGAGATGCAATGGTTTGTTCCAAATTCCAAAGATGCTAGCAGAGGGCAGGAATAAGGAGTAATTATAGGCATTTGGGCCATCCAAAGGACTGCCTCCTCTCATTACTGTAGGCAAATCACTGCACTAGGCATTGTGAAGGTTTTAGGAATTAATAAAATAAAGAGTTCATTAAAAAGTGGATGGTACTGACATAAAAGACAATCTATATGACAGGGCTTGATAATCTACTGTGTCATGGCTTGAATTACATCCCCCAAAAAATGTGTGTATCAATTTGGCTGGACCATGATTCCTGGTATTGTATGATTTTCCTGGATGTTGTAAATCCTGCCTCTATGATGTTAATGAGGGAGGATGGGAAGCAGAAGTTCTGTTAGTGAGGCAGGATTCAATCTACAAGACTGGATTGTGTCTTGAGGCAATCTCTTGAGATATAAAAGAAAGAAGAGAGCAGAGAGACAGAGGGACCTCACACCACCAAGAAGGCAGTGCCAGGAGCAGAGCATGTCCTTTGGATCCAAGGTCCCTGTGCAGAGAAGCTCCTAGTCAGGGGTAAGGTTGCTGAGAAGGACCTTCCTCCAGGTTCAACAGAGAGAGAAAGCTTTCCCCTGGAGCTGACACCCTGAATTTGGACTTTTAGCTTACTTTGTTTTTACTGTGAGGAAATAAACTTCTCTTTTTTAAAGCTATCCACTTGTGGTATTTCTGTTATAGCAGTACCAGGTGTCTAAGATGTACTGCTATAACGGTTCAAGTAAAATTCTCTGAACACATAGGAAAGTTCTAGTTGCAGGAAATTATCAAAAAGAAAAACAAAAAACAAAGAATAAAAGTATCTTATTTTTGGATAGGCCATTGTCATAAAGGCTACCCATCCCTGAGTCCTGAACCAAAGGTCATTTGCATCAGAAAATATTTCCCAACACTATGTCATTTACTCATGTTATAGACCAACTACTTTCTTCTACTTTTATCCTGTCCTATATAAGCATCCAAGAACTATGAAATACACTTCTGCCCAATGTCCAGTGGGCAGATGAGCTATGGCTGGTAACAAGGAGTAAATGACAAGAATCCCTCAATAAATGGCTTGCACTTGAGTTTGGGGAACATGATTTGCCAAAAGGGGAAATTTGTGGGTGCTAAATTTAGAAGTGTATAGAAAACTTGTGGGCTTCAAAATCCCATTTGGTTCCAAGGCCAGACACAACTTCAGAGCTCTGCAGGCTTCTTTTCCTCCTTTCTATTTTATTCCCATGGTAGTCTTAGAAGAACGAACAAGAATTCCTTTCAAGCAAGAATGTTTATTGCCTGCATGATGCAGGCTTCCGTTTAGTTAGAAAAACATGTTTTTCAATTAACTTTCCCCTGATAAACAATGATTTAATTTAAAGGGATGACTATTTTGCAAATTCCAATAAACCAGATTTTATGTAGGAGAAAACCTTACTTTTTAAAGAAGGGACAATTAATTAATTGCCAAAATTTGTAGAAGCAGAGTCTAATTTTTGAGTTTTTCTCATTCCACAAGATTCTTAGTAGTATACCTAAAATGCAAAAGCCTGAATAATCTCACTTGATGTGTCTAAGGGAAGATGGCATCCATCCAATCTCATCCACTTGATTTTCATCGGTTTGCCTTTTGGTGAACAAATTCTCTCTGCTAATAGCAATTTGCTTTGAAACTGACTCTACATGATCTTGGCTTGATTAAGAATGAATTCCTCCTTGTTTCCCATCAAATCCTCACATTTAACTCTTTCTTTTAACATATTTGCTGCAGAGGACCTCTAAGTGAATGAGAATGATCAATTTCTTTTCTCCTTTTTCTACCAAATCAAGTAATTAGAATGCAAAACTCTTGAATCCCACTCAGTTGCCACCGTATCTAGATTTCTAGACATGTTCATACATATATGAGTGATCTAAAAAAGAAAACATAAGAAATATAGTGCTCAAGTGGATATAAAACATTTCATAAAAATATAGAGTAAATACCATACAACCTAGAAATCCCACTGCTCAGAATATACCCTATAGAAATAAGAGCCTTCACACAAACAGATATGTGCACACCCATGTTTATTGCAGCTCTGTTTACAATAGCAAAAAGCTGGAAGCAACCGAGGTGTCCATCAACGGATGAATGGTTAAATAAATTATGGTATATTCACGCAATGGAATACTATGCATCGATAAAGAACAGTGACGAATCTGGGAAACATTTCATAACATGGAGGAACCTGGAAGGCATTACGCTGAGTGAAATTAGTCAGAGGCAAAAGGACAAATATTGTATAAGACCACTATTATAAGATCTTGAGAAATAGTATAATCCGAGAAGAACACATACTTTTGTGGTTACGAGGTGGGGAGGGAGAGAGGGTGGGAGAGGGTTATTTACTGATTAGTTAGTAGATAAGAACTACTTTAGGTGAAGGGAAGGACAATACTTAATACAGGGAAGGTCAGCTCAACTGGACTGGACCCAAAGCAAAGAAGTTTCCGGGATAAACTGAATGCTTCAAAGGTCAGTGGAGCAAGGGCGGGGGTTTGGGGACTATGGCTTAAGGGGACTTCTAAGTCAATTGGCAAAATAATTCTATTATGAAAACATTCTGCATCCCACTTTGAAATGTGGCGTCTGGGGTCTTAAATGCTAATAAGCGGCCATCTAAGAGGCATCAATTGGTCTCAACCCACCTGGATCAAAGGAGAATGAAGAACACCAAGGTCACACAATAACTATGAGCCCAAGAGACAGAAAGGGCCCCATGAACCAGAGACTTATATCATCCTGAGACCAGAAGAACTAGATGGTGCCCGGCCACAACCAATGACTGCCCTGACAGGGAGCACAACAGAGAACCCCTGAAGGAGCAGGAGAACAGTGGGATGCAGACCCCAGATTCTCATAAAAAGACCAGACTTAATGGTCTGACTGAGATTAGAGGAATCCCGGCAGTCATGGTCCCCAAACCTTCTGTTGGCCCAGGACAGGAACCATTCCCGAAGACAACTCATCAGACATGGAAGGGACTGGACAATGGGTTGGAGAGAGATGCTGACGAAGAGTGAGCTGCTTGTATCAGGTGGACACTTGAGACTGTGTTGGCGTCTCATGTCTGGAGGGGAGATAGGAGGGTAGAGAGGGTTAGAAACTGGCAAAATCATCATGAAAGGAGAGACTGGAAGGAGGGAGCGGGCTGACTCATTAGGGGGAGAGTAAGTGGGAGTATGGAGTAAGGTGTATATAAGCTTATATGTGACTGACTTGATTTGTAAACTTTCACTTAAAGCACAATAAAAATTATTTTTTAAAAAAAGGTATACAGTAAATCTTCCTTCCATAAAGCCAAGTGGAAAGTATTCTGATTTTATAATAAATGGCAATGATGACAGTAACAATAACAACAACAATAATGATAATAGCAATTAATTGAAGAATATACTGCTCCCTCCCCAAACTCAAGAACATATCATTTTTCTCCTCAAACCTCTTTCTTTACTACCACCACCACCTGCACAAGCTAGGACTGTAGTAAGTCTTGTCTAAGGACTTAATCTCTGATAAGTGGCACCTTAAAAGCTTTAGCTGGGTATTTGCACAGCTAAATTAGTAGCCACCAGGCAGTATGAATCCATCAGCACTCCTTGGAAAAAGGATAAGGCAGTTATACTCCGTCCTACAGGGTCAACAGGTTTGGTGTTTTTTTTTTTTTTTTTGGATGATAGGCAGCAGGGAACTGGTGCTTCCTGTCAACTACTAGCAATATTATTATTTTACTTATTCCAATTGCTACCTGGATAAGCAGTCTTGGAAGTGCAACCCTCCAGATCCAGTCAAGCCCTTCAGGATAGGTCCTAAGCCAGAACCACCTTGCTAAGTCATTCTCAAATTCCAGACCAAAGAAAAGAGTGATGTAATAAATGCTTATTGTTTTTAAGCCACTACATTTCATGGTAATTAGTTATGCAGAAAAACAGCTTTTGATCCATCCTCTCAGAGGTATGTTTGTCCTTAAAACCCCCCAAAAACCCAGCACCTTTCTTAAATTTACATTGTTGTTGTTAGGTGTCATCGAGTTGGTTTCAACTCATAGCGACTATGCACAACAGAACAAAACACTACCTGGTCCCGAGCCATCCTTACAATCGTTGTTATGCTTGAGCTCATCGTTGCAGCCACTGTGTCAATCCATCTTGTTGAGGGTCTTCCTCTTTTCCGCTGACTCTATACTCTGCCAAGCATGATGTCCTTCTCCAGGGACTGATCGCTCCTGACAACATGTCCAAAGTATGTAAGACGCAGTCTCGCCATCCTTGCCTCTAAGGAGCATTCTGGCTGTACTTCTAAGACAGATTTGTTCATTCCTTTGGCAGTCCATGGTACATTCAATATGCTTCGCCAACATCACAGTCCAAAGGCGTCAGTTCTTCTTCAGTCTTCCTTATTCATTGCCCAGCTTTCACATGCATATGATGCGACTGAAAATACCATGGCTTGGGTCAGGCGCACCTTAGTCTTCAAGGTGACATCTTTGCTCTTCAACACTTTGAAGAGGTCCTTTGCAGCAGATTTACCGAATGCAATGCGTCTTTTGATTTCTTGACTGCTGCTTCCACGGCTGTTGATTGTGGCTCCAAGTAAAATGAAATCCTTGACAACTTCAATCTTTTCTCCGTTTATCACGATGTTGCTCATTGGTCCAGTTGTGAGGATTTTTGTTTTCTTTATGTTGAGGTGTAATCCATACTGAAGGCTGTGGTCTTTGATCTTCATTAGTAAGTGCTTCAAGTCCTCTCCGCTTTCAGCAAGCAAGGTTGTGTCATCTGCATAACACAGGTTGTTAATTAGTCTTCCTCCAATCCTGATGCCCCATTCTTCATATAGTCCAGCTTCTCATATTATTTGCTCAGCATACGTATTGAATAGGTATGGTGAAAGAATACAACCCTGATGCACACCTTTCCTGACTTTAAGCCAATCAGTATCCCCTTGTTCTGTCCGAACAACTGCCTCTTGATCTATGTAAAGGTACCTCATGAGCACAATTAAATGTTCTGGAATTCCCATTCTTCGCAATGTTATCCATAATTTGTTATGATCCACACAGTCGAATGCCTTTGCATAGTCAATAAAACACAGGTAAACATCCTTCTGGTAGTCTCTGCTTTCAGCCAGGATCCATCTGACATCAGCAATGATGTCCCTGGTTCCACATCCTCTTCTGAAACCAGCCTGAATTTCTGGCAGTTCCCTGTCGATATACTGCTGCAGCCGTTTTTGAATGATTTTCAGCAAAATTTTGCTTGCGTGTGATATTAATGATATTGTTCTATAATTTCCACACTCGGTTGGATCAACTTTCTTGGGAATAGGCATAAATATGGATCTCTTCCAGTCAGTTGGCCAGGAAGCTGTCTTCCATATTTCTTGGCATAGACAAGTGAGCACCTCCAGCACTGCATCCATTTGGTGGAACATCTGAATTGATATTCCATCAATTCCTGGAGCCTTGTTTTTTTGCCAATGCCTTCAGAGCAGCTTGGACTTCTTCCTTCAGTACCATCGGTTCCTGATCATATGCCACCTCTTGAAATGGTTGAATATCGACTAATTCTTTTTGGTATAATGACTCTGTGTATTCCTTCCATCTTCTTTTGATGCTTCCTGCGTCGTTTAATATTTTCCCCATAGAATCCTTCACTACTGAAACTCAAAGCTTGAATTTTTTCTTCAGTTTTTCAGCTTGAGAAATGCCAAGTGTGTTCTTCCCGTCAGGTTTTCCATCTCCAGCTCTTTGCACATGTCATTATAATACTTTACTTTGTCTTCTCGAGAGGCCTTTGAAATCTTCTGGTCAGTTCTTTTACTTCATCAATTCTTCCTTTTGCTTTAGCTGCTCGACGTTCGACAGCAAGTTTCAGAGTCTCCTCTGACATCCATCTTGGTCTTTTCTTTCTTTCCTGTCTTTTCAGTGACCTCTTGCTTTCTTCATGTATGATGTCATTCCACAACTCATCTGGTCTTCAGTCACTAGTGTTCAATGCATCAAATGTATTCTTCAGGTGGTCTCTAAATTCAGGTGGGATATACTCAAGGTCGTATTTTGGCTTTCGTGGACTTGGTCTGATTTTCTTCAGTTTCAGCTCGAACTTCATATGAGCAATTGATGGTCTGTTCCACATTCGGCCCCTGGCCTTGCTCTGACTGATGACATTGAGCTTTTCCATCATCTCTTTCCACAGATGTATTCAATTTGATTTATGTGTGTTCCATCTGGCGATGTCCATCTGTATAGTCGTCTTTTATCTTGGTGAAAGAAGGTATTTCCAATGAAGAAGTCGTCGGTCTTGCAAAATTCTATCATTCTATCTCCAGCATTGTTTCTATCACCAAGGCCATATTTTTCAACTATTGATCCTTCTTCTTTGTTTCCAACTTTCACATTCCAGTCGCCAGTAATTATCAATGCATCTTGATTGCATGTTTGATCAATTTCGGACTGCAGCAGCTGATAAAAATCTCCTATTTCTTCATCTTTGGCCTTAGTGGTTGGTGGGTAAATTTGAATAGTAGTCATATTAACTGGTCTTCCTTGTAGGCACACGGATATTATCCTATCACTGACAGCGTTGAACTTCAGGATAGATCTTGAAACGTTCTTTTTGACGATGAATGCGCCATTCCTCTTCAAGTTGTCATTCCCAGCATAGTAGACTACATGATTGTCCGATTCAAAATGGTCAATACCAGTCCATTTCAGCTCACTAATGCCTAGGATATCGATGTTTATGCATTCCATTTCATTTTTGATAATTTCCAATTTTCCTAGACTCATACTTCATACATTCCAGGTTCCAATTATTAATGGATGTTTGCAGCTGTTTCTTCTCATTTTGAGTCATGCCGCATCAGCAAATGAAGGTCCCAAAAGCTTTACTCCATCCAAGTCATTAAGGTCGGCTCGACTTTGAGGAGGCAGCTCTTCCCCAATCATCTTTTGAGTGCCTTCCAACCTGGGGGGCTCATCTTCCAGCACTATGTCAGACAATGTTCCACTGTTATTCATAAGGTTTTCACTGGCTAATGCTTTTCAGAAGTAGACTGCCGGGTCCTTCTTCCCATTCTGTCTTAGTCTGGAAGCTCAGCTGAAACCTGTCCTCCATGGGTGACCCTGCTGGTATCTGAATACCGGTGGCGTAGCTTCGAGCATCACAGCAACACACAAGCCCCCACAGTACGACAAACTGACAGACACGTGGGGAAAATTTACATTAGACTACCTTTTTCTACTTGATTTGCTGGACTTTTTATCTATTCTAGATATTGATGCAAATAACTTCTTCCAGTCTGAATTTCTTTCCAAATTTGCTTATGTGGTATTTTATCTTACAGAAGTTATTGATTTTAATAACTTAAATAAATCAATAATTTTCCTTTTTATTAGTGGTTTGAAGTCTAAGAAAATGTTCCTACAAAAATTATGATAGGTATTTTTAATTTCATTTTAAATGTCTAGAATTTTTGTTTTTAACATGTAGGTATTTAACCCATTTAAAGTCTCTCTCTGTCTCTCCCTCTCTGTGTGTGTGTGTTTATGTGTGTTTGTGTCTGTCTATCTGTGTGGTGTAAGGTATAAATAGAATTTTTTATATGAAAAATAACTGTTCTCAAAATGAAACATCCTTTTATTTTTAATTTAAAATGTCATTTCTGTCGCATGTCATAATGTATATACATGAATGTTTCTGGCTATTCTATTCTCTTCCACTGTTTATTTTCTATTTATATTAACAGGATACAGTTTTAAATACTTTATATTTGTAATAAATATCAATGTTTAGGTAGGCCAAACCTCCTTCAATTATTCAAAATTTCATTGGCTCATTCTGACCTTTTCTTTTCCATGCAAACCTCCTAGATATTCTGATTTGTGACTGATTAGATTTATAAATGAATTCCAGACTAATCAACATCTATTTTTGGAGTGAATTTTCCTATCTATGAATATTGTATAGCTTATTGAGGTGTTATTTTACCTGTCTCAATTATTATTTCATCCATAAATATACTGAACATTTTTTAGTAAGATTTATTCCTAAGAAGCTTCTAATTTTATTGCTCTTTGAAATATCATTTTTTTTTAATTATGTTACCTTTTTTATTACATTTTCACTTGGTTATTGATTTGGGTATGTTGATCTTGATGAGCTCTACTATTTATTTCAAATATGAGTTCTGTCAATTTCTATGTAGACACTTATACTCACTTAAAATAAGGTTACTTTTTTTCTAGCTTTATAATTATGATGCTTGGTTTTTTTTTTTATTATTCTGTTCAAGTTGTAAAGTAAAAGTTGAATAAAAGTGGTATCATTGGTTGTGACCTTGTTTTTGAAGTAAATGTTTCTAAAGTTTTACTACCATATGTATTGTTAGTTTTTTTCCTTTTAAATAGATTTCTTTTTAAGATATTAAAGAAATTCTCTTCTATTTTAAGTTTGCAATAAGATTTTCAATCATAAATGGGTGCCGAATAACAGTGTATGATGATTCTACATATCTATTAGAGTCTCCATCTTACTTTCACGATTCTTAAATGCTATTCTTTTATCTAAAATCTCCTTTACCTATGCTTTGTGAGTGAATTCCTTGGCATTGTCTCCTTTTTTTCAAGTATCTGTTTGACTACTGTGTCCATTCTACAGTTCATCCTGTCAATCTGTTTTTTTTTTTTATTATTTTAATAACTAAGTTTTTAAATTTTTCTTACCCTTGCCTTTCTGTTTTCATTTCATGATGTATTGTTCAATTTTCAATATTATCATTTTAGTTACTTATATGCAGCTCCTAGCACATCATCTCATAGTCAGGTACATAATTTTCTAGTATTTTTGTATCATTTTGATAAATCTATCTCTAATTGTTGATTTTGATGAATGTGCCTCATAGCTTTCATGTTTGTATTGGGATATTGATTCTTAGTCTCCTCCTGAATGGGAGATTTCTTTCTCTTTCTTCCCCGCCTCTACATTTCTGTCTACCTAATAGTTTCTTATTATTGTTGTCTCCATATGAATTCATTTGTTGCCTAGTCTAGAACATCATCTTATGTTGGGGCCTATAAGTCCTTCCCTGAAATGACTTTGGACTAGCTCATCTCAGGCTGGCTCAGGTCCTCAATGTGAGGCTCTGCTACCTCCTGCATCACGAGAGCCCAGAGCGCCACATTAGCCCTGAGAGATGTCCAGCAACAACTTTCTTCAGATTCCTTTATTCAGTTGGAGAGCTTTGAAAATTCCCTAGTTTTAATAAGCATGAACCAGGCACCAATGTCCCACCTAACATGCAGAACTTTTATTCCTCAGGAGGGAAACTATTGATTGATTTTGGACTTTGAACCCAGGAAGGCTGTAGATTTATTGATATGTGTCATAAAATATTTTTGTTTTTTTAATGTGGTCATGTCTATTTAATGTTTTAATTTGCATTTTATCTATCTATACAAAACATTTTAAGTTGGATTGGCAGAGGGTTGGCTACAAAACAAAAACTTAAAAATATTGATTAGAAGTCTATGATTCTTGAAACCATTACAATTGTATTAATGCTTTCTGACTTAAATGAGAAAGAAGAAGAAATATCAAAAGTGCCATGTGCTAAATACTAGTTACGTATTTCATTTTACTCAATGTGATTATAACCTGTTCAGAATTATCATATCACATTTTGCAAATGACAAAAATAAAGTTAAGTGATACGAAGGAAAATATTTCAGATTTGGACTCAGCCTTCTCTGTTTCCGAAATCATTTTTCCACTACTACCCGTATCAAAAAAAAATCGGATGATTTTGTTTGTTCATTCGCATGCAGCAATACCGCTGCTAATGAGGAGGATCCAATCTATGAACACGTTTCCCTGTTAGACAGGCAAGATAAAGAAATAGAAAAAACAAAACCAAACAAAAACAAGGATAGTAGCCAACATTTGTATAACGCTTTGTAGGTTACGGAAACCCTGGTGGAGTAGTGGTTAAGTGCTGCAGCTGCTAACCAAAAGGTCAGCAGTTTCAATCCACCAGGTGCTCCTTGGAAACTCTATGGGGCAGTTCTACTCTGTCCTATAGGTTTGCTATGAGTCGGAATCAACTCGACGGCACTGGGTTTTTGGTTGTAGGTTACAGTGAGTTTGTGGATGATTATTCCACCTAATGCTTTCAACAACCCTATGTGGTAAGTACTACTGGTATCCCACTTCACAAGTGAGGGGACTGAGGCTCAGAGATGGTAAGTAACTTGACCAGAATCATGCAACTGGTAAGTAGACAAGTTGAAACAAGAACCTAGATCTCTTAACTCTAGTATCATTCTCTTTCCACTGCAACACACATTGTGATTTCCTTCTCCAACATAACTTGACTGCCTTTCCTTTTATTCTCTTGAGTTCAAAAATTGCAATAATTAATCAGGAATCCCATTACATTTTCAAAAAATATATTTTTAAAAATTATCCATGCATTTTTATGCATATGATTTAATCACAGTACAAATTAAACCTGTTGCCATCAAATAGATTCTGACTCATAGCGACCCTATAGGACAGAGTAGAACTGCCCCATAGGGTTTCCAAGGCTGTAATCTTTACAGAAGTAGACTGCCACATCTTTCTCCTATGGAGAGGCTGGGGCGTTTGAACTGCTGACTGCTCATTAGTAGCCCAGCATTTGGATGATTTTGTGCCACCTGGGCTTCTTTACTACAAACTTAAATATATTTACAATACATTGCATATGGTTGAGCTGCTGGAGTGTTGTGAATGAGAAGTAAAGGTGAAGATCATTTTAAAGGGGGTTGCATTGTGGAATTTATCCTTGGGAAAACAGTTACCTATGTTGTTTGTTATCTAGCACTGCTGTAAAAGGAAAACCAGAAGTGGATGGCTTTAAATAAACAGAAATTTGTTCCCTCACAGTCTGAGAGGCTAAAAGTCCAAATTCAGGGTGCCAGCTCTAGGGGAAGCTTTCCCTGTCAGCTCTGGGGGGAAAGTTCTTGTCATCAATCTTCCCCTGGTCTAGGAGGTTCTCAGCACAGGGACCCCCGGTCCAAAAGACACGCTCTGTTCCCAGTGCTTGTTTCTTGGTAGATGAGGTCTCTCTCTTTTCTGCTTGCTTTACTCTTTTATATCTCAAAAGAGATTGACTCAAGATACAACCTAGTCCTGTAGATTCAGTTCTGCCTCATTAACATAACTGCCTCTAATTCTGCCTCATTAACATCATAGAGATTAGGATTTACAACACACAGGATAATCAGGTAAGATCACAAAATGGTGAATAACCACACAATACTGTGAATCATGGCCTAGCCAAGTTGACACATAATTTTGGGGATACAATTCAGTCCATGATGGGTATCAAAAGTTTTGTTTTGCTTTGTACACAGCCTTGACTTCAAAACATTGCTGCCCTTTGGAACATTCTCTTTCCTCTATAAATCAAATATCCAGTAATTTTATTCCCATTCTCAGGCCTTCCATCATACGCTTAAATCTTCCAGTATTTAAAACCCACTTCTGTACACAGAGATGGTCAGAATAAAGAAGCTCCCCTAAATAATCAAAGGGGTCCTACTTTAGAATGGGCTGCCATAATGGATAGGAGTTTTCTAGTCATTGGAGATGTTTACGTAGAAGTAAGAAAGGCAAAGGAGTGAGGGCAGTGATTTTTTTTTTTTTTTTAAGTTTTAAAGATAACAGGCTATAAAAAAGGATGCACTGAAAAGCAATTGCCCCTATGCTGAGCGTTTCACAAATGGAGACCTGGGATGATTACCCAGCTAACTCTATGTGTGAGTCTAACTTTCCTGGACTCTATTTCCTAGGGGCTTTAGGAACTTACACCTATACTGTTGATCCTCTCAGCAGGTGCCCAAGTCCTGCTAAAGGAAGATTGATTTCTCTTCATTCTATCATTGCAAGAACTGGACAGAACAGTTAATCATTTTCTGCTCTTGAAAGGGGTCATAATGATCCATATTTGAAGTTCTGTCTTCCTGGAGGGGCTCCTTAGATTGGCTGCTGCAGTTGTTTTATGTCCCTTGGTTTATCCCATCTTCTTTGAATCAAGGCTGTGCCAGATGAAGAGAAAGTCAGAGGGGAGCACAAGCCTGACTTTGAGTTTATGAAATTGTCCCTACTCTGATTCTCTGTTTAATTAAAACTGTCTTAAGGTCTTCTAATCCAACCTTTTTTTTTTTTTTAAAATTCACAATATATTACTAAAATCTGCTGACTATTTGTAGTTTAGTAAAGAACTGCCCTTGCCCTAAAGAAATAACTCAAGCACCAAGGCTTTGGACAGCAAGTAGAAGTATTTTTGTATTATTGAAATTCAGAATAACTGTTTCACCTCAGATAACTGCCCAGTAATATAGTGACAAATTAACATTTAATTTGAGAAAATGGAATTTACTGTCCTCAAATTCTGTAAAGGAGAAATCAGTGAGTAGCTATTCCACATTTTGGGATGGAACTAAATTTTATATTGCATAGCACTTAGCATGCACACTTTTTAGAGCTGTTTATATAAAATCTTATCAGAAGTTTTGGTTCTCATGTGGATGTGGAAAAAATTCTTTTTATAAGACTTGATCCAGTTTATATGATTCTTCAATGGAATGGTCAAGATTTAAATCCAGGTCTAATATGAAGACCTCGGCTTTATTCCTTGCACCATACTGTCTTACTTACCATGATACTGTCATGGAGAGTGTTATGAATTGAATTGTGTTACCCCCCAAAACGTGTGTCAATTTGGCTAGGCTATGATTACCAGTACTGTGTGATTGTCCATCATTTTGTTATCTGATGTGGTTTTCCTGTGTTGTAAATCCTAACTCTAGGATGTTAATGGGGCAGGATCAAAGGCTGTTATGTTAATGAACCAGGACTCAATCTATAAGATTAGATTGTGTTTTAAGCCAATCTCTTGAGATATAAAAGAGAGAAGCAAGCAGAAAGACAGGGAGACCTCAGACCACTAAGAAACAAGAGCCAGGAGAATAGCGTGTCCTTTGGACTCGGGGTCCCTGTGCCAAGAAGCTCCTTGACTGGGGAGGATGGGTGACAAGGACATTCCCCAGAGCAGACAGAGAAAGCCTTCTTCTGGAGCTAGCACCCCAAATTTAGGCTTCTAGCCTCCTAAACTGTGAGAGAATAAACTTCTCTTTGTTAAAGTCATCCACTTGTGATATTTCTGTTATAGCAGCACTAGGTAACTAAGACAGAGCGGGCCTTTCCTTTACTCTCAGGCTGAAAACATCCCTTTCATTCCCAACATAACCTATTAAATTTATTACAAATACTTAGGGAACTAGATGAGGGGTGGAATAATCAGTGTAGAACAGCCATTCTCTACCCTCAGCCTATACACTTAGTCAGCCATAGGGTCCTAGGCACAAAACCTGAAGCCAAGTCTTTGAGTCAGTGTTTTGGTTTTCCAACCATATTCTGTGCAATTTTAGCTGCCATTAACATTTGATCTTTTAAAACATAGGTACACACTGCGTGCTTGTAAATAAACAAAGCAGAAGTCCCTGAGTTAGAGGTTATTTAAAATAGAATATACCCAGTGGCATCGATAATGTAAAAGATGATAAAGCTAGATAAAACTTAGATATATAGACATGAACACTATGCGTGTGTGTGTATGTTAAAAAAAATAGATTCAAATTGGATAAAATCTTTTGGTAGCCTATTATGTTTCCCCATATCATCTGCTTTATAAATTATAAATAATTAATACGATGTTAATAATATAAATGTTATTACATCAAAAAGTACAACATATACTACAAAAAGTACATGATATGATATGGTGAATGAAAGTGAGGCCTTTAGAGCCCGAAACTTAGCTCTCTCACTTAATAGCTGTGTCACCTTGGATGAGTTACTCAACTTTAATATGCTTCCATTTCCCCATATGTAAAACTAAGATAATAATAACTTTCTCAGGAATATGGTAAGAAGAAAATGAATAAGTACTTACAAAACTACTATAATTGTGCCCGGCATATAACAAAAATGTAATAAATGGTAACTATCGGCTATTGTCCTCCACTATGTTCATCTGTATGTGTCGTTTAGAAAAGACGCTAAGCATTTTAAGAAGACCAGGAGAAGAAAATGAGGAAAGATGGCTGGAAACAGGAAAGATATTGTGGAAGAGACAAACAGGGAGATAAAGAGAAAAAAGCATGAAAAAACAGGTAGTAGAGAGAATCAGAAATGGGAGGACTCTCTTCTAAATTGTCCTTGTGTAGCCTGATGTTACAAATGCCAGTAAATTCCCATCAGTCAGAAAAGACTGCCTTAAACTAGCTGGAGCCAGATCTGGCCCACCCCACATGTGCAGAAGGGCCAGCTGTGACTGTTAGTTGAACGCGACAAAAGACGCAGCAACAGGTGGAATGAATCAGAAGGAAAATCATCGCCCTGAACCTGTTCCGAAGCGAGAGGACCGACAAGAACCACCTCACCTCCTGTTTCCTGGCTGCCATAATTCCTGCAACGTCTTCCTTCTGAAATTTTCCCTTCCCAAGTCACTTGCGAGGCCACCATCCTGCTGCCCAAATCACATAGAAGCCCTGCTTCCCCATAGTTCAGGGAGTCGGATCTGAAGAACTTCCTCTCCGCTCCTTGCTCTGCGCATTCCAATAAAGTTACTTCCTCTTTCTCTAAGGCCGATGTCCAGGTTACTGGCAGGTCTCGGTGCCCTGGACAGAACTCACCTTCTAGGGTTGGCAACAATTGTAAGGCCTACTTTCTTGTTTCCTAGGGCTATGAACATTGTGAGCCCTGGTGGTACAGTGGTTAAGAACTCGGCTGGTAACTAAAAGGTCGGCAGTTTGAATCCACCAGCCACTCCTCAGAAACGCTATGGGGCAATTCTACTCTTTCCTATAGGGCCGTTACGAGTTGGAATCGGCTCCAAGGCAACGGGTAATAACAGTGAAGTGGGCTGATTTCTTTCAATGTACCTTGATTTGCTAATTAGTGTGCTAGTCATTCTTCACAGGTTTGTTTGTTTTCTTCTTAAATCAATAATTTGAACTGAATAATGACAAGGAGAAAATTATTCTCTCGGCTTCAGCTTCAAAAGGGAAATAGCAAGTTAGCAGAATTGAATACAGACACACACATAAACACACATGTGCCAATACATATTTAAATTAATTCCCTAGGTTTTAAAGTATTTTAGAAGACCATTGTAGCTTTGGCAAATAATGAAAATCAAGAGAACATTTTATGTCTGGGCAGGTATACAGAGTGAGTTCTTAAAATTCAAAAACAGAGCCATAATTTTGCTTCCCTCAGGTCCCTAGACTCAAACTTTCACTTAAACCAACCATATGGAATACCAACATGGCAGTCACATCATGGATAATTCTCTGAATTGACTGCCAATGTAGCACTTGCAAAGGTTTGCAGAAGACAGCTGACATTTCAGACAGATAAGCAAATGGCTCGGTTAATATTCTAGTAGACTCCTAATTCCATTCCAATACTGTAAGATAATTAGAACTGAAATCGAAGTACATTGGACTCTTGTTCGCAATCTCCAGCAAAATGTCTCCATTGATTTATCACTTAGCATTACTCCTTCAGCTTGTACTGATGGTCTCTGCAAAAATTATTCGTTGGATCCAGATGTTGGCTCGTACAAGGAAGTCGTTATTCACTCTGTTATATACACAAGAAATCCTTAGATACATTCTTGTTTGTGTTTGGTTCCAGGAAAAATATATATCTCTGAATATAAATGTCATACCTTTTCTCTGCTATCTAATAAGAAAAATAGTTAAATTATTTTTCTTCTGTTTTCAGTAATTAAAGATTGCTGATATGAAGGTTATTTCAGGAGCTTAGAAACTTCTTTCTTTACATTTCTTCTATATATTTGTTCTGTATTGATTGATCAGGCTTGGTCATACAATCATTAGCTTTGGATCTAGGTGAAACTCATTGGTCACCATCACAGAAGTTCCAGTACCGTGATGATCCAATCATTTAAGCTACTGAAATAAATTTGGTTTGATAACTATTAAGACACTGACTAAATGACTAAAAGCTTAACTTAGGGACTTATTTCTACAGGAAAAATTTCCTTTAGATGGCATTAGTCATTCTAAGGAGTCCTGGTGGTGCAATGGTTAAGAGCGCAGGTGCTAACCAAAAGGTGAGCAGTTTGAATCTACCAGCTAGCTGCTCCTTGGAAATCCTATGGGGCCGTTCTACTCTGTCCTATAGGATTGCTGTGAGTTGAAATCGACTCAATGGCAACAGGTTTTGGTATTCATGTTAAAGGATATCTTGTTGGACATGAGGGGATAGATTTTTGGTGACTAGCCAGTAGTTTTCTTTCAATCCATTCTAAAAAAGATAAGCAAAGGGGAAAATTAAAGACCATGTCACTGAGCTACCATGTTTCCTAAGCAGTAGGGCCAACTCTTCCTCGATGGAAAAAATGACAAGGTTTTAGCAAAAAAGAGTATTATGGCAGAAACAAACTCTTGAATGCTTATAGAAGCTATTCAGTTGGAGAACTATGTCCTGCTAGTGTCATTCTAGGGAAAGAGAATAAACTCCCACTTTTTTTTTTTTTTTTATCTCCTTTCATCTCAGCTCAAAAACATTGAAATGAACACTTTTAAGGACTCTCAGCACTTTGCTGGATTTTAGAGAAGGCGTACTTTGTCCTTTCAACGGATGAGAAAACTGAGGCTTAAAGAGATTAAGAAACTTGGTCAAGTAAACTAGCAAATTGGTCACATTTATCGAAAGGTCAGTGTCTTTTTTGCACTTAGAAAACAGTGAAAGTTAAGCACATGCTCTAGAAAATCTCATTGATTGTGAGATCTCCTGGCCACATCTCTTTCCTCTGGCTCTTTCTGGATCAATCATTTAAGAGTTTCATTTAAAGTGATTATTAAGTAACGAATGGATTCAGAGAGCGCCACTTACATCCCAACGTGTCCATATTGGTACCTTGTAAATCCTTTTCATTTTTGTAAGGTTCCCAAAGTAAGGCATGAAGCAACTACATTTGCTTTCCGATTGTGCTAAACAATGGTAATGATTAAGCTAATAAAAAGCAGAGCTTGGCATTAAACCCAGAATGGTTTGACCACAAACCTCTCGTCTTTCTAACACACCAATTTGCCCATGGCCCCGTTTACCACCTCTTAGTGCAAGTATGCTCCCGTGAGCACTGAGGGTTTACAAAGCAACCTTTCCTTTCCATGGTGGTTATCCTTTCAAGTTGGCTTAAAGACAGTTGACGGGTGACATTAAGATAGGGCAACCGGTCTCCCCCATAGTTTTCACCTCTTAGGGACCCTATATGCCCATTTACTAGTCCTTGCAAACCTTGATGGAATTTGTTAGATATTAAAGAACTAATCCATTAACATAGCTACTTGCTTGCCCTACTAGCCTATGGGTCTATACTGAGCAGAATTAAAAACAAAACTAAACCAAATATCTGAACAGGGAAGGGACTCCCCAGAAAATATTTCCTGCAAATTTACTTCTTTAAGAGGGTTACCTCTGGAAGGGTCTTAGTGCCTTTTTCCAAAGTAAACAGTTGTGAGGAGGTTTAGGCTCACGTTTTAGCTGCTGGTTTCATTAAGTACTCTGTACCCTGGTAGAGAACAGGCCAGGGTGGTTTTACCGTACTGTGAAAAGGGAAGGGCCATATACAGCTTTGACCCTGCAGCCTGGGACTCTGAGAATTCTCAAAAATCTTTCCAATTGTTGCCGTCTTTAAAATGAATCTTAAATATGATTTGCATACAATAAATATACCCATTTTAAGGGTAAAGTTTGGTGCATTTTGGCAAACACATACATCTGTGGTGTAAACACCATCACAACAGAGATACGTAATATTTCCATCAGCCCCAAAAGTTTCTTCAGTTCTCTCTTGAGCTACTCCAAACACACCCCAACCCAAAACAACCACTAAGTTGCTTGATGTCACTATAGATTAGTTTTGCATTTTGTAGGAGTCCATATGAGTGGAGTCATCTGATAGGTACTCTTTTATGTCTGGCTAGTTTTGCTAAGTATAATGTTTTTGGGATTCATTCATGAAGTTTTGTGTATAGCAGTTCATTAAAAAAAAACCATTGCCTTCGAGTCAATTCTGATTCATGGTGACCCTAAAGGACACAGTAGAACTGCCCCATAAGGTTTCCAAGAAGCACCTGGTGGATTCAAACTGCCAACCTTAACCTTAACCACTACACCACCAGGGTTTCCAGTAGTTCACTTAAGAAATCAAAAAAAGAGGGTAGCAAAATACTGATCTTGCCTTTTTCACCTCTATCTGGGATACCACTCTAACTCAAGTCAGAATGGTGGTTATTTTTCTTGTTCCTGAGATCTGTGCCGTATCAGTGACAGGAGGGTAACATCAATCCAAACAATGTTCTGCCCTACTTCACAGTCTCATCAGTGCCCAGTACCCTCTGGAGATCAGGAGCTAGGTAGCAGCACCCACACCATTTTCCGCTGTTGTTGTTAGTTGTCATTACGTCAATTCAGCCTCATGATGACCCCATGTGTGCAGAGAATAACTGCTCCCTAAGTAAGACCTGGTGATTGGAAGCAGATTGCCAGGCCTTACTTCTGAGGCACCTCTGGGCAGGTTTGAACTGCCAACTTTTCATTAGAAGTCCAGCACTAAAAAGAGCCCTGGGACCCCCAAGACAATGGCCCCCAGATGCCCTACTAATCCAGAATTAAAGCCACTCCAGGAGTCCACCTTTCACCCAAAGATTAGACACGCCTATAAAACAAACAATAATACATATGAGCAACGTTTTTCTTAGTTCAATCAAGTATACAAGACCAAATGGGCAACACCTGCCCAAAAGCAAAAAGTAGAAGGCAGAAGGGACAGGAAGACTGGATGAATGGAAACAGGGAACCCAGGGTGGAAAGGGAAAGGGGGAGAGGGCTGACACATAGTGGGGATTGCAACCAGTATCACATAACAATTTGTATAGAGATATTTGAATGAGAAACTAATTTTCACTGTAAAACTTTCAACTAAAGCACAATTAAAAAAAAAAAGGGAGAGAGAGAGAAAGTCCTGTGAAATCAAGGCGCTTTATAAAGGTGATTATTCGTATATAAATTTCAGTTTTTGAGCTTTGGATTTTCTTAGAGCTCATGATCCCAAAGAAAGCAGAGCACAAGCATTTTGACACTACATCAACAAGTTCATGATATTTGTTAGGAATACCAAACCCTTTGGTTCTGTTCTCCCTTATCTCTTTAACAGGTGATGGCACACATATGTTACAGCTATATTTTTTACCCCTGGAGGTTTATTGGTGGGCATTTGAGTCACTTTAGCACATTCTGGAATTGAGGTGGATACTGGTGCAACTGCCTCAAAAGCAAGAAAGTTAGTCTGTGACACATCTGAATGCTGACAGCCATTCCCATGAGGGATGCTTCTCAGAGAAGTGATTGTGTAAAACCTTTATGTCTTTTGGCTTCTGTACAGCGAGAGAGGGCTTGCAAGTATGTTTACTATTTCCTTTGTGTTATTGGGAAGGTACGGTTATCCGCATTTGCAAATATTCAAGTAAATGAGTTATTTTTTGGATGAAAACATTTGGTGACACACTTCCTGGACCATGGGACTGATATGTCCCACGTGTATGCTATGCTTCATGGAACATGGTACTGATATAAAAAAAAAAAAAAGCCCACTCTAAATCAAACTGATAACAATTACGTGCAGCTACTGCAATGTTTATTCAGCATTTTGTGTGTATTTTTGGAAAGCTGAGTAAGATATTTCATGGTTCAAGTGTAACGAGGAAGTTGATGTACTTCCTGGGCCATGGGGCAGATATATCCCATGTGTGTGACATGCTTCATGGAACATGGGACTGATAAGCCCCGCTTGCAATTGGTACCCAGTTTTTGAAATAATAAAAAGCTACCAACGAACAATGATTCAGCATCCATTCCATTAGTGGAAAAACATGGAACCATCAAACAATTCCAAAAAAAAAAAAAAATTCCCCGACGAAAGGGATATGGGAACACAGAGGGTTGTACTTCCTTCTCTTCTGGCTGAGCGGCTGTGTGACTAGTGTGGCCAATGAGTTGTGAATGGAAGTGATGTATGTGTCTCTTCCAGGCTGGAGCACTTAATCCCAATACAAGACCCACGGCAACCTCTTTTCGTGGCCACACATCAGCAGTATTCCACATACAGGCTATCTTGTAAGATTTTTTCAGGGCGGAGATGAATGGAGCAGACCTATGCTTGACCTATAATGGGTACGTATTGTCCTGAGCAAATTATAAAGCTTTAGGTTCGTAAGGCACTGCAATTAGGAGTTAATGGCTGTAGAGTATTGCTGTTGCTGTTAGCTGCTGATAAGTCAGCCCCTAACTCACGGCAATTCCACGCACAACAGAATAACATGCTGCCCAGTCCTGCACCATCCTCATGATCAACTGGGGATCAGACTGGTTTGATCCATTGGGTTTTCACTACCTGGTTTTTGGAAGTAGATATCCAGGACTTTCTTCCTAGTTTGCCTCAGTCTGGAGGCTCCTGTTCAACATTATAGCAACACACAAGCCTCCACTTACAGATGGGTGGTGGCTGTATGTAAGGAATCAAACCCAGGTCTCCTGAATGGAAGGAAAGAATTTTACCACTGAATTATCGCTGCCCCCCTCTGTAACACAGTCTGGCTTAATCCAATTGAGATATATTCCAACCAATAAAATACTCAGTTGCTCAAAAAAAAAAAAGAAGGAAAAAAATAAAAATCACAAATAAGACATTTGTAACCTTCTTGCAAAGGAGATAAGATATTCACATTAAAAAATTATTGTTGTTGGGGGACGGAGCCAAGATGGCGGACTAGGCAGACGCTACCTCGGATCCCTCTTACAACAAAGACACGGAAAAACAAGTGAATCGATCACATACATAACAATCTACGAACCCTGAACAACAAACACAGATTTAGAGACGGAGAACGAACTAATACGGGGAAGCAGCGATTGTTTCCAGAGCCTGGAGCCAGCGTACCAGTCAGGTACGGCACAAGCACAGGGAGCGGCTCCACCCCCCTGAACTAACCCCGGGAGGGGGACCAACCGGTTCCACGGGCGGCGTGGGACGCAGCCGGTAGGAGAAGTCCCCGGGAGGCAGTGACTGGTCTTGGAGCAGAAAGAGCAGCGTCCGAGCCGGGGAACCGTCCCACAGGGATTTGGACTGGACGCAGGTATGGCATAAACACAGACAGTTGCTCCACCCCCCTGAACTAACCCCGGGAAGGGGACCAGCCGGGTCGCGCGGGCGGCGTGAGACGCAGCCGGTAGGAGAAGTCCCTGGGAGGCAGCGACTGGTATTGGAGTGGGAAGAACAGCATCCCAGCCAGAACACTCGGTCACGGCACAAGCACGGGGACCTGCTCCACCCATCTGAACTAACCCCGGGAGGAGGCCCAACTGGTTCTCGGAGGCGGCACGGCCACGCGGCTGGAGGGACGAGAAGTCCCCGGGAGGCAGCGACTGATTTTGGAGTCGAGAGTGCACCGTCCCAGTACGGGAGCCTTGACGCTGGGCGTGGGGCTGGAAGCGGAGGATCTGACCATGACTCCAGCGGGCCAGACCCCCCGGGGACAATCTCCACACAGCCAGCACACATAGGCGACGCGTCCCGCGGGAGTCTCAGATATAATAGTCATTCCAAGCAAGACAAGCAACTCTGGCTATATTCTGAGGTGCTACTCTCCTATCTCTCTGTTCCCTCCCCCACCCTCCCCAGGCGGCTTCATTAACATCTGAATAGCCTGAGCCAGAGGGAGAACTCTGATAGGGATCTGACTGCATTTTTTTTTTTTAGCGGATTTTCTGGAAAAACTGGTTTCCCAGTGATGGCTCGGAGACAACAATCCATATCAAACCACTTAAAGAAGCAGACCATGACAGCTTCTTCAACCCCCCAAACAAAAGAATCAAAATCTTTCCCAAATGAAGATACAATCTTGAAATTATCAGATACAGAATACAAAAAACTAATTTACAGAATGCTTAATGATATCACAAATGAAATTAGGATAACTGCAGAAAAAGCCAAGGAACACACTGATAAAACTGTTGAAGAACTCAAAAAGATTATTCAAGAACATACTGGAAAAATTAATAAGTTGCAAGAATCCATAGAGAGACAACATGTAGAAATCCAAAAGATTAACAATAAAATAACAGAATTAGACAATGCACTAGGAACTCAGAGGAGCAGACTCGAGCAATTAGAATGCAGACTGGGACATCTGGAGGACCAGGGAATCGACACCAACATAGCTGAAAAAAAATCAGATAAAAGAATTAAAAAAAATGAAGAAACCCTAAGAATTATGTGGGACTCTATCAAGAAGGATAACCTGCGGGTGATTGGAGTCCCAGAACAGGGAGGGGGGACAGAAAACACAGAGAAAATAGTTGAAGAACTCCTGACAGAAAACTTCCCTGACATCATGAAAGACGAAAGGATATCTATCCAAGATGCTCATCGAACCCCATTTAAGATTGATCCGAAAAGAAAAACACCAAGACACATTATCATCAAACTCGCCAAAACCAAAGATAAACAGAAAATTTTAAAAGCAGGCAGGGAGAAAAGAAAGGTTTCCTTCAAGGAGAATCAGTAAGAATATGTTCTGACTACTCAGCAGAAACCATGCAGGCAAGAAGGGAATGGGACAACATATACAGAACACTGAAGGAGAAAAACTGCCAGCCAAGGATCATATATCCAGCAAAACTCTCTCTGAAATATGAAAGCGAAATTAAGATATTTACAGACAAACACAAGTTTAGAGAATTTGCAAAAACCAAACCAAAGCTACAAGAAATACTAAAGGATATTGTTCGGTCAGAGAACCAATAATATCAGATATCAGCACAACACAAGGTCACAAAACAGAACGTCCTGATATCAACTCAAATAGGGAAATCACAAAAACAAATTAAGATTAATTAAAAAAAAAAATACACATAACAGGGAATCATGGAAGTCAATAGGTAAAAGATCACAATAATCAAAAAGAGGGACTAAATACAGGAGGCATTGAACTGCCATATGGAGAGTGATACAAGGCGATATAGAACAATACAAGTTAGGTTTTTACTTAGAAAAATAGGGGTAAATAATAAGGTAACCACAAAAAGGTATAACAACTCTATAACTCAAGATAAAAACCAAGAAAAACGTAACGACTCAACTAACATAAAGTCAAGCACTATGAAAATGAGGATCTCACAATTTACTAAGAAAAAAGTCTCAGCACAAAAAAGTAACTGGAAAAATGAAATTGTCAACAACACACATAAAAAGGCATCAAAATGACAACACTAAAAGCTTATTTATCTATAATTACCCTGAATGTAAATGGACTAAATGCACCAATAAAGAGACAGAGAGTCACAGACTGGATAAAGAAACATGATCCATCTATATGCTGCCTACAAGAGACACACCTTAGACTTAGAGACACAAACAAACTAAAACTCAAAGGATGGAAAAAAGTATATCAAGCAAACAATAAGCAAAAAAGAAGAGGAGTAGCAATATTAATTTCTGACAAAATAGACTTTAGACTTAAATCCACCACAAAGGATAAAGAAGGACACTACATAATGATAAAAGGGACAATTGATCAGGAAGACATAACCATATTAAATATTTATGCACCCAATGACAGGGCTGCAAGATACATAAATTAAATTTTAACAGAATTGAAAAGCGAGATAGATACCTCCACAATTATAGTAGGAGACTTCAACACACCACTTTCGGAGAAGGACAGGACATCCAGTAAGAAGCTCAACAGAGACACGGAAGATCTAATTACAACAATCAACCAACTTGACCTCATTGACTTATACAGAACTCTCCACCCAACTGCTGCAAAATATACTTTTTTTTCTAGCGCACATGGAACATTCTCTAGAATAGACCACATATTACGTCATAAAACAAACCTTTGCAGAGTCCAAAACATCGAAATATTACAAAGCATCTTCTCAGACCACAAGGCAATAAAACTAGAGATCAATAACAGAAAAACTAGGGAAAAGAAATCAAATACTTGGAAAATGAACAACACCCTTCTGAAAAAAAGACTGGGTTATAGAAGACATTAAGGAGGGAATAAGGAAATTCATAGAAAGCAACGAGAATGAAAATACTTCCTATCAAAACCTCTGGGACACAGCAAAAGCAGTGCTTAGAGGCCAATTTATATCAATAAATGCACACATACAAAAAGAAGAAAGAGCCAAAATCAGAGAACTGTCCCTACAACTTGAACAAATAGAAACTGAGCAACAAAAGAATCCATCAGGCACCAGAAGAAAACAAATAATAAAAATTAGAGCTGAACTAAATGAATTAGAGAACAGAAAAACAATTGAAAGAATTAACAAAGCCAAAAGCTGGTTCTTTGAAAAAATTAACAAAATTGATAAACCATTGGCTAGACTGACTAAAGAAATACAGGAAAGGAAACAAATAACCTGAATAAGAAATGAGAAGGACCACATCACAACAGAACCAAATGAAATTAAAAGAATCATTTCAGATTATTAGAAAAATTGTACTCTAACAAATTTGCAAACCTAGAAGAAATGGATGAATTCCTGGAAAAACACTACCTACCTAAACTAACACATTCAGAAGTAGAACAACTAAATAGACCCATAACAAAAAAAGAGATTGAAATGGTAATCAAAAAACTCCCAACAAAAAAAAGCCCTGGCCCGGACGGCTTCACTGCAGAGTTCTACCAAACTTTCAGAGAAGAGTTAACACCACTACTACTGAAGGTATTACAAAGCATAGAAAATGACGGAATACTACCCAACTCATTCTATGAAGCCACCATCTCCCTGATACCAAAACCAGGTAAAGACATTACAAAAAAAGAAAATTATAGACCTATATCCCTCATGAACATAGATGCAAAAATCCTCAACAAAATTCTAGCCAATAGAATCCAACAACACATCAAAAAAATAATTCACCCTGATCAAGTGGGATTTATACCAGGTATGCAAGGCTGGTTTAATATCAGAAAAACCATTAATGTAATCCATCACATAAATAAAACAAAAGACAAAAACCACATGATCTTATCAATTGATGCAGAAAAGGCATTTGACAAAGTCCAACACCCATTCATGATAAAAACTCTTACCAAAATAGGAATTGAAGGAAAATTCCTCAACATAATAAAGGGCATCTATGCAAAGCCAACAGCCAGTATCACTCTAAATGGAGAGAACCTGAAAGCATTTCCCTTGAGAACGGGAACCAGACAAGGATGCCCTTTATCACCGCTCTTAGTCAACATCGTGTTGGAAGTCTTAGCCAGGGCAATTAGGCTAGACAAAGAAATAAAAGGTATCCGGATTGGCAAGGAAGAAGTAAAGTTATCACTATTTGCAGATGACATGATTATATACACAGAAAACCCTAAGGAATCCTCCAGAAAACTACTGAAACTAATAGAAGAGTTTGGCAGAGTCTCAGGTTATAAAATAAACATACAAAAATCACTTGGATTCCTCTACATCAACAAAAAGAACACCAAAGAGGAAATAACCAAATCAATACCATTCACAGTAGCCCCCAAGAAGATAAGATACTTAGGAATAAATCTTACCAAGGATGTAAAAGACCTATACAAAGAAAACTACAAAGCTCTACTACAAGAAATTCAAAAGGACATACTTAAGTGGAAAAACATACCCTGCTCATGGATAGGAAGACTTAACATAGTAAAAATGTCTATTCTACCAAAAGCCATCTATACATTTAACGCACTTCCGATCCAAATTCCAATGTCATATTTTAAGGGGATAGAAAAACAAATCACTTATTTCATATGGAAGGGAAAGAACCCCCAGATAAGCAAAGCACTACTGAAAAAGAAGAAGAAAGTGGGAGGCCTCACCTTACCTGACTTCAGAACCTATTATACAGCCACAGTAGTCAAAACAGCGTGGTATTGGTACAACAACAGACACATAGACCAATGGAACAGAATTGAGAACCCAGACATAGATCCATCCACGTACGAGCAGCTGATATTTGACAAAGGACCAGTGTCAATTAACTGGGGAAAAGATACCCTTTTTAACAAATGGTGCTGGCATAACTGGATATCCCTTTGCAAAAAAATGAAACAGGACCCATACCTCACACCATGCACAAAAACTAACTCCAAGTGGATCAAAGACCTAAACATAAAGACTAAAACGATAAAGATCATGGAAGAAAAAATTGGGACAACCCTAGGAGCCCTAATACAAGGTATAAACAGAATACAAAACATTACCAAAAATGATGAAGAGAAACCCGATAACTGGGAGCTCCTAAAAATCAAACACCTATGCTCATCTAAAGACTTCACCAAAAGAGTAAAAAGACCACCTACAGACTGGGAAAGAATTTTCAGCTATGACATCTCCGACCAGCGCCTGATCTCTAAAATCTACATGATTCTGTCAAAACTCAACCACAAAAAGACAAACAACCCAATGAAGAAGTGGGCAAAGGATATGAACACACATTTCACTAAAGAAGATATTCAGGCAGCCAACAGATACATGAGAAAATGCTCTCGATCATTAGCCATTAGAGAAATGCAAATTAAAACTACGATGAGATTCCATCTCACACCAGCAAGGCTGGCATTAATCCAAAAAACACAAAAGAATAAATGTTGGAGAGGCTGCGGAGAGATTGGAACTCTCATACACTGCTGGTGGGAATGTAAAATGGTACAACCACTTTGGAAATCTATCTGGCGTTATCTTAAACAGTTAGAAATAGAACTACCATACAACCCAGAAATCCCACTCCTAGGAATATACCCTAGAGATACAAGAGCCTTCATACAAACAGATACATGCACACCCATGTTTATTGCAGCTCTGTTTACAATAGCAAAAAGTTGGAAGCAACCAAGGTGTCCATCAACGGATGAATGGGTAAATAAATTGTGGTATATTCACACAATGGAATACTACGCATCGATAAAGAACAGTGACGAATCTCTGAAACATTTCATAACATGGAGGAACCTGGAAGGCATTATGCTGAGCGAAATGAGTCAGAGGCAAAAGGACAAATACTGTATAAGACCACTATTATAAGATCTTGAGAAATAGTAAACCTGAGAAGAACACATACTTTTGTGGTTACGAGGGGGGGAGGGAGGGAGGGTGGGAGAGGGTTTTTTATTGATTAATCAGTAGATAAGAACTGCTTTAGGTGAAGGGAAAGACAACACTCAATACATGGAAGGTCAGCTCAATTGGACTGGACCAAAGCAAAGAAGTTTCTGGTACAAAATGAATGCTTCAAAGGTCAGCGGAGCAAGTGCCAGGGTCTGCGGAACATGGTTTGCGGGGACTTCTAAGTCAATTGGCAAAATAATTTTATTATGAAAACATTCTGCATCCCACTTTGAAATGTGGCGTCTGGGGTCTTAAATGCTAACAAGCGGCCATCTAAGATGCAGCAATTGGTCTCAACCCACCTGGAGCAAAGGAAAATGAAGAACACCAAGGCCACACGACAACTAAGAGCCCAAGAGACAGAAAGGGCCACATGAACCAGAGACCTACATCATCCTGAGATCAGAAGAACTAGTTGGTGCCCGGCCACAATCGATGACTGCCCTGACAGGGAGCACAGCAGAGGACCCCTGAGGGAGCAGGAGATCAGTGGGATGCAGACCCCAAATTCTCATAAAAAGACCAAACTTAATGGTCTGACTGAGACTGGAGGAACCCCGGCGGCCATGCTCCCCAGACCTTCAGTTGACACAGGACAGGAACCATCCCCGAAGACAACTCATCAGAAATGAAAGGGACTGGTCAGCGGGTGGGAGAGAGACGCTGATGAAGAGTGAGCTAATTATATCAGGTGGACACTTGAGATTGTGTTGGCAACTCTTGTGTGGAGGGGGGATGGTAGGATAGAGAGAGAGGGAAGCCGGCAAAATTGTCAAGAAAGGAGAGACTGAAAGGGCTGACTCAAGAGAGGGAGAGCAAGTGGGAGTAGGGAGTGAGATGTATGTAAACTTATATGTGACAGACTGATTGGATTTGTAAACGTTCACTTGAAGCTTAATAAAAGTTATTAAAAAAAAAATTATTGTTGTTAATTTCAGAAAGCCTCCATTTAACTTCTTTTTAGCAAATATGAAGTCTTTTCATTTGGCATCGTTCTCTCAAGTTTTAATATTCTTTGGGTTGTCAGAATCTCAGAAAAGATATGAATTTATGTATATGTACACATATACATGTATATATACACATACATGTATACATACATATGTGTGTGTATGTAAATATACATATATATATTAACCAGCTGCCATTAAGTTGATCTTGACTTATGGTGACCCGTATGTTACAGAGTAGAACTGCTTAAAAGAATTTTACTGGCTGTATGTTGAAATCAACTCAAGGGCACACAACAACAACAAACCTTTTAGAAGAAATTATACTATAAAGATTCCCTTAGGATTTGGGCCATGTGGATTATAGTACTTTTTACATATTACTTCGATTCAAACTCATAGCGACCCTATAGGGAAGAGTAGAACTGTCCCATAGGGTTTCCAAGGAGCGCTTGATGGGTTCGAATGGCTGGCCTGTCGGTTAGCAGCCATAGCTGTTAACCACTGTGCCCCCAGGGTTTCCACATATTACTTATACATAATTTAAAAAAAAAAAAAAACCCACTGCCATCCAGTTGATTCCGACTCATAGCGGCCCTATAGAACAGAGTAGAACTGGCCCACAGAGTTTCCAAGGAGCGCCTGGTGGATTTGAACTGCTGACCTTTTGGTTAGCAGCCATAGCATTGAACCACTACACCACCAGGGTTTCCATTAACTTAACAGTCACTTTATAATTAACACCATTTTTTCCCCCTCTCTTGTTTCACTTTCTTGCTAAAGAATATTGTAAGTATTGTGTGGGTACTGGGTAAAAAAATAATAAAAATTAAACATCCGTTAGATATAAAAGCACTTTGTGTCACCAATTATGTCTTGTATAATGTATCAATAAATTCATAACAAAAGCAAATGAGAGTGTTGGTGAAACAAGAACAGAGGTGATGGTTGTTGAGACGGGGTAATGAGATTTTACCAGGAGCTCACCGAGCGCTTCTGAGACTGTTGTCTGTGTATGAAAATTTTTATAATAAAAGATTATAAACACTGATGAGAAATTTATATTTCCCAGTTTTAAAGATTATTGTTGATTGAGCAGCTCTCTCCTCTTAAAAAAAAACCATTAAAATATTCTAGTACATGATTTTGGAGTCCTGGTGATACAGTGGTTAAGAACTCGGCTGCTAACCAAAAAGTTGACAGTTCGAATCCTTGGAAACCCTATGGGGCAGTTCTACTCCATCCTACAGGGTCGCTATGAGTCGGAATCCACTTGAGGGCAATTGATTTGGTTTGGTTTTGGTTAATTATGTGGTTTTATAAGATTTCTCTTTCTTATACCCATACTTCCTACATAAATGTGTGAAGCTTATATTAAGCTTTTATTTAAGAGCTCTTTCATCACCAAAAGATAAACTGAAATAGACCGTTGTGATTTTCCAAATGAAAATAATTTTGTTAGTTTGTTCACATGCCACTATTGGGTATTTGTAAATACTTTAGAGACAAAAACACTCAAATGCTCCATTTTTATTCTCTGGCTTGTGTCTTTGGCACAGAATCGTGTCTAACCCTGGGCTACCACAAAGTCCTTGTGGCTAATCCGGCAAAGGCGCTTCCACAAAAGACCCAGGTGAGACAGTTTAGGAAGCAAACAATAGCATGCTGGAGGGCAAGCTGTCAGGGTAGTCAGCTCTTTAACAAGCTGTTCTCAAGAGTGAGAAGCCATTGACTGCTGTAGGAGAAGTCTGCTGGAGAGTGAGGATAGGTTTCCAAACAGAAAGTGATCTGGGATTCTCACTTAAAACAGAAAATGCAGTGTGTTTGACCTCAAGCCTGAGTCAATTAACCAGAGGAAAAGTGCCTTGAGAGCCAACAGAAAACTGGCCAAGTTCAAGTGGCAGGTGAATATTAATTTTTAGACACTAAACAAGGACTGAATTCTTAATAAGCCTCCTCTGCTTTTCTCAGAATTAACATGTGGGTAATTTTAAGTCCAAACACTACGACAGAGAATCAGCCCTGTTCATGTCAGGTGTGTTTTCTTACAAAAGAATAAACGTGCCTGCTTAGGAGGCAGCATGCTCATTATTAAATACATCCATGCTAGAATCAAACAGAGTTAAAATCTATGCTTCTTTTACATAATAGTGGTGGAGGTATGGGCAAGTTATTTAAATACCCTTCCACTTTTTAGCTATAGAAGGGGGATAAATGTAACTGCTTTAATGGGTTTATTGTTAGAATTAAGTAAACACATCCAAGTAAACCACCCAATTTTGCGTCTGGTTTAGAGAGACAATAGCGTTAGCTATTTTATTCATGACTGCAAATATATACTATCTGACTACTGAGACTAAGTGTAGCATAGAGGTCAAGACCGCAGCTCTGGATGAGAGTTCCTGGGTTCAAATTCCCGCTCAATCCTTTTTGGCTGGATTTTCCCCATCTGAATGATGGAGCCAGTAATAGCATCTATCTGATAGGGTGTGTATGAGATTTAAGTGACTAGATATTTCTAAAGCATTCCAAACAGTGTCTGGCACGTAGGCATCACCACACAAATGCTTAAGAAAATAAATTGATAGTTAGACTTGTTTTCATTGTATTGTCATCTCAGAAATTTAATTTGTAATATTCCCAAACTGGAAATAACCCCAACTTGAATCAACTATAGAATGAGTAAATAAATTATGGTTATAATCATGCAAAGTAATACTACAGCAATTAAAAAGAACCAATACACAAAAAAGGATGGATGCAACTCTCAGGTATAATGTTGAGTAAAAGATGTCTTACAGAAAATTGTGCCTACTGTATATCCCGTATGCATGAAGTTCAAAAACAAGCAAAACTAATTTATGCTAACAGAGATTAGAACAATGGTTACCCTCTGGAAGAGGTATGCGAGATACATGGGAGCCTTCTGAGGTTTTGGAAATGTTCTATATATTTATCTGGGTAGTAATTACAAGATTATAGGATTCAAAATTTCATAAAGCTGTACATTTAAGATTTGTATGCTTTACCATATACATATTTTATTGCCTTAATTTTACAAAGCTAATACATTTTATTACATATCCCATATTTTACTCCACTATAACTCCTTCATCTGTGCACCCGTCCACCCACCCATCCACGCATCCACCCATCCCCCATCCCCCATCCCCCCATCCCGCATCCCTCCATCCCTCCATCCATCCATCCATCCATCCATCCATCCATCCATCCATCCATCCATCCATCCATCCATCCATCCATCCATCCATCCATCCATCCATCCATCCATCCATCCATCCACCCAGTCATCCGTAATATTTGAGAGCACAGACACTGAATTCAGACAGCTTGGGTTCAAATCCAGATTCTGCAACTGAATATCCTTATTCTACTGAGTGTTTATTTGTCAAATGTTATAAATTTTAATTTTCAGAGATTCTGAAGCTCAAAAGAGGTAATGTAAGTAAAGTTTTAAATGCAATGCCTGGTAGATAGTAATTACTCAATACATAACAGAACTTTATGTCTATAAATGTTACACCTCTGTACAAGGTACACTACTAGGCACTGTGGAGTTGACCAAGAAAAGAAAATGTTACTTCCTTCAAGGGGAAGACTTGAATGACACAAGAACAGCCATGAAAAAGGAGACATAAAATGCTCACCCAAGACCTACAGCCCTGGGCTGAAACAACAGTAGAGAGATAGCAGGGCAAAGGGTCAATGATGGAGCGTGTAGACCTCTTTACAAGCTTTGTATTTTAAAGCATGTCACTGATGCAGTGTTCTCTCCATGGTCATTCCAATAGTCTTGGTTTTGAACTTTTAAAAAAGATATAAGCCAAAAAACAAACCCATTGCCGTCCAGTTGATTCGACTCATAGTGACCCTATAGGACAGAGTAGAACTGCCCTACAGAGTTTCCAAGGAGCACCTGGTGGATTCAAACTGCCAACCTTTTGGTTAGCAGCCTTAGCTCTTAACCAAAGATTTAAGCATATACATATTGTTGTTTTAACGATTAAATGAAATACTTTATGTCACAGTACTTTAAGCAATAAAGTACTATATATGTATAATGGGTGATTATTATTGTTACTAACCTTTTTAAGCCTACTGGTAGGAGAGGAGCATTAACGTATGACACCCAGGATATACTTATTTCCTAATGCTCATAAAATTCCATTATTATCCTGACTTCCAAAAGATGCTGCCCTATCCTATGAAGTTATGTGACAAACCCTCAATATTAAAATTATGTTATTTTTTTATTCTTAGAGCCATTATCCAATATATTCGATAACTCTATGTTTAACCAGTAATACCACAGCACCATTCCACTAATATTAACATTAGAAAGTATTTTGTAGTTGTGAAGTTTCTTTATTGACATTTTTATAGAAATAATTGTAGATGCATATGCAGTTATAGGACTAATATGGGGAGATCCCATGTACCCTTTACTATTTCTCCCTATAGTAACTTCATGCAAAATTGTAGTGCAATATTGAAACCAAGATGTTGACATTGATACAATCCACCAATCTTATTCAGATTTCCAATTTTACTTGTACACATTAGTGTGTGTACATTGCTGTCTTTAGTTGCTGGCGAGTCAGCTGCAACTCAGGCAGTTTTATGTACAACCAAACACAACATTGCCCAGTCCTGCACCATCTTCATGATCATTGACGTGTTTGAGTTCTTTGTTGCAGTTATTCTGTCCGTCCATCTCATCGATGGTTTTCCCCTCCTTCACGAGGCCTCCACTTTACCAAACATCGTGTCCTTCTCCAGCAATCTGTCCCTCCTGATGACACATCCAAAGTAAGCAAGTCGAAGTCTCAGACAATATTCTGTGCTCCGTAGGGCTTTGACTGATTAATTTTCAGAAGTAAATCATCAGGAATTTCTTCCTAGGCTGTCTTAGTCTGGAAGGTCCATTGAAACCTGTCCACCATGGATGACTCTGCTAGTATTTAAAATAGTGATGACATAACTTCTATCCTCAGAGCAACATTCAAGCCACCACAGTACCACAGACTGACAGATGGGTGAGGGAGTGTGTGTATATTGAGTTCCATCTAGTATTAACACACGTAAGGCTTGTGTATCCACCACCACAGTCAAGATCCTGAACGGTTTCATCGTAACAAGGATCTGTTACGTTGCCCTTTTATAACAATACCCACCTCCTGCCTGTCCCCCCTCATCCCTCCTGGAAACCATTAGTCTGTTCTCAATTTTAAAAAATTTGTCATTTCAGAAATGCTGTGTAAATGGAATCATACAGTATTTAATCTTTGAGAATGGCTGTTTTCACTCAGGATATTTCCCTGGAGGTTTGTCCAATTTGTGGCATGTATCAATAATTTAAGGTTCTTGGGTGGTGAAACAGTTTGCACTTGGCTGATGACTGAAAGGTTGGTGGTTTAAACCCTCCCAGCAGCACTGTGGAAGAAAAGGCCTGGAGATCTGCTTTCATAAAGATTACAGCTAAGAAAACCCTATGGAGCCGTTCTACTCTAACACGTGAGGTCGCCAGGAGGTGGGACCAACTCCAAGGCAGATAACAACATCAACAATAGCCCTTTGTTCAGTATCTAGTTTGAAAATATTTTCTCCCAGACTGTGTAGCTTGGTTTTCATCCTATTCACATGAGTCTTCACAAAGCAGAAGTTTTAAATTCTGATGAAGTCTAAAGTATCAAATTTTCCTTCTATGGATCATGTTTTTGGTGTCAAGTCCAAGATCTCGGCCTAACTCTAACCTTGCAAATTTTCTCCAAAATTTTTTCCAAAAGTTTTATAGTTTTACATTTAAGTCCATGATGTATATTGAGTTATTATTTTTTTTGTATAAGATGTGAGAAAAAGATTTTTTGTTTTACTTTGTCCTATCTAATGTACAATCGCTCTAGCACCACTTGTTGAAAAGGATATCCTTGCTCCATTGAACAACTTTTGTACTTTTATCAATAAAATTTTGAGCATTTTTGCAAGGGTCGATTTCTGAGTTCTCTATTTTGTTCCATTGATCTGTGAGCCTACTTCTACGCCATTAGCACACTGCCAAGATTACTGCAGCTTACGTAAACTTTATATTAGGCAGCGTGATTCCTTCTACTTTATTCTTTGTGAAGATTGTTTTAGCTAATCTAGACCCTGTACCTTTTCATATAAATTTAAGAATGAGTTTATTTTTGTCTACAAAAAATGAACAAAAAAAAAAACCCTTGCTGTGATTTTGCTAAGAATTACATTAAACCTAAAGACTGATAGTTGAGTCTGGGGAGATTTGACATCTTTATTACTTTGAATCTTTCAAGCCACTGACACAGTATTTTTGTCTGTTTATTTAGGTATTCTTTTATTTCTGTAATTTTTAAGCATATAGTACCTGTATATGATTTTTTAAGTGTGTAAGTATTCAATAATTTTGGAGTAATTATAAATTGCATTCTATTTGTAGTTTTAGTTTCCATATGTTCATTATTAGCATGTAAAAATACAATTTCTGTTTTTGTGTTGGTTTTGTATTCTGTAACATTACTAGACTCATTTATTAGTTGTAGGAGAGTTTTTTTTCCATAGATTTTTTTGGAATTTCTACATAGACGATCATATCATCTGCAAATAAAAAGCCTTATTCCATCTTTTTCAATCTGCATACCACTTACTTATGTATTTATCCATTCATTTGCTCACTCATTATTTGCCTTATTTTGGTGGCTAGATGTTCCAGTACTTGTTGAATAAGAGTGGTGAGAGCAGACATTCTTGTCTTGTTCCTAAACTTAGGGAAAAAAAAATTCAGTCTTTCATCATTAAAATCAGCTATAGCATCAAAAAAGTACAGGCAATTGGCAACAGTAAAGCATCAAAGAATATGAATGGACAGAACAGAGCAAACGAGAAGTAAAAATAATAAACCACTCTTGACATACAAGTTACAATCATTTAAAAAACCAAACCCGTTGTCGTCAAGTCAATTCCGACTCATAGTGACCCTATAGGACAGAATAGAACTGCCCCCAAAGGGTTTGCACGGAGTAGCTGGTGGATTCAAACTACTGATCTTTTGGATAGCAGCCATAGCTCTTAACCACTATACCATCAGGGCTCCAAACCACTTAAGGTACTTCCTCTCACCCCTTAAATTAGCAGAAATTCACATACATGACAAAAAAAGTTAAAAGACCATGAGGAAATAAGAACACATAATTCTCTTCATTCTATAAATTTGTGTAATGTTTCAAAGAAATTAGACACATTATTTGTTGTTGTTGTTAGGTGCCATCGAGTTGGTTCCGACTCATAGCGACCCTATGCACAACAGAACGAAACACTTCCCAGTCCTGAGCCATCCTTACTATCATTGTTATGCTTGAGCTCATTGTTGCAGGCACTGTGTCAATCCACCTCCTTGAGGGTCTTCCTCTTTTCCGCCGACCCTGTACTCTGCCCAGCATGATGTCCTTCTCCAGGGACTGATCCCTCCTGACAACATGTCCAAAGTATGTAAGATGCAGTCTCGCCATCCTTGCCTCTAAGGAGCATTCTGGCTGTACTTCTTCCAAGACAGATTTGTTCA
This sequence comes from Elephas maximus indicus, assembly GCF_024166365.1. Taxonomy (NCBI): domain Eukaryota; kingdom Metazoa; phylum Chordata; class Mammalia; order Proboscidea; family Elephantidae; genus Elephas; species Elephas maximus. The sequence continues at coordinate 24,048,337 of NC_064819.1, forward strand.
TTTTTTTGGCAGTCCACGGTATACTCAATATTCTTCGCCAACACCACAGTTCAAAGGCGTCAATTCTTCTTCAGCCTTCCTTACTCATTGTCCAGCTTTCACACGCATATGATGCGATTGAAAATACCATGGCTTGGGTCAGGCGCACCTTATGGTGGGAATAAAAAAAATATTGTAACCTTTAACTTAGTAATACCACTTTTAGGACTTTTCTTAAAACCACACTTGCTCAATGATATTAATAATCTATGATATTTTATAGCTAAGAATACATTTATACGTGTCTTAAAAAATTTTTTTTATCAACTTATATTATTAAATTGATTAGATATACAATAGCATTATAATGTGAAAGTACTGTGTAAAAATGTTAAATAAATGTTCGTTTTTATTACTGTTAAAAACAATTAGCTATAGCTTTTTGAATTTTTTTTTTCAGGAATGGGGCTGGGATTTTATAAAGTGATTTTATTTATTTTTTAATAATATTTTATTGTGTTTTCAGTGAAGGTTTATACAGCAGTTTAGGTTCCCATGCAACGATTTCTACACAAATTGTTCGGTGACGTTGGTTACACTCTTCACAATGGTGAACATTCTCGTTATTTCTGTTCTGGTTGTTCTGTTTCCATTAATCTAGTTTTTCTGCCCCCTTCTATTCTCATCTTTGTTTTAAAGTAATTGTGGACCATTTGGTTTCACTTTTTTTTTTTTTTTTTCCTGTGAAACTTCTATGGAACTTCTTATTTGAGGGATATGAAAACGTGTTTGTTTTTTTTTTTTAATTGTTCTTTAGGTGAAAGTATACAGCTCAAGTTAATCTCTCATACAAAAACTTACACACATATTGTTTTATGGCATTAGTTGCAATCCCCACAATGTGACAGCACACTTCCCTTTTCCACCCCAGGTTAAAATGCTTTTTATGTGTCAATTAATACGAGGATGGGATTTTTTTTCTTTTTAAGCCAGTTGATGTGGTGGATTATATTGATTGATTTTCAAATGCTGTTTACCTAGAATAAATCCTACTTTGTCATGGCATATAATTCTTTTTATACATTGTTGAATTTGCTTTGCTAATATTTTGTTGGAAATTTCTGTGTCTGATTTAATGAGAGATATCTGTCTTTTTTTTTTTCTGTCTTTGGTTTTGATATCAGGGTAATACTGGAAGAGAGTATATAAAACTGGTATTAATTTTTCTTCAGATGATTGGTAGAATTCTCCAGTGAAGCCATCTGGGTCTGGAGATTATTTTCAAATGCTTTATATACTTGCTGATTTTCAGTTTAGTAATTTTACCAATTGCTGAAAAGGGCAAGTTGAATGCCCAATGTGAACTTTGTGGAATTGTCTGTTTTTTCTTTCAGTTATATCACTTTTTTGCTACATGTATGCTAAGTCTTCTGGTGGATTGACTGTTTATCATTATTTACTATTCCTCCAATCTCTAGCAGTTTTCTTCCCCCTGAAGTTGGCTTTATCTGACTTTAATATAATTTACTTGTTTCTGTTTTTCTTAGTAATCTTTATATGGCATATCTTTTCTATCTTTTTACTTTCAATATAACCTATGTCATTGATTTTGAAGTGAGGTCTTTGTAAACAGAAAATAGTTATGTGTGTGTATGTGTGTGTCTGTGTTTTATCCACTCTATCAATCTGTCTTTCGATTGGTTTACTTGGACCATTTACATTTTTTGTAATTATTGATATATTAGAGCTTAAGTCTGCCAGTTTATTATTTCTTTTTTGGTTGTTTCCTCTGGCTCTTGTTCCTCTGTTTTACTTTTCTTGCCTTCTTGTGGATTACATAAATATATTGTAGAGTTCCATCTTTACTTATTTATTTATTATGTTTTTGAGTGTATCTCTGTTCAATTCGTAGTCATTGCGTATCACATTTTACCACTTCAAATGAAGTGTGGACACCTGACTTCCATTTACGTACCATCTTTGTTACAATTTTTTATTTCAATCATCAAGTATGATTTATAGAACTCATAAGGAAAATGATAATCTATTTTATGTACCAATATTTCTGCTCTTTCCGTTGTTCTTTCTTCTCCCCTGATGCTCCAAGAGTCTTGCTTTTATTATTCCCTTTCTGCTTGAAGAACTTCCTCTAGCCAATTTTTCAGGGTAAGTCTGCTAGGGCAAAATATATATATATATATATAACTTTTTTTTTTAGTCTGAGAATGTCTTTATTGCCATTTTATTCATTCTGGGCTGACACTTCAGTGCTTAAAAAATGCTACAGTATCACCTACTGGCCTCTATGGTATGAGAAATTTGCTGTCATTCAAATTGGTGTTCTCTTACATGGAATGCCTCATTTCTCTCTGGCTGATTTCAGCATTTTTTTCTTTGTCTTTAGCTTTCAGAAGTTTAATTATGATATAGCTTAGTATGGATTTCTTTGGGTTTATCTTATATAGGATTTATAGAGCTTCGTCAATCTGTAAGCTTGTGTCTTTTTTCAAATTTGGGAAGTGGTCAGGCCTTATTTCTCTGAAAACTCTTTTAGCCCCACTCTATTTTTTTCTCTTCTGGGACTCTGATGATACCTGTTATTGTCTGCAATCCTTGAGGTGCTTTCATTTATTTTTCACTCTATTTTCTCTCTTTTGTTCAAATTAGATAAATTCTATTGATCTGTTCTCAAGTTCACTAATTCTATCCTTTGCCCTCTCCGTTCTACTAGTGAGTAAAAAAAAAAAAAAAAGTACACCCAGTGAATTCTGTATCTCTGTGATTGCGTTTTTCCAGCCTATACTTTCTATTTTGTTCTTTTTTGTAACATCTATTTCTTTGCTGAAATTTTCTATTTCTCATTTTTTTCGTGAGAATGTGTAACTGTTGAATTATTTTTATAACAGCCGCTTTAAAATCTTTGTCCTATAATTCCCACTTCTGATTGATCTTGGTGTTGTTGTCAGTTTATTGTTATTCAAGTTGTGATGTTCTTCATTCTTTGTATGATGGGTGATTTTTTTTGTTGCATCCTTGACATTTTGTCTGTTATATTAGGAGACTCTGGAGCCTATTATCTTAAAGCACCATGTTTAGGTTTAGCACCCTGCTCCTGGTATACTTTTGTGGGCTGTTGTTTCTTTTCAACAGTTTAATTTTCAAAGCCTTTGCCATATTATTTTGGTTTGTTTAGTTTATTGGGTATTGTTAGGCTTCCACTGGTCCCTGATGATGTTACCTCAGGAGGGCAGAAGAGATTTCCCCTGGCAGAGTGGCCATATGTCTCTCAGTAAGAGAGGGGAGTCTCAGTCCCTCTAGGACAGAGACTTTCCTGGCCAGGTGTTTTTTTGCAGTGGGATCCCCTTTTCTATGGTGGTTAGAGAACACTGTAATAGTGGGATTCCTTCCTAATAGTACTTCCTCCTTCTGCCCCTTGTGTCTCTTGGTGGAGGAGAAAGTCTTAGACACTCAGGAGCATGGCGGCTTCCTGGCTTGTGGTAACATCCATCTTGCTGGTACTCCCCAGCTATCCAGGATCTCTTGGTGGAAGAGGGAGTCTCAACATGGATTGGAAGGAGAGAGCTTCCCCTGGCTGCTTATCGTTATCAGGTCTCCCAATTTATCTCCCTTGCTTGCGGTGCCATGCTTGTCTGGTGTTTTCAGTGGAATTCCTGTTCAATTGGAGGAAGAAATGAGCCAAACTGGACTGCCTTCCGTTGCTAGGTTGGGGGTTGGAGATTGGGGAATGCCTAGATCAACCTTATCTGTTGAGTGGGGTGAAGGGAACCATAAGACTTCCTGTTGCTATGTTGTTCCTTCGGTCCTGGAATCCCAGATCACCTTCCTTTTACCACCTTTCAAAGTTCTTCCTTAGCTGCTTTTTACATTATTTCCAGAGCTTATAGTTGTACTTATTGGAGAAGACTAGGAAGAAATGGTGTATGCAGTCTTGTACAGACCAGAAGTTGTGGATTGTTTTTAAACATCAAGATTGATACAGTAAATGGCCAATTTCAAAATTTAACCAAAAACTTTCCCTTAACAATTAAATAGAAAGTAATAAGTACTGGACCTAATAAATTTCAGCTGGGGTCACTGCCCATAATATTAGCCATGGTCTGTCATTCATATGTTTTTGCAGTTCATTTGTTCACTTACTCATTTAATCATTTGTTGTAATTTATAAGGTTTACGATGTGCCAGGCAAATACAACTCCTCATATCATAATAAGAAGAGAGCACAAAAATATCCTGTATTCTCAGTTGTTCTCATTCAATATTACAACAATTAAGGATTTATAGTGTCGTTAATAATATCAGGCTCTCATATACAATGATCTATATAGTCAATTTTGATGTACTCCTTGTATTTATTAAAAAATTAAAAATAAAGACTAGGATGAGTAACAGAATACATTTTCATTAGGCAGAATGCATGATTTATTTTAAGTACGTACCAGTTTTTTAAAGTGTTTTGTTCCTGAGCAAAGGTATATTTTTAAGAATATTCACACACATATATGTGCACACAGATACTATCAAATAAACATCATGCAACACACTATATATATGTATATATATACATAAATATAATGAATAAAATAATATGAATTCAATGCAATCTAAATTTAAAGGAAATGAGAGATTTAATAAAGAGCTATTAAAATAATTTTGTATCTGACTTCCAAATTATCCCCTTCACATAAACCACCAAAATGATTAAATGTTAATTAAGTGTCTCAGTCTATGGGTATTATGTAGTCAACAGGTTGAGAAAGCTATGCTTCTAGCAAAGAAAAAACAATTAATGAAACAAGACATTTTCTGATTGGTTATAAATTCTAAAACAAATTTTTCAATTGTAATTATTCTGTCTGTCTCTAAAATCAATAAAAGGCTACTTTCCAGGGATAGAGAGCAAGATGAGTTGAAGGCTGATGCAACGCTAAATACCTGAACTTGTATATCCACGCCAGCAATTATGATCATATTACCAATCATTTGCTAATGAAAAGTACTGTTAATACACTGTAGATTCAGAATAGATTACCTGAGAACCTCTGCCTTTATTTTCAATCAAGCCAACATGTAATAACACCCTTTTATGATATTTTACAGTGCTTTCGTACAGCTTACAAGGTACTTTCACAAACTCAGATATTTCACGTGGACTTAAGACACAGAAATGGACTTGCGCTAAGTCACGATAAACCCAAATCAGAAGAAGGATGAACAGTCCATCACCTTTTCAATTTACCATGCTATTGCTTAGAGCATTTGTTTGGTTATATTTAAAAATAAGCAGATATGTTTGAATACATTTATAAAAATATATAGAAATTATTTAAATTTCTTTTTAACTCTGGAAAAACTTTGAGACCCCCTCTAACAAAGAATGCATTCAATAATTATCATAAATAATAGAAATATGAGTTAGGCGTTTAATCATTTGACTTTCTAATTGAGGCAAATGGCAGCAGCTAACAGCGCAGTAGTAGCATTGAAAGCAGTAATCCATTCCCCTCACAAATAGCTGCCGAAAGGCAGATGGAGGTGCCAGTTGTGTCGGGTGCAGGTGATTATTGCCCAGTCTGCACGCCACCAGATTGTTTTTCTCTTCACCAGAAAACTGTCCATTAACTTCCCTAACAGCCAAAAGCAAAAGGAGAGGAATTTATGAAGTCGCAAGCCCATATGGCTGGTAGTGAGTTAATCTGTGTCTGAGCAGCAGGTAGCACCAGCCAGTCTGTCTGTTGGGGCTGTTAGTAACCCAGGGGCAGATCAGAGAACAGCAGGGAAGGGGATCAACTCAGGCTGCAAATACAGTCAGGAATGTGGCAGGAAATTATTTTTGAAAACACTCTTTGCAGCATAAGGGGAGCCATCAGATGCTACGTGATAATCTATCTGCAATTTGTACACTTGAGAAATTATATAGAAACCTTGGTGTAAATTTAAGATATAGCTGTAGATATATAGTTATCAAGCAATTTCCCTTTATAGCATATCTTGCATTCAAATAATTATTTCCAGTGTCCCTTAAAATTAAGATAAGCAGGCAGTGAGATTTTAAAACAATGACAAAGAAATTGCTCTAGATTTATTCAAAACATAAGGCTGCAAAGATGAGTGTTCTGATACATAAACCAGGAGGAAGTCTGGGCTACACAATAGTTATATGGGTGAAATGGCAAAATAAAGAGAAAAGATGGGAAATCATTTAAGAATTACTTGAAAACCCCAAGCTGAGATATGGGGAACAATTTGGTACTGGAAATTAAATAAGAAGCCATGGAAATGATAAACCAAGCCAAACCCTTGCCATCATCAAGTCAATTCCGACTTACAGAAACTCTAAAGGACAGAGTAGAACTGCTTCATGGGGTTTCCAAGGAGCACCCTAATGGATTGAACTGCTGAGCTTTTGGTTAGCAGCCATAGCCCTTAACCAGTACGCCACCAGGGTTTTCATGGAAATGATAGGATTGAATTACGGTTACTAGTATCCATCCACCCACCCATCCATCCATCCATCCATCCATCCATCCATCCATCCATCCATCCATCCATCCATCCATCCATCCATCCATCCATCCATCCATCCACCTTTCTAATCTATTTTTCTATCATTTTTCTTTCCTTCCCCTCTTCCTTTCTTCTTCCCTTGCTCCTTCCTTTCCACCCTTTCTTCTTTCCTCTCCCCTCTCTCCTCCACCCCCCTGCCCCAGTTGAAGACTAGCATTAAAATCTGGCATATTTTTATGTCTAAAGGATTAAAACTAAGGCATTTACAAAAATGAACTAGACCAAGGAATCTGCTTACATATAGTGTTTTTAATTCTTAACCATAAAATTAAAGAGACTTTCTTCAAATTACTTCCATAAAAGTGCTGGCACATTGTTGTCATTCTTTAAATATTTAAGAGAAAATGTCAAAGAGATATAAAGTCCAAGGAGGTAAGAAAAAGCTGAATTAAAATTGCTATCCCCCCCCCCCAAAAAATACCATCTCTATTAATTAGATGGTTTTAGAATTATTTAGAGCAACTGCAAATAATCTTCACCAGCATCCGTGTTTCAATGTATGAAACATCTAGATCAAGGTCATCATAAGAATTAGAGCTAAGTTTAGAATGTGGAGCTTAAGATAGGAGAGGAATATTTTATTTCTATTTTCCTTTTCTTCTGGGGAAAAAAAGAATTGAGCACTTCGCATGAGTAATGTGATGCCCCAAGCAAATACTGCAAGAGATCTAGAGATACCCAAAGTAGTACCAGCCATTGTAGAAGTCAAAGATTAAAGAAATAAGTGTATTTTCCTATAATATTTACAACTAATGCTGAGTGTGACAAATGTCAAATGAATGAGGCAGGCTGTTCATGTCTTGGGTAAGAGTCTGAAAATTAGTTGACAATGATTTTATAAAACTAGGAAGAAATACTTCCGGAAAACCAAAGCTGCTATTTGTACATATGTTAATACTTAAACTTCTTAACGCCATACGCTTGTGTTCATGATCAAGGATCTTCAAGAACATACTTGCCAGAGCAGAAAATAATTGTTCAGAAAGGGTCAAGTCTGTGCCCCATGGTCTGAGCGTAGGTGAAGCTATGACCCTCACCTTCGTCTTTCTGACACCTGTGGCCTTTAGCTTCAATGAACTGCACTTAATATGCTGTTAGATCACAGCTAAAATGAAAATACCTACTATTTTTATGGGTCTGTTATGTTACCAAGGAGACCTGGTGGCACAGTGGTTAAGTGCTGGGCTGCTAACCAAAAGGCTGGTGATTAAAACCTACCAGCCACTCTGGGGGAGAAAGACGTGGCAGTCTGCTTCCATAAAGATTACAGCCTTGGAAACCACAGTTCTACTCTGTCCTATAGGGTTGCTGTGAGTTGAAATGGACTCAACGGGGCAACATGTCAATGGGTATGATCTGGACCTGCTCAATAAAAAGGTTTGGCTGTTTGCACAGTGATACATATTCTGCTTTCCTTCTAGAAATATGGAAAGTGAAACATTTTTACTCCTGGGACATAGTAGTTGTTCTAAGATATTTGCTGACTGAATCAATGAATGAGTCAATAAATGGTAACTTGCCTCCTAATTGTCTTCTAACCCTTATGTAATTGGGGGTGCTATTTAGGGCATCAAAAAACATTAGAAGCAAGGATGGCAAGACATCATTCACATACTTTGGCTATGTTATCGGGAGGGATCACTCCCTGCAGAAGGACATCATACTTGAAGCAGAGGGTCAGCGAAAAAAAAGGAAGACCTTCGATGAGATGGATTAACGTAGTGGCTGCAACAATGGGCTCAAGCATAACAATGATTGTGAGGATAGCGCAGGACTGGGCAGTGTTTCCTTCTGTTGTGCATAGAGTCACTATGAGTCAGAACTGACTCCATGGCACCTAACGACTACAACATTTTGGGCATGAGCCTTTGAAGCCTAGTCACATTTTCTCTTCTCTGGTCCAAATTGCAAAGAACCTTCAGATAACTTCCTTACGGTGATCAAGGAATTCATTGTGTGCAAACTGGCATTTGAGTTGGGTTTTGGGGTTTTGAATATCAAGATATGAAGGAGAGAGAGGGATTCTAGGTGGCTCACATACCAGGTACAGAAGCAACAAGAAGAAAAGATACTAGGCTATGCCCAGGGAACAATGCAGTATTATATGATGCCCAATTTTGTTTATAAATCCATTCTGAAATTTTAATACAGAGGTCCCATAAAACATAGTTTGAGTTAATGGTGATTCTGCCAAAGATTCTAAGAATAAGGGCAGCAAGCCCTGGCAGTGATTTGGAAGAAGCTTGATGATGAGAGAAGGAAAGGATATATAGTAACTACACCAAAAATCGGAAAGACGCATCTACCACCAAAAAGATTAGTGGTATAGATTTATATATTTTAGAAACACTTATTGATAATGTAGGTTATTTAAGTGTTACAGAACGTATTAACCTGTGTCTCTATATGGAAGAAGCTTATTTGTATTAAATGAGTGAAACTTCTATTTTCTTTGCAAATACACCATTTTCCATGTGACTTTGAATCATCTAAGAACATGGCACTACCAGAAGATATATATATATAAATAAAATGATTTACAGGATGTACATTTCACATTCACTAATCTATTATATTCTTAAAACAATCTTTTCCATTAAATTATGATGACTCCTATAGACCCCATTTTACTATAAAAGAACAAAAATTTTATTCTTTTAAATGATAAAAACTGATGGTATTCATTCATATAATTTCTTTGATAAGCACCCAGGAATGTTTATTGGTTCTTTTTTAAAAAATATATACATTTGTCCTTTTGCATTCATTGATTTTTAACTTACATTTTAAATTTATCATCAAAGTAATATGTGGACGTGATTAAAGCTGCAATACTCTGCTCCCACTCCCACTTCAAATTCCTGAAGGCAATGATTTCTAGCTCATTCTGTTATTTATTCTATTAAAACTCATTGCCATCAAGTTGATTCCAACTCATAGTGAACCTACAGGACAAGGTAGAATTGCCCCATAGGATTTCCAGCGAGCAGCTGGTGGATTTGAACTGCTGACCTTTTGGTTAGCCGCTGAGCTCTTAACCACTGCACCACCAGCGCTCCATTTATTCTATTAGATACCTCCATGTCACTAAATAATATACATGTATGACTAATCCTTGATTTATGAAAGTGGAGTAATTGTCTACTGTCTTCCAGCTATGGCCAATAAAGATTTAGCACATTCAAACTACTGCTTCATCTCCTCTTTCCATGTACTTTCAATATGGTTATATCATGTTTAGCTTTTCTTTTGGATGGCTTTTTATTATGATGAAATATTACAGACACAGAAAATGAATATAAATTAGTATAAAAAATACATATGTGGTTACTACCCAGCTTAGTAAATAAAATGTTGCAAATACAGTGAGGTCTTCTGTGCAAACCTTCCAATCATATTCTCCTTACTTTTCCCCCCAAAGACAAGAACCATCTTGAATTTGGTGTTTTTTATTCTCATATAAATTTTTTATTCTTTGAATACTTGTCCATAATGTCTGATTCAAAACCCTTGGGGTCATATATTTTGGAATTCAGAACTTTTCAAATTTAAGGAAGGCATTATTTTGTATGCTTGGTAAAGTAGAGGGTCAACGAAAAAGAGGAAGGCCCTCGATGAGATAGATTGACACAGCGGCTGAAACAATGGCCGCAAGCATAACATTTGTGAGGATGGCGCAGGACTGAGCAGTGTTTTGTTCTGTTGTACATAATGTTGCTTAGTCGGAACCAACTGTACAGCACCTAACAGCAACAACATTACTTTGTATATACTAAATAAAAATACTATATATATCTATATAGATATAGCATGTAACACTTCCTGCAGGATTTGTAGAACCATAGTTAAAATCTGTCCATATTTTTATAGAAAAATGTATGGATACCCTCACAAATGTTATAAACAAAATTTATAAAGAGCTTCATGTTTTTTGGAAGGTTTTGTCACCAAATGAGTTCAGATCAGGTAAAAGTTTGTAGCTAATCACTTAGGGGGAAAAAACTTCTGATTTTCAGAGCTCTTAGGGTTTTAAAATTGTGGGTAAAAGATTGTGGAATTGTACTAGGTGATGTATTTCTAAATATATTCCTACCATATTTATTCCTTACTCTGTCAACACAGATAGTATCATTGCATTTCCCATTCTGCCAACTGAGTTTACCAGCATGCCTCCATTTCTGGTGGTTTTTGTTTCCAAATTTCCACCTCTGAGCTCCTGTCCCCTCTGATTTGATGATATTTACTTCTATTGCATAATATTACAACAGTCTGCAGTGACTATAGTTGATTCCAAAAGTCGTATATCAATAAGATGCTTCCATTGCTTTAATTGTGTGAATGTGGGTCATACAGAGTCAATGACCACATTCATGTTTTACCAGTTTTAATTCGATTTTTGTTTGCTTCTTGCATTATTTCCAGGAAATATATCCTTAACTTCATCCAAACTTTCCATCCATGAGTAAATTAAAACAATCTCCTGTTTTCTTATATTCCTGAAGTGTACTTAATAATTGTTTCTTCATTGGAAAGAGAATTTCGACATAGTTATTTTTTTTTTTATTTGAGAGGGAGGGCAGAATGTAATCATCTTTATTTGAAAAGATATTGTCCAGTTGGACAACATGCCTGCCACTTTTGTTGTTGGGTATTCCTGCAGAAAGGTAATATTTGAGTTAAACAAAAACAGAATTTATTAATGTCAGATGTATTGACAATTCTGAGGCTTTTATACAAACAGCTCTTTGGATTTATGTCAGTAAACTGCTTGGATACTTCAACAAGAAGTCACTACTATTTTCCCCTCAATGTATCAACCAATTGCTCTCTATATTGATAAGAAATGCCCTAAGTAAATGAAGCAGCCAATACATTGTGGCCATCACTCTAAACAAATTCCAGTTCTTAATTTATTGTCCTCTGAATATATCTAGACATATATATTCTTAGTCATTCCAAGAAAAGGCACTCCATCCCCTTAATTACTCTTGTTTGTCTTTCCACTGTCCTTGCCCTCATATTACATATTACAGCACCGGGACTTGCATTTTTCTTATTTGAGGTTTACATGGAAACTCTCGTCTGTGCAATTGTGTGTGTGTTTTTTTCCTTCTTCTTTATTTTCCACTAAAATTATCCAAGCTTCTCATAATTACACTGAGTACAGGGTTTTATTTGATAAAATACCACGATTCAAAAGCAGCAAATAGAAGGTAGGCTGGTTTGCAATATATTGACTACTAGAGCCTGTTGCCTGTGTTCAAGCTTGAGTAATAATCTATTGTTATAGACTTATTAAGTCCACTAAAACCTTTAATATAAGCTCATATTAATTGTATCTTTAAGCTTCATTCCTCAGCTTAGCAATGCTAAAATTCCCTAATCAGAACTTGGGACTGTAATTATAATTTACTTAGCTGGAATTCATACTTTCATGACTCATAAAGTTGAATTCCAAGTCAAAACTTCTTAAGGGAGGGCACAGGGGGCCTAGACCCATACATGGAGAGCTTTGTCACTTTATAGATAGTATCACTTCTAAAGGCATGAGCATTTATATCCCTGTAATGGTTTCTCTCTCTCTCTGTGTAAATGTTCTTTTTCAACTTTTTAAAAGAAAAAATCATATGAGTTTGGTAATTAAAAATTGGAAGGTCCTTAAAAATGTTCAAAATATAAAATCTTATGGAGGAGAGCTTATTTTATTTATATTACACTTCCTCACAATCATGTGTTAAAGCTTTTCAGATAAGGAAAATATCAAGAGAGACTCAGACTCAAACCTTTTGACCCAAGCTCAGACTTCTGCTTCATCATCCAGCCTGCCAAAGAGTTGAAGTCCACAGCACAAAGTATTGCTAGAAAATACAATCATCACTGAGAGAATGGCCACAGTCACATTATGACACCAAAAAATAAAGGTTACGGATTTGACCCCTGTGAACTTTTGCTGGCTTCGCCCAAGTCTTATAATACGCACCATAGGCTGGTTAAGAGTGGTGCCATGATGGCCAAGAACCTGCACGACAATTTGAAGTGCAAGCATATCAGTGATGATAAAGGACAGTGAATTTATTTAATCTGACTAATCTAAACAGTACAGTGCAAATGTCATTAGAGAGAAACAGAGACTGGGCCACAGTCTTCTGAGGAGGGAGAAGTCATGTCTAGACAGGGTAAAGGAAGGCTTTTCAAAGAGCTACTACATAACACGTGGTTATGCGAAAATGAAGGTGTGTCAAGAAACCAAAAACCAAGCCTAGCCAGTTGCAGTGGAATCAATACTGACTCATGGCGACCCCTTGTGTGCAGAGTAGAACTGCGCTCCATTTGGTGCTCAAGGCTGTGACCTCTCAGAAGCAGATCATCAGGCCTGTCTTCTGAGGCACTTCTGGGTGATTGAAATCACCAATCTTCCATTTATTAGCAAGTGCATAACCATTTGCACCACCAAACCCAGGCCAATAAAAAGTAATGAAGAAATGTATCTGCTGCTATATTTGGAAAGCCTGGTGGCATAGTGGTTAAGGGCCACCGCTGCTAACCAAAAGGTTGGCAGTTCAAATCCACCAGGCACTCCTTGGAAACTCTGGGAGGGCACTTCTACTCTGTCCTACAGGGTTGCTATAAGTTGGAACTGACTCGACGGCAAAGGGTTTGGTTTGGTGCTGCATTTGGAGCCCTGGTGGCGCAGTGGTTAATTTTTTACCAAAAGGGTGGCAGTTGGAATCCAGCAGCAGCTCCTTGCCAATCCTATGAGGTGGTTCTACTGTGTCCTGTAAGGTTGCTATGAGTTAGAATCCAATCAATGGAGACGGATTTGGGGGAGATTTGGGGTGCTATATTTATTGTTGAGAGACAAAGATTTTAAGATATAGCCCCTGAGGTCAGGGTGGGGGCTAGTTCTTTGAGGAAATGATTTGTGTTACTGAAATAACTGAAGGAGAGTATAAATGCTAGAAGCATGCCTTAATGGTAACCTCTAACCAAAGCTCCTGAAAATAAATTTATTTTCCACTGTAATCTGAAGGTAAAGTCTGATGACCCCTCCACCAAAATCAAGCAGTATCATTCTTCAAATCATTCTAAGCTCCAAAGTTAAATGCGTGTCCTTCAACAGGACCTTATTTTAAATTATGTATAACTTCATGTAACTGTTGTGTCAGCAATGTGAGTAGAACAGTTAAGCTCTACAAATAAATTCTTTACTTTTTTAGATAATTTTTATTGTGCTTTAAATGAAAGTTTACAACTGAAGTCAGTCTGTCACATATAAGCTTGTATACACCTTACTACATACACCCATTTACTCTCCCCCTAATGAATCAGCCCGCTCCCTCCTTCCAGTCTCTCCTTTCTTGACCTTTTTGCCAGTTTCTAACCCCTCTACCCTCCCATCTCCCCTCCAGACAGAAGATGCCAACACAGTCTCAAGTGTCCACCTGATACAAGTAGCTCACTCTTCATCAGCATCTCTCTCCAGCCCATTGTCCAGTCTCTTCCATGTCTGATGAGTAGTCTTGGGGAATGGTTCCTGTCCTGGGCCAACAGAAGGTTTGGGGACCATGACTGCCGGGATTCCTCTAATCTCAGTCAGACCATTAAGTCTGGTCTTTTTATGAGAATTTGGGGTCTGCATCCCACTGTTCTCCTGCTCCCTCAGGAATTCTCTGTTGTGCTCTCTGTCAGGGCAGTCATCGGTTGTGGCCAGGCACCATCTAGTTTTTCTGGTCTCGGGATGATGTAAGTTTCTGGTTCATGTGGCCCTTTCTGTCTCAGGCTCATAGTTATCGTGTGACCTTAGTGTTCTTCATTCTCCTTCGATCCAGGTTGGTTGAGACCAATTGATGCATCTTAGATGGCCACTTGTTAGCATTTAAGACCCCAGACGCCACACTTCAAAGTGGGATGCAGAATGTTTTCATAATAGAGTTTATTATGCCAATTGACTTAGAAGTCCCCTTAAGCCATAGTCCCCAAACCCCTGCCCTTGCTCCACTGACCTTTGAAGCATGCAGTTTATCCTGGAAACTTCTTTGCTTTTGGTCCAGTCCAGTTGAGCTGACCTTCCCTGTATTGAGTATTGTCCTTCCCTTCACCTAAAGTAGTTCTTATCTACTAACTACTCAGTAAATAACCCTCTCCCACCCTCCTCCCCGCCCTCATAACCACAAAAGAATGTGTTCTTCTCAGTTTATACTATTTCTCAAGAACTTATTATAGTGGTCTTATACAGTATTTGTCCTTTTGCATCTGACTCATTTCATTCAGCATAATGCCTTCCAGGTTCCTCCATGTTATGAAATGTTTCCCAGATTCGTCACTGTTCTTTATTGATGCGTAGTATTCCATTGTGTGAGTATACCATAATTTATTTAACCATTCATCTATTGATGGACACCTTAGTTGCTTCCAGCTTTTTGCTATTGTAAACAGAGCTGCAATAAACATGGGTGTGCATATATCTGTTCGTGTAAAGGCTCTTATTTCTCTAGGGTATATTCTGAGCCGTGGGATTTCTGGGTTGTATTGTAGTTCTATTTCTAACTTTTTAAGAAAATGCCAGATAGATTTCCAAAGTGGTTGTACCATTTTACATTCCCACCAGCAGTGTATAAGAGTTCCAATGTCTCCGCAGCCCCTCCGACATTTATTATTTTGTGTTTTTTGGATTAATGCCAGCCTCGTTGGAGTGAGATGGAATCTCATTGTCGTTTTAATTTGCATTTCTCTAATGGCTAATGATGGAGAGCATTTTCTCATGTGTCTGTTAGCCTCCTGAATATCTTCTTTAGTGAAGTGCGTGTTCATATCCTTTGCCCACTTTTTGATTGGGTTGTTTGTCTTTTTGTGGTTGAGTTTTAACAGAATCATATAGATTTTAGAGATCAGGTGCTGGTCAGAGATGTCATAGCTGAAAATTTTTCTCAGTCTGTAGGTGGTCTTTTTACTCTTTTGGTGAAGTCTTTACATGAGCATAGGTGTTTGATTTTTAGGAGCTCCCAGTTATCGGGTTTCTCTTCGTCATTTTTGGTAATGTTTTGTATTCTGTTTATGCCTTGTATTAGGGCTCCTAACGTTGTCCCTATTTTTTCTTCCATGATCTTTATCATTTTAGTCTTTATGTTTAGGTCTTTGATCTACTTGGAGTTAGTTTTTGTGCCTGGTATGAGGTATGGGTCCTGTTTCATTTTTTTGCAAATGGATATCCAGTTATGCCAGCACCATTTGTTAAAAAGACTATTATTTCCCCAATTAACTGACACTGGTCCTTTGTCAAATATCAGCTGCTCATATGTGGATGGATTTATATCTGGGTTCTCAATTCTGTTCCATTGGTCTATGTGCCTGTTGTTGTACCAGTACCAGGCTGTTTTGACTACTGTGGCTGTATGATAGGTTCTGAAGTCAGGTAGAGTGAGGCCTCCCACTTTCTTCTTCTTTTTCAGTAATGCTTTACTTATCCGGGGCTTCTTTCCCTTCCATATGAAGTTGGCGATTTGTTTCTCCAACACTTTAAAAAATGTCATTGGAATTTGGATTGGAAGTGCATTGTATGTATAGATGGCTTTTGGTAGAATAGACATTTTTACTATGTTAAGTCTTCCTATCCATGAGCAAGGTATGTTTTTCCACTTATGTAGGTCCCTTTTAGTTTCTTGCACTAGTACTTCATAGTTTTCTTTGTATAGGTCTTTGACATCTTTGGTAAGATTTATTCCTAAGTATTTTATCATCTTGGGGGCTACTGTGAATGGTATTGATTTTTTGATTTCCTCTTCGATGTTCTTTTTGTTGATGTAGAGGAATCCAACTCTTCTATTAGTTTCAGTAGTTTTCTGGAGGATTTCTTGGGTTTTTCTGCATATAAGATCATGTCATCTGCAAACAGAGATAATTTTACTTCGTCCGTGCCAATCCGGATGCCCTTTATTTCTTTGTCCAGCCTAATTGCTCTGGCTAGGACCTCTAGCACAATGTTGAATAAGAGCAGTGATAGAGGGCATCCTTGTCTGGTTCCTGTTCTCAAGGGAAATGCTTTCAGGCTCTCTCCATTTAGAATGATGTTGGCTGTTGGCTTTGTATAGATGCCCTTTATTATGTTGAGGAATTTTCCTTCAATTCCTATTTTGCTGAGAGTTTTTATCATGAATGGGTGTTGGACTTTGTCAAATGCCTTTTCTGCCTCAATTGATAAGATCATGTGGTTTTTGTCTTTTGTTTTATTTATATGGTGGATTACATTAATGGTTTTTCTAATATTAAACCAGCCTTGCATACCTGGTATAAATCCCACTTCGTCATGGTGGATAATTTTTTTGATATGTTGTTGAATTCTGTTGGCTAGAATTTTGTTGAGGATTTTTGCATCTATGTTCATGAGGGATATAGGTCTATAATTTTCTTTTTTTGTAATGTCTTTACCTGGTTTTGGTATCAGGGGATATGGTGGCTTCATAGAATGAGTTAGGTAGTATTCCATCATTTTCTATGTTTTGAAATACCTTTAGTAGTAGTGGTGTTAACTCTTCTCTGAATGTTTGGTAGAACTCTGCAGTGAAGCCATCCGGGCCAGGGCATTTTTTTGTTGGGAGTTTTTTGATTACCTTATCAATCTCTTTTTTTTGTTATGGGTCTATTTAGTTGTTCTACTTCTGATTGTGGTACTTAGGTAGGTAGTGTTTTTCTAGGAATTCATCCATCTCTTCTAGGTTTGCAAATTTGTTAGAGTACAATTTTTCGTAATAATCTGATATGATTCTTTTAATTTCAGTTGGGTCTGTTGTGATGTGGCCCATCTCATTTCTTATTCGGGTTATTTGTTTCCTTTCCTGTATTTCTTTAGTCAGTCTGGCCAATGGTTTATCAATTTTGTTAATTTTTTCAAAGAACCAGCTTTTGACTTTGTTAATTCTTTCAATTGTTTTTCTGTTCTCTATTTCATTTAATTCAGCTCTAATTTTTATTATTCGTTTTCTTCTGGTGCCTGATGGATTCTTTTGTTGCTCACTTTCTATTGTTCAGGTTGTAGGGACAGTTCTCTGATTTTGGCTCTTTCTTCTTTTTGTATGTGTGCATTTATCGATATAAATTGACCTCTGAGCACTGCTTTTGCTGTGTCCCAGAGGTTTTGACAGGAAGTGTTTTCATTCTCATTGCATTCTATGAATTTCTTTATTCCCTCCTTAATGTCTTCTATAACCCAGTCTTTTTTCAGGAGGGTATTTTTCAGTTTCCAAGTATTTGATTTCTTTTCCCTGATTTTTTTGTTATTGATTTCCACTTTTATGGCCTTGTGGTCTGAGAAGATGCTTTGTAATATTTCGATGTTTTGGATTCTGCAAAGGTTTGTTTTATGACTTAATATGTGATCTATTCCAGAGAATGTTCCATGTGCACTAGAAAAAAAAGTATACTTTGTAGCTGTTGGGTGGAGTGTTCTGTATAGATCTATGAGGTCAAGTTGGTTGATTGTAGCAATTAGGTCTTCCATGTCTCTGTTGAGCTTCTTACTGGAAGTCCTATCCTTCTCCGAAAGTGGTGTGTTGAAGTCTCCTACTATAATTGTGGAGGTGTCTATCTCACTTTTCAGTTCTGTTAAAGTTTGTTTTATGTATCTTGCAGCCCTGTCATTGGGTGCATAAATATTTAATATGGTTACATCTTCCTGTGAATTGTCCCTTTAATCATTATGCAGTGTTCTTCTTTATCCTTCGTGGTGGATTTAAGTCTAAAGTCTATTTTGTCAGAAATTAATATTGCTACTCCTGCTCTTTTTTGATAGTTGTTTGCTTGATATATTTTTTTCCATCCTTTGAGTTTTAGTTTGTTTGTGTCTCTAAGTCTAAGGTGTGTCTCTTGTAGGCAGCATATAGACAGATTGTGTTTCTTTATCCAGTCTGAGACTCTCTGTCTCTTTATTGGTGCATTTAGTCCATTTACATTCAGTATAATTATAGATAAGAATGTGTTTAGTGCTGTCATTTTGATGCCTTTTTGTGTGTGTTGTTGACAATTTCATTTTTCCACTTACTTTTTTGTGCTGACACATTTTTCTTTGTAAATTGTGTGTTCCTCATTTTCATAGCAGTCGAATTTATGTTTGCTGAGTCATTATGTTTTTCTTGGTTTTTATTTTGAGTTATGGAATTGTTAGACCTCTTTGTAGTTACCTTAATATTTGCCCCTATTTTTCTAAGTAAAAACCTAACTTGTATCGTCCTATATTGCCTTGTTTTCCTCTCCATATGGCAGTTCTATGCCACCTGTATTTAGTCCCTCTTTTTGATTATTGTGATCTTTTACATAATGACTTCAATGATTCCCTGTTTTGAGCATTTTTTCCTTTTTAAAATTAATCTTAGCTTGTTTTTGTGATTTCCTTATTTGAGTTGATATCAGGATGTTCTGTTCTGTGTCTTTGTGTTGTGTTGTTATCTGATGTTATTGATTTTCTGACCAAACAATTTCCTTGAGTATTTCTTGTAGCTTTGGTTTGGTTTTTGCAAATTCTCTAAGCTTGTGTTTATTTGTAAATATTTTAATTTCGCCTTCATATTTGAGAGAGAGTTTTGCTGGATAAATGATCCTTGGCTGGCAGTTTTTCTCCTTCAGTGCTCTATATATGTCATCCCATTGCCTTCTTGACTGCATGGTTTCTGCTGAGTAGTCTGAACTTATTCTTATTCATATTGATTCTCCTTTGTAGGAGACCTTTCTTTTATGCCTGGCTGCTTTTAAAATTTTCTCTTTGTCTTTGGTTTTGGCAACTTTGATGATAATATGTCTTGGTGATTTTCTTTTTGGATCAGTCTTATATGGGGTTCGATGAGCATCTTGGATAGATATCCTTTTATCTTTCATGATGTCAGGGAAGTTTTCTGCCAACAGATCTTCAACTATTCTGTCTGTAGTTTCTATTATCCCTCCTTGTTCTGGAACTCCAATCACACGCAAGTTATTCTTCTTGATAGAGTCCCACATGATTCTTAGGGTTTCTTCATTTTTTTAAATTCTATTATCTGATTTTTCTTCAGCTATGTTGGTGTCAATTGCTTTATCCTCCAGCTCCCCCACTCTGCATTCCAATTCCTCACTTCTGCTCCTCTGACTTCCAACTGAGTTGTCTAATTCTGTAATTTTACTGTTAATCTTTTGTATTTCTGAATGCTGTCTCTCTATGTATTCTTGTAGCTTATTATTTTTTTCCACTATGTTCTTGAATAGCCTCTTTGATTTCTTCTACTGCTTTATCAGTGTGTTCCTTGGCTTTTTCTGTAGGTTGCCTTATTTCATTTTTGACGTCATTCCTGATGTCTTGAAGCATTCTGTAAATTAGTTTTTTATATTTTGCATCTGGCAATTCCAGGATTGTATCTTCATTTGGGAAATATTTTGATTCATTAATTTGGGGAGTTGTAGAAGCAATCATGTTCTGCTTCTTTATGTGGTTTGATATCGACTGTTGTCTCCGAGCCATCTATAATATATTGTAATGATTTATTTTATATTTGCTCACTGAGTCTTATCTTGTTTTGTTTTCTTTCAGTATATGCAGATGGGCTACTAGATTGTGCTGTCTTGATTGTTGTAGGCTTTGAATCACTTATGTCCTCTTCCAGCTGGTTTGGGCTGGTACCAGAAATATAAGACTAGGAGTCCATTCACTATTCTTGAGTAGAATCTGATTTTGGGTCACAAAGTGTGTGGGGTAGACTGTCACCTATTCACTTAGAGAAGTAGTGGTGATAGTTGTGTGCACCAGATTCTAGTAGCAGCAGGGGGTCACATTTCAGAGGGGGCAGGATGCTAATAGGCTTCCCCCAAGTGCCAGGGAGGTAGGTGTGTCTCTATTCCTAAAGCACTTTGGTGAGTGGGCTCTGTAGCTGTACCGTAGGCACCCAATGCATGTACCTCTACAGATTGGTAGATGTCACTATCCTCAGACCCCTATGGCAGGAGGCTAGGTGGTTTGGGTGGAGCTTCAGCCCTCAGTTCCGCATTGTGGGTCAGTGAGGGCTCTGTTGAATATGCAGAGATATCAGACCTGGGAAACTTGTCTTTCCAGTAATCTGATAAAACAATTACAGTCAGATCACTATCAGAATTGCCTTTGCATTATAATAGCCACCTTGTTCCCTGTAGGGATGAAAGCCCAAGACTGTGGATCACAAATCCTTGGCTGGAGCTCGTTCTGTATTTTTAGTCCAATTTTGGGAAGTCAGGGAAGGATTTTTGGTCCCTGGGTTTTTTGTAGCTGCTTCTCTCAGACCAGGAGAATGGGTTAGGAAAAGACAAAAGAAAGAAAGAAAGAAAAAACCTCTGAGCACTTCACTCTCTGGCCCAGGAAATTCCAATGTTAATGAAGCCGCCTGGGAAGGGGAGGGGAGGGATCAGATAGATAGGAGAAAGTACACCCAGGAATATAGACGAAGTTACTTATCTTGCTTGGGATGACTGTTTTATCTGAGATTCCCCAGGGGCGTGTCAACTGTGTGCCCTGGCTGGGTAGAGACTGCCCCCGAGGGTCAGGCCCCTGTCCTGTGCTTGTGGCTTGTGCTGTCCCAGAAGCCAGGGTTAGTCCCTCCGCTCCCAGTCCAAAGCCCAGCGCCAAGGTCACCCAGCTGGAATGCCGCACTCCAGGCTCCAGAACCAGTCGCTGCCTCCCGGTGACTTCTCCTCCTGTCAGCCGCATCACTGCGCTGCCTGTGTGCACTGGCTGGGCTTCCCCCGGGGTCACTTCAGGGGGCTAGGGCTGCGCCCCGTGTTTGTGCCGTCTCAGGATGCTGTGCTCAGCTCCCCTGCGCCCAGACCAAAGCCCGGCGCCAAGGTTTTCTGACTGGGATGCTGGCTCCAGGCTCCGAAAACAGTCGCTGCTTCCCCGTGGTTGTTCATTCTCTCGTTAGCCCCGTCAGTGTGCAGCCTGCTTGCGCTGGCTGAGTCTCTACGGATATTACCCCAGGGGGTTAGGGGTTAGGGCTGTGTCCTGTGCCTGCCCTGCCTCAGCAAGCCTCAATCAGACCCACCACTCGGCACCGGGGAACCGCGGGGGCTCAAGGCTCTGGGGTGGGTCGCAGGTTCCAGAAGCGGTCGCTGGTTCAGGGGGCAGCCTTTCACTCACCTGTCACTCAGGTCAACTCTTTAAATCTTGTGTTTGATGGTCAGGATTCATAGATTGTCATGTATGTGATTGATTCACTTGTTTTTCTGAGTCTTTGTTGCAAGAGGGATCCGAGGTAGCGTCTGCCTAGTCAGCCATCTTGGACCCGCCTCCAAATAAATCCTTTTTGTTGTTGTTAGGTGCCATTGAGTTGGTTCTGACTCATAGCGACCCTATGTACAATAGAACACATCACTGCCCGCTCCTGTGCTCACAACCTTTGCCACATTTGAGCCCATTGTTGGAGTCACTGTGTCGATCCATCTCCTTGAGGGTGTTCTTTCTCACTGACTCTCTGTTTTACTAATCATGATGTCCTTCTCCAGGGACTGGTCCCTCCTGATAACACGCCCAAAGTACATGAAAAGAAGTCTGACCGTCCTTGCTTCTAAGGAGCATCTGGTTGTACTTCTTCCAAGACAGATTTGTTCATTCTTCTGGCAGTCCGTGGTATATTCAATATTCTTTGCCAGCACCATAATTAAAACGTATCAATTCTTGTTCTGTCTTCCTTATTCATTGTCCAGCTTTCATATGCATATGAGGCGACTGAAAATACCATAGCTTAGTTCAGGAGCACCTTAGTCCTCAAAGTGACATCTTTATAACAATTTAAAGAAGTCTTTTGCAGCAGAATTGGCTATATAATATGTCCTTTGATTTCGTGACTGCTGCTTCCCTGTGCTTTGATTGTGAAATGAAATCCTTGACAACTTCAATATTTTCTCCGTTTATCATCATGTTGCTTATTGGTCCAGATGTGAGGATTTTTGTTTTCTTTACATTCAGTTATAATCTATACTGAAGTCTGTAGTCTTTGATCTTCATCATAAAGTGCTTCAAGTTCTCTTCACTTTTCAGTAAGCAAGGTTGTGTCATCTGTGTATTGCAAGTTGTTAATGAGTCTTCCTCCAATCCTGATATCGCATTCTTCTTCATATAGTCCAGCTTCTCAGATTATTTGCTCGCAAACAGATCAAATAAGTATGGTGAAAGGACACAACCCTGATGCACACATTTTCTGATTTTAAACCATGCAGTATCCCCCTTTTCTGTTTCCAAGACTGCCTCTTGGTCTATGTACAGGCTCCACGTGAGCACAATTAAGTGTTCTGGAATTCCCATTCTTCGAAATGTTATCCCTAATTTGTTATGATCCACACAGTCAAATGCCTTTCCTTAGTCAATAAGACAAAAAGTTAAACATCTTTTTGGTATTCCCTGCTTTCAGGCAAGATCCCTCTGACATCAGCAATGATGTCCCCAGATCCACATCCTCTTTTGAAACCAGCTTGAATTTCTGGCCGTTCCCTGTCAATGTACTGTTGCAATCGTTCTTGAATCATCTTCAGCAAAATTTTACTTGTGTGTGATATTAATGATATTGTTCAATGATTTCTGTATTCCATTGGATCACTTTTCTTTGCAATGGGCACATACATGGATCTCTTCCAGCTGGCTGGTCAGGAAGCTGTCTTCCAAATTTCTTGGCAAAGGTAAGTAAGCACTTCCAGTGTTATAAGTGTTTGTTGAAACTTCTGAATTGGTATCCCATCAATTCCTGGAGCCTTTTTTTAGCGATGCCTTTAGAAAAAAAAAAAAGAGAACAGCTTGGACTTCTTCCTTCTGCACCATCAGTTCTTGATCTTGTGCTATGTCCTGAAAGTGCTGAATGTCAATCAATTCTTTTTTGGTACCGGCAGCATAGCTTCCACTATCTCAGCAACATGCAAGCCACCACAGTATGACAAATTGACAGACAAGTGGTGGAAATAAATACCTACTCTTGCTAAATCAAAAGTATTCTAAAGTGTGATCCAAGAAGAGCTCTGGAAGGAATTTTTCTTGGTTAAAAGGAAGAGAAATATAAATTGTCTCCAATTTTGTTTTATGGAAACTTTCTTCCCTTGGAAGATTTTAGACTTGGATCCTCGCTGCTTGTCTGTATTCTAGCAATATGTGAGTCTCTCCCTATATGCTCTGATATATTTCTTTAATTTTATTTCATAGTTCTTTGCCAATATTCAGTCATCATTTAGTTTGCACCAGATACCATGCTTAGTACTTAACAAAAAATGTCACATTGAGTCTTAACAAAACACTATGAGATATTACGTATCTCATAAAATCAGGTAAAGTAAGGCCTCCCACTTTATTCTTCTTTTCAGTAATGCCTTATTTATCAGGGGCCTCTTTCCCTTCCATATGAAATTGGTGATTTGTTTCTCCATCTCATTAAAGAATGTCCTTGGGATTTGGATCAGAATTGCATTAAATGTATAGATTGCTTTTGGTAGAATTGACATTTTTATAATGTTAAGTCTT
Source organism: Elephas maximus indicus (assembly GCF_024166365.1). Lineage (NCBI taxonomy): Eukaryota > Metazoa > Chordata > Mammalia > Proboscidea > Elephantidae > Elephas > Elephas maximus. Next base: position 24,072,386 of record NC_064819.1, read on the forward strand.
CCTATCCACGAGCAAGGTATGGTCTTCCACTTATGTAAGTCTCTTTTGGATTCTTGCAGAAGTGTACTGTAGTTTTCTTTGTATAAGTCTTCTACATCTCTGGTAAGATTTATTCCTAAGTATTTTGTCTTCTTGGGGGCTACTGTAAAAGGCATTGATTTGGTGATTTCCTCTTCGATGTTCTTTTTGTTGGTGTAGAGGAATCCAAGTGATTTTTGTAGGTTTATTTTGTATTCCGATACTCTGCTGGACTCTTCTATTAGTTTCAGTAGTTTTCTGGAAGATTCCTTAGGGTTTTCTGTGTATAAGATCATACGATCTGCAAATAGAGATACTTCTTCCTTGCCAAACTGGATGCCCTTTATTTCTTTATCTAGGCTAATTGCTCTGGCTAGGACTTCCAGCACAATGTTGAATAAGAGTGGTGATAAAGGGCATCCTTGTCTGGTTCCTAATCTCAATGGGAATGTTTTCAGGGTCTCTCCATTTAGGGTGATGTTGGCTGTTGCCTTTGTATAAATGCCCTTTATTATGTTGAGAAATTTTCCTTCAATTCCTATTTTGCTGAAAGTTTTTATCATTAATGAGTGTTGAACTTTGTCAAATTCCTTTTCTGCATCAAAATCATGTGATTCTTGTCTTTGGTTTTATTTATGTGGTGGATTATATTAATTGTTTTTCTAATGTTGAACCGTCCCTGCATACCTGGTGTGAATCCCACTTGGTCATGCTGAATTATTTTTTTGATATGTTGTTGAATTCTATTGGCTAGAATTTTGTTGAGGATTTTTGCATCTATGTTCATGAGGGATATAGGTCTGTAATTTTCTTTTTTTGTGATGTCTTTACCTGGTTTTGGTATCAGGGAGATGGTGGCTTCATAGAATGAGTTGGGTAGTATTCTGTCATTTTCTATGCTTTGAAATAGCTTTAGTAGTAGTGGTGTTAACTTTTCTCAGAATGTTTGGTAGAACTCTGCAGTGAAGCCATCAGGACCAGGGCTTTTTTTTGGAGGGGAGTTTTTTGATTACCTTTTCAATCTCTTCTTTTGTTATGGGTCTATTTAGCTGTTCTACCTCTGTTTCTGTTAGCTTAGGTAGGTAGTGTGTTTCTAGGAATTCATCCATTTCTTCTAGGTTTTCAAATTTGTTTGAGTATAGTTTTTCATAGTAATCTGATATGATTCTTTTAATTTCAGTTGGGTCTGTTGTAATATCGTGCATCTCATTTCTTATTTGGGTTATTTGCTTCCTCTCCTGTTTTTCTTTTGTCAGTTTGGCCAGTGGTTTACCAATTTTGTTGAGTTTCTCAAAAAAACAGCTTTTCGTCTTGTTAATTCTTTCAATTGCTTTTCTATTATCTATTTCATTTAGTTCAGCTCTAATTTTTATTATTTGTTTTCTTCTGGTGCCTGTGGGTGTCTTTTGTTGCTCTCTTTCTATTTGTTCAAGTTTTAGGGATAATTCTTTGATTTTGGCCCTTTCTTCTTTTCGGATGTGTGCATTTATTGATATAAATTGGCCTCTGAGCACCACTTCTGCTGTGTCGCAAAGGTTCTGATAGGAAGTGTTTTCATTCTCATTGGAGTTTATGAATTTCTTTATTCCCTCCTTAATGTCTTCTAAAATCCAGTCTTTTTTGAACAGGGTATTGTTCAGGTTTCCAAGTGTTTGATTTCTTTTTCCTGCTTTTCCTGTTATTGATTTCCACTTTTATGGCCTTATGGTCAGAGAAGATGCTTTCTAATATTTCAATGTTTTGGATTCTGCTAAGGATTGCTTTATGACCTAATATGTGGTCTGTTCTAGAGAATGTTCCATGTGCACTAGAAAAGAAAGTATACTTGGTTGCTGTTGGGTGGAGTCTTCTGTATATGTCTACGAGGTCAAGTTGGTTGATTGTGGCATTTAGATCTTCCATCTCTTTATTGAGCTTCTTTCTGGATGTCCTGTCCTTCACTGAAAGTGGTGTGTTGAAGTCTACTATTATTGTGGAGTTGTCTATCTCAGTTTTCAATGCTGATAGAGTTTGTTTTATGTATCTTGCAGCCCTGTCATCGGGTGCATAAATATTTAATATGGTTATATCTTCTTGGTGTATTGTCCCTGTAATCATTATATAGTGTCCTTCCTTATCCTTTCTGATGGATGTAACTTTAAAGTCTATTTTGTCAGAGATTAATATTGCCACTCCTGCTCTTTTTTGATTGTTGTTTGCTTGATATATTTTTTCCATCCTTTGAGTTTTAGTTTGCTTGTGTCTCTAAGTCTGAGGTGTGTCTCTTGTAGGCAGCATATAGATGGATCGTGTTTTTTAATCCATTCTGCCACTCTCTGTCTCTTTATTGGTGCATTTACTCCATTTACATTGAGGGTAACTATGGATAGATATGAATTTAGTGCTATCATTTTGATGTCTTTTTTTGTGTTGACAGTTTCTTTTTCCCACTTGATTTTATGTGCTGAGTAGATTTTCTTTATATATTGTCCTTTCCTCATATTTGTTGTTGTTGGTTTTGTTTCTACTGAGTCTGTATTTTTCCCTTGTATTTTACTTTGATGAGTAGGATAGTTTGTCTCCTTTGTAGTTACCTTGTTATTATTTACCCCTATTTTTCTAAATTTAAACCTAACTTTTATTTCTTTGTATTGCCGTGTCTTCCTCTCCATATGGCAGGCGTATGATTACATTCCTTAGTCCCTCTTTATTTTAATGTTGTCTTCTTTTATATAATAACATCACCGTTATCCCGTGTTGGGCTTTTTTTTTTTTTTTTTTTTTTTAACCTTGCTTTGTTTTTTGGATTTCCCTGTCTGAGCTGACTTCTGGTTGCTCTGCCCAGTGTTCTAGTCTTGGGTCGATACCTGATATTATTGATTTTCTAACCAATGAACTCCCTTTAATATTTCTTGTAGTTTTGGTTTGGTTTTTACGAATTCCCTCAACTTGTGCTTATCTGGAAATGTCTTAATTTCACCTTCATATTTAAGAGACAGTTTTGATGGATATATGATTCTTGGCAGGCAATTTTTTTCCTTCAATTTTTTAAATATGTCATCCCATTGCCTTCTTGCCTGCATGGTTTCTGCCGAGTAGTCTGAGCTTATTCTTATTGGCTCTCCTTTGTAGGTGACTTTTCATTTATCCCTCGATTCTCTTATAATTCTCTCTTTATCTTTGGTTTTGGCAAGCTTGATTATAATAGGTCTTGGTGACTTTCTTTTAAGATCTACCTTATGTGGAGTTTGATGAGCATCTTGGATAGATATCTTCTCATCTTTCACAACATCAGGGAAGTTTTCTGCCAACAAATCTTCAAAACTCTCCTCCGTATTTTCTGTTATCCCTCCCTGTTTCGGTACTCCAATTACTCGTAGGTTATTTCTCTTGATAGAGTCCCACATGACTCTTAAGGTTTCTTCATTTTTTAAATTCTTTTATCTGATTTTTCTTCAAATATTTTAGTGCCAAGTGATTTATCTTCTAGCTCAGAAATTCTAGTTTCTACTTGCTCGATTCTGCTCCTCTGACTTTCTACTGAGTTGTCTAATTCTGTAATTTTATTGTTAATCTTCTGAATTTCTGATCGCTGTCTGTCTATGGATTTTTCCAGCTTATTAAAGTTTTCATTATGTTCCTGAATAATATTTCTCATTCCCTCAGTTGCTTTATCTGTGTGTTCCTTGGCTTGTTCTGCGTATTGCCTCATTTCCTTCCTGATGTCTTGAAGCGTTCTGTATATTAAACATTTGTATTCTGCCTCTGGTAATTCCAGGAATGCACTTTCATCTAAAAGATCCCTGGATTCTTTGTTTTGAGAGCCTGTTGAGGTGATCATGATCTGTTTCTTTATGTGACTTGATATTGACTGTTGTCTCCAAGCCATCAATAAGTTATTGTATTAGTTTATGCTTGCTTACCGTGTCATTGCTTGAGTGAGCTAGCTTGATTATTTTCACATTTGGAGCTCTGGTGTCCTGTCCCCAGCTGGCTAGAGCTGTTATCAGGTATATCAGTCTAGAAGTCCATTCAGTTTTCTTGTATGAATTCAGCTCAGGCTTCCACATAGCTGATATCAAGTGTGTGGTACAGGCCCTGTCCTGCAGTCTTAGAGGGGCAGGGGTGATTGGTGTGTATACCGGTATCTGATTGCAGTAGGGGGTCACGCTCTGAACAAGGCAGAGGGGCTCAGAACCGACCCCCAACTGTCTCTGAGGAAAACGCATCTCTGTTCCCTAGAGCATGCTGGTGGGTGGGTTCTGCAGAGGGACCATGGGCACCCAAAGTTTTTTGTTGTAAGGACTGGGAGGTACCAGTTATCTTTGGGTCACTGTAACGTGTGGCTGGGTGACCTGAGTGGAGCTACCAGTCCTTAGGTGCCTGATGTGGGTAGGTGATGACCTTGTTTAATAGGCAAAGCAATGTCAAACGTCAAAGAGCCACCTCTCCACCGCACAGCTGAAATGGTTGGAGTTTGCCAACAAGGGCCTATTCTCCCAAAATAGGCCCACACAGGTTCATGCAGAAGGGAAAGGTGCTCAAGGTCCACGGACAGTTTATGCCTAGACAGGAGCCACTTCTGTCCTGAGCTCCCCTAGTTAACGGAGCTAGCAAATTATCTTTTCCCCCCAGTTGCAAATTTTTTCCTTCCCCCAGGCCAGGAGGATGGCTCTAGGTGCTCACCAGGGTCTATCCCAGGCCCAGGGATTCAGCCACTGAAGCCGGCTTGGGGGGGGAGGCAGTAAAATATATGCAAGTACTTAGCTTTTGCCGAGAGCGCCCTTCTCCTCAGGATCCGGAGGTGTGAGTGGGCTGTGTGGCTGGCTGCTTCTCTCTGAGGAAACTGTGGCTGAATGCTAGGGCCAGCCCCCCCCCCCCACTGCTTCCGCTGCTCCGGGAGTGGTGCCTGAGGGCTTCCCATGATTCAGGTCCAGTAACTCCTCTCCACTTTGGAACGGCCTCTTCCTCCTCCTGCCCCTCAGTTCATTGTCTAAGCTTGCCTTTAATGCTCAGGGCTCCCAGCTTGTCACAAATACACTTGCTTCACTTGTTTTTTTCAGGTCTTTGTTGTAAAGAGGGCTCAAGGAAGCGTCTGTCCATTCCGCCATTTTGGCTCCACCTCAGATATTATGTATTCTTATGCAAAGTTGGAAACAAAGAAGAAGGATGGGTAGTTGGAAAATATGGCCTTGGTGATAGAAACAATGCCGGAGATCGAATGATAAAATTTTGCAAGAGCAACGACCTCTTCATTGCAAATACCTTCTTTCACCAACATAAATGGCAAATGGACCTCGCCAGATGCAACACACAGAAATCAAATTGACTACATCTGTGGAAAGAGATGATGGAAAAGCTCAATATCATCAGTCAGAACAAGGCCAGCGGCCGACTGTGGAACAAACCATTAATTGCTCAGATGCAAGTTCAAACTGAAACTGAAGAAAATCAAAGCAAGTCCACGAGAGCCAATATACAACCTTGAGTACATCCCACCTGAATTTAGAGACCATGTGAAGAACAGATTTGACGCATTGAACACTAGTGACCAAAGACCAGACGAGTTGTGAAATAACATCAAGGACATCATACATGAAGAAAGCAAGAGGTTATTGAAAAGACAGAAAAGAAAGAAAAGACCGAAAAGAAGGAAAAGACCAAGATGGATGTCAGAGGAGACTCTGAAACTTGCTCTCGAACATCGAGCAGCTAAAGAATTGATGAAGTAAAAGAACTGAACAGAAGATTTCAAAGGGCGGCTTGAGAAGACAAGGTAAAGTATTATAATGACATGTGCAAAGAGTTGGATGTGGAAAACCAAAAGGGAAGAACATGTTCAGCGTTTCTCAAGCTGAAAGAACTGAAGAAAAAATTTGAGCCTTGAGTTGCAATAGTGAAGGATTCCATGGGGAAAATATTAAATGATGCAGGAAGCATCAAAAGAAGATGGAAGGAATACACACAGTGATTATACCATTATACCAAAAAGAATTAGTCGATGTTCAACAATTTCAAGAAGTAGCATATGATCAGGAACCGATGGTACTGAAGGAAGAAGCCCAAGCTGCTCTGAAGGCATTGGCAAAAAACAAGGCTCCAAGAATTGATGGAATATCCACTGAGATGTTCCAACAAAAGGATGCAGTGCTGGAGGTGCTCACTCGTCTATGCCAAGAAATATGGAAGACAGCTTCCTGGCCAAATGACTGGAAGAGACCCATATTTATGCCTATTCCCAAGAAAGGTGATCCAACTGAATGTGGAAATTATAGAACAATATCATGAATACCATATGCAAGCAAAATTTTGCTGAAGATCATTCAAAAATGGCTGCAGCAGTATATTGACATGGAACTGCCAGAAATTCAGTCCGGTTTCCGAAGAGGATGTGCTGATGTCAGGTGGATCCTGGCTGAAAGCAGAGAATACTAGGAGACTGTTTACCTGCATTTTATTGACTACGAAAAGGCCTTCGACTGTGTGGATCATAACAAATTATGGATAACATTGCAAAGAATGGGAGTTCCAGAACACTTAATTGTGCTCATGAGGAACCTTTACATAGATCAACAGGCAGTTGTTCGGACAGAACAAGGGGATACTGATTGATTTAAAGCCAGAAAAGGTGTGCATCAGGGTTGTATTCTTTCACCATACCTATTCAATCTGTATGCTGAGCAAAGAATCTGAGAAGCTGGACTATATGAAGAAGAACAGGGCATCAGGATTAGAGGAATACTCATTAACAACCTGTGTTATGCAGATGACACAACCTTGCTTGCTGAAAGCGAAGAGGACTTGAAGCCTTACTAACGAAGATCAAAGACCACAGCCTTCAGTATGGACTGTACCTCAACATAAAGAAAACAAAAATCCTCACAACTGGACCAATGAGCAACATCGTGATAAACGGAGAAAAGATTGAAGTTGTCAAGGATTTCATTTTACTTGGATCCACAATCAACAGCCATGAAAGCAGCAGTCAAGAAATCAAAAGACGCATTGCATTGGGCAAATCTGCTGCAAAGGACCTCTTCAAAGTATTGAAGAGCAAAGATGTCACCTTGAAGACTAAGGTGCGCCTGACCCAAGCCATGGTATTTTCAATCGCATCATATGCATGTGAAAGCTAGACAATGAATAAGGAAGGCCGAAGAAGAATTGACGCCTTTGAATTGTGGTGTTGGCGAAGAACATTGAATATACCATGGACTGCCAAAAGAACGAACAATTGTGTCTTAGAGGAAGTGCGGCCAGAATGCTCCTTAGAGGCAAGGATGGCAAGACTGCGTCTTACATACTTTGGACAGGTTGTCAGGAGGGATCAGTCCCTGGAGAAGGACATCATGCTTGGCAGAGTACAGGGTCAGCGGAAAAAAGGAAGACTCAATGACGCGGATTGACACAGTGGCTGCAACAATGAGCTCAAGCATAACAACGATTATAAGGATGGCTCGGGACCAGGCAGTGTTTTGTTCTGTTGTGCATAGGGTCGCTATGAGTCGGATCCGACTTGACGGCACCTAACAACAACAACATTGTAATCCCACTTTTCAACTGAAGAAAATTTAGACTTCATGAGGTTAAGCAACTTGCTCAATACAGTAAGAAAGTGGTCTTACCAGGATTTGAATCAAAGCATTACAAACTCTACCTGCTATTTCACATTTGTTTACCTCTACGAATGTATGTGTTTATACCTGTGTATCACCGAAATTTCCCTGAGGTAGGAAGCTTGTTTCATTCACTGCTACATTCCCAAGGCCTAGTCTTTTGCATGTAGTTAAAAAACAAAATAACAAACAAACAAAAAGCCCCACTGTCGTCAAGTAGATTTCAAATCATAGTGACCCTATAAGACATAGTAGTACTGCTCCATTGGGTTTCAGAGGCTGTAAATCTTTACCAAAGCAGACTGCCACATCTTTCTTTTACAGAGCAGCTGGTGGGTTCAAGCTGCCAACATTTTAGTTAGCAACTGAGTGCTTTAACCGATTTGCCACCAGGGCCTCTTTGCTTATGTAATAGACATATGAAAATTATAGAGACTTGTTACATCGAGATTAAGGACACTGATTAATATAACTATTAGAGATAATTTTAATGAGAAAATAAACTTGATATAGGTTATAAGTGTAGTCATTTGAACAGAACAAGGATATACTGTGTAGTTCAAAATTGGAAAAGATATGTGGCAGGGTTGTATCCTTTTACTGTGCTTATTCAATCTGTATGCTGAACAAATAATCTGAGAAGCTGAACTATATGAAGAATGCAGCATCAGGAGTGGAGGAAGATTCATTAATAACTGGAATGTTCAGATGACAAAACCTCTCTTGCTGAAAGTAAAGATAGCTTGAAGCACTTACTGATGACGATCAAGACTACAGTCTTCAGTATGGTTACACCTAAACATAAAGAAAACAAAAGTCCTCAAAACTGGACCAATACATTGATAAACATGATAAATGGAGAAGAAATTGAGATTATCAGTGAATTATTTCTACTTGGATCAGCTATCAGTGCCCATGAAAGCAGCAATCAAGAAATCAAATGATGTATTATTATATTGGGCGAATCTGCTTCAAAAGAATCCTTTAAAGTTTCAAAAAGCAAAGATGTCACTTTGATCTCTACAGTGTTTTGACCTAAGCCATGGCGTTTTCAATCACCTCACATGCATGTGAAAGCTGAATAATGAAAAAGAAAGACAGAAGAATAATTGATGTGTTCAAAGTATGGTGTTGGCAAAGAATATTGAGTATACCGTAAACTATCAAAAGAATAAACACATAAGTCTTAGAAGAACTACAACCAGAATATTCCTTAGAAATAAAACCAAACCAAACCAAACCCAGTGCTGTCGAGTTGATTCCAACTCATAGCAACCCTATAGGACAGAGTAGAACTGCCCCATAGAGTTTCCAAGGAGCGCCTGGAGGATTCGAACAGCCGACCCTTTGGTTAGCAGCTGTAGCACTTAACCACTATGCCACCAGGGTTTCCTCCTTAGAAGTGAGGATGGTAAAACTTTGATTCATTTACTTTGAAGGCATCATCAGGAAAGAAAAATCACTAGAAAAGGAAATCATGTTTGGTAAAGTAGAGGCCCCCCCCCAAAAAAATAGAGGAAACCTTCAATGAAATGAATTAACACGATAGCTGGAATCAAACATACCAGCGATCATCAACATGGCACAGGACCAAGCGATGTTCCTTTTTGTTATATGTAAGGTTGCTATAAGTCAAAGCTAACTTGACAGCAAATAACAACAACAACAGCATGGGTTTAAAAATGAACAGGACATTGTGAAGGATTATATTGAATATAAGTGACCGGGTTTACCTTCCTGCCTGAAACAAATAAACTCTAGGCAAAATATTTGAAAAGCGGTTCTAAGGAACTATTCGTGTGAAGAAGGTTTCTAGGCAATGCCATAGGAAGGGGTGGTCCAGGCGGAGCCACGTAGTCTCTCTGAGCTGAGGAAACAGATCTTCAAATCCAGGGAGGGCAAGATGACTAGAATTCACTACATTGCACCCAGGACAAAAGAGATCTGAACAGAGTGAGAACTTTGGAGATTAGCAGAAGTTACCCTTTGAGATTCAAGAGGAGTCCCTTGAGTACTGATTAGTGCATGTGTTTGAGAACATTACCCAAGGCCAGTGAAAGAACCACCTGTAAGGACTAGGAGGGACAATCTCTAAAACATATACAGGGCAGGAAATACATATTCTTTCAAAATACAAAAGAGACGTTCTCCAGAATAGTTCATATGCTAGGCCATAACGTCTCAATAAAATTTAAAGGTTTGAAATCATACAAATAATTTTCTCTAGTCACAGGAATTAAATTAGAAATTAACAGAGTAAAATGTGAGAAATTCTTCTATATTTAGAAATTAAACAGTATGTTTCTAAATAACTCATGAGATAAAGAAAAGAATCATGAGGGATTATAACACAACATATATCAGTTGATAGGATGCAGGTAAAGCACTACTTGTAGGAAAAATCATAGCTTGAAATACCTACATTAGAAAAGAGGAAAAAAAACCTTAAATGCGTACATTAAGCTTGCACTTTGGGAAACTAGACAAAGAAGGGGAAGTTCTCTCTGTTGGCTCTGGGGGAAGGTCCTTGTCATTAATCTTCCCCCTGGTCTAGGAGCTTCTCAGCACAGGGACCCTGGGTTCAAAGGCCACACTCCCCTCCTGGTTCTTCATTTTTGGTGGCATGAGTTTCCTGTCTCTGTGCTTACTTCTCTCCTTTATATCTCAAAATAGATTAACTCAAGATACAACGTAATCTTGTGGATTGAGTCCTGCCTCATTAACGTAACTGCCTCTAGTCCTGTTTTATTTACATCATACCCATTACCCATTTCTGAAGATTCTATTCTGACTCATAGCAACCCTATAGGACAGAGTAGAACTGCCCCATAGGGTTTTCAAGGAGCAGCTGGTGGATTCAAACTGCCGGCCTTTTGGTTAGCAGCCCATCTCTTAACCACTGTGCCACCAGGGCCCCTTCATTAACATCATAGAGGTAAGATTTACAACGCATAGGAAAATCACATCAGATGGCAAAATGATGGACAATCACACAATACTGGGAGTCATGGCCTACCCAAGTTGATATACATTTTGGGAGAAAACAACTCATTCACCCTAAAACAAAACTCTCTTATTATGCTCATGGATTCTGTGGGTAAGGAATAAGAGCAGGACTTAGCAGGTAGGGCTTATCTTTGTTCCACACTGTCTGGAGCCTCAGCTGATAATATTTGGACAGATAAGGACTGGAATCATCTGGAAGCTTCTTCACTTACCTGTCTCAGATTTGGGTGGGAATTACTCAAATGTCTCACCCCATTTATATAGTCTCTGAACTTCTCAATGTGGTCTTCCTCTAGGGCCTCTCTGGAATGGTGACCTCAGTGTATTGAAATTTCTTACATTTCAGTACAGGGCTCTAAGATTAAGGGTTTTAGTGAACAGGTGGAAGCTTCATGGCCTTTATTGACCCAGCCTCTACAAAGCACCACTTCTGCCATACTTTATTGGTCAAATCAGTTACCAGTCTACCTAGATTTAAGGAGAGGGGATATAGATGCCAGACTTTCTATAGGAGGAGAAGCGAAGCATTTAAGGTCGTGTTTTAAATATAATGATAAATTATTTTTAGAGAGAAGAGGAATATCTCAGATTTATGGAAGTGATAAATAATTAAATCTGTCTGAGTTTTCTCAGCAAAATGCATGATATTTTTAACTGTTTTAACATGTGTTGGGAGATGAGGATGAGAGAAAGAAGGGCTGATGATTTGGTAAGAGGGTAAAAATTTCCAGAAACGCCACTTAGGGAGAGAAATCAATGATCGAAGGGTGAAAATTTTGAGATTCTTCTGGGATTGAGAAAAAGTGAAATAAAAAAAACAAAGTTGAAAATACAATTTATGGATTAAACACATGGCAAAATACTATGAGCAAAGTAAAAAATATAAATAAGAAGCTGGGGAAAATATATAACAATGGACTAACATTTTCACTATCATGAGGTCATATGAATTAATAAGGCCAGTGCCAAGGAGGAAGAGCATAGTGTTCTAATAATGAACTGACATCAGGTGTGAGCTTGAAACACCATGCGAAAATCTGGCAGTAACTTTCATATGTGAATGTTGCAGTAGATTAGAAAATATAAAATAAGAAAGGAGAAAAAAAATCAGGTAAATTTGTATCTTTGTAAATAGTTTTAAAATGTCTGATGACTGTATATGGAACACAGCACAGATTCCAAATTTTTTCGTCATGTTTGCTGTAGGAGTCAGAAACATATTTGAGTTTCAACACAAATACTGATTAGCATGTGCTTTTTTATGGAAAATTTTGCGTGTGGAAGTAGGACAATATATTTTGGACAGAAATAAAAGGAAAATTTCATAAGTTTCTACAAATATGTTTTGAATAACTTTCATTTCTCTTATCCACATTGACCCTAAATATGCACACTGGTGATTGCTGCATTTATAAATTCATAAACTCAGGTTTCTCTCTGAATAGCAGAATACAGAGAAAGCATCCGTTCCCAAATGCTGCTCTCTCTTTATCCCAACAGGTGGGCCTCAAGCTTTTCTATACACGCAGTTATTGCCAAGCAGATCTTACCCTCTCTCTCTATGCCATTGCCCCCTCCCTGGAGCCCCTGTTCTTTATGAGGAGATGACTCATTAAGCTTTCTTCCTGGCAGGGAGCTGACACCCAATTACTGAGCTAACACTGTCCTGTGTCTGCTCTCCCAAGTGCAATAAGGCTCTGTTTACAAACACAGGCTGTTGTGCCTGTTAGGGAGGGTAGGTTAAAATCTCCCTGCTGGGCCGGTTTGTTCAAAATCAGAAGGCTTCTTTAAACAATGTCTTTGTGCCTTACACATCAGACATACTACTTTCAGCAGGATGCAAGTCACCCTAATGGCAATATCCTATTTGGTGGGAGAGGGACTAGTGGGCCAAGTTTTGGGATTATAAATAACATAAATGGGAATCTTTTATTAAAATGTTATTCTCAATGCTATCTATTGGTAGGTGGATGTTTATCTTTAAGATAAAGCTTTAGGTTTGCAGACTTTAATTTCAGCTAAAAGGTGCAGTTAAATCTAGACTCTGTGTTTTTCTCCCTCCATGTAAAATTTCATCTTCCTTTCTCCATTTGGTAGACTCCAACCTCACCTCAGGTCTCAGCTAAAATAACAGTTCTTCTGTGAGGTCTTTCTTGAATTTCTTATGAGGGGTAACTCCCTACTCAGTACTACAATAACAAATCCATTGCCCTAGAGTTGATTCCAACTCATAGCGACCCCATAAGACAGAGTAGAACTGCCCCCTAGGGTTTCCAAGGAGTGGCTCTTAACCACCGTACCACCAGGGCCCCAGTAATACTTAAAAAAAAAAAAACCAAAAGCAAACTCATTGCCATCGAGTTGATTCCAACTCACAGAGATCCTATAAGTTTGGTTTGTGGTTTAATATGATGAGCACTATTATAAAGGCATTTGTAAACTCCTATAATAGTTCTCATCTCTCATCTCTTGCTGTGAGTACTACTATAGGAGTTTACAAATGCCTTTATAATAGTGTTCATCACATTAAACCACAAACCAAACGTATTACCATTATATTGATTCTGACTCATGATGATCCCACATATTTCAGAGTGGAACTGCACGTAGGGGTTTCAATGTCTGTAATCTTACAGAAGTAGACTGTCAGACCTTTCTTCTGCAGCATTGCTGGGTGGATTCAATCCATCAACCTTTCGTGCCACCCAGGGAACCCCCTTTAGCTTCCCTTTAATTCTTCTGCACTAAACCAGTTAAGGTAAGAAATGACCAAGACATAGCACAATGCATGCCACGTAGTAGGTGCTCAAACCAGTGACTGGTACCCAGCCACCCAAAGACAGATTATTACAGTTGCCTGGTTAGGCTTCGAAATCTATGAATATGGGCTTCCTACACTTGTGCTTTGTATATATTGATATTCGCTATTACTTCATCTTATACCTAAGGAACCCAGTAATTACTAAAACAATGTATCTTTCTCTATCATTTGGACTCTATGTCTTTCCTACTTTGCTAGTTTTCCAGGTCAGCTATATCAGCACTATACAGAACTAGAAATTAGTTACAGTGCTAGCATGAATCTTCTCCTTCCAATTAATACTGGTATAAATAAAAAATTATGCTTCAATAAGTTCTAGGTTATGAATAACAACTAGAAATTATCTCCAGCTAGCTGTGTTACCGTGATCCTCTCTCTTAATCTCTGAGGCCAGTGTAGCTGGAATTGAAAGGATGAGCAGGAATAGGAGGCCAAAAGTGCTAATGAGATAGATAAGGCACAGGCCATGCTGAGCCTTATAAACTCTTAAGGATTTTTGTCTTTTATTTATTCACCACTACATGGTTTACTAGGGAAGTAACAGGCTACAACTAAGCATCAGGGTCAATTGGAGGTAACAGGATCCAGCTCAGGATACAGTGTGTCAATCAGGACAGCATCCTACCAAGATAGCTCTCAGCTTCTTCTCAGCCAGGCCTCCCAGGCAGGCAGCACTTCTTGGCAGTGCCCAGGATTTTTTTATCTTTATCACAAGAACAATGTGAAGCCATTGGACAGTTTTAAATAGGAGTGGAAAATAAGATGAAATTTATATTAATAAAAGATCATTTTGGCTACTTTGTGGAGTTTGGATTGGAGGAATGCCTAAAAGTTTGGAACCTATAGCAGCAGATAAGAGATCATGGAGTTTAGGCAAGCTTGGCGGTGGCAGTGAATGTTATGATCATGACAGAGGTAGAAAGATGTGATATATCTGATAGATATTTAAAAGATAAAAGTACTTGGTATATTCTGTATGAGAAGAATAGTAAGGATAAAAGGGGTGTCAAGAATGTCCCCTAGGTTTCTGACTTTCATACCTTGGTGGATGGTGGTGCCATTCACTGAGGGAGAACACACTGGAAAAGTTCATATTTTGGGGGGTGGGTGGGGGAGTAGGATGCAGGAATCTGTGGTGGAAAGAGGATGTATGGATTCCTAAATTCACTTGTGTACATGTTGGTTTGAATTGTTTTGAAGATAACCAACTGGAGATGCAAGGAGGCAGTAGGTTTTGGGTCTAAGACTAAGAAAAAAGGTCTTCACAGAGAATTATTTTTACGGTCACCTTCATATAATTGGCAGTTGAACCCAGGGCATTGATGAAAAAGCTTAGGGGAAGGGTATAACACGAAGACAAGGAGGTCTAGAACTGCGTTTTGAGAAATCTCAAAATATAACAGGCAGGTATAGAAGAAAAACAAAACAAAAGTTGACAAAAAAGAGAAGAAATGCCTGAAAAAGAAGAAACACACTCTAGCAGTGTGGAGTTAAGAAACTAAGGTATGAGAGGATTTTGGGAAGAAACAAGTTAACAAGCTCAAATGCTGCTGAGAAGTCGATTAATGTAAGGATTGAGAACCGCCCACTGATTTTTCAATATGAAACCTATCTTTAACATTAGTAGGTGCTGTTACAGTAGAGCCATGGAAGCGGAAGCCAGGTTGGAGTGGATCAAAGAGTTAATGGAAGATGAAGCAATAGAAACATTGAATATAGGGAACTTATTTTAATAGTAAAAAAAAAAAATTTAATAGTAGGATATAGATAAGTGGCTGGAGAAAGGTGTGAAGTTAAGAGCCCCCCCTTTTGAAATGAATGAGATAAGCACGTTTACAAGTTTATGAGAAGAATCCATCTGTGAGACAATAACAGTGCAATTTTCTAAGAAAAAAAGACTGCCATGAGATCCAACAGTGGCCTTAGGCAAGAAAGGGCTGTTTCTTTATTGAAGCAAGGAAAAAGAGAGATAAGGCAGCTACAGACATAAGTAGATTAATGTTTGGCATCAAGAAAACTGGGAATTTTCTCTCTGATTATTTATATACTGTTAATAAATTTCAAGGTGAAGATCATTAGCCAACAGTGAAGGGGTTGAGGTTGTTGGAGGTTTGAGAAAGTGAAGACGATTTGATAAAGTTACTATAGTCAGTAGCAGAATGGTTCATCAGAATAGGGATGATGCTTAGTTAATAACAGATATTTTAGCAAAGAGATCCTTATACATGTTGGGTATATGTTCAAACACAGAGGTGGTCAAGTTGTTTCATGAAACTCCTATTATGTGAGCCATAATTGTTTCTGAACACTGCACTAGTTAGAGGGTCACAAGGGGAACGAAATAGAGCCCATTTACTCAATGGTTCATGACATCAAATAAGAATAGTTGTTATTTATCAGCTCCGTAATTGTGCCTAAATATTAAGATCTGGATCCCCGAGATATTTCTCTGGAGATAGAACTAAATAATGTGAGCACTTCCAGCACTGCATCTGTTTGTTGGAATACCTCATTTGGTATTCTGTCAATTCCTGGAGGCTTGTTTTTCACTAATGCCTTCCGTGAAGTTTGAACTTTTTCTGTTAGTACCATTGGTTCTTGATTATATCCTACCTGCTGAAATGGTTGAACATCAACCAATTCTTTTTGGTACAGTGGCTCTGTGTATTCCTTCCATCTCCCATTCTATATGCTAGGGCATAACCAATGGTGCAAAAAGTATGTAAGAGTTACATTAATTCAGATACAGGAGTGAGTACTTTGAGGGAACTACATCTTGGGAATATTCATTGTGGTAAAGAACATGGACTACCATGGTGGATATGCATGGGGGTAAAGAGAATGCTTATTAGAAGATAGGATGGTGAGACTTTGTCTCACATACTTTGGACATGTTATCAGAAAGGATCAGTCCCTGGAGAAAGACAACATGCTTTGTAGAGTAGATGATCAGTGAAAAAGAGAAAGGCCCTCAATGAGATGGGCTGACACAGTGGCTGCAACAATGGGCTCAAGCATAGCAACGATTGTGAGGATGGTACAGGACCAGGCAGTGTTGTACACAGGGTCACTGTGAGTTGGAATTGAATCAATGGCACCTAACAACAACAACAAAGAGCCCTAGTGGTGCAACGGTTACACACTTGGTTGCTAACCAAATGGTTCATTGTTCAAACCCACCTAGTGGCTCTGCAGGAAAAAGATCTGGTGATATGCTTCCCTAAAGATTACAGCCAAAAAAATCCTGTGGAGCAGTTCTGCTCTGTCGTATGGGATCACTATAAGTTGCAATCGACTGAACAGCACCCAACAAAGAACATGGGCACTAGAATCAGACCCAGGTTCTAACCTCCAACAGTAGCACTCGAAATATGTGTGACCTTGAATAAATTATTAACTTTTCTTTATATGTACAATGGCAGTGATAATTAATGTAGTACTTAAAATACAGTAAATAAAAAATTTTGATCATAAAATTTTCTTAAAGGATGGGAAATTGTTGATAATCATTGAGGAAGGAAGAAGGAAGAGCAGGAAATAAGACACAGAGACAAGGGTGATCAAGGCTATGAGTAACTGAGATGGGGTAGGAAAATCGAGAAATCCAGATAAAGTTGGATATGCCAGGGTCAGATATGAAGAGGCATGGCAGAATGTAAAGAAAACTAGACTCACCACGGAGCCGTTTTGACAGTCTTCTATTTGAGCAACTAACCATCTTTCTGAAACTTAGTGTGTTGATTTGTAAAACAGGCTTTTTTATGCAAAAATGTTGAAGAGAGTATATGGCATAGAAAAAACACTCAATATGAATTACTGGGACAGCTACCTTACACTGAGCAGCCATATAACAGTTTCATGTACAATGATCACTTATACACGGACAACCCACCACTCTATGGGAAGACTGGCCTGGCTCGAGCATATAACCATTGGTGATAATGTAGTGATAAAAAGCTCTTTTCTGCCAAATATGTCCACAGATTTTAGACTTGAAGAGAAAAGTACACTATCAAGCAAACAGATTCGGGGTCAAATAAAAGAAGTAATGTTGCTATCAACTCATCTTAGGTCTAGAATCACCTAGAGCTTCAATATGAACATTATATTGAAGGCTTTTTAAAAATCCTGTAAAAAAAGAACCCTAAAAAACCCACTGCCATCGAGTCTAATTTTAATTCAGATGTTCTCAAACTTACTTTACTACTGAAACAATTTTATCATGGAATACTTACCAGCATTCACTGGAACTATAGTAACTAGTATTCCACTTTGGTTAAAGCTATGGGTCAGGACTACAGTCATCTGAAGACTTCACTGAGCCTGGAGGAGCTAAATTCCACATGGTTGTTGGCACATGTCCTCAGTTTCTTGTCACGAGTCTCTCTAAAACGTTACTTGAGCATCCTCCTGACATGGCAGCTTTCTCCCACTAGAGTGAGTGATCCAGGAGAGACAGCAAGACAGAAGCCACAATGTATTTTATGATCTAGTGTCAGAAGTGCCGACCCATGCAATCATTTATGCCACATTCTATTTGGTAGAAGCAAGACATATGTCCAGCCCACCCTCAAAGGGAGGAGCTCCACCTTTGGAAGGAGGAGTGTCATAGAAGTGGTGAATCACACTGCCCTTTTGTGTGTGGGCATGGAAGCTCAGTACCCTGTCTGCTCAGTTACCTTCTAGCTCCTCATTGCATCTTTAAGTTTTCATTATGGAAGTCCCAGGGCTTCCTCAAAAAGAGTTTTATAACCGTTGCTAGCCTAGATAATTCTTAATTTAGAAAATATTACACATAAATATGTGCATCTTCTACTTTTACAGAGATAATATTTTTATGAATTATGGAAAAAGTACAAAGACTTTATTAATTTAAATACTCTAGAAAATATAATCTGAGTGTCCTAGTTCTGTTTTAATTCCCAGTTTAATAAAAATTCTACTAACCATGAGTTTTTAGAATTCTGAGATGATCAAGAGATGTAGAAGAGTATGATTTCAGAACAACTCCTTATCAAAGCCTCAAAACCATGAAACAGTCTCTGAGGAAGGTTAAAACCAACCAACCAGTTGCCATCAAGTTGATTTTGACTTATGGAGACCCCCATGTGTGTCAGAGTAGAATGGTGCTCCATAGAGTTTTTAATGACTGACTTTTCAGAAGTAGATCACTAGGTCTTTCTTCTAAGATGCCTCTGGGTGGACTTGAACCTCTAACCTTTTGCCTAGCAGGTGAGTACGTTAACCGTTTACACCACCCATGGATTTCTCTGAGCAAGATTAGGTTCTCTTATTTATAAATAACATTGTAGCAATAATGTGAATCTTAAAATTTTTCATAAGAATATTTCTACATTAAAAAAAACTAAAAAGTTTTTTTTTTTTTTTTTTTTTTTACTCTCCTAAAAATGTAATTTTTAATGCAGGAAACGTGACAGACTCACACATTCTGGGTCTTGATCTCAGTTGTGTGAACTTGGGCAAGTCACACTACCCTCGTTAGCCTGGCCCTTTTCTATAAAAACAAGTAAAAGATGTTGTTGAATTAGATGGCACAAAGGCCATCTGGTGCCAACATTCTTTGGTTTCTAAAATTCCCACTTATAGTTTAAAGCAAATCCTGATAAAATCTCAGCACTAGAAGCTGTTCCTCTTTCTAAGATGACAAATGAAGGAGAAGTGTTTTTAGTGAGTAAACATGTATAAGATGATACTCAGGAATGAATATTTTTTAAAACTTGTCTGTTACATGCAAAGTATATAATCTAAGTATTAAACATGTCTTAGCGGAAAACACATATCTTTTCTTAACATGGAAAAAGCCTTTTCTTCCACCAAGTTCAAACAGGTATTTTTCTCCCCTAAAATAAACTACACACTACCCAAAAGATTACACAAGAAAACTAATGGCACTAATAGAAAGATTTAGCAGGGTAGCAGGACATAAGATCAACACACAAAAATCAGATGGATTCCTGTACACCAATAAAGAGAACTTTGAAAGAAAATCAGGAAAGCAATATCATTTGTAACAAAACCATAAAAAAAAAAAGAAAACCTATTGCTGTTGAGTTGATTCTGACTCAGTGACACTATAGGACAGAGTAAAACTGCCTCATGGGTTTCCAAGGAGCAGCTGGTAGATTCGAACTGCCGACCTTTTGGTTAGCAGCTGAACACTGAACGACCACACCACCAGGGCTCAATGATAGCCCCTAAAAAGATAAAATACTTAGGAATAAATCTAACCAGGAACAGAAAAGATCTGTACAAAGAAAACTACAAAACACTATTGCAAGAAACCAAAACAGACCTACATAAATGGAAAAAACAACCATACTCAAGGATAGGAAGACTCAGCATAGTTAAAACGTCAATTCTACCGAAAGTGATCTACAGATACAATGCAATGGCAATCCAAATACCAAAAGCGTTCTTTAACAAGATGGAAAAGTTAATCATGAACTTTATATGGAAAGGAAAGAGGCTCCAGATAAGCAAAGCACCACTGAAGAAAAAGGACAAAGTAGGAGGCCTCGCACTACTTGATGTTAAAACCTGCTATATACCCACGGTAGTCAAAACAGCTTGTTACTGGTACAACGACAGACACATAGACCAATAGAATAGAATAGAGAAACTAGATGTAATTTCTTCTGCCAATGGTCAGCTGATCTTTGACAAAGGACCAGAGTCCATTAAATTGGGGAAATGACCGCCTTTTTAACAAATGGTGCTGATAAAACTGGACATCCATCTGTAAAAAAATGAAACAGGCCCGATACCTCACATGATACACAAAAAATAACTCAAAATGGATCAAAGACCTAAATATAAAACCTAAAATGATAAAGATCAGGGAAGAAAAAACAGGGACAACACTAAAACTGTTGCTGTCAAGTTGATTCTGACTTATAGCAACCCTATAGGACAGAGTAGAACTGCCCCATAGGGTTTTCAAGGAGCATCTGCTGGATTTGAACTGCCAACCTTTTGGTTAGCAGCCGAGCTCTTAACCATTGCACTACTAGGGCTCCAGACAACAACAACAACAAAAAAAAATTGTCATCTAGTTTGTTCTAACTCATTGAGAGCCTATAGGACAGAGAAGAACTGCCCCCATAGGGTTTCCACGGAGCAGCTGGTGGGTTCAAACCACTGGCCTTTTAGTTAGCAGCCAGGCACTTCAATCACTTTACCACCAGGACTCCAGGGACAACACTAAACCTGTTAAAACCCATTGCCATCAAGTCGATTCTGACTCATAGTGACCCTGGAGGACAGAGTAGAGCTGTCTTATAGAGTTTCCAAGGAGCACCTGGTGGATTCGAGCTGGCAAGCATTTGGTTAGCAGCCATAGCACTTAATCTCTACACCACCAGGGTTTCCGGGGCCCTAAAGTGTAGCATAAGAAGAATACAAACCATAACTAATAATGCACAAATGCCAGAAGATAAACTAGATAACTGGGAGCTCAAAAAGAATTAAACACTTATGATCATCAAAAGACTTCACCAAAAGAGTAAAAAGAGTGTCTACAGACTGAAAAAATTTTTGATGACAACATATCTGATAAGTGTCTAATCTCTAAAATCTGTAGAATACTTCAACACCTCAGTAACAAAGAGACAAATAATCCAAGTAAAAAATGGGCAAAGGATATGAATAGATGCTTCATCAAAGAAGACAGTCAGTCACCTAACAGACACATGAATAAATGATTGAGCTCATTAGCCATGAGAGAAATGCAAATCAAAACTGCAATGAGATACCATCTTACCCCAACATTACTGGCACTAATAATAAAAAAAAAAAAAAAAACAGAAAATAACAAACGTTGGAGAGGTTGTAGGAGATTGGAACTCTTTTGCACTGCTAGTGGGAATGTAAAATGGAACAACTGCTATGGAAAACAACATGGTGCTTCCTTAAAAAGCTAGAAATAGAAATACCATATGATCCAGAAATTCTACTCCTAGAGATAAATCCTAGAGAAATAAGAGCCATCACACAAAAAGATATAACACCTATGTTCATTACAGCATTATTCACGATAGCAAAAAGATCGAGACAACCTAAATACCTATCAACAGGTGAATGGATGAACAAATGATGGTACACACACACAACGGAATACTACACAAGAACAAAAAACAATGATGAATCTGCAAAACATCTCACAACATGGATGAATCTGGACAGCATTTTGCTGAGTGAAACAAGTCAATCACAAAAGGACAAGTATTGTTATGAGACCACTATTATAAAAGCACAATAAAAGGTTTACACACAGAAAAAAAAAAATCTTTGATGGTTGCAAGGGAGGGGGGAAGGGGAGGGGTGGAGAAATCACTACTAGACAGTAGACAAGTGTTAACTTTCGTGAAGGGAAAGGCAGCAAACAATGTAGGGGAAGTCAACACAACTGGACCAAGGGAAAGTCATAGAAGCTTCCCAGATGCATCCAAACATCTTGAGGGACCAAGTAACTGGAGCTGAGACCTGGGGATCATGGTCTCAGGGGACATCTAGGTCAATTGACATAACATAGTTCACAAAGAAAATGTTCTATGTCCTACTTTGGTTAGTAGCATCTGGGTTCTTAAAAGCCTGTGAGTGGCCATCTAAGATACATCTATTGGTCCCATTCCATCCAGAGCAAAGAAGAATGAAGAAAACTAAAGACACAAGGAAAACATTTGTCCAAAGAACTAATGGACCACATGAACCATAGCCTCCACCAGCCTGAGCCCAGAAGAGCTAAACGGTGCCTGGCTACCACCGCCAACTGCTCTGACAGGGCTCACAACAGAGTCCCAGGCAGAAGGGAAGAAAAATGCAGAACAAAATTTAAATTCAGAAAAAAAAAGAAGACCAGACTTACGTATCTGACAGAGACTGGAGGAACCCCCGAGATCATGGCCCCCAGATGCCCTGCTAACCAAGAACTGAATCCTCTCCTGAAGTTTACCTTTCAGCCAATGATTAGACAGGACTCTAAAACAAATAACAACACAAACGAGGAGTGTGCATCTTATTCAATCAAGTATGGGAGACCAAATGGGCAACATTTGCCCAAAAGCAAAGGTGAAAGGCAGAAAGGGACAGGAAAACTGGACGAATGGATATGGGGAACCTGGGGTGGAAAGGGAAAAGGGGAGAGTGCTGACAAAATTTGGGGACTGCAACGAATGTCACAAAACAATTTGCGCATAACTTTTTGAATGAGAAACAACTCTGCACTGTAAACTTTCACCTAAAACACAATAAAATTAACAACAACAACAACAACAAAACCCTACGCTAATGATTGAAATGGCTTAATTGAAAATGTCAAGCAAGGAGCAAATTACCAGAGTATAGGTGAGTGATGAATGTCTATTTAAATAAAAGAAAAAGAACCAAATTTTGTATTCAGGACCTAAAATAATACATTGCAAGAAAACTTAACTCACAATTTATAAGAAAATCAAACAAATTATGTACGCAGTTTTAGTGGTAGTTCTATGCCAAGGAATTAGAACTCTCTTAGGTGTAATCCTATTATTGATCTGTTCATAAAACTTCCATTAGCAGAAAGAAAGGCCCTAGAAAATGGGGTTATTTCCATGAGAAAATACATAGTTACCATCCAATGCTTGCAGGGCACCATGACCAAGTGGCACTGGTCAGCTAATCCTATTATTGATCTGTTCATAAAACTTCCATTAGCAGAAAGAAAGGCCCTAGAAAATGGGGTTATTTCCATGAGAAAATACATAGTTACCATCCAATGCTTGCAGGGCACCATGACCAAGTGGCACTGGTCAGCTAATTAGACCTGTAAGTCTCTCAGGAAAAGACAAGCTGTGCCTTGGATACGTTGCCAGAGTTTAAAAAACGAAAAAACAAAACTGGAAGCTTTAAGGAGTAACAGCCCTGATGCGTGGGCACCTAACTTCACATTTCAGTGAGGGGCAGGCAAGTATTGTGGTTGAAGTGACCTTCACTGAATGAACGTCACTGCACCGTTGCACTGTGCATGGTTTTCTTACTTAAAATAAGTGCTCCTTTTAGACTTGGTAGCGCTGCACCTTCTTGGTTTGGGTTCACTGTTTCTGTGGAATTTACCCTGAAGTGTTCAACCACCTAAACATGATTAGAACTCTGTCAGAAAAAATTTATACTCACATTGTTATGTGACCCCAGTTGTTCTCCCTGCAATGTGACAGCACACTCCTCCGCTCCACCCTGTATTCCCTGAGTCTGTTCACCCAGCTCCCGTTCCCATCTGCCTTCTCATCTCACCTCCAGACAGGAGCTGCCCACATAGTCTCATGTGTCTACTTGAGCCAAGAAGCTCACTCCTCACATTTCTGGTCTTTCTTATTCCTAGAGCCCTCTAAGCGAGGTTTCAGCAAGAGGTAGAGATTTGGGTATTTAAAAAATGAGTGGTAGCTGCTTTAAAAAAAAAAGAAAATATGCACAAACTATCCCTGGAAAAACAAACAATAAGCATACATACACACGCACACACACATACACATTTGCTCACATCCAGCAATGTTCACCTGCATCTGTTCAACAGCAGAACGTGGAAGATGGGAGTATTGCGTGACATCTGTAAATTGACTAATAAACATTGTGAAGTTGTCAGTGATCACCTAATAAGGGAGACTGTAGACATAAGCATTTTTATATAATTACCAACAAAGTTAAATGATCTATAAAATCTCTATATTGCTTGGCATATCTTGTTTGATATATCTAGACTTGCTTGAATAATTAACATAGAAAATCAGCAAGCAAAGGACAAGGATCTGAAACTACTTAGGAAGTCTTTCAAGAGTCAATGTTTCCTGAGAGGTAAACTAGTCTTCCACAGACATCATGAAATATTATTTTGGTATCCAGAATATTTTCTTTTAGGTTAAATTTATACAATTCAGACAACAGATTTAAGACTCACTGAACAAAAATCAGTGACAGCCCCATTGACTGTGGCTGATTTCCAGCTTAAGTGTTTTTGGAACACAGACTACATCACCCTAAACATTTGGGTACAGGTGATGAGTATCACGTGCAACTACTATATATAAATGTATGAATGATGGGAAATTTCTGTTTGGTACAGGCTTACAGTTGAATACCAGGGCTGTGTGTGATTTTCCAATTTACCTGACAGACATAAAACTCACAGATTATTTCAAACTATTTACTGTTATTTTCCCAAGAAGCCTTCCTTTTATAAAATAGAATATCCACTTTATTCTTCATCAGACTAAGACACAACCGAGACGAATACGTCTCCTCCCAATCCTTTATACATCTGCCCTTTTCCCTAGGTAATTCCAAGATAAATAGTGTATTTATATGGCTCTTACTGAAGGCTTTCCTGTAGCCTTTTTCTCAAGATTTCTCTTATGCCTCTGATAGCAATTACACCAATAACAAGATGACAGCTGTGCCTTGGATCATTGTGAGCCATTTCAGGTAAGCCATGTGTTGTACCTTGACCTAACATCTCATTTTTGTTCCCACTATTGTGACCAATTAAATGAGGGCCTTGTAAAGAGCCAGTTGACTGGTCGCGTGCTGGCTGTCACCACAAGAGCTTAAGGGCCACAAATCTCTGTTATTACCAAGCTGTTGCTGCCAGAAGCATGCTGATTCCTGACAAAAAGAATAGATTAGGATCAATCAAATTTCCCCCAGGCTTGTCAGTGGGACTTTCAACCACACCTTTTACCTCAAACTTTCCCGTTCACCTCCCTCCAAACACCTACGCAGCAGCAAGCTAACAAGGTGTCTGCCAAACCATATGCCCACAATTAGTCAACTTCTTGCCTGTCGCTAGAGGCACCACGGATTCAGCAACAGCCCTCAAGGGTGTCGGGCATCCAATAAGACACCACAGCCAGCACGGGCCCCTCCCCTCAGCAGTAGGAGAAGAGGCATACTTAATTCCAGCTGTGGCATTGTTAAGTGAATTAACTTTATCCTCAATTTAAAAAGCCAGCATGAAATCAAAGGAGACCTCAGTAAAGAAAAATAGAGAAAATGAAAAAAAAAAAAAAATGCTTGTAGGTTAACTCAACAAGTCTGCTGAATGAAACTCAACTGGTTGGCCCCATTTAGCCAATCACCGCAAAGCAGGTTTCTGGCACCTTTGTTACTTCTGGTATAATTCTCCTTTTTCCCCAGTTTTGTGGTTAAGGTCTCTTGTTACACGCAGAGAGGATTGATGATATAATTGTTTATGAGCCAGTGGAACACATTTTTAGGTAGTCGTGAGGTTACCAGGCAATGAGAAATTAATGCTGGAAACAGCAGTGTACGATGCTGGCTAAGAAATCCCACCTCAAGGTAAGAGCGCTACATGTAAAATTCAATTTGCCATCTCTTCTTTGAGCCTATATAAGTTGGACTGTGTGGGTTTCCTTATGGAAAACATTGGCAAAAAGGGTTTTCAAAAAGTTCTAGGATAATGAGAATTTTGAAATCTTTTATTTTGGTTCCCATTGACTAAGGAAGAAATGTCTAATATTTTTTAATGTGCATTTTCATTAAATATGTATATTTTATTCTAATGATTATCACTTATGAATTACTATACTTTAAACAAAATTATGTGTCTGGCAATGCCAAGAGATGTATTAATGTACTTTTGCTTAAATAAGTAAAAATTAATACTAAAAGTATATATCATCCTGAATTTTAGTAGCCAGAATTTGACAACGTCAGCTGATATTTTGAAGTTTTTAAGATTATGGGGAGTACATTTCTAAGCTTAAGAAAAATTAACTAAAATGTAACTTCAATATTATAAATTGTTTATCTTAAATTAATATAGATTAATATACTATTTTAAGTGCAATAGCAAAAAATTAGTTAAGCAAAACTATGTATTCTTAATATACACTTTTAAAATGGAAATTACTGTAAAATTAGGAATGGCAAAATGCAATTGTATAAAAACACAGTATTTGCTTTTACAAACACTCATGACACCAAAAATCTTGATGTAAACGTGCAATAAGAGATACAATTTAAATTAAGAAAATAAGGTTAAAGAATTGGTCAAAAATATTTCATTATAAATGAGAAACCAGCTTACTATTTTACACAATGCCAATCTTATAATATTGTAATTTTGCTGCTGTTAAAATCAGTGAGAGGAAATCATCTCATAACGAAATCTAAGAAATTTGGTTAAAAGAATATGAGCAGAACAAACACAAGATCTAAAATCTACTGGGAATAGGTCACTGTTTCTTACATGTTAAGTAT
This sequence comes from Elephas maximus indicus, assembly GCF_024166365.1. Lineage (NCBI taxonomy): Eukaryota > Metazoa > Chordata > Mammalia > Proboscidea > Elephantidae > Elephas > Elephas maximus. The sequence continues at coordinate 24,099,095 of NC_064819.1, forward strand.
TAGCTCCAGATCTAATTTCATTGTCAATCACATAATCTCAGCTATTATATAAATAACCATCGAGGTTGGCAAGGGACTCAGGGGTCTTGGGTAACAGACATTGTCATGATGATATGTGGCTTAAAATGAATTAGGAAACAACTGATGTGGTTTGGGACCAGGGAATTAGAAAACAGAAGCCAAAAAGAAAATGTAGAAACCACAGATTAGTACAGGTTACAGGCAATTTTCTTAATAACTCCCTTTATGATAATGCCAGACAAGCCATGTCAAATGTCTTCCTTATCCTTAATAGAACAAACCACTTAACAGCCAGAGCCAAATGTTTGCTTTCCAAAATGAATTGCCATCCTTAAAAATCATTCTCTATAACTAAATTGTTATTAAACTGGTAATACTGTTTTATTTTTAACAAGAATAACATAACCTGCTAATAAAATGTCCATGAATTAATAAACTCTTTTTTCAATTTAGTCTCTTGAAATTTTCAACATTGATGTATTTGAAATAAATTAAACATGATTCAGCTAAAAATATGATCCGGCTCCATAGCCAATGGCATTATTTACAATCCCGTTAGTAGGAGGTCTTTATATTAGCTTTCTATGTGATTAACTTATAATAAGATTGAATTTATAATGAGTATTACAATCATGGAACATGAAGACACACAGACAAGAAGGGGGAATAAGGCTGATTAAATATTAAGAATTGCTTTTAATGATTCTTAAAAACATGGAGGCCTGCTGCAATAAGAAATAGTGAACCTCTGAGGGACAGATAACAGTGATTTAATATGATGAACAGGAGGGTTAACGAAGAAGAACTGAGCAGTGGAAAATGGTGCAGAATGGAGGAAAATAAGAGGCTCACTGTAGATACACCATGTTCCAGATTAGTGATCAGCTCTTGGACAAGGAGAGTGAAAATGGAAATGGATAAAGAGACAAATATAAGAAATATGAAAGCCTGAATAAGGTGGCTATAGCTAATGAAAGGTTTCACTTTTGGTGTTGTCAATATAATGAGGATTACTAGCCACATGGGAATGGCTGTTCTCTTCAAGGGAGTGGATATAAATCAAGAGAAGCAATGGCTGGGCCCTAAATATTTAACTCCAGAGTAAAGGGGCAGGAGTAAAAGGGGCAGACTAAAAGAAGACAGGAATGGGAACATGGGAAGAACATTAGGAAATGAGTCAGGTAACTTAATATTCAATAAGCTTAATGAAATTCTAAAGAGAAAGAGATAGTAAAAACATCTTCTGAAGCATAGAGGTCAAGTACAAAGAAAATGGCTAAAAATCCAATTAAACCCAATTAACATTGCAGGCAATGTTCAAAATGCATTTCTAAAACATGGTAATGATGGTAGCCAAGCTACACAAATAATATGGAGACTGGTGAATAGAGGCAAGATTTTTTTATGTGTTATTTACTAGTTTATAGCTGTGCTTATAAGGAAAATTTGCCAATAATTATCCTTTCATATGCTGTCTTTGTTCAAGTTTTGATACAAATTTATACTAGCTTCTTTTCATAACATCAATTGTGGTGTGTTTTCTCTGCCACCATTTCCAATAAATTGAGTTTATCAGCTCTTTAGGAATTTGATTAAAAACTCAGTTATAAAAACCACTTGAGCCCAGTGCCTGTTGAAGAGGAATATTTTTGAATCTGCGTTTAGTTTCCTTAAAATTTATCACAATATTGTTATTATTTTCCCATGAGTCATTTTGCTAATTCATATTTCTAAAAGACTAATCATTTCTTCAAAGTTTTCAAAATCATTTACATTAATAAATTTACAGTATTCTTGTGATTATTTAAAACTCAATTATATCTAAAGTTATGGCTCCTTTATTATTTCTAATATTTAATTTTTCCTTCTCTCTTTTCATAATCAGGGACATACAGGCAGTCCCGGCTGGGATTACAAACAAGTTTCATTCCTAAATCTGTCTTTAAGATGAATTTGTATGTAAGCTGGAACGGTTAGGTATGGTTCCTAACTAATGTCAGTTAATCAAAAGTTTGTCAGTATATAGTGTACCTTCCTATGCATAAAAAATATTAAAGAAACACTTCCAGATACACTAAAACATCTTTAACATAATAATAATAAGACAAACAAACCCATTGCCATTAAGTTGATTCCTACTCATAGTGACCATATAGGACAGAGTAGAACTGTCCCATAGAGTTTCCAAGGAGCAGCCGGTGGATTCCAACTGCTGGTCTTTTGGTTAGCAACCGTAGCTTTTAACCACTGCACCATCAGGGCTCCAACATCATAATACACTAATAATAATAATGTTTTGATGCATGTCCCAAAGTAGTGCCTGTTTGTTATTACATACCATTATATGCGCCTCAAATTCTTAATAGGCTTTACAGGGGTGGTGTAGTGGTTAAGTGCTATGGCTGCTAACCAAGAGGTCAGCAGTTCAAATCCGCCAGGTGCCCCTTGGAAACTCTATGGGGCAGTTCTACTGTGTCCTATAGGTTGCTACGAGTCAGAATTGACTCAACGGCAGCGGGTTTGGTTTTTTATGGGTTGTAAGTCAGACGTTCATAACCTGGGGACTGCTTGTATATGCATATCTATTTTATTATCTTCTTAAAAAACTAGCTTTTGGGTTTGTTGACTAACTTTCTTTTTCAGTTCTTTATAGCAAATGCTGTCATATGGGGTCAGTTCTTTACAGCAAATACTTTCACATGGGGTCAGTTCTTTATGGCAAATTCTGTCACATAGGGTCATTATGAGTCGGAAAAGACTCGATGGCACCCAACAACAATAATAAGGTTCCGGAGGAGCATCCCTAATCTCTGAGCTCAGGAAGTCTTCAGAGTGATGCTTATCATCATAATATTCTAAGACAAAAGATGATAAAAGCTTTGTTGGCCTATGGTGATGGAATGACAATGGAAAAACTTAGACAGTTGAGAAGATATTTAGAACTCACACTTATTGACCAACTGACTGTAGAAAGCAAAGTTGAGGGAGTAATCAAGTACAACTTCCATAATTGATTCTGGCTTGAACTACAAGGGTAGATGATAATAGTATTTACTGAGATGGAGAAGGTTGAGAATTATGGCAGAGACTGGGTTCCTTTGGACAAGCTGTGCCTGACTGGCCTGTGAGATATCCAGTAGGAAAAAAAGTAGGAGATAACAAAAAAGCTTAAATATATAAACAGTGAACTCAAGAAAAATTCAGACTAATGATATAAATTTGGAAGTCATCAATTTTTAGAAAATCGTTGAAACCATGGTGGTGGGTCGATTTTCCCAGGAACAATTTGCAGAATAAGAAGTGGACAAGACTACAAGACCAATTCCAAAGGTCTGCCAAAGGAGGGGGAGTTGGCAGTGGAAACTGATATCACAGCCAGAGCGTTAAGAGAAAACCCAGGGAAGTGTAGTGCCATGGTAGATAATGAAACGTAGTATTTTGAGAAAGGCGGAATCGTGAGCAAAAAGATGTCATCAACAACGAATTAAGTAGAATGATTGAAAACAATATGCTTAATATTAATTATAGGAAGTTGAATTAAAAACCTATGGTTTACAAACTATAATACCTTGACTCCAAGAAGCAAGTAATCTATTAAAAGTCATTTCAATAGTTTAGAAGTCCAATGAATTATTCATTTTCTCTTGGCAGGCTTGAGTAGTGCCTGGTAAAAATTCTAGTAACAAACTACCTGTATTTGTGCCTATTGAGTGGTAAACATCTTATACAAAGCAACCTTGTCTTGGTCATCTAGTGCTGCTGTAACAGAAATACCAAAGTTGATGGCTTTAACAAAGAGAAATTTGTTTTCTCACAGTCTAACAGGCTAGAAGTCCAAATTTAGGGTGTCTGCTCCAGGAGAAGGCTTTCTGTCTCCGTCAGCTCTACAGGAAGGTCTTTCTCATCAATCTTCCCCTGGACTAACAGCTTCTCTGTGCAGGAACCCCAGGCCTAAAAGTTGCGCTCAGCTCCCAATGCTTCTTTCTTGGTGGTATGAGGTCCCCTGCCCTCTGCTCATTTCTCTCTTTTATATCTCAAGAGATTGCCTCAAGACACAATCCAAACTTGTAAATTGAGTCCTGTCTCACTAACACAACGACCACCAATCCTCCCTCATTAACAGCATAGAGGTAGGATCTACAACATATAGGAAAATCACAGGATACCGGAATTATGGCCCAGCCAAATCGATACACACATTTTTGGGGGGACATAATTCAATCCATAACAAACCTTGAAAAATGTGTAGAACCCATCTGGAGCAAAAGCAGCTTAAACAAATAAACATCTCCTTCAATAAAGATATCAATAAACCTCTCAATTTTGTAGTGTGGTTTATAGTTTACAAATCATTTTCACACATTTTCTTATTTGTCACTGTTGTGGAAGGAAGAAAATCCTATCATTATCTCTTCATATTTCAGCCTTGATCCATACAGAAGGGTACTTCTGCCTAGAATTCTAACTTCTTTCTCCATGTCCTTGCTGATTCTTGCCCACAGGAAGAAAGGATGTCCACTTGCCTGTTCTGAACAGGACTCAGTGACTGGGTCGTGTCTTGCTGGTAGCAAGAAGCTGGTAAATACCCTGCTTTCTCTTTTACATCTTGCACCAGGTGCCACAATCTTCTTTGTGCTTCCTGCTCCCAAATGTTAACCGCACCTAGTCACACCACTGTCAGGGTCTAGCCTTGCAAGGCAGGACCTTACAGTCATTCTCCCTGTTCCACCCGCGCTACAGCATGAGGTTAAGCAGCCATAAATATCTGTGACCAGCTGTGTACAAGGACTTGGAGTTTGCTTCACAGAACTTGCCATTCTAGATTCAAGGGAACAGGCACCTCACTTAGCATCTAGGCCTAAGTGCCTCCCTCCATCAAGTCTTGTCAGAGAAACTCTGTTTTGGGGATAATCAGGTAAACAGTCAAATTAAAGCGCACACATACACACTCACACCTGCTCTCCTTCCTCATTGGCATATTCTTTTCATGTGTGTGCGTGCTCCTTTAGCAATGTAAACACAGAGAAGAAATTCATGTATTATGCATTTAAAACCTGAAGCCCAGAGATCTTGGTACTTAAAAACAAAGTCAAACTCTTAATAAAAAGAAGACCCAGGATTTAAATCCAGATGTTAGTTTATTCTTGCTATTTTTTCACATGATGTATGTAAGAACATTATGTAATTACTTAAATTTGATCAAGTGTGTGTTGCATCTTTCCTTCCATAAAATCTTTGTCATATTTTTATGTATTCATCAACAACTCCATTTGTTGTTATTGTTGGCTGCTGTTGAGTAAGCCCCTGACTCATGGTGACCCCATGCGCAACGAAAGGAAACACTACCTAGTCCTGCACCATCTCCATGATCAGTTGCAGAATGGATTGTTGTGATCCATAGGTGCACTGGCCAGAATTGAACAGGAGTCTCCCATATGGAGAGTGAGAATTCTACCAATGAACCACCAATACTCCCTAAATGATATCTAATATACTCAAACTTAAATATACAGTTTATAAGGAGTTTAAGGGAAAAAAAAATAATGTCCATGGGAGGGGAAAAAAATTACAGCATTTTGAGTGCAAGAGCAAAAGAGAAGTGAGAGCATAGTAAATATTAGCGTATTGTCCATATCTGTATATGAAATGAAATATTATCCATTAAAGCAGTTGGCCTATCACCTTTTTACAAGCATTATCCAAGTATCGGCTTCTGGCTTATATTCCCATACCCAAGCTTTGAGATATCAGAAAAGACAGAGAAGGAGAACAAATGGAGTCACACTTAACAAAGGGGACAAAACTACGGCTATTCCAACCTTGAATTCTTACGGTCTCAAGAAGCGGTTGATGGTCTCAAGTGAATGAAGATGAGATCACAGTAAAAACCCTCGTGCCTTCCAAGGAGTGTACCCAGAGATTTAAAAAAAAAAAAAAAAAAAAAAAAGGGATAACCAATATTAGCAGGTGTATAACTAATGGAGCAGGAAAAACAAATATTTAAAATATAAATATTCTCAGAAATATATGAGAGAATGTCACAAAAAAGGAGGAATACCCCTCATGATAGAAAAACCTGAAATTGAGTATAAAATTATAAAGGAGGCAATGATTATAAAGAATAAGCATAAAAAAGGTGTATGATTTCAGGTTGAAAAGGTTTATAGAATTTCAAGCCTTAAAGAGAAGAAAATCCCAACACTTAGAGAAATCATACGGAGATGTAAGAATATCAAACATAAAATCCTAACAGATTCTGAGAGAATAAGCAAATATTAGACAAAAGAAGCAAAAAAAAAAAAAACTGATTAATGCCAGCTCTTCTTGATCTAAAGATCTGTTAGACAATTTCTTAATTAAAAAAATAATAGTACAAATACAAATTGACTTCTCAATCTAGATTATCCTTAGGATAATGGATAGAGCTTTAGTTGTTCTTCACAAGCTTCCCAAACCCAAAGTCTTTGGAACATAAGAAAGGAGTTCATGATATTTTTATTTTTAAATGGGTCTTTACCATATTCCATTTGTTTGCTTTCCAAAGAACGCTCTTCAAAAGGTACACAGGGCCATCATAACTCTCCTTTTACAAAATCACCAAGCAAAAATAGGGTAGTTGGGAATAACGGCTTTCAGAATCCTACTCTCATCCATTCGTTTCTAAGAGTGCATCTCTATAAACCAAAAAAACCCAAACCCACTGCTGTTGAGTCAATTCAGACTCATAGTGACCCTATAGGACAGAGTAGAACTGCCCCATAGGGTTTCCAAGGAGCGCCTGGTGGATCTCAACTGCCGACCTCTTGGTTACCAGCCACAGCACTTAACCACTTCGCCACCAAGGTTTCCACATTTAAAGTAAAAAAAAGAAGTAAACCACTAGAAAATTCTCTACTTGGCATTTAAAGCACTTTAACTTAACCTCACCCTAGAAAGTCATTTGAATACAAATTGTTATAATTGCTGCAACATTTCTTTTCTTTCACATTTACCTTAAAATAAAAAGTGGAATTGTACTGTTCAGTCAGAAGGTGGATTGTCAATGAGACACTTGATATCCCTTACTTAAGTCTGGGTATGTTAGAAAAAGTCTTCAGGAAGCCCCCTCTAGTGTCGGAAGGATGCAACAGCTCACTGGCGAAGTACTTGTCAGAGACACTGACAAGATATCAGAGTTTAAATGTCTGGCCAACAGAGACCATAAGGAGCCCTCGTAGCACAGCAGTTAACTGAAATGTTGGGTGTGGGAACGCCCCTGACACTCCATGGGAGAAAGATGGGACAGTCTGCTTCTGTAAAGATTTACAGCTTTGGAAACCCTATGGGGCAGCTCTACTCTGTCCTATAGGGTTGCTATCAGTTGGAATCGACTGGATGGCAACAGAGATCATCAACTCCAATACCCACCCTGAAGATGAGAAAACAAGGTGCAGAAAGGAAATGCCTGGTCTACTGTCACAGGTATTGTCACTAAGTCAGTAGTAGATCAAGTGGTAGAACTCAGGTCTCCTGACCTCCAGCACATTTCATCCTACTCTGGGGAACTGGATTTGGGACAAGCAGGCCCAGCATAGAAGAAGGGCAGGGAAGTTGACACATGGGATATATAGGTATTTTTTAGTTGTACGAGTATGGAGAGGAGGCAAGGGTCATTGGGATAAAGCAGAAAACAAGAAGGTTAGCAAAAAGGGTTAGAGATTCTTAACTCTATTTTATGATCAGGAACTAGAGATAAGGGAATCAGTAGTAGAAGCTACCATACTTTAGAAGTTGATTGAAAATGTATGTAAAGTGAGCATGTGCAAAATATGGATTTTTATTTATGGTCCTGAAGTCACTAATGTAGTTTAGCTACTGATTTCCCAGTTATCAAAGTTTGCCAATTAAATACTATTTCCTTATTTTTATTGTGCTTTAGGTGAAAATTTACATAGCAAATTTGTTTCTCATTCAAACATTTATACACAAACTGTTTTCTGACATTGTTTGCAATTCCCACAATAGCAATCTCCCCCTTTCCCACCCTGTTTTCCATGATTCCGTTCATCCAGTTTTCCAGTCTCTTCCTGCCTTCGCGTCTTTGCTTTTGAGCAGGTGTTGCCCATTTAGTCTTGTATACTTAATTGATCTCAAGAGCACATTCCTTCTGTGTTTTATTGTTGTTCTATAAGCCTGTCCAATCTTTGGAAGGAGCCCTGGTGGTGCAGTGGTTAAAGTGCTTGACTGCTAACCGAAAAGTGGGTGGATCGAAACCACCAGTGACTCCATGGGAGAAAGACATGGCAGTCTGCTTCCCTAGAGATGTATAGCCTTGGAAACTCTATGGGGTCACTATGACTCAGAATTCACTCTTCACCAATGGGTTTGGTTTGGCTAATCTTTGGCTGAAAGGTGAACAATGAGTTAGCAGGGTGTCCAGGGGTCATAGTCTGGTGGTTCTTTCCATCTCTGCTATTCTCTTATCCTTATCATCTGTCAGTAGAGTCTACCACTGACAACACAGAACATTAAAATGTCACAGTTAGACAGTTAACCTTGATACCTGGCCTCACCCCAGTTCGTAATAATGAACAGGCATGGGGTTTACTAGTTCAGACATGATGTACTATCCTTCAACGGGACATGTGACTCTCAGTTTCCTCATCACCTCTCCAGGATGCACAAAGGTCGAGCCTTCTCTGGAGAAATAATTCCAAAAGTCATTTCCCTCTACAAACACCAATTTGAAACAGCCTAGTTATTTTAGTCCAAGTGCGTGAGCTTTGTTTTTATACTATCACTAAGAATTACTTTGCAAAGAATATCCAACTGTTTGTTTTCAATGATTGTTGGAGGAGAGTGTGCTATAGGGATAGAGATGTGCACCAAGGAGCCCATAGTCTAGTGGAGAAAACAAAGAAGGGAAGGTGGGGACATACTGAGTCTAGTGTCTTTCTCTTGTCAGCCTTTTCTATGTCTTATGGAATGTGATGGGAACGCTCCAACAGAAGGATTCCCAAATACACACTGCTGAGGACTAGGTATACCTGACACATGATTGGCATCTCATGTACAGTATTAGCTTCAGAGGTGAGTGGAGCAAGGAAGATATGGCTTGAGTGGGCCACAGGCCAACTGAAACATACGTTTAAGAAGCTTCCATCTGAAATAAACAGTGTATGCACTGAACTAAAAAAAGTGTTGGGTATGCTTCTCCAGAATTCCTGAGTTTCTATGATACGTTGTTTGTTTGTGATAGAATAACAAAATTTCTCAAGAATGCCTTGTTTCCTCATTAATTAAGCAGCTCTCCCCCAGGCGCTCCTTGGAAACAATATGTGGCAGTTCTACTCTGTCCTGTAGGGTCGCTATGAGTAGGAATCGACTCGACAGCAGCAGGTTTGGGTTTTCTTTTTTTTTTTTTTTTGGTCAGGCAATAATGGCAGGGACTTGGCGATAAATAAAGTGTAGTTGCTTCCGTTGAAGCTACAGATGTCACCGTCACTTATAGCAAATTGCTGTGAAGTCCCTTTTAAAAATAAGGCTTCATAGAAATGTTTCAAAAAGTCCTGTTGGACCACCAGTTTGAGAGAAACAGTGAAAAGCATCACAATCTTCCCAGTAAACCTTCTCCTTCGTGATGTCTTTCAGCAAGCTGATGAATTTAAAGTAGTACATATGAATTTTTTAAGGTGAAATGTTTAAATTAAGCACATAGAGCTATACTTAGAAAAATCCTGCAAACCTAAAGGAAATATCATTAAACCTAAAATGCTGGTGAAGTGTTAAAATTTTGTAAGCATTTTCCAATCAGTGAACAGCTCTATCCTGTTCTAAGAAATTAGATACTCAATAGTGAAGTGCATGGTGAGTGTACCATTGTACAAGACTAGATCCAGAAAAAGATTGTTCCAATTGCACTTCTACCCCCTGGACACTACTAAGTGGTTAAGAGGTCGGCTGCTAACCAAAAGGTCGGCAGTTCAAATCCACTGGCTGCTTCTTGGAAACCCTATGGGGCAGTTCTACTCTATCCTATAGCATTGCTATGAGTTGGAATTGACTCGACTGTAACAGGTTTGTTTCTTTTGGTTTGTATATAAATGACTCGATGACAATGGTTTGGGGTTTGGTTTATATATAGTGAAACCTGTGAGAGCCGGAACTTGACAGGACTGGCTTGTTTTTCTGGGTCTTGCAAACTTTCCGCCTTTGACAGGGTGCTGTCTTACCACTTTATATGGCCCATTTTAGTGGAAAATACTTGTGGTTTCCTTCTCGGACAGGTTTTCACCTTACGCGGTTCCTGGCTTTCACAGGTACACACACACACACACACATATACATATATATAACTGAACTTGGTAAATCATATCTCCTTGAGGATTTAATTTTCCTCCTCTGTGAAGCAGGGCAATTTAACCCTCTGATCTTTAAGGTATGTTATAATAACTCTAATGACATTAAATATAGTTTTCACTCCTTGCCGCAACATCCATTCCTTCTGTCATCCACCATCCCACCCAGGAGCATTCAGTTACTCATGAGAGGGCCCCACGTCACAGCAAACTCTTCTGGAAATCAGTACTCCAAAGTATGGCTAAAATAAGACCCGCACTGTCTTTAAGAGGAAGGCAGCTAAATAAACTTGAATATCTTTGGAACATTTTTTGTAACTTCACCTTGACCCACTAGCTGGCAATAATACACTATTTTTCCAGCACTACACTAACTTATTCTCACTATGACTTCAGTGAGATATATAATTCCTTGAGTGTTGCATTTTCTCTAAATCTTTCAGCGCTCCTGAGATTTTCTTCCTTTATGATCCAACTTAGCTACCAGTCCTTCAAATCTATCTCTATATTGACTTTTCTTTAAAACTTCTCAATCCTCAAACACAGATCAGCCTATGCATCCTTTTCACCCGTCTCCACCCCTATGCTGCTGATCACATAATTTAGTTTCTGCACGTCCACAGCCTTTCTCTTCATCTAGACCCTTGATGCTAATGGTCAGCCTCCTCTTTCTCTTACATCTTTGGCAATTTTTAACCTTCATAGCTATCCACAAACCTGTACCTCTGTCTCTTAATAGATGTATTATCTCTCATTTTATAGAGAAAACAGAGATTATCAAGTGGTTTGTTGTTGTTAGGTGCTGTTGAGTCAGTTCTGACTCATAGTGACTCTATGCACAACAGAATGAAACACTGCCCAGTCCTTTGCCATCCTCACAATCGTAGTTATGGTTGAGCCCATTGTTGCAGCCACTGCATCAATCCATCTCGTTAAGGGTCCTCCTCTTTTTCGCCGACCCTCTACTTTATCAAGCATGATGTCCCTCCTGACAACATGTCCAAAATATGTAAGACGCAGTCTTGCCATCCTTGCTTCCAAGGAGTATTCTGGTTGTACTTCTTCCAAGACAGGTTTGTTTGTTCCTTCCAAGTGGATACTTCCTCAATTTGCTACTAAAAGCTGTGTCACATCAATCTTTTCCCACATTTTCCTATCACCAATTTGTCCCTTTTCCTATTCAATGGCTAATACTTATTCCTTCTCTGAAGATTGAATCCTATTTCCTGTCTGCCTCCAAGGGTATGTATTTTATTAATAAGTTTGCTCTTAGATACACTATGTTCATGATTAGAAAACTCAATGTTATAAAAATATATATTCTCCTAAAAATGATATATAGGGTAAAAATAGTCCCAAGAAAACTCCAGTAGGCTTTGGTGGAAATTGACAAGATGACACTGACGATGCAAATGGTCATGAATAGCCCAGATGGTCTTTTGAGAAGAACAAAGCCATAAGATGTCAAGACCTCATACAATATTACAGTGATTAGGGAAGTATGGTAGTGGAGCAAAAGTAAACAGATGAATGCAGGTGAATAGGAATCGCAAAGTAGACTTACATACACAAACGCCTGATCTATGACAATGGTGACACTGCATTGCAGGGGAGAAAAAGAACAATTGTTCCAATAAATATAGTCAACCAATTGGATATTCATATGGAGAAAGGCAAACCTTGGCCTCTACCTCACACAATACAAAATTATATTCAGATAGACTTCGATTATAAATGTACAATGTAAAACAATAAAAACATTTAGTAGGAAAGATAGGAGATTATATTTGTGACTTTGGAGAAGGCAAAGATTTTTAAAATAGGACACGTGAAAAAAAAATTAACCATAAAAGAAATAATGATAGGTTGAACTATTTTAAAATTCAGAATTTTAGAATATCAAAAGACACCAATAAGAGTGCAAAAGCCACAGAGTAGTTGCAGATACCTATGTTTATTATAAATACTCAATTAACTTTTTGTAGGATAATGTATGATAGATGAATTTTAGGTTCTCGTTAAACATTTAGATTTATTAATTTAGAAACTACGTATTAAGTACCTACTAAATACCAGGAGCTGTGCACTGGGATGTTATATATACTATTTCATTTATTCCTCACTGTAATCTTGCAAAGTTTGTGGTAATATATTCACTTTACAGATATAGAAACTGAGGCTCAGAGGTATTTAGTAATTTGCTCACAATCGCACTTCTAATAGAAGGTAGAATTGCAATTACAGCCATAGCTTTACTTCAAATTCCAAAATATTGCTATACTGTATATTGGTTGACTTGACATCTAGAAGCAGGCAGAGAAAAAATTAAAGTTGTCAATGATTTCATTCTACTTGGAACAATAATCAACATCCATGGAAGCAGCAGTCAAGAAATCAAACAATGTATGAACCAAAACCAAAACCAAACCCAGTGCCGTCGAGTCAATTACGACTCATAGCAACCCTATAGGACAGAGGAGAACTGCCTCATAGAGTTTCTGAGAAGCACCTGGCGGATTTGAACTGCCGACCCTTTGGTTAGCAGCCGTAACACTTATCCACTACGCCACCAGGATTTCCAAACAATGTATAGCATTCCACAAACCTGCTTTTGAAAATCTCCCTGAAGTTCTATAAAGCAAAGATGTCACTTTGATGGCTAAGGTGTGCCTGACCCAAGCCATGGGCTTCTCAATCACCTCATATGCACGTGACAGCTGGACAATGAAAAAGAAAGACAGAAGAAGAATTGATGCATTTAAACAGTGGTGTTGGTGAAGAATATTGACTATACCATGGACTGTCAAAAGAACTAACAAATCATTCTTAGAAAAAATACAACCAGAATGCTCCTTAGAAGATGGACGGGGAGACTTCATCTTGCTTACTTTGGACACATCATCAGGAAAGACCAATAGCTAGAAATGGACATCATGGTTGGCAAAATAGAGGGTCAGCAAAAAATGAGAGGAACTGTCAATGAGATGGACTGACAGTAGTCACAACAATGGACCCAAACATACCAAAAATAATGAAGATGACACAGGACTAGGCAGCATTTTGTTCTGTTGTACATAGGGTCCTCATTAGTTGGAACCCACTCAATGACAGCTAACAACAACAACTATCAAGGAGTATACTGAGTCTCAAACTCTGAATAGAAAGAGATTTGAGTCTCATTTTTATACCACAGAGCCTCTCGGTGGGGTATTAAAGTTGCATAATCTAACACTTAAACTAGTTTGGGGCAATGCTGAAGGAAAGCAAAAGAGGAGTGGAAATGTTTGATGAAAAAGAAGAAAAAAGAAGTCAGAAGAAGTCCCTTGTAAGGAGACGTGGACATTTTATAGTTCTGACACAGAAAAGAGGTACTTCTGTGTACTGGCCGAGAAATCAGGACAATGGTATCCAAGAATGAGCTTTGCTAGAGTCTCAAGTATGAGCTTGAAAAAGTCCTATGATCTCTCTGCTGCTCAGTTTTTGTCTATAAAATGAAAATTGATACAAAGGGTGTCAAATGTTCCCTCCACCTCTGGTGTTAAATGATTTTCTTTTTGTATCTTCCAGAGGACTAGACAAAGTCAAGGATGGAGAGGCATACAGCCGTTGCAAAGTAAACACCAGATTTATCTACAACTAATGCTTTTCTTTCCATTTATTTTTGATAAATCATGTGTAAGCCAAAGCTTTAAATAACTGAATTTATTTAAATTACTATGCTTTTAAAAAAAAAATTCTTTGAAATTCAGGTTTCACTTCTACTAGGCCTATGTTCTATATTAAATTGTAGTGAGTTAAATATTTTTAGGCCAATGACAATAATTACAGTAACTCATGTGACTGACTTGGCTATTTTAACATTATTCATTTCACATATGCACCTTACATAAAAGTTTCTTTTACATAAATAAATACACTGCGCGACCTTCTTGAGTTGGCTCTTAAAAAAAAAGTTTGCGAGGTTGCGAAACAGCCAGAATCCTATAGAGGGCAGTATGGCTTTAGCTGTCCGAGTAAAAACTCATATTTTGCTGTAAGGAATTTGATGACTCTTTCAAAGAATAAAAGGGGAGGAGACTTTTTGATTATGAAATAATCTATGATCATTGTAAAATATTTGGGAATTATCAAAGTAAAGATAATTTTTTAAAGTTATTCATAATACCCAAGTCCAGACAGAATCATTTTGGTGTCTGTGTGTGGTATACTACACAGCTGCTATCAGATTATGTAGCTTTGTATTGAAATTTTATTGTCATGTTATAAAATTTTTCTAGTGTGATTGAAATCTTTATATGCTTTTAGTGGATGGACAAAATTTGTTTCATAAGTATACATGATAAATGATTAAAACCATTAAGCTCTTGATTGAATTTTAGGTAAATGTCATGTTTTCACTATTAATTAACTTAATTTTGAATATCTCTTTGCAATATGTTCTTAAAGTGAAATTAATGAGTAAATAGATATCGACATATAAATGTCCTGTACATTGATCACCAAACTGCTTTTCAGACAGGTTGTACCAGTTTATGCTTCTGTGGCTCTAGCTTTGACAACATTGCTTTATACCCTTAAATTGATTTGTATTAGGTAAATATAACATTTTTTAATTTGTAATGTAAAACAACATTGGTAAGAATAAAAGTCCAGACCTGAATGTTCTAAATTACCTCCACGAAATCTAGGAACACGGAGTGGGCAAAATAGACTGTAAGAGCATTTCAAAGTTCCCCTGGCAGAGGGCAGAGGAGAGAAAGAGAGAGATGAGGTGAAATTTTTTTTTTTTTAAAATCTCATCTTATTGGAGTGCAAGGAAAGAATGGGGAAACAGAATGTTTTCCTGAAAGAAACAGTGAAGACTATGACCCAAAACCAAAACTCATTGCCTTCGAGTCGATTCCAACTCATGGTGACTTTACAGGAGAGAGAAGAATGGCTCATAGGGTTTCCAAGGAGCTGGTGGATTTGAACTGCTGACCTTTTGGTTAACATCTTAACTCTTAAACACTGTGCCACCAGAGCTTCAAGACTATGACAGGCAGTGTATAATTTAGCCTTTCAAAGACTTGGCTAAAATCAGTCTACCTGGTTTCAAAAATCCTTCTTCTACCTCTTGCTACCTGTGTCACCTTGGGTAAGTGCCTCAAGTCCTCAATAATAGAATATATATGATAATTATGCCTACTTTATAAGGTTACTGTGAGGACTCATTTGGAAAATATAGGTGAAACAAATACAGCAGGCACATAGTATGATATTATCGTTTAGTCAAATAGATACTGAGTATGAGCACCTAGAAAGGAAAGGAAAACATTAAATATTGAAGAAGTATAGTACAACTTCCAAATTAATGAGTTAACAAAATGCAATAAATATCAACTTAATCAAACAAGCAAAAATAAGGAAAGAAAAAAGGAGGTTAAAAAGTTAAAATAGTGAACAAGTAAAAATACATCAAAATGTAAGATATAAAATATTTTATCAATCATTACATTTAGTAGGAATGGATTATCATCTTTTAATAACAGACATATAATCTCAAATTTGAATTTTTTTTTTAATCCAGCTCTATTTACAAGAATCCAAGTGAGAAGAAAGTGATAAAATCTGAAAGAAAATGTGTGAGAATATTAATGTCAGAAGGTGGATTTCTTAAGGTTGAAAGCACCAAACAGGACAAAAAATGGGCTGATATGTAGTATAATGATAGAAGACACATTTTATGAAGAAGATATACAGTTATAGGCCTTTACACACCAAACAATAAAAACCCCAAACCCAAAGTCATTGCTGTCAAGTCCATTCTGACTCATAGCGACCCCTTAGGACAGAGTCAAACTGCCCCATAGGGTTTCCAAGGCCGTAAATCTTCACAGAAGCAGACTGCCACATCCTCCTGTGGAGAAGCTGGTCGGTTCGAACCACCGACCTTCTGGTTAGCAGCCAAGTTCTTAACCACTGCAGCACCAGGGCACCCTACACCAAACAATACAGTGACTAAATATATAAAGGAAGAACTACGCATTAAAACATTGGCAACACGATGAAAATATAAGGACAGTAAACCTTCAATACTCTTCTTCTGAATTTGAGTAAATCTAAGCACTTCATGAATATTAACTCATTTAACCCTCACTTTTTTTTTTTTTTTTTTATTATAACCCTGTGAGGTAGACATTTATAATCTCTCTTTGTGATTAAGAAACCCTGGTAGTGTAGCGGTTAAGTGCTACGGCTGCTAACCAAAGGGTTGGCAGTTCAAATCTGCCAGACTCTCCTTGGAAACTCTACGGGGCAGTTCTACTCTGTCCTATAGGGTCGCTATGAGTCGGAATCAACTCGAGGGCACTGGGTTTTTTGGGGGGACATTTGGAATTTTTTTTTATTTGTAATTAGGAAAAGTACAGAAGATAAATAAATCAAAAGCTACTTTTTAATAAATCTGATAAAATAATAAATCTCTTTTAAACCTGAATAAAGACAATAGAGTAAAATATACAAGGTTAAAAATGGTAAGATTTAAGCTAAAAGAATAATATTATAACATACAAATATATGACAACACGTTTGAAAACCTAAAAGAGATGGATGCTTTTTTGGCAAACTATATACTTATCACAATTGAATAATTAAGTGAAAAATTTGAAATTATAGAAAAATTATTATAGAAATCATAGAAAAAAAAAACTGAAGGGCCAGATATGTTCAGAGGTGATTTCTATCAAATCTTTAAAGAATGGATGTTTCCGAAGTTATTTAAACTACTCTTGATAGCAGAAAAGGATGGAAATCTTCAGCTGCATTTTTGTGGATCCAGCATGATTTAAGTAACAATAACAAAAACAAATCCATTAGCCCAATTCCATTTGTCAATCTCGATGTAAAAGCCACCGATGTATCAAAAGAAAAATGTAGGAAGATCAAATTGACTGTCTTCAAGTAATGGAGGTGAATTTAACGTCAGAAAACCTGTAGATAAAGATATTGAAAAGACATTTGAGAAACTGGGTAGCCATTTCTAGTAACACCAAATAAAATCAGAATAAAAAAAAAAACAACAACTTAACTTTTATACATGGCTATGTGTACCGGTTAAGTGCTTGGCTGCTAACTGAAAAGTTGGTAATTCAAGTTCAGTCAGTGGCTGCACGGGAGAAAGACCTGGCAATCTGCTCCCATGAAGATTGCAGCCTAGAAAACCCTATAGGACAGTTCCACTCTGTCACATGGGGTTGCTACGAGTCAAAAATCAACTCAAAGACACCGAACAACAGTAGCATATGCAAATAACTTCCCTAGGTGGTGCAAATGATGAAGCGCTTGACTATTAACTGAAAATTCGCCAAATGGACCAACCCGGAAGAGCCAAGGAAGAAAGGTCTGACGATCTGCTTTTGAAAACCCTCTGGAATGCAGTTCTACTCTTCAACACGTGGGGTCGCCATAAGTTGAAATCAACAGCAACTCATTTTTTTAATGTGCAAATAAGCCCACAAATTTTGTTATAAATATCAAAGTATTAAAACCAAAAAAAAAAAAAAAAAAAAGAAACCTGTTGCCATCGAGCTGATTCCGACTCATAGCCACCCTGTAGGAGAGAGTAGAACTGCCCCATAGGATTTCCAAGAAGCACCTGGTGGATTTGAACTGCGAGCCTTTTGGTTAGCAGCTGTAGCCCTTAACTACTACAACACCAGGGTTTCCATCAAAGTATTAAAGCTATGTTATTTAAAGTCACAGATTTGATGGGGATACCTGCTTTCGATACTGGTATACAGTGTTGGCTGGAGGTGTACTGAAAGTAATAGGGTAGGGACATAAGCTAGTATTAACATTGAAAGTAGAGTTTCATGTCTTTCTGTTGCCGATCAGATTGTAAGCCTAGAAAACTCAGGAGATTCTAGATAAACTCTATTAAAATTAATATGAGTGTTTGTAAGGAACCTGTATACAAGGCACAAGACATACACACAAAAATCAATAGTTTTACCTTAAACTCTGAAACGTCTAGAAATGGAAACAAACCAACCAACCTCATAATAGTACACACGTCCATACCCACACCAATTGGCATAACCCATTGACATTGCGTCGATTCCAACTCATAGTGGACCCTATAGGACAGAGTAGAACTGCGCCACAGGGTCTCCAAGGAGTGCCTCTAACTGCCGACCTTCTGCTTAACAGCTCTAGCTCTTAGCCACGATGCTATCAGGGTTTCCTGAAAATACCTAGAAACTAGCAAAATGGAATAGAACCTACATGATATTATACGTATATGTATATACACATATATATAAAACCAAACCCGTTGCCACTGAGTCAATCCCGACTCATAGTGACCCTATATATACCTTCTTATGAAGGAAAGGATTATACATAATCTTACAAGGAAAAAAAAAGAAGTTATATGTTTGTAGTTGAAATGTGAAGTGTTACAGTCAATTTAGAAAGACACTATCTGGCATGGCAATATCTATTAAAATTTTGAAAATTTTCATCCTGTAATCACTCTCCTGGAAATCTCTCTCTAAGAAGCAAATCACCACTATATAAGAACATATGCATGGAGATATTTTATTATATAATGTTGATAGAAACAGAAAATTGGAATTAACTGGAAATGCATTAAGTGAGGAATCATTGGATATATTATAAAATATTTTATAGCCAATATAATATTTTAGCCAGCACAATATTTTATAGCTAATAGAATGCATTAAAATTGGTCCAGTTTACTCGATTCCTGCAAGCTGTCACTGAATGAGAAAAGAAAGTTGCAGGCAAGTCTGTATAATATTATCCCCCCATTCTTTTGTATTTGGGCCCTGGGTAAATGATGTAAGCGTGGATGGCTGATGGAGAGGCTGTGAAGGACAGGGAGAAACAAGCTATCACTATGGTTGCATAATAAATCACCACAAAATGTAGTGGCTTAAAGCAATGGTTTTCAATTGGGGGTAATTTCCCCCTCCATGGGACATTTCTGATTGTCATGACTCGGGTGGTGATGACGATACTGGCCTGAGGCCACAGATGCTGCTAAACATTCTACAATGCACTGAACTCCCCCACTCCCCGCCACACACACACAGAGCAAAGAATTGTCCTGTGCAAATGTTAAAAAAAAAAAAAAAAAACCCGCCAAAATTGAGAAATTCTGGGCTTAAAGCAATGACAAGATTTATTTTGCTTGCAAACCTGTAATTTGAGCAGGGCATGGCCAGGAATGCTCATCTCTGTTCCACTTAGCGTCAGCTGGTTTGGCTAGAATTAAGGGCCTGAAATCACGCAAAGCCTCTCACTCACATGGTTTGGTCTGAGGCAGAGACTTGAGGCTAACAGCTGGAACACCTACCTACATTTAGCCTCTCCATGTGGACTGATGTTTCTCCTAATAGCGTGACTAGGTCCCAAGGGGGAGAATTGAAATAGAAAGCGAGAGAGAAACAAAGAGAGAGAGAGAAGCCATATCACCTTGAATACCTAGGCTTGATAGTCACGCATTTCCACCATGTTCTTTTTGTTGAAGCAGTCAGAAAGTCTACCCAATTTCAAGAGGAAGGGCAATAGAAACACCTCTTGAAAGGGAGTGGCAAGGCTCTAGAAGCATAGGTGGGAATAGAAATATTACTGTGGTCATTTTTTGAAAACCAGAATCTGCCACACAAACAAAATAAAAAATCTATACTAGAAAAAAAAAGATACAAATTTTTAAAATTATTTCTGTAAATTTCTGTAGATATTTTAAAATTCCCTGTAAGGTTAAAAATTTTACTATTTTTTTTATATTTGTTATTTTCTTCTGTGAATATTCATGTCCATTGCCATATTTTTAAAAGTGTAAATTAAGAGTTTCCTCATTTATGGGTCTATGTCTGGCTTTGGGTCCTTTTAATATTTATTGTCGCCCCCCCACCCCCATTTCAGAAAACACTTAAAGCCTCTTGTGGGGGGTAGAAAGACAAAAGAAGCTAGCAGGAAAAGAAAATATGAAAGGCAGAAGAAATTACAGAAAGAGAAAGACATGAACTAAGACTAGGAGAAAGCTAAAATTAGTAATGTGAAAACGTTTACCCTTCCTGTGGGTGGATAACAGATTAAGTTCAACATTTACACAAACAATGGAAAGAGGAAAACCTGGACCAAATTCTCAAAGTACAAATTCATTTTGGTATTAAGAGCAGAATTGGTCAGCGGTGGTTGGGAAACCATGAGGAAAGATAATATTTAATAAAACACGAACATTTCAATAACATATACTGTATTTTTATGCAAATAACATGCAATTATGTTTTCTGCTAACTGTGCAACTCCCTCACACATTATTTTCCTGAGTGCTGTATGCACACTTCATGCGTGAGCACGTTATTTAGGTGGATGTGTTATTTTCAAAAATATGGTAGGTAGAAGACACAACAAGCTTCATACCAAAAAACAAACCCGTTACCCTCAAGTCAATCCTGACTCATAGTGACCCTATAGGACAGAGTAGAACTGCCCCATAGAGTTTCCAAGTAGTGCCTGGTGGATTTGAACTGCCAACTTTTGGTTAGCAGCCATAGCACTCACCCACTACGCCACCAGGGTTTCCAACAAACTTCATAGGTGCTGTTAATGTACAATAACAAATTAAGCCTTTGCATGTATTGCACATTTGTTCTCTGGCCATTTTCATTTAAGACTTTTGAAATGCCTTTGTACTAACCATTTCTAGAATTTTCTACCTTTTTTTTTTTTTTAAAGTATTTATGCCAAGAAATTTCCCCTGCAGCCAGAGTTCAGGTTAATGTTAAAAAATATGGTGCCTTTTACATGACAAGTGTTTTATTCTGCATAATGATGCTCAAACAAATGGCACAATATGGCTAATATTACTGTAATTTTATTTCAAGAGTTTAGATAAATGTTATTTATCTAAATATCTCATGATATTTATACCAAAGGAGGGTCCTTTTCATCTGTTCTAAGTTATTATAAAATAAAAATACAATAGCCCCAGGTCTCATATTTTAAATGAGATTTCCTTATATGCACTACAGAATTATTAGAATTGCTAATCATTCATGAAAGAACATTGCTTACCAGCAATATTAGATATGAGCCTAGAGATCTAGTTTCTGGTTCCAGTTCTGCACTTGACAATTGGTGGGGTCGGTCAATTGACTTAACCTCCTGGGTGGGTGTCAGGACATTAGGGGAGATTAGATTAGATGGTCTCTAAAGACCATTTCTATTCTAAAACTTATGAATCTACATATCTAATACCTTGGTAATTCACAGGATCCATTAAAAATGGATGTTTTGTTTTGTTTTTAAATGGGAGCTAGTACTACGCAAGGATGCAAGAACCAGTAAATGCCCAAGGTGTACTTGTTGTTGCTGTCGTCATTGTTAGGTGTCCTCAAGTCAGTATGTGCAACAGAACGAACCACCGCCGGGTCCTACGCTATGCTCACAATCCTTACTATGTTTGAGCCCGTTATTGCAGCCACTGTGTCAATCCAACTCCTTGAGGGTTTTTCTCTTTTCGCTGACCCTCCACCAAGCATGATGTCATTCTCCAGGGACTGGTCCCACCTGATAACATGTCCAAGATATGTAAGACGAAGTCTCGCCATCCTCACTTCTAAGGAGCATCCTGGTATACTTCTCCCAAGACAGATTTGTTCATTCTTCTGGAAGTCCATGGTATATTCAATATTCTTTGCCAGCACAATAATTCAAAGGCATCAATTCTTCTTTGGTCTTCCTTATTCACTGGCCAATTTCACATGTCCAATTCCAGTTGAAGCTCCTGAAAATACCATGGCTTGGGTCGGGTGCACTTTAGTCCTCAAAGTGACATCTTTGTTTTTCAACAGTTTAAAGGAGTCTTTTGAAGCAGATTTGCCTAATGCAGTATGTTGCTTGATTTCTTGATGGCTGCTTCCATGGGTGTTGACTGTGGATATAAGTAAAATGAAATCCTTGACTTCAACATTGTCTGTTTATGTTTATCATGATATTACTTAAGGTGTACTTAGTTGATTGGAAAAGTACCTGAATTTAGTAAACTCAAATTTGGAAAGCTGTTTTTTTCCAACTAGTATATAATCCTTAGGAGTCCCAGTGGCACAGTGGTTAAGTGCTCAGCTGCTTCCATAAAGATTACAGCCTTGGAAACCCCATGGGACGGCTCTACTCTGTCCTATAGGGCCCCTGTACATTGGAAAGGCTCAAGGCAACAGGTATTTGATACTTAGAAAATAAATCTTACTTTAATCCTCTAATTAAAACTTTTGAATAATGTCCATTGCTCTTAGGATAGATAGCTAGACCCTTCTTCTGTATGATGCCTTCATGATCTTGTCCTATCATATCTCTTCAGCTCTTCCTCTTCCTAGTATGTGCATTAAGGCCTTTGCATGTGGTCTTTTCTCTTCCTTGATACATATTTCTCGCTATTCCACCTGTTCACCACCTATTCCTCCTTCAAGTCTTAGCTACAAAGTCATTTATTTAAGAAAATACACCTTGACACCTCCATCTACTCCAAGCTTCCTCTCCCAAGTCAAATAGGATAGGAACACCAATTCAACACTCCACAGCACATCATAGGTCACAATTTCAAAGTACATAAACAGGTGTGCAACCCCCCCACCACAGACCACATCTGTTCTATCCAGTGCTTTATCCCCAGTGCTTACATTAAAAAAAAAAAAAAAAAAAGTCAATTCCAATACATAGCAACCCTATAGAACAGAGTCAAACTGCTCCACAGGGTTTTCAAGCAGTGGCTGGTGGATTCGAACTGCCGACCTTTTGGTTAGCAGTGGTCTTGCTTAACGGCTGCAACACCAAGGCCTCTAGTACTTATGTAAAAAAAACAGTTGCTGTCAAGTCGATTCTGACTCATAGTGACCCTATAGGACAGAGTAGAACTGCCCCATAGAGTTTCTAAGAAGCACCTGGTGGATTCAAACTGCCAACCTTTTGGGACAGCAGCCATAGCACTTAACCACTATGTCACCAGGGTTTCCAGTACTAAATAGTATGATGTAAATTGTAAGAGAGGCTTCCATACTCTTTGAGTGAATGCCTGCTAGTGCTCACTAAATAACAGTTCTGCTTTCTGGCCTTTGAAGGAAAATCCTTTCTTTTTTGACAAGTCCATTAAAAGTCCCCTCAGCCATTGACCATAAATCTGTGTCCCTGTAATTTCCATCTCATGTTTCTCTTTGGCGTGTGACTTTTCATAGAAAAAGTCATTCTCGAGAGTCATTAAATATATATCTAGTGCCGTCGAGTCGATTCCGACTCATAGTTACCCTACAGGACAGAGTAGAACTGCAAAATAGAGTTTCCAAGGAGCGCCTGGTGGATTTGAACTGCCGACCCTTTGGTTAGCAGCTGTAGCACTTAACTACTACGCCACCAGCGTTTTCCATTAAATGTATAGGACTCCCTTTGTTCTATGCGTACAATTTCAACAAATGCACAGGCACGTTTGCAATGTAAAATAGTGCCAGCTGCTGCCTACACTGAACTACCTAGTTCAAGGACAGCAGAAGACAAGAAATCAAAACTTTATTCCACAAAACCAAAGGGAAAACACTTATCTTGTGATATATTAGCCTCAGTAAAACAAAGGATTCAGTGAACCAGAGTCTTCACATACCGGTCTTCTGATTACACATTTTATGGCCAATTTTCTCCTCATATTCTTTATTTTTATTTATCTGTATATTTAAAGGGAGATATTGTAGTCCAGTTTAACTGCGCATGTTTCCATTTTCTGCAAATCCTGCTCTGGTCACAATCTGGAGTTCCCACAGGCATAATCAAAGGGTCAGTGTGGGAGGAAGTCTCCACTTGGTGACCTCTGACCTCCCCTTGAACCCTGATAAGTTATAACTCAGTGTAACATGACCCGTGAAGATCCTGCGGCTCCAAATTCTCTTTTTTTTTTTTTTTTTAACTAAAGACTAAGTCCTGAAGACCTGGGCTGGTCTCAGCACATCTCAGTAAATATGCCCTTTCTACTCTCCCTAACTAGTTCTAAGGGCTTAGTGACCCTGAGAATGGAGGAAAAGATGCCAGAGAAATGATGGCAGGGTGACTTCTCTACTACCAACATCCTCACCCACTGCCGCCTCTTCCTGGATTGTCCTCCATCCAAGTGGAACCCTAGTAAATCTCAGCAAAACTGTACTTATATGTACATGAATAAAGACCTCCCTGCCTTTTTATATACAGACTGCTAAACTAAAAAAAAAAAAAAAAAAAATTTTTTTTTTTTTTTTTTTTAAAGCTATGTTCAATTGTGGATTTGTAGGATTATTGGAAGGAGCCCTGGTTGTTCAATGGTTAATCACTTGGCTGCTAATCAAAAGGTTGGTGGTTTGAACCCACCCAGCTGCAGTGTGGGAGAGAAGATCTGATAATCTTCTCCCGTAAAGATTACAGCCAAGAAAGCCCTATGGGGCAGTTCTACCCTGTCACATGGGGTGGCTATGAATCAGAATCGACTGGACGGCACCCAACAACAACCAGACTATTGGATGTAATTTTAAAGAGCATTTATTCTTGCTATTCTCAGTGTATGAATGAAACATAAAGCATCTAAAATTATTGGTAATTCAGCCTCTTGGTAAATTCCTCTAGTGACCTAGAGCTCAGCTCCTACAGGCTATCAAATTCCATCTTTACATAAAAAAAAAAAAAAAAAAAAAAATTAATAGTGAGTGTTAAAAAAAATTCTGCATTTTTTTAACTGAAATCTGCAAAGTTTTTACTTCTACCAGTTGCTCCTAGTTCTAGTTAATCTTGTCAATGTTTTAGTTTTAATTTGAAGATTAAGACATTGCCTATTTAAAATATTTTTGATGAACAAAGTGCTCTATATCAGAGTGAAAACAACAACCTTCCTGCTTTTGATCATCTTTCCATCTTGGTGTCAAAGCCCCAGGGAGTTTTTGTAGTAATTGGCATTTTAGAGCAATGCAGTATAAAATAAAGTCGCTATTTTGTTGCTAAGTCCTTTTTTCTCTTCTATGTAGATCTGCGCAATTTTTTTTGACAGTTCTGAGTTTGTGGGGAGGAAAGAGAAAGAGCATTTTTTCTGTTCCCACCTTCACCTTTACCCTGTAAATTTGGAAACAGATAGAATACTTGTTTTAACCAATACACATACAGGTTAAAAAAAAAAAAATTTTTTTTTTAATTACCTGTACGTACTGTTGAAGTTGTTTTAATTTTAAGTGTGTTGTGATTCCACAAAGAAAATACGTCACTTCTGATTGTCTGAGTGATTTCTAATATCTTTTAATAACTTTTTTCCTCTGATCATAAAGGAAAACATGCTCCTTGTAAACCTTCTGGAATATACAGAGGGAGAAAAATAGAATCATCATCACAACATTTCTCTTACAAAACAATAAACACCATTAACCTGATGGTACATCTTCTTCCCTTGTTTGTTCATTCATGTGAATATATCGTACGCATTTTAATGTAGATGACGTAATGTTGTTTGTCCGTGCCTTTTTTTTTTTTAAGAAGATTTTCTATGGATACACAATTCATAGTATGGAAACAGCCTCATCTATTGACATAGTTTCTTACTGTTAGGCATTTAGACTTTTTTACAAATGTTTCATATACTGACGTAGTGAACAAAGTTGTATATTATTTTTGTTTGAATTTACTACTCTTATAAATTAATTTCTTTTATGCTTCCTGGCTTAAGGCATATATGTATTTTAATGTTCTTGGAACATATTTTTATATGGCTGACTTTCATAGATTTTTCAATATAAATATGTGTATACAAATATTAAGTTTTATTACAAAGCACGTGAGTCTTTGTTCTTTTTGGCTCTACCAAATAAACCAAACCCATTGCCGCCAAGTGTATTCCAACTCATAGCGACCCTATAAGACAGAGAAGAACTGACCCATTGTGGCCCCATTGTATTTCCAAGGAGCTTCTGGTGGATTCAAACTGTCCGCCTTTTGGTTAGCAGCCAAATGCTTAACCATTGCACCACCAGGGCCCCTTTTTGGCTCTGAGTAGCCATAAATAGCACTACTTTCTTTCCCTCCTTAATTAAAAACCAAATGAGCAATAGACACAAAAGACAGACACATGAGAATCAGTTACCTTTGTCATTAAAAAAAAGGCATGATTCTAGAACATGGCTTCTATGTGTGGTTTTAATAGGCTTTCTAATACTCAGTTCCGAATAATATAGATTTACTCATCCTATCATGAGTGACCCTGGACAACCACGCACCACTTCAGCTGGGACAGAGTCTGCTTTTGTAAAGGAGCCCTGGTGGTACAGTGGTTGAGCACTCAGCTGTTAACTGAAAAGTCGATGATTCGAATCCACCCAGCTGGAGAAAGACTTGGCAATCTGCTCCTATAAAGATTACAGCCTAAAAAAGCCTATGGGGCAGTTCTATTCCATCACACGGGGCCACTATATGGCAAAATCCACTCAAGGGCACCCAACAACTACAACAACAACTGCTCCTGTAAGCTTTTCAGGGGAGCAGAAAAAGCAATGCCTGGAGACACTGGCGTTAACACAGAGAACAAAATGTGCTCTTCCTTCTTCAAATGTCACCAACCAAATAAACCTCTCCTCACAAGAATTGTTGCCCTTTTATAGAAAAATGAGGATTGGAGAATAAGTCCTTATAGCTAAACATCTTTACATTTCCATCTGTAAATATTTCCTGGCAGTGGGCTTACTGATACTTCCAGATACAAACATACATGTGTACATACACATACATGTACAGCCAGAATGCTCCTTAGAAGTGAGGATGGCGAGGCTTTGTCTCACATACTTTGGACGTGTTATCAGGAGAAAGACATCATGCTTAGTAAAGCAGAGGGTCAGCAAAAACAGGAAGACTTCAACGAGATGGATTGACACAATGGCTGCAACAATGGGCTCAAAAATACCTCCTGTTGTGAGGATGCTGCAGGTCTGGGCAACAATTCACAGAGTTGCTATGAGTCAGAGCCAACTTGACGGCCCCTAACAACAACAACAATACACACATACTCATTTACATATGCAAATGTATAAACATGTATATTTATATGTTGAGTCAGAATCGACTCAACGGCAACTGGTTAGATGGATAGATATTAAAGAATAGACAAATAATTAAAACCAAACCCATGACCATTGAGCCCACTCCACCTCATGGTTGCCCCATGTTTTGCAGAGTAGAATTGCTACATGGGGTTTTCTTGGGTGTCATCTCTACAGAAGCAGATTGCCAGGCCTTTCTTCCATGGCACTGCTGAGTGGGTTTGAATTGCTAGTCTTTAAATTAAAGCTTAAAATGATGCCACTTCTGCCAATTGTATGTTGAGCTTTTCTCAGTTGGGTTCTAAGGCAATAAACTGTTGTTAAAAGAGATTGGTCGATTTTCTTCTTTGTGTTTTGGTGACTTCTCAGTTATAAATGAAGCCGTGAAAATATATTTGCTTGAAATTATTGTCTATGATTTGGTTAAGCATGTTGATACTGCTAGGACAGAGGCAGCAGGACGAAAGCTTCTGGCTGGATAAAGCAGAAAGGAATTATCTGTACTGTCTTCACCATGGTCTTCTTTATCTACATTCGTAAAGGATTTTGAAGTTTTTTTTGGGGGGGGTGGGTACTTTATTTATATTAGAGCGCTTTGGTTCATTGTAATAATATTTAGCATTATTATTCTCATATATTTTTCTCAGATTGTTTCAGACTATATAAATGCTTCTATCGGCTAGCGGTTAGCAAAATGCTTTCGTTTTGTAAGAAAATGTGGAAACATCATTTGAATAAAAATACCCAAATTTCATGAATATGAATATCAAATAAGGTTTTCAGATTTGGTTGCAAATAAGGTGATTTTGCCACAAAATATGGAGTCAACAAAATTTCAGTTAATAGTTTTATAGACTATAAAAATGTAGAATTATAACTTCAATGTAGCTTAACATTCTGCACTGAATATATTTCTTTTTCTTCTTTACATTATAGGAGTCATGTTATTTTACTTTCTTTGATAATTATAGGGCAAGGGGGAATCAGATCTCAATCACCCTATTTTGCCCCTATTGCTCCCTGAACTAAGCTTTTTGAAAAAACCAAGCAGTCATCATGCTCCTAATTTCTGTTTTCTTGGGGGTAAAATCAGATGACATGGCTAGTGCCAATTCACCTTTCAGATCTTCAAAACATAAGCAGCAATCTATCTACTAAGCGCTAGTTCAAAAATCCCTAAGACAAGAAACTCGGGTGGAAAGGGGGAGTGTGCTGTCACATTATAGGGAAGGCAACTGCTGTCACATAATGATATGTGTATTAAGTTTTTGTATGAGAAATTAACTCGAGCTGTAAACTTTCACCTGAAGCACAATTAAAAAAAAAAAATTTCTAAGACAAAATCCATGAGCAAGGTAGCCCCAAAGCCTAGTTCCTGAAAATACTGATGCTCTTGAAAGCAGAAACGCGTTTGATTATAAGTTATAGCTGAACAGGCACACTGGCAGTAAATAGTAATAACAATCCAAAATTCTAATTATTTTCTAATGCAGCTGGGGTTGAGGAAGCGGGGTATAATTGTGCCTTCTTTGTTTTGTGTGACTGAGATTCCATATCTCAACATTTTGTGGTGTTGCAAGATAAATTTCGCTCTTTTATATGCACTTTTATGGTAATGTTGAGATCATTTTATTCCAGTTTGGCTAGATAAGTTACTGCAGAACAGCGCTTCTCAACCAGTACACCAAGACACAATGAGTTGTAAGCAGGCAAGATACTGATCCCCTCTGTCCAAGATACAGTCCCTGGGGGAAATGGAAGTTCCCATGCCTGGTCACAGCCAGGATCGACCTCATCTATTTATCTTACCTCTCTCAGAAATATTATTTTTAAGTGCTACGTTATGAGAAAAGTCTGGAAGCAATACTGTAAAGTACAGAAAACACCCTCACTTTCCACAACGAATCCATATCTGCCCGTTTGCTAGATATTCATCAAATATTAAGGAGTTAGTTGATATTTAATGATTTGTCCCAAGTCTTGGAAACCATCAAATTTGTGGATATCACTACAGTGTGTGATTCTCTTTAATAAAATGCAGTCAAGTATAACTAGAAAATTAAGCAATTACTTCAAGTATAGCCAGAAAATTAAGCAATTACTTAAAGAGTCTGTAAACAAGAGGATAAAGCTAATTGTGTTGTTGTACACCATAGGGTTGATTTTGACTCATAGCAACCCCATGTGACAGAGTAGAACTGCTCCAGAGGGTTTTCTAGGCCGTAATCTGTATATCAGGTCTTTCTCCTACAGAGCCATTGGCTAGGTTTGAACTGCCAACCTTTTGGTTAGTAGCCAAGTGCATACCCGTTGTACCACCAGGGCTCCCTAAAGCTACTTATGAAGCTGTTAGAACAAATTCTGGCTGAAACATTCAATAAAAGAGTATTATAACTCCCCCTCCCCCACCATTTCCAGAACTCTGGTGGTGCAGTGGTTAAGAGCTACGGCGAGCCACAGCTGCTAACCAAAAGGTTAGCCATTCAAATCCACCAGTTGCTCCTTGGAAACTCTTTGGGGCAGTTCTGCTCAGTCCTAAAGGGTCGCTGTGAGTCAGAACCAACTCTACAGCAATGAGTTTGAGTTTGTCTCCCATCTCCATATAGAGCTAATCTGAGTTAGGCCCCAAGTAAACATTTCACTCTAATTTATCTAAGGCCTTCCTCTTTTCTGACTAATAACCTGATATAATTTTCTCTAATCTTTTAAAATTATCATTGCCAAAATTAACAATCAACTTTTGTTCCACATCTCTCGTTCATGTAGAGTTTTTAACCGTCACATAAGTTATTGCGTAGGCGATGGCTACTAGAAAGCTTTGTTGGCAGGCAGGACTGGATAATAGGCGAGTGTCTGTCCATGCCAACATGGCTGACTTCTGCACATCATTATGGAGGTGTGAAATTCAAAATTATGCCTCAATAAACTGAAATGTGTCATCGTTCTCCAGATCTGCTAAAAAAAATAATGCAATTGTTAAATCTTCCAATGTAAAGCATCCACTGCACTGAAATTTCTCGAAGGGTAATGCTCATCTTTACCTACAAGTGAAAGCAGAAATACGATCTTATTTTACTGGCTGAAGGTTCAGCTGCTGAAGCTATGGGAAAAAGTCGTGTTTGTGAAAGCAAATAAAAATATCTTCTTGTATTATATAGGCTACTGAATCTACTAATGGGATAATGGAATAGAGTGTCCTCAGGGGTGAAATGAAAGAACATTCCATATGGCAGTCTATTCTCCTCTTCAGCCCACCTCTGATCACACTCTACCCTTTTCTGTCTGTGACTTGGCTTGTGTGCAGGTCAAGTTACCTACTATTACCTTCTATTTTGTTATATCTTTGCTCCGTCAGGAGGCAGTACCCTGATTCAACAACTGGGCTGTTATTTAGGCCCGTCCCTTTTTTTTTCTTTAACACCATCCCTTTAGCCACAACACAAAAGGTAGCTGTCAACTGATCTTATTGTTCATAGAAGGAAAAAACATACACATTGGTTGCAATGACTAAGCAAGGTTCCCCTCTCTTTCATATCGTCGTATGTAGAACTGCTAAAGAATTTTACATTATCGCTTACCTGATGAATTTTTTAAAAAAATAATCATTGTTAAACAAGGAAAAATAACACTTATACCTATGCAGTAGGCTTTTTTTTTTTTTAAGTGTATAAATCAGACCTTAGAATTTGCTAATTTTTTTTTTTTCCTTTGGTGTATGCTTTCAGGGAAGCTTTATCTCCTGATTTATGTTCAATTGTCAATAACTATTAACTGTTTAACTTTAGGGTTTCTCTGCCACCATATCCACTCCTACTCCTACTAAGCTAAAGGTAGTTAATGATTTATGAGACATTTGTGTGCTTAAAATCCATCAAAGACTTAAAACATATTTTTAACTCTCAAAATAAGCTGGATTATAAATGTACTTTTCATGTTCAGTTACCTTTAACTAACGAGGCACAGCAGTGTATAAGTTAAAAGACATGAGTCCCCTGTACCTAATAGGGATGCTAATATCTACTACTCATGATTTAGGCAGTGAAATGGGAATTTTACAAGTATATTAGTAGTCACCTTGTAATAAACCTCTCAGGGAGCTTTTGCTTTTCTAATTTACCAGATGACTTAACTGGGAATTTAGAAACCTTGATCATATAGCCCCAGATGATTCGGTCTCGGAGAGTAGAGCAGGGATTTGAACCCAAGCATATTTAGATGGGGAAACCCTGGTGGTGTACTGCTTAAGAGCTACGGCTGCTAACCAAAACGTTGGCAGTTCAAATCTACCAGGCGCTCCTTGGAAACTCTATGGGGCAGTTCTACTCTGTCCAACAGGGTCGCTATGAGTCAGAATTGACTCGAAGGCAACAGGTTTGCTTTTGTTTTGTTGGTTGGGTTATATTTAGATGGTGTAAACAATTAACACACTTGGCTGCTGGCTGAAAGGCTCAAGGTTTGAGTCCACTCAGAGGTGACTCAGAAGAAAGGCCCGGCACTCCGCGTCTCAGAAAGCAGCCTTTGAGAACCCTACCGAGCACAACTCTACTCTGACACGTATGGGTCTCCATGAGTCAGAATCGACTAGACAGCAACTGAATATTTCCACCCCAAGTCTATGCTTTTTTTTTTTTTAAATACCACGTTGGCTCAATCATCCCTTTCGTATCATTTTTTAGAGCCAAGAAATTGTATCTTGCAGAGGCTCAAGTGCCCCATCTGTGACAGTTTCCATAAACAGAACAGTTCAATCCTCCTTGTACTGCCCCTGGTACCCATCACAAAACTAATTCGGGTTTTGCAAACCAGAGTGCATGTTGGCAGCTCCAGAATATGAGTATTTAACTGTCCCAAAGAAGATCATTGACTCTTACAACCTAGGTAGGTTTTATCTGTTTTTCCCATCCTCTCAGGGTCATACGGCTGCTAAGCAAAAGGTCAGCAGCTCGAATCCACCAGGCGCTCCTAGCACACCCTATGGGGCAGTTCTACGCTGTCCTAGAGGTTCGCGATGAGTCAGAATCGACTTGACAGTAACACTTTTGGTTTTTTGTTTTTTGTTTTTTTTGGTTTTTCTCAGGGTCATATAGCCAATACATTCTTTCCCCCGGCATTGACAGCAGATAGCTAGCTCTCTCATGTCATTCACTTATCTGGGGCTTCACCAGACTTGTTTGCCTGAAAATAGTCAATGTCAAGTAACCATGTTCACCTATTTTCCAGTCAGTGCTCACCTAGCCTGTTACTGGTCACTTAAAAAATGCTTGATACTAAATGGAGCAGATGGTAGGCATTCCACAAAAGCTGGCACCTTCTCCTTCCTCCTCCTCTTCCAATTCTTCGTTTTGGACACAGAGTACGTAACGAGCATCTGCTGTGTACCAGGCACTTTGCTAAATGCTGTGAGCGGTAAGTACGGTACCAAGTAGGATAAAGAAGGGTCAAAGCTGTTTAAAGGAAGGGCAATGCAAGCCAGAATTGGAAGTTTTCTCAATTCCTACACTATGTCCATTACATGCTAAAAAAAACCCAAACCCATTGCCGTGGAGTCAATTCTGACTCTTAATGACCCTATAGGACAGAGTTGAACTGCCCCATACGGTTTCCAAGGAGCAGCTGGTGGATTTGAACTGCTGACCTTTTGGTTAGCCATCTGAGTTCTTAACCATTGCACCACCAGGGCTCCATTACGTAAATGGCTATAATGTTCTGTGGCAAGAAGTCAAGGCCAAATGAAAACTATGTGTGGTGGTAAGGAGCATATATGCTGGAGCTGGATTGCTTAGGTTCAAATCCCAAATCTGCGACTTCTAATTGTGTTAACACTGGCCCTGTCGTGTTAACCTTGGTCAAGTTTCTTAAGCTCTGTGGTACATTTGTAACCCTGTAAACTTACCTCTGGAAACCCTGGTGATGCAGTGGTTAAGAGCTACAGCTGCTAACCAAAAGGTCAGCAGTTCCAATCCACCAGGTGCTCCTTGGAAATCCTATAGGGCAGTTCTACTCTGTCTTGTAGGGTCGCTATAAGTTGGAATCAACTCGATGGCAATGGGTTTGGTTTTTTTTGGTTTGTTTTTTTAAACTTACCTCTTAGGTTTACTATTAAAACTGTGTCTATTTAGTTGCTAAGTTAAAAGGAGCTGTCCATTGTTGGTATGGGATAAATGGTTTAAAACATGATATTGTTCCTCTTCTCTGAATATAACATCATAGGAATTAAATAAGAACACCACACAAGAATAAAATGTAAAAGATATCTGGAATCAAATACTTTTGAGAGATATGGACATAAGCTAATTTTTTTTAGTAGTCGCTGGGTGGCACAAAGTGATGAGCACTAGACTACAAGCCAAAGGTTGGTGGTTCGAACCCATGCAAAAGCACCTTGGAAGACAGGCCTGGCAATCTGCTTCCCAAAAGTCACAGCCTTGAAAACTCTGTAGAGAAGTTCTACTGTTCACACATGGGATTGCAATGAGTCGGAATCAACTTGATGGCAACTAACAACAACAATTTTTCTTAATTATAATATCTTTTTTTTTACATTGTTAGTTATGAAGCAAGGGCCAACAGAGAGGAAGACACTTTAGATTCTTAAATTTGTAGCTTGAATATAAGTCCCATTAATCCATTCTTTCGACCAATATTTACTCAACATCTATTTACTACATGGGAGTCCCAGGGTAATAAAGTAAGTCCTCAGCTACTAACAGAAAGATTAGCCGTTTGAATCCACCCAGAGGTACCTCAAAAGAAAGGCCTGGCGATCTGCTTCTGAAAGGTTATAGCCATTTAAAACCCTAAGAAACTGCAGTTCCACTCTGAAACACATAGGGTCACCATCAGTCTGAATCCGCTTGGTGGCAGCTGGTGGTAGTGGTGGATTTATTACGGTGAGAAATTGCCCCAGGCACTTTGAAAAAAAGCAGTGAACAAAACGGGCAGAAAGCACCGTCCCTGTGAAACGTACATTCTATAATTGGTACAGATCAACTTCGTATTTAACACCCGGTGGCCTAGTGGTTAAGGGCTACAGCTGCTAACAGACAAAAAGGTCAGTAATTCGAATCCACCAGGCGCTCATTGGAAACCGTATGAGGCAGTTCTACTCTGTCCTTTAGGGTCGCTATGAGTCGGCATCCACTCGACCGCAACAGGTTTGGTTTTTTGTTTGTTTATAGTCGGGAAAATTGATACGCACACACAGAATCAACTTGCAACGTCATACATTAAGTTGATAATACTCCACAGGGGGGAAAAAAAAAATCACAGGACAGAGTAGAACTGCCCCACAGGGTTTCCAAAGAGAAGTTGGTGGATTTGAACTGCCAACCTTTATGGTTACCAGACACGCTCTTAACCACTGTGCCACCAGGGCTGCACACCCTGTTGGGTGGCCAGAAAGTACACAGAAGCATCCCCAACTCGGGGGTCACTGGCTGGGCCTCCTCAAGAGCAGCCGTCATCCTTGCGATGCGTCCTTTGCCTCTTTTGCGGGCCCTGCCCCTGGCCTCCGGGCCGCCCCTGCCCCGGCCGCCCCGTCGGTCGCCTGGTCCCGCGGAGCCGGCTCGGCGCGGTTGGGAAGCAGCGCGGGACCCCGGGGGCGCACCGCCGCGGTCCTGCCCCACCCACGGCCCGGGACCCCAGGCCCCGGCGCGGGGGCGTCCCCGGTGCGAAGGCTGCTGGCTGCCTCCCGACACGTCACCAATTTGACAGCCTGGCGCCAAAGCAGAGGGCGGCGCTCGCCCAGAGCCCCGGGGCGGCACCGCGAGCTCCTGCGGATTAGAACTCGCCTCTCCTGGCTCCTCCCCTCAGTCCCATTTAAGGCTCCGACGGGCTTGACGGAAAATTAAGCGTGGGCTCAGTTTCTGCAGCGCCTTCTTCCACTGCAAGATGGTAAGTGAGTAGCTGGTGTCAGCTAGTCCACTGGCGAAACCTGGGGCTCTGCAGGGTAGTAAGCTTTGCATTTACAATTTCTTCCGCTCTGCTATCTACCCATTAGAACAGGTCATTTCTTCTCCCTTAGGCCAATTACCTTTTCTTCTCCCCGTGTCATTCCTGCCTTTCTCTGGTCTGATGTCTCTCTCTCTCTTCTGTGTCTCTTATCTTTTTGCCTTCTTTGTTATTTCTCCTCTCCTTTCTCACCTGCAGCTTTCTCTCCCTCTCCACCTGTGCTCACTTTTGATTTCACCTCTTCCCCTAGATTATGCACATATTTGCAAACACTTGGACTTGAACAAGTATTTGGGGTTTGTTTTCTTCTCAGGTGTCAATTGCATAATTGCTCAGCTCTGATTCCAAGAATCACCTCATGGAAGGAGCCTGCAAACATGCTTTTAGAATAAAAGAAAATAGCACTTGATAAACTTTTGGCTGAATTTCTTTCCTGCAACTGCCCAAGCTGGACTTATTTCAGAACTGGACTTTTTTTTTTGAAACTTAACTTGCCGGGAATATTAACAAAGTGCAATATCATTGACTTAATTTTTTTTTTTTGCCCCTTTCATATTTGTTTTCTCTCTGCTTATGTTATGCCCAAGAAAGTCCTCAAGTCAAAAAAAAAAAAAAAAAAAAAAAAGGCAAAAGTGGTCAAAAAGAGTCCAACCCTGAGCTCTGCTTGAAATGAATGGCTTTTACCTGATTAAACATTGACAAATAATTAGGAACGGGCTGTTGTACAAATTAACTCAGGAAGGCTGCATACCTGCCCCTGCCTGGCTATCTCAAAAGACTGTGTTTGAGGTCTGAGGAGGGGGTGGGTAGGAGGATGTTCACTGGGTCAGAACACAGGGGAGAATACATGCCAGGCAGTTCGTGGTGGTGAGATAACTTTGGAAGGACACTGAGACCTAATGATGGAGCGAACTAGGGCTCGTTGTCTTTGCTGACTAACTTATTTCAGCTTTGATTATATTGTTTATTTGGAGTGGCTTTATGATCCTGTGTGTGCTTGGAATTGGGGTGTGAGTTGGAAGCAATATTTATCTAATTAGGTCTGGAACAGACATATACACAAACACATACGGGTATGATGTATGTTGTGTGTGTGTGTGTGACAAATTTCTCATTCAGAAACTATAAAAAGGATATTAGAATATATAATGTCATGCCCTAGCCATTTCCATCTTAGCACCCCAGCCTCTTGCCTTTCAAGGTTATTAGAAATGTAATTAAGGTAATTCCTAGAGAGAACCAGGTAGTTTGTAATGCCTGTAAGTAGAATTCTTTTTACTTCAATTCTGGGTAGCCTGTTTAAAGGCCCAGGTATTACAAATTTGGTCCATCCAATCCTAGTCTGTTCTCTGCTCAGAAAGCCTGAGGAAAGTGCTGGGTACAACAAGCTGATTTCCTTTTAGTAATTAAGTCTTGGATCTATACTTAACACCTTTACTGTTTCTTACTGCATCTAATTTCTGCATCTTTCTCTTGTCTTTTCCCCTTCCAAATCCCCATCACCCCTTCTTCTGGGACCCCCCTGGCCCCCTTGTGCTGAACTTCACAGAACACCATTCTGCCTTGCCAAGACCAGTACTTTGTAGGAGGCCAGGGCTGTAATTGCCCGTATTCCACTACAACGTCAGAATCTAGTGTTGACGTTTCCAGGGAGACTTGGGTCTCTTTCTGGGCTGCTGGTCTCCTGGACGACAGAGAGCCCCAACAAGCACCACAGGCACAGGGTAAGTTCTGCTCTTCTGCTTTCCTGGTTGAGTTGGGGCCTTTTTCCAGCACCCATGGTTGCAAAGCATCACGGGCCGGGGCTCTGTAGAAGGAATGATTTGGAATGTGAAAGTGAGCCCAAAGACTCCTACATTTTCTTGCTGTTTTGTGCTTGCTGAGTAGTGAATATGGGAGTCTGTCCTTAGCCTGTCTGACATCATGTATCTGTCCCGACATCTTACAGCTCTTGGTGCGAATGGATTTCCACCTTACTGAGGGAGTTGGTGTCTGAGTCAAAGCTTTATAAATAACTCTCTAGGAGAATGGTTATGGAGTCAAAATACCAGTTAGAGCATTTTTTTTTTTTTTGAAATTCAGAAAGACTTCCCTCGGTATGAGAGAGAAGCAAGGAGAAATACGAATTTAAGCTTTTATTACCTAGAGGAAGTCCAGGGAACAGGCGCCTTTTACCTAAAGCCTACTTCATCTTTGGGGGGACATATAATAATGATGGAAAATTACATATGGATTTTACTCTGGGATTGAGTGAACAGTATCTGTAAGTATTAAAGGAATTTCTGTATTAACACTCAAGTTTCTGCAAAAACTCTCAGATGGCCTCAAAATTAAATTTCTCTACTCTGGTTTCTGCCGCATGCTTTCTTCCTTTCTGGTTTTTGTTTTTGTTTTAATTTAAGGCACAAACAAACAAACAAATAATTACCCTCCAAATACTGAAATGGAAACCCTGGTGGCACAGTGGTTAAAAGCTCGGCTGCTAACCAAAAGG
The DNA here is from genome assembly GCF_024166365.1 of Elephas maximus indicus. Classification (NCBI taxonomy): domain Eukaryota; kingdom Metazoa; phylum Chordata; class Mammalia; order Proboscidea; family Elephantidae; genus Elephas; species Elephas maximus. The sequence goes on from NC_064819.1 coordinate 24,136,993, forward strand.
CTGGCAGTTCAAATCCACCAGGCGCTTCTTGGAAATCCTATGGGGCAGTTCTACTCTGTCTTTTAGGATCACTATGAGTCAGAATCGACTCGATGGCAGTGGGGTTTTTTTTAACACCGAATTACGCTTTATGCTAGGGGAAGGAGTACTTCAATTTTAGCTTTCCACCACAAGCACCAGAGAAAAGTGACCAAGGATATGAACCCAAACTGTTGATAAAATGTTACTTCTGTCCCCTTACTCTTCACACTACTTTGAATAAAATATTTTGGTAACAGCAGTTTAAGTAGAGGAGGGCAAGAGTCAGGCCTGTAGGAGAGGAGGAAGAGAAAGTAACAGGAAACCAATCCAGCATGCCCAATCATAGTTTATGGACAGGTATAGTTTGTTGTCAAATATATATATTAAAAAAAAAAAAAAACTTCTGTGAAGAAGCTCAAAAGATCAGAAGGCATCACTTGAAACAGATGAGGTTTGGGTACCATTTTGAAACATTTCATCAAGCTCTTCAAAGAAGCAAGTTCCCAATTATTTGAGAGTGAAAAGTGCTACCGCATAGAATTCTGAGTGAATACTCTCCATCAGATTTAACTGCAGGAAGACAGGCAAGGATTTCAATCTGGGGAAAATTATAGCAATGCAAAATAGGATTGTATTCTAGAGTCAAACACTGTCATCAACTGCTAAAGTCTAGAAAATAAGAAAAAACTAGAAAAATGTAGTTGAATTGCGATACTATTCCTGGTGGAAGCCAAAATAAAATCAAACCCCTTGCCATCAAGTCAATTCTAACTCTTAGTGACCCTAGAGGACAGAGTAGAACTGCCCCATAGGGTTTCCAAGGAGCAGCTGGTGGATTCCAACTGCCAGCCTTCGGTGAGCACCCAAATGGTTAACCATTGCACCAGCAGGACTCCATCCCTAGTGGAGGGAGAACAAAAAAAACCAAACTCATTGCCATCGAGTCAATTCCGACTCATAGTAACCCTATAGGGCAGAATAGAACTGCCCCAATGGGTTCCAAGGAGTGGCTGGTGAATTCGGACTGTTGACCTCTTGGTTAGCAGCTGAGCTCTATTAGCACTGTGCCACCAGGGCTTCAGTGGAGGGAGACTCAACAGATATTTGAATCAATCAATATTGCAGATGGAACAGTATCAATTTAGCCAGTAGGAATACATATTCTGGGGAAGAATATGGCTTCTTTGCTCCTAAAAACTCCCGTTTTAATGGCTATAGTATATAATCTATAAATGATTGTCTCTCACAGCTTTCTTGTCTCTTCTGAAAGCTTTAAAAACTTTGTTCTGTATGGTGGCTATAGGTATGCCTTAGAAAGGTAATTGAGCTAATGAAACTTCCAGAAATCCTTTAGTGAGTTTTCCTATTGCATGTGAACTGCCAAATACGTGTTTTCTGAGTTATCCATTTGTTATTTTCACACAGAATCATCCAGTGACTCGAATTTCCCTGTTCTGGACTCCTCTTCCTGGGAAGAGAACCAGCTTTCTTCTCAGCTCTACCGAAACAAGCAGGTATGTGTGGGTAATTGGAGCATTGAGACCGACCATGTTCCACCCAGTGGGTTCTCCATCGAGTCTTAATTAAAACGTTACCTTTCTTCTTTTTCTGTTTTAAATTCATATATTGACTTTCAGTTTAAAACCGAAGTGGGTATATGTCCACAGAGCGAGCAAAGTTATGTGATCAACATCACAGAAAGAAAGAAAGAAAAAAAACATCTCTAGAAAGACCAGCAGTGAAGCTCCAACTAATACACAGTTTACCTGTGTGACTTCTTGGATCCGCCTTTTCCTCCTCCGTGCTGCTTACCTCAGTGGGCTGTTGGAAAGGTCAAACGATATAATGATGATGATATTTTTAAACCATAAAAATAGCTAACCACTTGGGGAAGGGATGATGGTTATAAAAGTTATTGAAAAATTGCTTCATTTTCCATGGTTTTTTGTTGTTCCTGAGAAAGTAATCTACTGGATATACAAACAGACTCATCTGAGGCTGATGGAAGCCAAACCATCTCTCTGTTTTTTATTTTAGCTTATTTTTTTAATACACAAGAAAGGAGTCCAGCAAACCCTTTGTCAAGCATCCTTTTCTATATTTAAACAGTTGCGTGCAACTTATTTTCCTATGTACCTCTCCATTCCCTTGTGGTTACGATTTTGAAAGTTCCATAATCTCTTCAAACACTTTGCAAAGACTAATAATTAAAAAAAATTCACAGCAGAAAACTAAACAATCAGGAGGCATGGATTAGATTTAGGCCTTTAGGGCTAGGGCTCGTTGAGGTCGTGTTGGTAAAACAAACAGTCAAATAATCAAGTTGAGCCTGGTAGAGCAGCAACGACGCTGTTATAAGGTTACAAAGTCAATATAGTAGAGCAGCCTTCACCATTGTCTGCTTCTTACAGCTCCAAGATACTCTGGTGCAGAAGGAAGAAGAACTTGCTAGGTTACATGAAGAGAATAATCACCTCAGACAATACCTGAATTCTGCTTTAGTAAAATGTCTTGAGGAAAAAGCCAAGGTATGCAGCTATCCCCCTCCTTTTTATAAAAATGGAACAGTGGTTTGAGAAAGGAACCATTTGGGTAATACGTCTTGATCTAAGTGTAAAAAGATCAATAAATAATGCATTTGAAACGCGATAATGGAATGGATGGATATTTCTCAAGGAAATATAGCACATTCCCAAGAATTTCTGTGTATTATTTGTGTAGATTGCAGATTTTAGCCATACATTACAAGTTGAGTTGCGTAAGAATCAAAAGCCATTCAAGGGAATTGCTAAGACAATAGAGGTTAATCAAAAGAATCTTAGACACATGGAACACAAGAGTGGGAATCAGATTTGAAAGACACCCAAAAAAAAACCCATTGCCATCAAGTTGATTCTGACTCCTAGCAACCCTATAGGACAGGGTAGAATTGCCCCGTAGGACTTCCAAGGAGCAGCTGGTGGATTCCATCTGCTGACCTTTTGGTTAGCGGCCGAGCTCTGAACCACTGAGCTACCAGGGCTCCAAGAGACACCCAGTTCTTTTGATTATCTGTTTGACTTTAGTTAAGTCATTCTCTCACTCAAGGCCTTTTTTACCTTCATCTGCAAATGGTTAGGAGTCTCCTCAGCTGGACAATGCCAGGAATATTTACAGTTAGAACCCAGATCTCCTGACTGTCAATTAAATATACCAAATTACCTTTTAATTTACTCAGAGTCCCCGGGTGGTGCAAACTCTTAAGCACTCAACTACTAACCACGAGGTTGGCGGTTCAAAGGCGCCCGGAAGCACCTCAGAAGAAAGACTGAGTGATCTGCTTCCCGTACATCACAGCCTTGACAACCCTATGGAGCCAGCCCAGTTCTACTCTGCCATACTTGCGGTTGCCATGAGTCGTAATCAATTCAGTGGCAACTGGTTTGTTTTATTTTGGTTTTTAATTCACATTTTTCTCTGCACTTTAAAATTCAAATAAACTGTTTATAACATGAGAATAAATAGTTCGCCCGTATGTCTTTTTTTTTGCTCTTCTTCCTTTCTTTGGTTTTTGTATCTTTTATTATCTGTTTGCAATTCTAAGTGAGAAGAGGAAACCCAAAGAGCAGAAGCCTGTTATCAATCTTTACCTTACTTCTAAACAAGCTACATTATTTGAAATTCTTTAGTTAATCTAAGCTGGTGAGGCCTCTTACTAGTCTCACAGGATATGACAGTTTAGAAAAGATACTAGATTTGATTCCTTTACAACTTGATTAGTTTTGTTAAAAAGGAAACACATCTCACACCGATTAGTCTAGGCTCCTAACTCCAGCCACCATTCCATGATGAAAGGCAGTTTTTAAATTAAGTAAATAATATTAACTTGCCAATTTTATCTCTCTTGGTCTCAGTTTTCCCAGATTTTGAATAATGTGATAAAGTTAACGAATAAGAGGAATCAGCAATGCATCGTGTTTAAATCAGGTGTTCTATCTACATTTCGATGGCTTAGGGTTAAATCTAGACATGTGATCTCCAGCAAGTCACTAATATGTCTGCCCCAGTTTCCTCACTGATGGGGATTTTAATAGCATCTGTGTCAAATGAGATAATGCCTGTATTCAATGAGTGGTAGTTGCTATTGTGCTCATTATAATAGTTACTTTCCTGAATTGTGGTTTTAAAGATGTCTTTTGTTCCTTTCAAATTTTAAGCAACTAATGAAAAAAAATATGAGTTCATGTATCTAGGTGGTAAACTGTCATCGTAGGGTTTACTCTGGAAACAGAAGCTCATCTAATCAGTTTTATATGTATAATATGTATTTTCCTGTATACCAAACCAAACCTGTTGCCATGGATTTGATTCCAGCTTACAGAGACCCTATAAGACAGAGCAGAACTACCCCCGTAGGGTTTCCAAGGAGCGACTGGTGGATTTGAACTCCCAACCTTTGGCTAGCAGCTGAGTTCTTAACCACTGCACCATCAGGGCTCCATATATTATTTTTTTACATATGTTTGTGAATGTGTAGTCAATGAGAAAAAGTAGAAATGTAATCAATTTTTCTAAAGAATTGAAAAAAGTCACCAGTAAATACCTTTCAGAGCCCTGGGTAGCACAAATGGTTAAGTACTCTACTACTAACCAAAATGTTGCCGGTCCAACCCACCCACAGGTGCCTCAGAAGATAGGCCTGGTGATCTGCTTCCAAAAGGTAGCAGCTCTGAAAATCCTACGGAGTACAGTTCTACTCTGCAACATATGAACTGGAATCCACTCCATGGCAACTGGTGGTAGTAAATGTTTTTAGGAAGTATAATTAGGCAACAGTCAATAAAGTGATCTTGGTTGAGTGTCTGACTATATGTATTTTCCATATTAATTCCCCAGAAATTACTGTCATCAGATGAGTTCTCCAAAGCATGTGGTAAATTCAAAAGTGGGAAGAGGAAACCCAAAGAGCAGAGATACTCTTCTCTTGAGATTCCCCATCCCAAAAATGCCAAGAGAAACCTCTCTAGTGATTTTGCTACCTGTGAAGAACAACCTGGGCCCCCTGTGGACCCTTGGGTCCTTCAAACACTTGGGTTAAAAGACCTCAACACCATCGATGACACCTTATCAGCTAACTACAGTGCCCTCGCCTCCCCTCCCACAAGAATTTCCAGCACATTTCATCAGTTTCCAGATGACACGGTGGATTATGAAAATGCCCCCCAGGGGCACCTGCCGATTGACTCTGGAGGTGAGAGAACAACCCCCTTACAGAGCACTACCAGCCACGGGGAAGACTTTCACTTCCTTTCTCAACTTTCGAATCCTCCTGGAGAGCTGCAAACCCTTCCTTACTATACTTCCGATGTGTCACCCAACAAGACAGAGATGGCCTTTTCCACGTCTCTGAGCCCTCACTGTAATGTGAAAACACATTCCTTCCACCAGGGACAAGCCTTTGTGCGTCGAGATGAGGCGGGAGGCTGGAGGTTTACCTGGGTTCCTAAGCAGTCTTAGTGACCCCTCTTCTACCACCAAGCACTGCCATGGACTCTGTTTACAAAGAACTCTCTTACACTTGAACTTGACTGTATAGAACATGAAAGCGACTGCCCAGACTGTCTCCTGACACTTTACATGTCACTCTCAATTTACCCACTTAAACCTGCAGGGAATGACTTACAAGAATCCATCATGAAACATGCCTGCTCTTCTTTCGCCTAAATTTGACTTGTTTACACATCAACACTGCTGTTGACTTCCTCCCTTTGTCCTGTACTTGAAAAGTATTTTCCAATTGCTTATGTATTTCTTTGAGACCTAGATAGACTGTTCCAAGCATAACTAGTCTAACAGCTTTTCTTCTTTGGTTAAGGAGTTTGAATATTTACAGCCTTCACCCTTTCACGTTTCTCTCTCCCTTGTTCCTCTCCATTTCTGAAGACTCCGGTGTTAGAATGATCCCATTTACCACCTCAAGTACCTGTTTTTGAGACTTCTAATATATTTTTTTTAATATTCGGAGGTGGGGTAAAAACAAGCAGACATAGTATGGATGTGAATAATGTTGGGTTCAGAAAGTTGAATGTCCCATGGTGGGGTTGGAGAAGAGCAGTCCCTCACAACCGTTGCAATTCTACCAATTAGCAGTTCCACTGATAAAGAGAATGACAATCGCTTCAAAATGGCCGAGGGTGTACCAGCTTCTATAGGCACCTGGCATCGTCTCTTCAGCCAACTTGGCTCAAGCAAAAACATTTTTGAGGGATTCATAGTAACAGAAGAAGTCATCATTCTAAACGACCCAGAGCTGATAAACCCCCGTTCCTGAAAAGTGTAGTCTAGACTAACTCCACCCTTGTCGCAGTGCTTCGGCCAGTCATCCATGTATTCATTCTTTTATGCATCTATCTACCCAAAATATTTGTGGAACACCTATTATGTGCCAGGCACTGTGCTAAGATGTGAGCATGTTAGACACTGTGACCCTTCTTGTGGGACTGACAGTCTAGCCACTCATCTGCTGTGGCCCCCAGAAAGTTACTTCCCTGTTGTGAAGGTTCAGTTTTCCCAGCTGCAGAATACCACTGAGGTTGGACTACAGAATTGCTAAGATTCTCAGAATTGAGGTTAGGTCCCACCAACTTTTCTCCAACACTGCCGTTCCAGGTCATTATCCATTTTAGTTTTGATGGGCATTCCAATTGTTATGGTGGGTGAAATTTATACACAATTTAAAAAGACCAAATATGAGCCATTTTCAGTTAACACTAGCGATCATTGCTCTGATGACAATATTCTTTTCCTGACACCAACTTGTATTGCAGGTTAACTCAAGAATAACTTGCACCTGAAAAACAGGCATTGGTTTTTAAGTAGGTAAGCACAGAGTGAATACAAATACTGACATCAAGGATTTCTCTCTTTTAAACTAAAAAATATATATATTTTTACTGCTCCTTCTTTCCCATCTCCCCAACTCCCTATCCCTCCCAGAATAATTCGTTTGCCTACATTTATTGAGTCAAATGTCAGCTAATGATAAAATGCATCATGTTGAACGCCTCTCCATTTTTTTCATCTTTCAGTAAGTCACCTTGTCCAATCAGTGCCTGAGAACATGAGTGTGCCATTTAGAATTATTTTAACAAAGACATGTCTTGCATTGTTGGCATTTGGCTTTTGCTTTATTTTGATGATTTGAGCAAAGAATCCATTTTGTAAGGTTTTATTAGTTAGCATTCATTTTTTATTTGTAATAATCCATAAAGGAGCATCTAAGCTATTAATATTATTCTAGGGAGGATTCCCAGGACTTAGATAGAACACGTTCTATATATACATATATATTTTTAAAGCGCCTTTTACATTCCAGTGTCTGTGCTCCTGGTGGGTGAAATATATCTCCTTTTTAAATGACATGTTTAAAAATAATAATTGGTTTACTTAAATACAGTAGGAAGCAAGAAAGCAACAACAATTTTGAAACTCTAAATGATCAATCTGTAAAATAAAGTTGATCAGCCTATAAACGTTTACTTTGTGTTTTTTAGGCACCTTGCTGTGTACAGGAGACCTGGTGGGGCAGTGGTTGAAAGCTACAGCTGCTAACCAAAAATTTGGCAGTTCGAATCCACCAGCCACTCCTTGGAAACCCTATGGGGCCGTTCTACTCTGTCTTATAGGGTCGCTATGAGTTGGAATTGACTCTAGGGCATTGGGTTTTGTTTTTTTGGTTTTACCATGTTTTACGTATCATAAGGAATTTCTCAAGTTTTGCACAATGCATTTGATACATAAAGCAAAACCACGTAAAATGTCATAGCTTTTGATAAATTTTAAATGAAACTTTGTCTCAGCTTGGTTTAAAGACATTGCAGCACATTTGTGGTAAATTATGATAACTTGCTCTGGCTTATCTCATGAATAGTAACGTGGAAGAAAGTTACCACGTTCTTAACAATTGTATCAACGGACATTTGGTATTCACTTGACTTATGTACGGAAAATTCTTTTGTTGGTGTTTTATAAACTGAAAATTTCTCTGACCTAAATATGTTCTAACTTGTATGGTTTTACCATGCCCCTTCAGTAAACCACAGTTAATATTTTACTATAATAAAGGGGAAAATACAGACTAAATAGTGATCGTGATAAATATTTTTATTGTGTATAACATTTTCTAATAATAGATTTTTTTTTCTCCTAAGTTTTGACCATAACCTTGTTTATTTTCACCTCTTTTGTATTGTGTATATGGCCATACAGATAACTTCAGCATTTAGGGTTTCATGGCTCTTTCCCTTATCCAGGATCCATTAATGTGGCTTTCAGGTGTTAAATGGCCAAAAAAGCCAAGTGCCCTGTGGGTTCAGCACTCTCTTACCTGACCACACTTAAAAATTAAAATCCATGATCAATTGTTAAAATTTGATGATATTTCCGATGTCCTCTGATCATGTGAAAAGTTATCATACACATATAGTATCAGGAACATAAGGACAATTGTAAAGCCTTCGCTATGCAGGTGATGGTTCATGAGTGGGGTGATTCAAGATGGTAATGATGATAAACAATAATTTTGAAAAATTTGAAGAAAACAAACAATGTGATGAATAGAAATAATTGTTCTATTTGATCTAATTCAAGAAAACAACTGTAATAAAATGGATTCAACAACTGGTATACATCACAGGACAGAGGAAAGCATAAAGTTAACACATCCAGTGCTAATTCTCTTTATTAGTATTACTTCTTGCCTGTGAAGTTGAGATATACAAGTATATACTTGTCCTTTACCAAAAGACTCACCTAAGGTAAATATTAGATGGGATTTTTTTTTCTTTATTTCTCACAAAGCCAAATAGAATTGTTTTTCACAAGCTACCATTTTATAGTGTAAGTCTGTTTCTTAACATATTTGTCTTGTTTTTTGTCTACACTTTTTGCTATATGGACATAACCAGATATCCAGTTATAATTGCTTATGTTGGATATACTACAAATGTAAAATATAATTTAACACTTAATATTTTAAATGGTTATGATTTTTTTGTGATTTCAAATATTTCTCATTATATGTAAGAGTCAATTTTGTAATGAATTTATGGTTAATAAATAAATGATAAAAAATTAATCCTATTTTTTTTTCCCTTCTTTTGGAAACATTTTTCAGTGAATTGAGAAACAGGCTAAGAAAAAGCTTTCTTTGCAATTTCTGCCATATATTTTATATCACAGAAAAAATGTGTACCTCAATTTCCCAATGTATAAAATAGTTATATGGGTAACATTTGAGGCCCTTATTCAACAGATAAAGTCTGTATCAGGCTCTGCAGAGGGTACAATGATTAGTTATGTGGTAAAACTCACTTGCACAAACATAATTTAAACATGCTTAATCACAGTGAGGGAATTACTGAGTCACAGAATTGAAAAGTCCATGTATATAAGGCTTCAGGTGTGGCTGGATCTAGGTGCTCAAGCAATGTTGTCAGGAAACTGGATTGGCATTTTAAGGAAGATTAAAGATTAGGGACTGAATCTTGAATGGTGTTCAGATACTACTCACCACATAGAAGTGTGACAGGAACCACAATAGGACACTCTGTGAGCTTGAAGAATGTGCTATATCTCATAACATAGTCTATAGTCTTCTCACATTCTTGTCCGTTCTGTTTGCAATCCCTAAAAAATCAATAAGGCCTTGGTCTCAATTACACCATGGGAAATAACGAAAAGTTTGGGGTGTCTGCAAGTGAAAGTTGTAAGCAGGTTTTCCCCGAGGTTGCTATGTACATCATACATTCCTAAGGAGAAGATTAATATGAAGAGAAAATAGTTTGGAACTTGCATATCAGGCCTGTAACCCATCTGTACATGTCACCAGTCACAGATAACTTGAATTCAACTTTGTTTAGTTTCCTTACAAGGGTATTTGGTATTTTTTCTTGGAGAAATCTACACCTAAACTTCATTCACTCTAAATGGCCCTTGCATATGGATGTACTCAGTATACATTATTGGAAAAGTCTTATCAAAATGAGGTAAGTATTCCAATTTTATAGACAAGAACATTGACTCTCAGTGTTAAATGGGTCACCAGCCTTTCTTAATTTCATCATTGCTAACGAGCATTGCTTCTAAAAAACCTACTTCATCCTCTATCGTTTCAAAAGACAGCAGTGGGTAAAGTTACAACTATTGAGGAGATTGGGGAAGAGGAGAGTAAGAAGGAAAGAGTGGACTACATGGTCAAAAACATGAACAGGCTTCTTTAAAAAAGTCAGAAAAGTGGAAAACAAAATACATTTCTCTTTCTCGATTACTACTGCTAAAATAAAGGCCTAAAATATTAGTTTATCAATAACGTTTGTGAAAGTCTCTCTCTTCTTCCCTTTCAACTAAACCAAACCAGTTGCCATCGAGTTGATTTCGACTCATGGTAATCCCATGCGTGCAAAGTAGAATAGCTCTGTAGGGTTTTCAAGGTTATGATTTTCAGCAGCAGATTGCCAGGCCTTTCTTCTGAGGTGCCTCTGGATGGGTTTGAACCACCAGTCTTTTGGTTAGAGCATTTCCTCCCTTCCTACAGGAAACAGACTTCATGCCTGTTTCAATAAGGACATTCTTGTCAATTATTTTAGGTGTATCTCTAAGGGAATGCAAAATAGTTGAAAAAAGTTTTTTTTCAATGCTGATCCCATCCATTCTAACACACTGTGAGCATTCTACTCTCACTTTAGACATCACGGGTTAAATGACACCTTTTCAGGGACACAGCAGCTATTTTTCCTCATTGCTCTGCCAGGTTGGTAACCTGAAATAATAAGGCATAGAAAGAGTGTTTCCAGGTAATTTCTCATTTCAAGGGACTCCGTAATATCAAGTGGCTGACCCCTGTGGGATGAGGTCCAGAGATGTCAGATCCTTAACCAGGAATTTTCTGAAGTATTGTTCTCTCAGGGTCCTCCAGTTTCTGTGAAGCTGACAGCAGGAGCAGCTCATAATGGCAGTGCAGTGAGAAGCCAGAAACCCTCCTTACAATCAGGCAAAGGGCCAAAAAACACTCTCCTTTCACTCTGGTCTCCTCAGATTGACTACCTCACAGGAGGCACGGAGTCATTCTTCTTCAATCTCTGGCCCACAAAGGGGTCGTCCTGGGTGGTACCTTCAAGTGGCACCTGCACAATGCAGCACATGGTCTCACACACCAACTGAGCAGTGTGTGCACCCAGGAACCCTAACCTTTTTTGAGAGTGAGATCCCCATATTCCTAGAGATTTAACCTTTTCTCCCATTGCTTTTTTTTTTTTTTAATATTTTATTGTGTTTTAGGTGAAAGTTTACATAGCATATTAGATTCCCATGCAACAATTCATGCACATGTTGTTCCCTGACATGGGTCACAATCCCCACAACGTGTCAGCGCTTTCACCATTTCTATCCTGCCTACCCCATCCATCCAGTTTCCCTGCCCCTTCTTGCCTTCTCTTCTTTGTTTTTGGGTAAATGTTGATCATTTGGTCTCATATAGTTGATTGTTTAAAGGGGCACATTCCTCACGGGTGTTACTATTTTATAGGCCGATCTATTATTTGGCTGAAAGGTGACCTCCGGGAGTGGTTTCAGTTCCAGGTTTAAAGGGTATCTTATGGCGATAGTTCCAGGGGTTGCTCTAGTCTCTATCAGTCCATTAAGTCTGGTCTTTTTTATGAATTTGAGCTTTGTTCTATATTTTTTTCCCATTCTAACTGGGACATTCTATTATGTCCCCAGTCAGAATGGTTGGTAGTGGTATGCGGGCACCATCTAGCTCTTTACCTTTGCTTTTAGTGACCACGAATATTCCACCTATACCATTCTATTCTCCTAGCTCCAAATTTCTGCACTTAGTTGTTTGTTCATTTTGTTATTTTTATTGTGGTAAGTATATACATGACAAAATTTGCCATTTAACATTTTTTGTATATATAATTCAGTGACATTAATTACATTCGTCATGTTGCACAACCATCACCACTACTATTTGCAAATTTTTTCATCACCAAAAGCTCAGCGTCCCTTAGAAATGACTCCTTCCCTGAACCCCCCCACCCCTGGTAACCACTGATACACTTAAGTCTCTATATATTTGCCTATTATAGTTATTTTATATAGTAGGATCATACAATATTTGTCCCTTTGTGATTGACTTCTTTCACTCAGCGTGATGTTTTCAAGGATCATCCATGTTGTAGCATGTATCAGGACTTTGTTTCTCTTTATGGAAATGTAATATTATATTGTATGTAAGTACCACGTTTTGTTTATCCATTCATCTGTTGATGGACATTTAGGTTTTCATTTTTTGGCTATGTGGAATGTACTGCAATGAACATTGGTGTGCATCTATTTGTTTGTGTTCCTGCTTTCAGTTTTTCTGGGTATATACCTAAGACCGGAATTGCTGGAACATATGGTATTTCTATGCTTAAATTTTTGAGGAACATTCAAACTGTTCTCTACAGTGGCTGTAACATTTTATAGTGCCACCCAGCAATGGATGAGGGTTCCAATTTCTCTGAAGTCTTGTCAACACCTGTTGTTTTCCTTTTTTTTTTATCATAGTCATCTTAGGAAGGGTGAAGGGATATCTCATTGTGGTTTTGAGTTGTATTTCCCTAATGACTAATGACCTCAAGCATCTTTTCACATGCTTGTTGGCCATATGTATTTCTTCTTTGGTAAGATGTCTAATAACTATGCTGCTTTTTGTTGAAGTGATAAAGAGAAATTACATTTCTTGTGAGCCATTCTGTTAGCAATGAGGGAAGTGAATAGGGCGTGAGGCCCAGAATAGCCCTCTGATTGACATAAATAACATCTTTTCAATGATCTTGGACATGGGCTTCTAGAAGATCATTACTAAATGATCTGTGGTGGTTACTCAGGTCCGGGCAGTGTTTCGTTCTGTTGTAACTAGGGTTGCTATGAGTAGGAACTGACCCAGTGGCACTTAACAACAACAATGGTGGTTATTAGGATTTATTTGTGTTAGTAGTTTAGAATACGAAGATTTACTTCCCCTTTATTACAGTGCAGTAATATTATAGACAAAGAAAGAATTTTGTAGCTAAAAGAGTGTGCTTTTCCACTCACGGCTATCTGACCGCAGGAATTCATTTCACCTTCCTCAGCCTCAGTGTATCCACCTGAAAAATGGAGATAATAATGTTTGCCCTGTGTATCTCATGTGTTTGTGAGATAATCTTCTAATATTTAAGAACCACTTTATGGTTAACCATCAACCTCCACCCTTAGAGAGAAAATCTATTTCAATTTATTTCTAGAGTGAAAAGCTTCATACTTCATAAAATCCAACAATTTTAAATCTGTTATACAACTCTCTGCCTATTCAGTCCAGTAAATGCTCACTGTTTTTCTACTGTGGCCCATGTCTTGAAAGAGCTTACAATGTGGTGAATGGGATAAGAGGAGGAAATGTAGGAAAGGACTTAAGGAAGATGGGATGTGAGAGATAGTCACTGAACATAAAGTTAGAATTGCTACAATTAGAGGTGGAGGTAGGAGGGAAAAAAGAAGGAAAGCTCAATAGGGCAAAGTATGCAACCTATCCTGGGAAAGGTAGTGGGCCCAGTCGGCCACAAGATAGGTTTTCATAAAATGAAGTTTCTATTATTGGAATCCAGCAGGAGTTTCTGTACAATAAGCACAGCCTCAATGAATGGTCTACCAATAATAGAAGGTAGGTGACACATATAGAACCCAAAGGAGTTGAGAAAATAACTTAGACATGTTATTAGCATCCTTATAATAATAAATCGATATGTTCTTCTGGTCTCATGGCAAAGGAGGCAGTTGTTCATAGAGGTAATTAGCCACACACTCCATAAAAAATCCTCCTCCTATTCCTAACTCTCCTTCTTCTTCTGTGGCTCCGGGCAAATATAGACCAATTATTTTACCTGAGATGGCCGCTTGGAAGCTTTTAAGACCCCAAACCAAAAAAAAAAAAAAAACCTGTTGCCATTGAGTTGATTCTGACTCCTAGCTACCCTAGGCACTATTAAATGGCTGATTTTTTGGAAGTAAATCACCAGGCCTTTCTTCCAAGGAACCCATGGGTGGATTGGAACCAACAACCTTTTGGTTGGCAATAAGCACATTAACTGTTTGCACCATGCAGGAACAACAGATACGGCCTTAGACTATTGTAGGCAAATCAGGGCATATGTCCACTCTACATAGGAACACCAGCATTTGGAGGCCTGCCACACAGAGGACACCAGCAGCCAGTCCTGTTATCCAGAGAGGCAGTAACTATGAACGAGAAGAGGCTAAACCTCATCTAGTTAGGTAGACATGTATGCATGCTAAAAAAGAGGGAAGGAAGAGATAGTTCAAATTCTAAAATACCTTGAACCAGAAGTCTAGTCAGCGTTGTGGGAGAGGAACCTGTTTTAAGATGATCAGTTTAAGTACTTATACAATTCAAGTTTAATACTCATCTGGACTTAGTTTCATGAACATAAATGATTTAAAATTTATGATATTTACCCCAAAATAGAAGGAGTAATTCAATTACTGAAACCAGTGAAAGAGAAAAATAAAGTCAGCTTAATGACAGTAAGTTGAGGCTCCTAATAGATCATTTAAAAGTGATTGTGCAGAGTGGAAAATACTTTGAACAGAGAAATGGAGTAGGTTTCTTGAGAAGAACTGGGGCTCACTTGCAGCTGGTAATAAAAAATTTATAGTAAAATAAATTCGTGTTGCTATGCATGTTTGTTCAGCTGCGGTCAAGAACTTATGAACTACTCACAATTACCTAATAAATAAGTAAACACCAAAAATGAAAAAAATTGAAGTTGCCACAAATTACTTCCTATTTGTATATACATTTACATATTTTGTATTAGGAAAATATATAATAAAATCTTATACTCCTAACATGTCTAATGAAATACAGATTATATATGTATCAAACATATACACAAATCAGTAGTTTCATAACTACTTTTCAAGAAATGGAAGCCCTAGTGGCGTAGTGGTTAAGTACTACTGCTGCTAACCAAAAGGTCAGCAGTTCAAATCCACCAGATGCTCCTTGGAAACTCTATGGGGCCGTTCTACTCTGTTCTCTATGGTCACTATGAGTCAGAATGTCCTCAACAGCAATGTTTTTTTTTTGTTGTTTTTGTTTTTTTTTGTGAAATACTGTAACACACACCTTTCAGGTTATTAAACTTTCTTCTACAATATTATTTTCAGTTAATTCATACTATGGGGGGGTCACCATGAATTGAAATTGACTAGATGGCAACTAGTTTAGAGGGTTTTTTTTTTTTTTAAAGCTACTGCATGACTAAGGTGTCTGTGTGTGGCTCAACTAGTTACATGCTCAACTACCACCTGAAAGGAAGGCAGTTCAAATCTACGCAGAGAAGCCTTGAAAGACAGGCCTGGAGATCTGCTTCCAAAAGGTCACAGGCCTGAAAACCCTATGGAGCAGTTCTACTCTTCACACATGGTGTCACCGTGAGCTGGAATTGACTCGACGGTAGAAACAATTATAACAACAACATTGTATGAATGTATTATAATATATTCAACCAACTGTCTCTTCCCAGATATGAAAGTTTCTTTCCAATTTCCTCACTGTGATGTAACAGTGGATATTCTTGCAGATACATATTTCTCTAGAAGCTTACTTGCTTTGTGATAAGGTACTTCCGCCTTTAAGGGTCCAAACACAAATGGCCAAAAAAAAAAAGCCCCAAGCCTTATCCTCCTCAATGCTCAGTTAACAAGCAATAATTATTCTAATTAAGAACCACAGTGACTGAGCAAGTCCCCATCTGAGCTTTTATAAAAACTGGCTGCCCTTGAGTGCAACTCACAGTGACCCTACAGGACAGAGTGGAACTGCCCTATAGCGCTTCCAAGGCTGTAATTTTTATGGGAGCAAACCGCCACATCTTTCTTCCATGGAGCAGCCGATAGGTTCAAACCACCAACCTGTTGGTTAGCAGCTGAGGGCTTAACCACTGTGCCACGAGGGCTCCTGTGAGCTTCAGTAGCCTTCAGTTCAGGGTTGAAAAAGAAACTCTTTGGATCCTGTCCTTGAAGAATTTGTTGTCTCATGATTAACAATAACAACAACAACAAAAGTTGCTGTCAAGTCAATTATGACCCTATAGGACAGAGTAGAACTGCCCCATACAGTTTCCAAGAAGCAGCAGATGGACTTCAGACCTTTTGGTTGGCAGCCCTGTCACTTAACCACTGCATGACCAGGGCTCTGCTTCATGATCAGAGGGATGCCAACAGGGTCACTGTGAGTCAGAATCGATGGCACACAATGACAAACTCTTTCATCTAATATTAAAACATTTGCAAATCTGCATTTGGGGGCTCTCAGGGAGAACACTCAGGATAATCCTGAAGAACTGGGAAAATTTTAGGTACTGATTGGAAAGGTGAACATAATAAAATTACTGTAATCAATAGAGCTAATACCTAATTTTTGCTAACTTTGCCACTGAAGCCCCTAAACTCTATGGTAATATATACATATAAAAAAATTTTTTTCTATGTATGTATATGTGTATGCATATATACATATATATACAGTCCTGATTCTCTCAATTGATAAGAATCTCAAATTTTGAGTTCTGAATAGTAAATTCTGTAAACAATCTCTATTCTTTTCTGATTGTAAATGCCATACATGCTCATTTTTTCAAGAATTATGTTTTATGGGACAATTTGTTATCAAGGAAGAGAAAGATCTGTATTTTGTAGATAAGAAAGTTAACTTATCAACCCCACTTTTCCTCTTTTTTTTCTTTAGAAAATTTGAAAATGTAAAGAGTAGTGATTCTTTATTGTAAGTGTATTCAAATTTATTTTATTCCTCTGAATATTCTAACGTTTCCTTTTGTGCTTCCTCTATTTGTTTAAAGATTAGAAAGATATTACCCATCCAAAAAATCTTAGGTCACATCAGTTTGTTCTCTGATGGTTTTTCTATCATCATATACAGATATTTTTTATTTTGATGAAAGATGCATAGTATTAAAAATATTGCTGCCACTCAAAATATTGATAGTTTTTCCAGCACTATTAATTAAACAACCACCTTCAAATCAGAGTTGTATAGAGATTCCTTGAATAACACATTATATTTTGATATATAGTAGCATACATTTATAAACTATTCAGTTCATTTTTATATATATAAAAAGAAAAAATCAGTTATGAAATTTATGTTATATAATAAAAGCAAAAACAAATATAATTGTACCTTTATTGTCATGAGACAATTTAATAAATATGAGGCAAAGTAAGAATTGGAAACCAGGTAAACAATAAAAAGTGTTTTAGGTGGGGAGAAGCAAAGCAGAGAGAGAGGGCTTTGGATCACAATTTTCTCTCTCATTTCTATTGCTGTTAATGTCCAAACCAATTTGCTGAAAAGCAAGAGAGAGATAATATTCAAGGATAATGAACAGGTATCATGGGGACGAGCATGTGATGGATCTCTACCCTCCCAAATCAATGAATCATCAAGGGTGCGCAATGGAAAGAGAAAAAAGTTATTTGACCAAGTTAGATATTTAGACAACAAGCCCTTGAGCCATTTTGTTTGTAGATGAGGTATTGATTTTTAAGTCATGGGAAGTAAGCATTCCAATCCTTAGCTACTCAGGTCATTCTGTGACCTGTTCCATTATGTATTTGTAATCCCTCATCATTTTGGAATGAAACAATACCACTATTTAAAATCATATCAAAGCCTTTATTCAATTTTAAATATTGCTTTTCGAATTGGCAAAAATTAAGAAGAGTGATAATGTACAGGAATATGGAGAAAGTTTGTCACGAACCGTGAAGAAAGATGTACTTTTATAAACTGCTGTAGAAAATTTATTCTGCTAGAACACATTTGGAAAGAAAAATGGCAATATATGGTCCTTTGAAAAATACACATATCTTCTTAACCAAATTTCTATTCTGGGGAACTAATGCTTTTGAAGTAAAAGCACCAGTAAGTGGAGCAGGTTATTTATTTAAAAAAAAAAAAAAAAAACACAACTCATTACTGTTGAGTCGATTCCAATTCAGCAACCCTATATAGGACAGAGTAGAACTGTCCCATAGGGTTTCCAAGGAGCAGCTGGTGGATTCAAACTGTCGACCTTTTGTTAGCAGCTGAGCTCACTGTGCCACCAGGGTTCCGTTAGGTTATTTATAACAACACTAATTTTAATGGCAAAAAATGGTTAAATAGTGATAACTCTTACCGTACGATGCTAAACCGGTATTTAAAAAGTTAAATCTGTATCAGTCGATTTGGAGAGGCCTCCAAAATGTACTGCCAATTGACTAAAATAAAAAACATCCAGAGTTTAGAACATACAATGATTAAAAAACCCATGCATGCACATGTGTGTATAATTTGACATAGATAAAAATGTGGAATGAGAAACAATATTTTAAAGAGAAGAGGAGGCCCACTTATTTTGATGTGGCTTCCACAAGGAGTGTGGAAGGGAGCCTGGGACAGTCCCCTCCCAGAGTCTCAAGGGAAGGCTGGGCATGAAACTTTATGCCATTGCCTCTCACCTTAATCTAAGGAACGCGCTTCCTGTCTCTGAAGCGTCACTGAAAAGAAAGAGGAGATTATAACCTATAACTGACCACTTGCTTCTCCTTCTCTTTCTCCCTTCGTCCTTTCTCTTCTAGGCTGTTTATGATCAAGCCCTACAATCCTACCTAGGACATGAGTCAACCTTTTCATCTTTCTGCAATTTAATTTTCAACATCAAAGCTGAATGTTAATACTTTTTTTCTTCCTTTGTATTACTATGGCAGCTGTTGTAATAGTATTACTATCTAACTAACCATACCACCAAGGCAGACATGGATGACTCATTTTGTCTGGAGACAAGATAGATCATGTGCATAAAATATGAGAGAAAAAGAGCATGTTACTATACCTAAAATAATATTAACCTTGTTAAATATGCAAGGACTTAGAAAATGTGCATTCCACACTTTTTATCCCATAGATTTTGCAATCAGATCAATAGACTTTGGGGTATATTATAAGCAACACTGGGAGGAATATTGACATATTGGATGAACTTGTGAATATTAAATCCCTGATTTTACAAAGATCAGTTAAAGCAAACTTCACATTGACATTCACGTAGACTCAATCCAAGCTTAAGCACAGCAGTTGATAAGTTCCCAAGAAGGTTTATCTTCACAAAATTTAGAATGGATTATTATTTTCAATTTAACAGTTGTGTGGCCTTAGGCAGATTACCTGCCCTCTTTGGGATTTTGCCTCACTTATAATATTGACAAAATAATAGTACCTAACTCAAGTTTTGATGCAAGGATTAAATAAGTTACATGTAAATATTTAGAGCCAGGCACATGCAGAAATGAATTATGACCATTATCATCATCACCATCATGATCATCTATGAAGAAAAACATCAGCATAGAAAATTAAAGTCTGGAATTACAGATTATGAGAACTGAAGAGGATTTTCAAAACCATCTAGGTAAATTGTATATAGCTCCTGTGATATGTATAAACAGAAGGTATACAATTTAGCAAGGGACAAAAAAACCAAACCCATTGCCTTCGAGTCGATTCTGACTCATAGTGACCCTATAGGACAGAAGTAGAACTGCCCCACAGAGTTTCCAAGGAGTACCTGGTGGATTCACACTGCCGACCTTTTAGCTTGCAGCCATAGCACTTAACCACTATGCCACCAGGGTTTCCTAGTAAGGGACAAAGACTTTATAAATGGGGTAGGGTGGTGAACCAAGGTGCTTTGACTCTATCATGGTGCCCTCCGCTCAGTCTATTTCCCTCTGTATATTAATACATGTTGGATCCATATGGTAGGTTCCCAACTTTAATGCTGTGATCTTTGACAAGGTCTTAGCCTCACCTTAGCATTGTGAGGTCAAGTTAACAGTTTCTTTTTATAAAGTATTTCTATTGCTTTCTAATCATGCCTGTTAGGGGAGAAATATTAGAAAGTAAATTAAAGAAAAAGAACATCCAGAACCGAATAACCAATATGGGCTTTTCTGTATATTTTCGTCTTTCCTTTAACTTATAAATATGTTTTTTCTTTTACAAAATATCAAACCATCATTTCTTTTTTCTTTTTATTATGTAACTATTCAAACATATTCAAAAGCAGATACAATCCTTTAATGAGCCCTTGTGTACCTCAGATTTTCATATCTTGTTTCATTTATTCACTACTAATGCTACTATTACTGTGAATATCATTTTTACTATTTTACAATAAACCCAAGACAGTATGCCATTTCATCTGTAAAATCTATCATATGCTTTTTGAACCAATAAGAACTTTCTAGATAACTGCAAAGCCCTTATGAAATCTAACAAATTTGATAATTGCTTAATATTGCCTAATACCTAGTTCATGTTAATATATTCAATTCACTTTCTTCAAATCTGTATCCAAACAAGGTTCACACATTTATTTCATTCTGCCTCTAAAGACAGTTGTTCTGTAACAGTCACTCTTCCTTTTGATTTGTTGGGAAAACTGGTAATTTGTTCTGCAGAATTTACAAGTTTTTTGAATGTGTGAATTCATTATGAATATATTTTCACCTCACCGTATATAATTAGTATCACTTTTATGGTCGTATTGCATGAAATGTATAAAATATTGACAGATGAAAGAGACAACAAACGAGAAATAAGCTAAAAGAAGAGTAAAATAACTGGGCTTAAGACATGCATGTTTCCTATCTTTCTGTTCTTCTTCTAACACATTTAACCCAGTGCCATCAAACACATCTAGTACCTGTTAAATTTCACCCTGTTACTGAGATAGAAATTCTGAAGGAAAGAAAGAGAGACAGAGAACAGGGAGGGAGGAGGGAGAGAGGAAGGAAAATAAATAAATAAAGGTAGTCTGTCTGGTACTTTTTTACCTAGACTTAGATCTGAATCCTAATGCTCAGGTCTTATTTCTTTTTTAAATTGTGCCTTAAGTGAAAGTTTATAAACCAAGTCAGTCTCTCATACAAAAACTTATATACACCTTGCTATGTACTCCTAGTTGCTCTCCCCCTAATGAGACAGCTCACTCCTCCTCTCCACCCTGTATTCCCCGTGTCTATTCAGCCAGCTTCTGCCCTCCTCTGCCTTCTCATCTCCCCTTCCAACAGGAGCTGCCCACATAGTCTCGTGTGTCTACTTGAGCCAAGAAGCTCATTCCTCACCAGTATCACTTTCTGTCTTATAGTCCAGTCTAATCCCTGTCTGAAGAGTTGGTTTCAGGAATGTTTCCAGTCTTGGGTTAACAGAGGTCCAGGGACCATGACCTCCAGGGTCCCTCTAGTCTCAGTCAGACCAGTAAGTCTGGTCTTTTTTTCAGGTCTTATTTCTACATGGAAGTCACCACAGCGACATCTGCCATTCGAGAACATGCCTTCTAAACATTCTAATCCTTACACGAGTAAGGACAACAAGAAGAATTTACCCCTATGTGCAAACTCAGAAGCATATGATAATAGCCTGAGGAGGCCCTTCTCTGATTTATCAACATTGGGAATGATCTCACTCTCCAGGTGAGATCTAAAATCACTCAGTAAAGATATCCTTCTGTAAGCAGGTTAGTTATTTCATGAACAACATAACCAGGTGAGATTTGCAAATATTTAAAAACTGGTACAGTATATGCAGCATCCAAGTGAACAGGTCAGTCTTATGCTAACTGATTGTCAGTCTTAACCATAACTAAATATATTTTGACCACACCACCTTAATAATAACTTTTTTTAATAGCATGCATTCACCAATAGTACCATCTGTATTTCTACACCGTCCCCTTCCTTCATTTTATAGATGAAAACACTTAGATTCAGAATCTTTGTATTAGTTATTCCAGTTTACACAGTTATAGTTCTAGCATTGGTTTTCTGATAATCTTGATAAAAATATCCCATTTCAGCAGAATATGGTGTTTTGGCAAGTATATTTATAATTATAATGGGAACTTTAATTTAGGGACAAGGATGCAATAGAAAAAAAAATAACAAGCAGAAATCTTTTCTTTGCCCATATATAAAGGGAGGTAGGAAGTTTGGACTAGGTGATGTTTAATGCTTGCCTCAGGCCTAGGGATCTAAGATTGATTAGTTCTTTCAAAGAATGCTAATTAAGGTACACTGGCAGAAGTCATTAGTGGATGCTTACAAAATGATTACCGTTGGTTATTATTTCCTTCGTCAATTCCTCGATAACATTTATTTATTGGTATGGAAAAGCAATAATTCCCCTGTTCAATCCAAGCTGTAGAAAATGTCCAAGATCTTATTGCTCTGACCAAGGTGCTGAAATCAGCCCCTAACATTGCATTCCAATGGCCAAGAAGCATAAGAAAGTGGTAATTCTTTAAAATGATACTTCTAACATAATATCCAAATGAAGTATATAGTGTGGTACTAAATAATTCTCAACATTCCTCCCTCCCAAAAAAGTAGACTATTGTAACTGAAATTACAGCTGAAGCTAAAGATGAAAACTATGCCCATTTAAAAATAGTGAATGTCTAGAAAACAAACTTATAGGACCATTTGAGAGAACTTTTAACATAAACATATACACACAACAGAAATTGCAGATAGATGTTTTCAAGATAAAAGTTAGAATTATTCTAATTCTAAAGTCATTATTAAATATGGAGGTTATGAAAATACATTGCATTGTGTTTTTCCCAACTTTATCATGGAATTCAAATATCAAATTTGGGCAAGAGGCAAGTATCCGCTTTCATGTCAATGTCTTTGCTCTACCTGGAATATTTCTTCTCTCAAATTCTGCTGAAATCTTTTTTATCCCTAAAGGTTCCTCTCAAACACCGGCTTTTCCATTCTTTAGGTGATTTACCATCTCAGTGTCTTTAAATGCATTTGACACATATATCTTAAGGGAGACAAATCAGTTCCCTGGCTGGATGTCCAGCTATTATGTTGTCAACATCCATCTGTATCTCGTTCACTCAGTAAAAATTACTTAGTAACTACCATGTCCCAGGCTGTGCTTTGAGGGCAAAAGGAAAAACAAGGAGAACTCGGGGAAAGAAAGCTTTCAGTCCAGTCAGTGGCAAAGAGACATAATATGCTGACCATGGTACCTGATTCTAATCTTAATTTCTAAACTAACAGCTACGTTTTTCTTTTTTTTCCAGAAAACACGTTTTTCCTCAGTGGTCAAAACCAGGATGTGAAACCATACGCCCCAAGGGATCTTAACTAAGTGGCCATCTACAACCCTCAAAATAAACACATTCAGGAGAGTGCTGCCTGGGTGCTGTTGCCAACAAGATATTTTTGCAAGACAGACAAAGAAAACATAGGTAAGCATTTTGTGACCCTGATATAAGCATATCCTGTGAAACTATCTATAATCACTAACAAAAAACCAGAAACCAAACCCATTGCCGTCGAGTTAATTCCAACTCATAGAGACCCCATAGGACAGGATAGAACTGCCCCCATAGAGCTTCCAAGGAGCACCTGGTGGATTCAAATTGTTGACCTTTGGTTAGCAGCCATAGCACTTAACCACTATACCACTCCGACTGGTTACTGATTATTAACAGTATAGTTTTTAATCACTAACTATGCTGTTAATAATCAGTAACCACTCAGAGCGTGATTACTACAATATCCATCGATTTTCCTGTAACTGCCCTCCCCATAGCTTGGTTTCCTCTTTTTACCCTATAAGGATATTTGTAGGATGAAACTGCCCTGGGACTACCTGGTTTCATTTTCAATGGACTACGAAGTTCCCAATTGCAATTGTTTTAAACACTTAATAAACCCCTCTGTTTAACTTGAAACAGCGTTCAAGTTTTTCTCTCAACAAGGAGCATGGGGGATAAGACAACTAAGCACATGAATAACATACAGGGGTTAGAATTCCAGAAGAGAATAAATGATAGAAGCATGGAAATTAAATATTTAAAAGGATTACTTGTAGCTTGGGAGGGGCAGTTTCTGAACAAGTGGGAATAGTAAGGACTGAGCAGATGGCACTGAGCCCTGAAGGATGGTTCGAATTCTGATTAGTGGAGATGGAAAAAAAATTTAAGAGGAAAGGAAATAGTAACAGAAAAATCATGCAGGAGAAAAGTTAGGGCACATGAATTAAAGAGGTGGGAAATAAAACTGGGAAATTCAGTGGTAACAAAGTATGGACGGCCTTCTAAAATCCATTGCTTTTGAGTTGATTCCAACTAATAGTGACCCTATAGGACAGAGTAGAGCTGGCCCATAGGGTTTCTGAGGAGCAGCCGGTAGATTTGAACTGCTGACCTTTTGCTTAGCAGCTGTAGCTCTTAGCCACTGTGCCACGAGGGGTCCAGAGAGTCTTCTCGCCACCCAAAAAGAAAAATGACACTTAGATGGTATCACGGACTGAATTATGTCCCCCCAAAAATGTGTATATTAACTTGATTAGGGCATAATTCCCAGTATTCTGTGGTTGTCCTCCTTTTTGTGATTGTAATTTTATGTTAAAGAGCATTAGGGTGGGACTGTAACACATTTACCAGGTCACATCCCTGATCCAATGTAAAGGGAATTTTCCTGGAAGGTGGCCTGCACCACCTTTTATCTCTCAAGAGATAAAAGGAAATGGATGCAAGCAGAGAGTAGGCACCTCATACCACCAAGAAGGAAACCCTGGTGGAGTAGTGGTTAAGTGCTACGGCTGCTAACCAAGAGGTCAGTAGTTTGACTCCACCAGGCGCTCCTTCGAAACTCTATTGGGCAGTTCTACTCTGTACTATAGGGTCGCTATGAGTTGGAATCGACTCGACGGCACAGGGTACCACCAAGAAAGCAGCACCAGGAGCAGAGCGAGTCCTTTGGACCCAGGGATCCCTCAGCCTAAGAAGCTCCTCTAACAGGGGAACACCAAGGACAAGGAATCTTCCTCCAGAACTAACAGAGAGAGAAGGCCTTCCCCTGGAGCTGACACCCAGAATTTGGTCTTGAAACCTACTAGATTGTGAGAGAATAAATTTCTCTTTGTTAAAGCCATCCACTTGTGGTATTTCTGTTATAGCAGCACTAGAGGACTAAGACAGATGATAAATCATATAAATAAGGGACAAACTGATACTTGAGGGGAGCCTTTAGGGATGGAAATGATTTCAGCAGAATTTGAGAGAAGGAAAATTCCAAGTAGAGCAAAGACATTGACATGAAAGTGGATACTTGCCTCTTGCCTAAATTCAACACTAAAATCCCATGATAAAATTGAGCAAATGCAGGAGGCGGAGCATAGATGGCGGAATAGACAGATGCTTCTGTCGAGCCCTCTTTACACCAAAGACCTGAAAAAACAAGTGAAACGAGTACTTCTGTGACAAGCTGGGAGCTCTGAGCATCAAAGGCAAGTTTAGACAATGAACTGAGGGGCAAGGGAAGGAAGAGACCGTTCAGAAGCAGAGAGGAGTTGCCAGACCTGAATCACGGGGAGCCCTCAGGCACCATTCCCCGGGCGGCAGCAGCGGGCTGGTCCTAGCGTTCGGCCACAGTTTCCTCAGGGAGAAGCAGCAGCCACACAACCCACTCACACCTCTGGATCCTGAGGAGAAGGGCGCTCTTGGCAAAAGCTAAGTACTTGCGTATATTTTACTGCGCCCCCCCACCCCCAAGCCCGCTTCAGCCGCTGAATCCCTAGGCCTGAGATAGACCCTGGTGAGCACCTAGAGCCATCCTCCCGGCCTTGGGGAAGGAAAAAATTTGCAACTGGGGGGAAAAGATAATTTGCTAGCTCCATTAACTGGGGAAGCTCAGGGCAGAAGTGGCTCCTGTCCAGGCATAAACCGTCCATGGACCTCGAGCACCTTTCCCTTCTGCATGGACCTGTGTGGGCCTATTTTGGGAGAATAGGCCTTGTTGGCAAACTCCAACCATTTCAGCGGTGCGGTGGAGAGGTGGGTGTTTGACATTTGACATTGCTTTGCCTATTAAACAAGGTCCTCACCTACCCACAACAGGGACCTAAGGACTGGTGGCTCCACTTGGGTTGCCCAGCCACCTGCGACAGGGGCCCAGGGATAACTGGTACCTCCTAGTCCTTACAATAAAATCTTTGGGTGCCCATGGTCCCTCTGCAGAGCCCACCCAACAGCACGCTCTAGGGAACAGGGACGTGTTTTCCTCAGAGACACTTGGGGGTTGGTTCTCAGCCCCCTGCCTTGTTCAGACCGTGACCCCCTGCTGCGATCAGATACAGGTATATACGCCAATCACCCCTGCCCCTCTAAGACTGTAGGACAGAGCCTGTACCACACACTTGATATCAGCTGCCTGGAAACCTGAGCTGAATTCATACAAGAAAACTGAATGGACTCCTAGACTGATATACCTGATAACAGCTCTAGCCAGCTGGGGACAGGACACCAGAGCTCCAAAGGGAAAACAATCAAGCTAGCTCACTCAAGCAACCCATAGGGGTATACCAAAACAAAACAAAGCAAGCAGCTACGACATAGAAAGCAAGCATAAACTAATACAATAACTTATTGATGGCTCGGAGACAACAGTCAATATCAAGTCACATAAAGAAACAGGCCATGATCACCTCAACAGGCTCTCAAAACAAAGAATCCAGGGATCTTTTAGATGAAAGCGCATTCCTGGAATTACCAGAGGCAGAATAGAAGCGTTTAATATAGAACCCTTCAAGACATCAGGAAGGAAATGAGGCAATACGCAGAACAAGCCAAGGAACACACAGATAAAGCAACTGAAGAACTCAGAAAGATTATTCAGGAACATAACGAAAAGTTTAATAAGCTGGAAAAATCCATAGACAGCAATCAGAAATTCAGGTTAACAATAAAATTACAGAATTAGATAACTCAGTAGAAAGTCAGAGGAGCAGAACTGAGCAAGTAGAAGCTAGAATTTCTGAACTCGAAGATAAATCACTTGGCACTAAAATATTTGAAGAAAAATCAGATAAAAGAATTTTAAAAATAAAGAAACCTTAAGAATCATGTGGGACTCTATCAAGAGAAATAACCTATGAGTGATTGGAGTACCAGAACAAGGAGGGATAACAGAAAATACAGAGAAAATTGTTAAGGATTTGTTGGCGGAAAACTTCCCTGATACTGTGAAAGATGAGAAGATGTCTATCCAAGATGCTCATCAAACTCCACATAAGGTAGATCTTAAAAGAAAGTCACCAAGACATATTATAATCAAGCTTGCCAAAACCAGAGATAAGAAGACAATTATAAGAACAGCGAGGAATAAAAGAAAAGTCACCTACGAGGGAGAGCCAATAAGAATAGGCTCGGACTACTCGGCAGAAACCATGCAGGCAAGAAGGCAATGGGATGACATATTTAAAAAATTGAAGGAAAAAAATTCTTGCCAAGAATCCTATATCCATCAAAACTGTCTCTTATATATGGAGGTGAAATTAAGATATTTCCAGATAAACACAAGTTGAGGGAATTCATAAAAACCAAACCAAAACTACAAGAAATACTAAAGGGAGTTCTTTGGTTAGAAAATCAATAATATCAGGTATCGACCCAAGACTAGAACACTGGGCAGAGCAACCAGGATTCAACCCAGTTGGGGGAAACCCCACCCCCCCCCAAAAAAGCCCAACACAGGGTAAAGGCAATGTTATTATATAAAAGAAGATAACATTAAAATAATAAAGAGGGACTAAGAAATGTTTTGTTTTTTTTTTTAGAAATGTAATCATACGCCTTCCATATGGAGAGGAAGATATGGCGATAAAAAGAAATAAAAGTTAGTTATAAATTTAGAAAAATAAGGGTAAATAATGAGGTAACCACAAAGGAGACAAACTATCCTACTCATCAAAATAAAATACAAGGGAAAAATACAGACTCAGCAGAAACGAAATCAACAACAACAAATATGAGGAAAGGACAATATATAAAGAAAATCTACTCAGCACATAAAATCAAGTGGGAAAAAGAAGCTGTCAACACACAAAAGAAGACATCAAAATGATGGCACTAAATTCATACCTATCCACAATTACCCTGAATGTAAATAGCCTAAATGCACCAACAAAGAGACAGAGAGTGGCAGAATGGATTAAAAAACAAGATCTGTCTATATGCTACCTACAAGAGACACACAGTCTTAGAGAAACAAACAAACTAAAACTCAAAGGATGGAAAAAATATATCAAGCAAACAACAATCAAAAAAGAGCAGGAGTGGCAATATTAATTTCTGAAAAAATAGACTTTAAAGTTACATCCATCAGAAAGGATAAGGAAGGACACTATATAATGATTACAGGGACAATACACCAAGAAGATATAACCATATTAAATATTTATGCACCCGATGACAGGGCTGCAAGATACATAAAACAAACTCTACCGCATTGAAAAGTGAGATAGACAGCTCCACAATAATAGTAGGAGACTTCAACACACCACTTTTGGTGAAGGACAGGACATCCAGAAAGAAGCTCAATAAAGACACGTAAGATCTAAATGCCACAATCAACCAACTTGACCTCGTAGACATATACAGAACACTCCACCCAACAGCAACCAACTATACTTTCTTTTCTAGTGCACATGGAACATTCTCTAGAATAGACCACATATTAAGTCATAAAGGAAGCCTTAGCAGAATCCAAAACATTGAAATATTACAAAGCATCTTCTCTGACCACAAGGCCATAAAAGTGGAAATCAACAACAGGAAAAGCAGGGAAAAGAAATCAAACACTTGGAAACTGAACAATACCCTGCTCAAAAAAGACAGTACTATAGAAGGCATTAAGGATGGAATAAAGAAATTCATAGAATCCAATGAGAATGAAAACACTTCCTGTCAGAACCTTTGGAACACAGCAAAAGTGGTGCTCGGAGGCCAATTTACATCAATGAATGCACACATCCAAAAAGAAGAAAGGGCCAAAATCAAAGAATTATCCCTAAAACTTGAACAAATAGAAAGAGAGCAACAAAAGAAACTCACAGGCACCAGAAGAAAACAAATAATAAAAATTAGAGCTGAACTAAATGAAATAGAAAACAGAAAAACAACGGAAAGAATTAACAAGACGAAAAGCTGGTTTTTTGAAAAACTCAACAAAATTGATAAACCACTGGCCAAACTGACAAAGGAAAAACAGGAGAGGAAGCAAATAACCCAAATAAGAAATGAGAGGGGCGATATTACAACAGACCCAACTGAAATTAAAAGAATCGCATCAAATTACTATGAAAAACTATACTCAAACAAATTTGAAAACCTAGAAGAAATGGGTGAATTCCTAGAAATACACTACCTACCTGAGCTAACACAAACAGAGGTAGAACAACTAAATAGATCTATAACAAAAGAAGAGATTGAAAAGGTAATCGAAAAACTCCCAACAAAAAAAAAAAAGCCCTGGTCCTGATGGCTTCACCGTAGAGTTCTACCAAACTTTCAGAGAAGAGTTAACACCACTACTACTAAAGGCATTTCAGAGCATAGAAAAGGATGGAATACTACCAAATTCATTCTATGAAGCCACCATATCCCTGATACCAAAACCAGGTAAAGACACCACAAGAAAAGAAAATTACAGATCTATATCCCTCATGAATGTAGATGCAAAAATCCTCAACAAAATTCTAGCCAATAGAATTCAACAACATATCAAAAAAATAATTCACCATGACCAAGTGGGATTCATACCAGGTATGCAGGGATGGTTCAACATTAGAAAAACAATTAATGTAATCCACCACATAAATAAAACAAAAGACAAGAATCACATGATTTTATCAATTGATACAGAAAAGGGATTTGACAAAGTTCAACACTCATTCATGATAAAAACTCTCAGCAAAATGGGAATAGAAGGAAAATTTCTCAGCATAATAAAGGGCATCTATACAAAGCCAACAGCCAACATCACCCTAACTGGAGAGAGCCTGAAAACATTCCCACTGAGATCAGGAACCAGACAAGGATGCCCTTTATCACCACTCTTATTCAACATTGTGCTGGAAGTCCTAGCCAGAGCAATTAGGCTAGATAAAGAAATAAAGGGCATCCAGATTTGCAAGGAAGAAGTAAAAGTATCTCTATTTGCAGATGACATGATCTTATACACAGAAAACCCTAAAGAATCCTCCAGAAAACTACTGAAACTAATAGAAGAGTTCAGCAGAATACCGGGATACAAGATAAACATACAAAAATCAGTTGGACTCCTCTACACAACAAAAAGAACATCAAAGAGGAAATCACCAAATCAATGCCATTTACAGTAGCCCCCAAGAACATAAAATACTTAGGAATAAATCTTACTAGTGATGTAAAAGACTTATACAAAGAAAACTACAGTACACTTCTGCAAGAAACCAAAAGAGACTTACATAAATGGAAGAACATACCTTGCACATGGATAGGAAGACTTAACATTATAAAAATATCTATTCTACCAAAAGCAATCTATACATTTAATGCAATTTCGATCCAAATCCCAAGGACATTCTTTAATGAGATGGAGAAACAAATCACCAATTTCATATGGAAGGGAATAAGGTCCTAGATAAATAAGGCATTACTGAAAAAGAAGAACAAAGTAGGAGGCCTTACTTTAGCTGATTTTAGAACCTATTATACCGTCACACTAGTCAAAACAGCCTGGTACTGGTACAACAACAGATACATGGACCAATGAAACTGAATTGAGAATCCAGATATAAATCCATCCACTTATGAGCAGCTGATATTTGACAAAGGCCCCAAAACAGTTAAGTGGGGAAAAGACAGTCTTTTTAACAAATGGTGCTGGCATACCTGGATATCCATCTCCAAAAAAATGAAACAAGACCCATACCTCACTCCACGCACAAAAACTAACTCCAAATGGATCAAAGACCTAAATGTAAAATCTAAAACGATAAAGATCATGGAAGAAAAAATAAGGACAACATTAGGAGCTCTAATACATTGCATAAACAGTACAGAATACATTATAAAGAACATAGAAGAAAAACTAGATAACTGGGAGCTCCTAAAAATCAAACACTTATGCTCATCCAAAGACTTCACCAAAAGAGTAAAAAGACTACCTACAGACTGGGAAAAAGTTTTTAGCTATGACATTTCTGATCAGGGTCTGATCTCCAAAATCTACATAATACTGCAAAAACTCAGCTGCAAAAAGACAAATAACCCAATTAAAAAATGGGCAAAAGATGTGAATAGATACTTCACTAAAGAAGACATTCAGGTAGCTAACAGATATATGAGGAAATGTTCATGATCATTAGCCATTAGAGAAATGCACACCAAAACTACAATGAGATTTCATCTCACTCCAACAGGGCTGGCATTAATCCAAAAAACACAAAATAATAAATGTTGGAGAGGTTGTGGAGAGATTGGAACACTTCTACACTGCTGGTGGGAATGTCAAATGGTACAACCATTTTGGAAATCGATTTGGCGCTTCCTTAAAAAGCTAGAAATGGCTCTACCATACGATCCAGCAATCCCACTCCTTGGAATATATGCTAGAGAAATAAGAGCCTTTACACGAACAGGTATATGCGCACCCATGTTTACTGCAGCACTGTTTACAATAGCAAAAACATGGAAGCAACCAAGGTGCCCATTAAAGGGTGAATGGATAAATAAATTATGGCATATTCACACAATGGAATACTATGCATCGATAAAGAACAGTGAGGAATCTGTGAAACATTTCATAACATGGAGGAACCTGGAACGCATTATGCTGAGTGAAATCAGTCAGTTGCAAAAGGACAAATATTGTATAAGACCACTATTATAAGAACTTGAGAAATAGTTTAAACTGAGAAGAAAACATTCTTTTGTGGTTACGAGAGTGGGGAGGGAGGGAGGGTGGAAGAGGGGTATTCACTAATTAGATAGTAGATAAGAACTACTTTAGGTGAAGGGAAAGACAGCACACAATACAGGGGAGGTCAGCACAATTGGACTAAACCAAAAGCAAAGAAGTTTCCTGAATAAATTGAATGCTTCGAAGGCCAGCGTAGCAGGGGCAGGAATCTGGGGACCATGGTTTCAGGGGACATCTAAGTCAATTGTTATAATAAAATCTATTAAGAAAACATTCTGCATTCCACTTTGAAGAGTGGCGCCTGGGGTCAAACGCTAGCAAGCAGCTATCTAAGATGCATCAATTGGTCTCAACCCACCTGGCTCAAAGGAGAATGAAGAACACCAAGGACACAAGGTGATTACAAGCCCAAGAGACAGAAAGGGCCACATGAACCAGCGACTACATCATCCTGAGACCAGAAGAACTAGATAGTGCCCAGCTATAACCGATGACAGCCTTGACAGGGAACACAACACAGAACCCCTGAGGGAGCAGGAGAGCAGTGGGATGCAGACCCCAAATTCTCATTGTGAAGCAGATTACTGGGGAAAGAAACAGAAGGCAGAGTCCAAGTTTCCCATAGATGTGAGTCAGTGGAGAATATTCTGGGGAAGTAGAATCACAGAAAACTAGCGAGGAAAGAACAGCCCCCATCTAGCCCCACCATAACTGGCTAGTTTCTCATCCATACTCCTACTTTGGTTGGATTTCCAAATTTGTGACTCAGTGGTTATAGATGAAAAATGGGGATAAAAAAATCTCTATCTCAAAAGAAGTAGATGGTGCTCAGCTACAATCAATGACTGCCCTGACAGGGAACACAACAGAGAACCCCTGAGGGAGCAGGAGAGCAGTGGGATGCAGACCCCAAAATTTCATAAGACCAGACTTAATGGTCTGACTGAGACTGGAAGGACCCCGGTGGTCATGGCCCCCAGGCCTTCTGTTGCCCCAGGACAGGAACCATTCCCGAAGCCAACTCTTCAGACGTGGATTGGACTGGACAATGGGTTGGAGAGGGATGCTGGTGAGGAGTGAGCTTCTTGGATCAGGTGGACACTTGAGACTATGTTGGCATCTCCTGCCTGGAGGGGAGATGTGAGGGTGGAGGGGGTTAGAAGCTGCCGAAAAGGACACGAAAAGAGAGAGTAGAGGGAGAGAGCAGGCTGTCTCATTAGGGGGAGAGTAACTGGGAGCGTGTAGCAAGGTGTATATGGGTTTTTGTGTGAGAGACTGACTTGATTTGTACACTTTCACTTAAAGCACAATAAAAATTATTTTTTTAAAAATTGAGAAAATGCAATGTATTTTCATAAGTTTACATACCTCTGTATTTAATAATGACTTTGGACATAGAATATTTCTCAATTATATCTTCAAAATATCTACCTGCAATTTCTGTTGCGTTTGGGTGTTTATGTTAAGTTCTCTCAAATGTGTCCTATAAGTTTGTTTGCTTTCTAAACATTCAATATTTTTTTAATGGGTATAGTTTTCATCTTTAGCTTCAGCTATAATTTTGGTTACAATAGTCTATTGTTTTGGGTGGGAAAACATTGAGGATTATTTAGTACCATGCTATATATTTATTTGTATATTATTTATTCATTTATTGGGTGACTACAGAGCCTTCTTTTTTTTTTATTTAGAGAGCCTTCTAGTCATTCCAAAAAATTGTGCTGGGTTTAGGCTTGTTCCTTAGACAATAGGGGTGCATGCAGGTTCACTCTCTGCTCATTATATTTTAGGTAGATAAAGATGGAAATAAATACAGGGAGCAATGAAGACAAAGTAGAACAATAAGGAATTTTATGGGTACCCTAGTATTGACAGTGATAATAGAGGGGAAAATCAGAAAGGATGACATTTGCTTGTTACCAGCTCCTGCTTTAACACACTTCAAGTTCTGTAAAGAGAATACCTGATTGTTAATCCAGTACAATCATAATTTTCAAATAAACAAGGAAAATATAAATCTGTCATGGTAGCTATTCAAAAGTTTTTCATTCAGTACTATGTGGCACAAAAAGTTTGAAGAAAAGGCCTGGAGATCTTTCATTAAGATAACAGCCAAGAAAACCCTACTAAGCCGATCTACTCCGTAACACGTGGTCACCATGAGTTGAAATCAACTGACAGCAACTAACAACAATACAAGATATTCAACGTTTGCAATTTAGGAAGTAAATACATCCACAATGGATCCCCCTTGTCCTCAAGGAGCTTATATCTTAGTTTTGGACACAGGCATGCGAACAGATAAATTATACTATCTCTCCATGTAATAAGATAAAAAATAAGATAGAGGAGAAAATATACCAAGAAGATATTAGGTAGTGGGATGTAGACAAAGCAATACAATGACAGTCTGGATGTCTGTGTTCTAATTCTAATCTGTCCCTTATAATCTGTGTGACCTTGTGTCTTAAATCAGATTCTTAATGAAACAGATTATGGTACAGAAATTTGCATGTAGGATATTTTCATAGGTGTGCTCTCAAGACCACCACATCTAATGAACTACAAGCAAGTTTGAGAAGAGTGAAAAATTGAACAGCAAGGCCATCAGAACAAAGCCCTTAGTCAAACCCGTGTAATCTTTATTGGGGTAGATTGCCAAGTCTTTCTCCCATGGAGCCACTGGATGGGTTCAAAACACAAACCTTTTGGTTAGTAATTGAGCACTTAATTATTGAGCCACTAGGGCTCCCAGTATAACACTTACAACACCCCATAAATATGCTCCTTGTGCTGCTTAGATCCATTTGTCTCAAAAGTAAATTCATCCCATCTGGGAACAGCTGTTATGATATTCTAATTGATTTTTGGTCTTTTTGCCTCAAAAAATTTACAAGAAGAATTTTAATACTGAAAACTACAGTCCCCCTGTGGCTGTTCATCTTGAGACTGCAATTGGTACCCATGACATCTGTCTACTACCCATTCTGGACGCACCTAAACTTCTGCTAGCACCACTGCTTGTGTAGGTGGCCTACCTTGTGGTGAGCAAGACTATCGCCCCTATGTGGCTGGTGCCATGATCTACTCAGGCTGTGGCTGATGTACTTCTCCATTTACCATAAAATTGAACAAGAGTGTACCAAGAGTTGCTCCAGTGGGTCAAATGGGTGACAAGAATTTCCTCCTTACCAACAATGTATGACAGTAGTGCAAACTCCTCTTGATGACAAGGATCAATTACTCACACTAGTGTGATTATGTTTCCTTATCTACTAGTCTCTTGGCATAAGGAGCCCAAACAACTGGGCAGAAGCCATAGCTTAAAGTTATGTGGGACTCTTACTGTGTCACTGATGGAAGTGTTCCCCTTTTGAGAACAGACCAATACAGGTGAGTGCACAAAAATTCTCAAAGTGTGTCAATATGAGTGAGGTAAAGTGGGTCCACTCTCACCACTACTATTGGATCTGAGACCCATTTATTTATCAAATGGGTGACATAAAATGATCATTGACCTAGGGTGAAAACCATACCCAAGAGGAAAGCACATCATCCTTGCGGGCTAGTATCGCCAAGCTGGTGCCTCACCTCCATCTACCCTGGCAGATGCTGGCAGATTCTGAGTGATATGATACGTGATGGGTCACATGACCACTTCAGAATTTCCTTTTTTGTAGTTTCCTTGCCCTGAGGTGGTATCATGCAGTGTTTAAAGCAGTAGACGCAAAGTTAGATGGTGGTGGTAGTCAAGACCCTGAGGACAATAACTCAGATCCACTCTTGAATGTGTGTCTGTCTCCGTCAAGATATATTTCTTCCCATTCTGATGAAAAAGGCTTAATGTAGTCATTATGAAACTGATCGGTCTCTTTGAGGGATAGGGCTTGGTATTGGTCCCTGTTGATGACAAGTTGATATTCAGTAATATCTAGAGCTAGACCAGTATTGGGTAGTTAAAATTCATATTGATGGGTCTATGTGTACATAGCCTCCATCTCCACCATCAAGGCTACTCCATTTGTGAGCCCATTATGCTACCTTGTAGTGTCAATGGAGCTTCTTGCATAGTAGGTTTTCTCTGATGGGTATTAACTTGTTATAAAAATATCTTCACACATCATATCCACTTTCCTAGGGAGTTTTTGATATATTGTCTTGGCCAGGAGGGGGACTGGGTACAGACTCAGAAATTTCCACTTTGCGTTTCCTTTCTTCAATAGCTCTGACCCCACAGTTCAAAGAAAGCAATATGGGAGTCCTCCAACTACCAAACATGTCTATTCCAACGAAGCATTCTAGAATCTGAGAATTAACTTCTGGGAGGTCTGTGGACTTAATGGACTCAATGTCAGCTGGACATAGGCCAGAACTTCATTTATTATCAGGTCCTCATATATACTAACATAAACAGCAGGGCTATAATAATGCTTTAGGCCCTTATTATCAACTTGAATTTTGTGTTCAATTGTTCTCAAAATGTCAGGACATTCACATTTTTGCA
This sequence comes from Elephas maximus indicus, assembly GCF_024166365.1. Classification (NCBI taxonomy): domain Eukaryota; kingdom Metazoa; phylum Chordata; class Mammalia; order Proboscidea; family Elephantidae; genus Elephas; species Elephas maximus. The sequence goes on from NC_064819.1 coordinate 24,173,435, forward strand.
GTGTGTTGTTATTTGATAAAATAATCATAAGTATGTTAGAAAAGTGAGGAATTCATAACTGTACACTCATGCCATGGTATTGCAAAGTCATTTCGCATGGACTTACCCATCCCGTTAATCAATGAATTTGGAATTTGATAACATGGTCAGATCCGGAAACTGGGCAAGGTGTTGGAATATTTTATTGGGCCAGCTTCTCTCAGTCTCCTCTTGTTCATTCATCCTTGCTTTCTTTTGGTTGGTACCCTTGTTGGTTGCCCATCAGTATCTCCCATAGCAATACTGTGTTCTCAGAACCATTTGCATAGCTCTCTGTTGGAACCTTGACATTGACACTCATTACATAATGACTTCTTACTTTATGATCTTATCACTCGCATTACTATCAGTGAGTCCAGTTCTTAGTATCTCCTATCATCCTCCCTGAACTAGAGAGGATGGCTATCCCTGAGCTTTTCAATCATACTGGCTCCTTTCTCATCAGAGCATTGCTTATCACTTTGGTAAATGGAATCCCATGGATACTCTTTTATAACATAATCAGCTGGTGTGTTTTCTAGCCTCACTTAAGCATATTCACTCTGGCATTCCTTCACCATATTCCTTGGTATTTCTTGCATTTCTGTTTCACTTAGTATGGACCATCATTGTTTCCAGCTTCTAAAAGTCATTTTAACAGCGTATCAGCACCACCTTCCAGGGTTCTTGCTGTAGCATAAATCTTGTATTACCTATTTTTATCAACTTTCTGCTTCCCTCACTTGATCCAGCACTCCACTGTATATGACACATGATGTCCTCATGTGGATTTTAAAGGCATTCAAGGCATAGAAAGAGGATTTGTAAATGATCATCTTCTGTTAAGACTTCATGTGCACCTGTTGGCACTCTGGTTTATCTTCATGTTTCCTATTTGCATATATCCTTATAGAATGTAGACACATGGAACATGAAATTTGGCTCCATTTTGTCAATGTATCATTTCCAATGCACATAACCTTGGGTAACACATGTATACACACGTATGTACATATCCACACAGCCTCCCTTATATTGGACCAAGGAGTGACAACAGTTTTAACCTAGGCCAAAGGGTTAGAAAGAGAGGAGATCAAAACTTTTAATGTTTAAGTGACCCCAGTTATGCATGAATGAGGAGAGTGAATTCAATTTGCCAAGTGGGTCAGCAGACAGTACTACTAAGGTCAGAACAGTCTGGCCATGGATCACCTTTTGCGGCAGTAGTCCACTGTCTTCCATTTTAGTTCATTAACATTATCCATTATATAAAGCCTAGAATATTTTATATGAAATAATCCTTTGATGCCAGCAAAATGATAGGTAGAGGAGGACAGAGAATATTGCTAATTCAAAACTGAATTCTTGTGGATTAACTTACCTGGGTCAAGTTAGAGCATCACAAAGTAATATAGTCACAGAGAAACACAATAATTATTTCAGAGATGAGAAATATGGCTGATTTCAACACAGCTTTTCAATTTTAAACAAGCAAAATTGATTGTGACTAGGTGTTAAAAAACCAAATACTAAGACAAATACTATTAATTAATACTCCCCTAAAATATTTTTATTTTAATTTTTGATTATCAGAGTCTTTGGTGCTCACATAAATTTATTACTGCTGACACTGTGGCCAAAATTCTGTCTTGGAATAAAATCTAAGTAACTGTTAAAATATATCTTTGTCTTTCAGAATTTGCTCTCTATCATATTTTATCATGAAGGGTATTGTTTGGCCACTATGCCCTACATTTTGAGGAGATTGATGATGTCTCATGGGCATAATTCTCCCCCTCTAAAAAAAGTTATTATTTTTTTGGCATAGCTGCTTGCAAGAAGTCGTCCTTATGAAGGTTTGATAAGTACGCTTGAAAATACAGGAACGCTTACTGGATTAAATGAAGAGGAGGGAAGAATGCTTTTCAAACCTCTTTAATTTCACTTTCAGTGGCTCCATTAGAGGAAAAAGTTCTCACAAAAATTATAGGGAGGCTGGTATATTGCAGCTTATCTCCATCAACACATATTTTGTTGAGCCATTTGAAATTTCTATAGGGCAAATACAGTCTAAGATTGGCATTTCATTTAATTAAACTACCTACATAGGCCTCGGTAATGTACTTTAATGTTAACATATCAGTGAAAGTGCCCAGCGAATTAGATTGATAAACAAAGCATATCCATATAAGCAAAGAACTAGAAGTGGCTACTTCAAAATTGGCACCATATAATCGAAATTAATATTTCTTTTCTGACAATGGTGACCTAACTTGATTATAAAATAATGCTGTTTAATTTCAAAATGGACAGCTATTCAGATCATTTGTAACCCCTAAATACATTTAGGTTAGCTTAGTCCAATCCTAGGGCTAGTAATCATTAGAAAATATCAATTTAACAATGTGTTACTTAAAGACTCTGTCTCGGATTTTATTGAATGAAAACAGTTTCACCCTCCGTACAAAAGTGAGTACCTTCCCTTTGAAGTATTCAATTAACTATATAGTATCCCAAATGCTTTAGACGGTAAAGTTTTGGTTATTTGCAAACCAGAGTATTAAAGCAAAGCCTCTAACTTAGACACCCTTCTTATTTTTGTGAATTGCTGTCTCTATTTTGGAACAATACTTTAAAAGAATGTAAATATTTGCTGATTATCTAGAAAGCATTCCCCCGAAAAAACTGTCATTTACATGTGTATTTCACTGGGTCAATGCACGCCAGCATACAGCAATCAATTCCCTTTCATTCCAATGGGTGCAATCAAACGGAACAGTGGAGTAAGGACAAGATTTTCAGGTCAATAGCCTAGTGGCTTTAATGGCTAAAATCCAGTGTCTGGAATTACTTGTGTCCTTTGGTGCTACAGTAAACTATAAAAGTAATTGTTCAAGAATGATTGTCTTGCAAATGATTAATGGCTTTTAGATCAGCGTGCCAATATATATCAAAGGTAGCTAGCAGGATAGATAGACAGGCAGAAGACAGACAGATAGATTAGATAGATCTAGGTAGCAAAGCCTTTCCTCACTCCCCTAGTGCCTAGTACATTGACGGAAACCTACTTAACAGGTGTTCAGAAAGGGTTTGTTAAAAGGATGAAGGAATAGAAACATTAACTAATTCATTAATTGATGGATTCTTTGGTGACCTTTTATGTGTATAACATTAATGTTCATCAAACACTTTCAAGTATAAACAATATAATTTGATAATCAGAGTGATGCATCGGAATGTGCATAAAACCCAGGATTAAAGGATAAGGCTTTGAATTCTGGCTCTGCATCTTTTTGTTTACATAACCCTTGAGCAGGTAAACAGTCTGAGTCTCCATTTCCGTAACCGTAAAGGGGTGAGAGGAGACCCGGTGACGCAATAGTTAAGCGCTTTGCTGCTAACTAAAATGTCAGAGGTTTGAACCCACCAGCCTCACTGCGGGAGAAAAGACCTGTGTTTCTGCTGCAGCAAAGATTACAGCCTAAGAAACCCTATGGGGCAGTTCTACACTGTCATATAGGGTTGCTATGAGTCGGAATCAACTTGAAGGCACACAACAACAGGGGGAGTTAATGAGACCTACATAAGCTGGGAGAAACCCTGGTGGTGTAGTGGATAAGAGCTACAGCTGCTACCCAAAGGGTTGGCAGTTCAACTCCACCTAGGTGTTCCTTGGAAACCCTATGGGGCTGTTCTGCTCTGTCCTATAGGGTCACGATGAGTCAGAATCAGCTGGGCAACAATGAGTTTTTGGTTTTACACGTGTAAGAATTAAGTGAGGAGTTGCATGTAAAAAGTGAGTTTTAAACACAATTCAAATTTTAGAAGTCCTAATTAGAGATGAACAAGCTTCGGTTCTGGAAATCAAGTTACTTGACCTAAGTCCACAGCTGCAGATACAGTTTCCAGACACGGGTTACAAACAATATTATACTTTACCATCTTTAGAACAAACACCTTATGGCATGAAGTGTGATTACAAGTAAACTATCATTCCTTAGTTATTACAAGTAAATTTTATTATTTTATTTTGAATACTATCTCTTAATATTTCACTCAAGGACTCTGTTCGGGGGGGAACACTGCCCCATAGGGTTTCCTAGGCTGTCATCTTTACGGGAGCAAACAGGTTTTTTCTCCCATCGCCATCGAGCCAATTCTGGCTATAGAGACCACTCAAGGTCTCAAGTTTGCCTTTTTTAATGTTCAGTAGTAGAATTTTTGCCTTCCATGTTGAAGACCCAGGTTCAGTTCCTTCATGTGCAGCCACCACTCAGCTGTCAGTGGAGGTCTGTGTGTTGATATGATGCTGAATAGGTTTCAGTGGAGTTTTCAGACTAAGACTAGGAAGAAAGGCCTGGCATCTACTCCTGAAAATCAACCAATGAAAACCCTATGGATCACAATTGTCCAATCTACATATGATAGGAATGGTTCAGGGTCAGCCAGCATTTTGTTCCTCTCTGCATGTGGTCGCCATGATTGGGGGGGCAACTGGACAGCAGCTACCAATAACTATGTATATCCCAGACTTCTGCGATAAATTTACATTCGCAAAAGAAACAGGATTCAGATACCCAAGTTTTTCTTCACTGACCAGGCAGTGCACATTAGTCGAGACAAATATGAATGCTCAGATACAGGAATTAGTGATCAAGAAGACTGCCCTTTCAAGTCTTAACCTCAACACACAGATCATTCCTAGTCTATCTGAGTCAACCCATATTGGTTTCTACTTTTGATTTTATTTCTTAGCTTGGTGCAAGCCTTTCCAACTGGTTCTCATAATCATTCAGATATTCGTTAATACCTGTTCTAAGCAGAATTCTATACGATGACCCTCAATGAGATGGATCAACATAATGGGTACAACAATGGGCTCAAACACGGCAACAATTGTGAGGACGGTGCAAGACTGAGCAGTGTTTCATTCTGTTGTACATGGGGTCACTAGGAGTTGGAAATGACTTGAGGGCACCCAACAACAACAATATCCTATGCAGAATTCTATGCTAAATGCTTTAAAGAATACTATGAGGGATTAATTTTAGAAAACTTTGGTCTCCACAGATTGAGGAGAATAAACCAAAAATCATTTGCCATTGAGTCAATGCCAACTCATAGCAACCCTAAAAGACAGAGTAGAACTACCCTATAAGGTTTCCAAGGAGCACCTGGTGGATTTGAACTGCCAACTTTTTGGTTAGCAGCCGTAGCTCTTAGCCACTATGCCAGCAGGGTTTCCTTGAGGAGAATAGGTAGCATTTACTTATTCGTATCCCCCCCAGCCACCAAAAAAAGAGAAGCAAGAAGTGCCTCTCAACATTGGGAAGCCTAAATTTAAACACTTTATTAAACTATTCTTTCCATCTCACCTTATTTGAAAACATTTGGTGGCACATTCTATTGGATAAACTTAATAATAATTCCATGTGGCAGTTTAGTTTTTAGCCTTTCCTTTATTTTTTTGCAGATTGCAATGAGACATAGCATTTTCTTCAGAGAAACCTTTCCTTACACATCTAAAATTAAACTACATTCTTCAGTGTTTCTCTTCCACAGAACCCTGAACATTTTCTTTATGGCAATTCCTATTAGTTTCTGATTATTTATTTAATATCTGTTTCTCTAACTACAGTGTGACTTCTCTGAGGGTGGACACATTTCTGATTTTGTTTACTCTCTTCTTCTGCAGGCCCTGTGACAGTAACTTGGACATGGAACTATTCAATAAATACTTGTTTAATGGCTGAGTGGGCCTTCCAAAGTGTTTGTCTCACTGCTATCCCTTTCCTTTAATTTTCCTTGCATCATCCTGCTAGCATCAAAGAGGATGTGGTATGTTAGCCAAGAAAATTAAAGCCTCACTTTGTGCATATGGAAGAATTAGACACAGAACAGGAAAATGGGCTTCATATACCAATTTCCACAAAAAAAAATCATGACAGAAGATTTAAAGCCTTTGAAATGAAACAAATTCCACTTTCCTTGCACATTTCTTGTCTCACGTAGCAGCTTCCCCAGTAAACGGAGCCAGTAGGATATCATCCCAAAGCTGAGCTGTAGCTAAACCAACGCACACGTATGGCATGCTGTTTTCTTGTTTGGTATTATTGGCAGAAACTTCAAAGATTTTAGAGACCTGTCCCATCAGGAGGACACCTGTGAGTCTTGTTGTGGGGGAAAAGTCCACGGGGACATTTAAGAACAGCATCTCAAATCATGGCACATACTACAACTGGAATGCTCTGGGATTCTAGGTAAACGGCACCTTGGTTTTCAATGTCGGAGCAGTAAATATGGAAGTCTGGTGGCCTAGAAGACTACGCTCTCTTCTAAGTGATTCTGCTGTTTTTTTTTTTTTTTTTTTTCTATCTGGTTTTCTCCCCCTGTGCTGCTGTGGCTCTCTCCAGAATGTGCTGTTCATTTCAGCATGGATGCACTCAGCAGTTTGTGGCCCGCTGAGTTGTTTTACTTCATCGGCCGGGTTGTGCTTGCCAGCTTTTGTTAAGAAATAACAGGAGGTCATCCATGCAGTCAAGAAAATGTTGGCATGGTTAGAGAAACAGGTATTGTATTAGTTGCGATGAATGCAGACCTACTGATGGTAGGATTAATGAAATCCATGTCTGGCACTCTCCAGAGCTCAGTGGAACTTACAATGAGCAGAGCCTGGACCCTAGAGAAGCTCAGCAAGGCCCCTGGCTTCCAGCCTTCAGGATCCAGCCACACTTGCCCAAAGCGTCTGGGAGGCAAGCACAGGCCTCCAAAGACACCTGCTTAGAAAAGGAGGGACAGACAGAGGTAAAGAAGAAAAAAGAGTTATATAAAATATCTAGTATTATTAGTTCCAAAATCAATTAAAATGAATATTAACAGTAGCTAACCCTTTATTGAATGCTTTCCAATAGCTAAGCTTTACTATTGGTAAAGTCTAAAACTTTATACCTATTAGTGAATGTAATCCTACAATCACATAATGAAGTAGGTACTACATATATACCCGTTTTGCAGATAAGAAAGTGAGGCAGAGGGAGATTAATTGCTCAAGGGTTCACAGCTACTAAAGGGTGAATGCAGGATTTGAACCCAGAACATCTGACTGCAGAGTCTGCCTTCTTAATCCCTATGGGTAATTGCTTATTTACATAGGCTCTGTCATCCAGATGCTACGGGTAGCTCAGAAACAGTGCTTTGTGGACAGGAAAGTGAATACGTAGAAAACACCTCAGAAAACAGCCGCTTTTAGGAAAATCTTAGAACGCAGGAATGTACATATTTCCATTCTTCGATATGGGCAAATGATTTTGTTCTTGTTTCATGTGACATGCTAGGGAAGCAGGGGTTTCAAACCCATCTCACCACTCCACATAAGCTATCTGCCTCTGAGTCCTTCCCTTTCCTTACAGAATCCAGAGGCTACTGCTTTTAGAGATGATCTATTTAAATTCCTGAATGTACAGGAAGAGAGGTCCAGAGAACACATGTACACAGAAAGGCAGAGGGGATGGGGAAATCCAGGTGTCCTAAATCCTAGGGGACTATTTTTGTGATCCACATGCATGAAAATTTAAGGCATAACAGGTTTGATATGTTATCACAAACCAACGAATAAAGGGAGGGAACAACATGGACGAAAGCTCCATTAGAGACCCACAGAGGTTCTTTCTCTTTCAGCTTATGAAACCCTGCATGCTGCTTTCATTCATGTTAATTCACTAGCACACAATAGCGGCCCCTTTCTCATTTCCCTTCTTCTTTTACTATTTCCAGAACTCCAGAAGAATTCATATAGCATCTACACGTACAAATATTAGCCATGTTAGACTTCAGTTTACATATGCAATTGCTATGCGGCTACTTCACTTCCCTCTTTCCTGGGAGCAGAGACTAAAATTTGAGCACTTGTTAGCTCTCTTGCAGATGTTCAATGCTGGCTCTGAAGAAGCACTGAACAGTGAAAATGGATAAGGGAAAACCCTTGAACACACTTGCATTAATATGTCAAAGTGCCTGCCCTGTGGCGGGAGTCAGTGGGTCCAGAAACAGCTGACTCAAATGTTACTGATTAGAGATTCAATTGGTTTTTCCCAAAACTGTCTATTAAGCACTATGGGGGAAAAAAAGATAATTTCATTTGTGAGCTATATCTTGGGCAACGCTGCGTTTTTGGTAAAAAATATATATAATTTGTCAATTTAACATTTTTCACACGTACAATTTAGTGACATCAATTATATTAATCATGTTGTGTAAACATCACCAATATCCATTGCCAGATTTTCCCATCACCATCAACGGAAACTTAATGCATCCTAAACAATGACTTTCCCTTTTCCTGTTTGTCCTGCCCCTGGTAACCACTAATAAACTTTGGTCTCTATACATTGGCATTTCTAGATATTTCATATTATTATGTTATCAGGAGGGGCCAGTCCCTGGAGAAGCACATTATGCTTGGTAAGGTGGAGGGTCAGTGAAAAAGAGGAAAACCTTCAATGAGATGGATTGACACAGTGGCTACAATGGGCTTAAATACAGCAATGACTGTGAGGAAGGTGCAGGACTGGGCAGCTTTTGGCTCTGTTGCAAATAGGGTGACTATGAGCTGGAACAAACTCCATGGTACCTAACAATTACTACATATGTTTCTTATGAGTGAGGTCATATGATATTTGTCCTTTGGTGATTGCCTTATTTCACTCAGCAGTTTGTTTCCAAGGTTCATCCATGTTGTAGTTTCCAAGGTTCATCCACGTTGTAGCATGTATCAGGACTTCATTTCTCTTTATCACTGAGTAATAATCCATCATATATACACCCTACATTTTATTTATCCATTCACCTGGTGAAGGACACTTAGATTGTTTCCACATTTTTGCAATTGGACAAAATTACTTTTGAAAATACTATTTTAAAATATTAAATGTTTTGTTCTTTGTTATTCACAGATGCTGCTAATGTTAATTAAATGCAGAATGAAAGGAACAATGTGACAGTGAAATATCTTCAGAAAGTTAGATCAAGTAGTAGACACACAGCTCTGTATGAGTTCTGGATGCATTACGTACAAAATTTAAAATTACTTACAAATAGTGGAGACTGGAAGACCTCATCATAAAAAAAAAAAAAAAAAAAAAGCTTAAAAGACTAATTTCAAATCTCCTTTTCCAGTTAACCAAGCTCATTACTCCCAAAATAACACCACATACCATTTATTATGTGAAGTTTGAGAGGCAAACACTTTGTATAGGAAAGGGATATTAATATAAAGTGAATGATATCATACCTGAAATAGAAGTTTGCATGAAAATATAAAATTAGGAATTACCTTTAGTTGTTTTGCTGAACTCTTTATTGAATACTCAAGCAATTATTCAATGGTCTATGCTGCTTCTTATTTTGTATATTTTTGTCGGTGCTACTGACTTTTGAGGATTATCTACGCTACTCTCTATTAGGTTGAGCATCTTTTTACCGTGCATTATTATAGTCTTTTCCCCATAGAATCCTTCACTATTGCAACTTGAGGTTTAAGTTTTTTCTTCAGTTCTTTCAGCTTGAGAAATGCCAAGCATGTTCTTCCCTTTTAGTTTTCCATCTCCAGCTCTTTGCACTGTCATTATAATAGTTTGTCTTCTCGTGACACCCTTTGAAATCTTCTGTTCAATTCTTTTAGTTCATCAATTCTTTTGCTTTAGCTGCTCTACGTTCCAGAGCAAGTTTCAGAGTCTCCTCTGACATCCGTCTTGGTCTTTTCTTTCTTTCCTGTCTTTTCAACGACCTCTTGCTTTCTTCATGGATGATGTCCTTGATGTCATTCCACAACTCACCTGGTCTTAGGTCACTAGTGTTCAGTGCATCAAGTCTATTCTTCAGATGGTCTCTTAATTCAGGTGGGGTACACTCAAGGTCATATTTTGGCTCTCGTAGACTTGTTTTGATTTTCTTCAGTTTCAGCTTCAACTTGCATATGAGCAATTGATGGTCTGTTCCACAGTCGGCCCATGGCCTTGTTCTGACTGATGATATTAAGCTTTTCCATCTTCTCTTTCCACAGATGTAGTCAATTTGATTTCTCTGTGTTCCGTCTGGTGAGGTCCATGTGTATAGCTGCTGTTTATGTTGGTGAAAGAAGGTATCTGCAATGAAGAAGTCATTGATCTTGCAAAATTCTATCATTCGAACTCTAGCATTGTTTCTATCACCAAGGTCATATTTTCCAACTACTGATCCCTCTTCTTTGTTTCCAACTTTCACATTCCAGTTGCCAGTAATTATCAATGCGTCTTGATTCTATAGAGAAAATATTAAACAACGCAGGAAGCATCAAAAGAAGATGGAAGGAATACACAGAGTCATCATACTAGAAAGAATTAGTTGATGTTCAACCACTTCAAGAGTTGGCATATGATCAGGAAACGATGGTACTGAAGGAAGAAGTCCAAGCTGCTCTGAAGGCATTGGTGAAAAACAAGGCTCCAGGAATTGATGGAATATCAATTCAAACGTTTCAACAAACAGATGCAGCACTGGAGGTGCTCACTCGTCTATGCCAAGAAATACGGAAGACAGCTTCCTGGTCAACTGACTGGAAGACATCCATATTTATGCCTATTCCCAAGAAAGATGATCCAACCAAATGTGGAAATTATAGAACAATATCATTAATATCACATGCAAGCAAAATTTTGCTGAAGATCATTCAAAAGCGGCTGCAGCAGTATATCAACAGGGAACTGCCAGAAATTCAGGCCGGTTTCAGGAGAGGACGTTGAACCAGGGATATCATTGCTGATGTCAGATGGATCCTGGCTGAAAGCAGAGACTACCAGAAGGACGTTTACCTGTGTTTTGTTGACTATGCAAAGGCATTCGACTGTGTGGATCATAACAAATTATGGATAACATTGTGAAGAATGGGAATTCCGGAACACTTAATTGTGCTCATGAGGAACCTTTACATAGATCAAGAGGCAGTTGTTCGGACAGAACAAGGGGATACTGATTGGTTTAAAGTCAGGAAAGGTGTGCGTGAGGGTTGTATTCTTTCATCATACCTATTCAATCTGTATGCTGAGCAAATAATCTGAAAAGCCGGACTATATGAAAAAGAATGGGGCATCAGGATTGGAGGAAGACTCATTAACAACCTGCGTTATGCAGGTGACACAACCTTGCTTGCTGAAATTGAAGAGGACTTGAAGCACTTACTAATAAAGATCAAAGACCACAGCCTTCAATATGGATTGCACCTCAACATAGAAAAAAAAAACATAGAGAAAACAAAAATCCTCATAACTGGACCAACGAGCAACATCATGATAAACGGAGAAAAGATTGAAGTTGTCAAGGATTTCAGTTTACTTGGATTCACAATCAACAGCCATGGAGACAGCAGTCAAGAAATCAAAAGACCCATTGCATTGGGCAAATCTGCTGCAAAGGACATCTTTAAAATGTTGAAAAGCAAAGATGTCAACTTGAAGACTAAGGTGCGCCTGACCCAAGCCATGGTATTTTCAATCGCATCACATGCATGTGAAAGCTGGACAATGAATAAGGAAGACCAAAAAAGAATTGACGCCTTCGGATTGTGGTGTTGGCGAAGAATATTGAATATACCATGGACTGCCAAGAGAATGAACAATTGTGTCTTAGAAGTACAACAAGAATGCTCCATAGAGGCAAGGATGGCGAAACCACATCTTACATACTTTGGACATGTTGTGAGGAGGGATCAGTCCCTGGAGAAGGACATCATGCTTGGCAGAGTACAGGGTCAGCAGAAAAGAGGAAGACCCTCAACAAGGTGGGTTGACACAGTGGCTGCAACAATGAGCTCAAGCATAACAACGATTGTAAGGATGGTTGAAGACCGAGCAGTATTTTGTTCTGTTGTGCATAGGGTCGCTATGAGTCAGAACCGACTCAACGGCACCTAACTACAACATTATAGTCTTCATGTAATATTATAAGAAGCCCTCCTGGTGGTGCAGTAGTTAAGCACTTGGCTGCTAATCAGAAGTTCGGAGGTTCGAACCCACCAGCTGCTCTACAGGAGAAAGATGTGGCAGTCTGCTTCCATAAAGATTTACAGCCTTAGAAACCCTTCAGAGTCAGTTCTACTCTGTCCTACAGGGTCACTATCAGTCCGAATCAACATGACGGCAATGGGTTTGGTTATACATTATAATAACAAACAACATATATCAACCCTCATTACAATTCCTTTTCTAAATGCTATTATTTTGCTTGTTTATTTTCCCAAATGAATTTTTAATTCAGAAAGCTGAGTAGATTGTAGAGTTCTCATAAACCCCTCTCCCTCACACAGTTTTCCCTATTAACATCTTGTATCTGGGTAGTATATTTGTTACAAATTATGGACCAATATTAACATATTATCACTAATTAAAATGCATAGTTTATATTAAGGTTCTTTCTTTGATTTGTACAGTTCTATGGGTTTTGACAAATGCATAACATCATGTATTCATCATTGCAGTTTCATATGGGGTAGTCTTACTGCCCTAAAAATGCCCTGTGTCCACCTATTCACCCCTCCTCAGCCCCCCGCCCAGCCCCTGCAACCACTCAACTAACTGCCAGAAATTCAAGCTGGATCCAGGAGAGGACGTAGACCAAGGGATATCACTGTTGATGTCAGATGGATCTTGGTTGAAAGCAGAGAATACCAGAAGGATGTTTTCCTGTGTTTTATTGACTATGTGAAGATATTTGACTGTGTAGATCATAACAAATTATGGATAACACTGCGAAGAATGGGAATTCCAGGACACTTAATTGTGCACGTGAAAAACTTGTACATAGACCAAGAGGCTGCCATTTGAAGAGAAGAAATGCATACTGCATGGTTTAGAATCAGGAAAGGTGTGTGTCAGGGTTGTCTCCTCACCATACTTACTCAATGTGTATGCTGAGCAAATAATTGGAGAAGCTGGGCTATATGAAGAGCTTGGCATCGGGATTGGAGGAAGACTCATTAACCTGTGATATGCAGATAACACAACCTTTCTTACTGCAAATGAAGAGGACTTGATGCATTTACTGATGAAGATGAAGTACTATAGCCTTCAGTGTAGATTACACCTCAACATAAAGAAAACAAAAGTTCTCATGACTGGACCAATAAGCAACATCGTAAAAAATGGAGAAAAGACTGAAGTTGTCAAGGATTTCATTTTACTTGGATCCACAATCAATGCCCACAGAAGCAGCAGTCAGGAAATCAAACGATACACTGCATTGGGAAAATCTGTTACAAAAGACCTCTTTAAAGAGTTAAAAAGCAAAGCAGTCACCTTGAGGACTAAGGTGCTTCTGACCCAGGCCATGGTATTTTCAATTGTCTCATCTGCATGCAAAAGCTGGACAATGAAAAAGGAAGACGGAAGAAGAATTGACACATTTGAATTGTGGTGCTGATGAAGAATATTGAATATACCATGGACTGCCAAAAATGAACACATCTGTCTTGGAAGAAGTACAGCCAGAAAGGTCCTTAGAAGCAAGGATGGTGAGACTTCATCTCATGTACTTTGGACATGTTATCAAGAGGGACCAGTCCCGGGAGAAGGACGTCATGTTTGGTAAAGTAGAGGGTCATCGAAAAAGAGGAAGACCCTCTATGAGATGGAATGACACAATGGCTGCAACAACGGGCTCAAACACAGCAACAAGTGTGAGGATGGCGCAAGACAGTGTTTCTTTTTCTTATACATAGGACTGTTATAAGTCAGAACTGACTCTACAGCACCTAAAAAGATCAGCAACATAAATTTTTGTTTTTCCAGAATGTAAAATACATGTATTCCCTGGGTTAGGAACGAGACCCATTTTTAAGCTTGTCTTTAAATCAAATTTGTAGGTAAGTCAGAACAGGTACAGTTCTTATTTAGCATTGGTCAAATGTTTGTCTTAGTATATAGTATCTATTTTACCTTTTTATGCATATAAAAGAGCCCTGGTGGCACAGGGGTTAAGAACTTGGTTGCTAACCTAAAGTTCGGCAGTTTGAATCCACCAGCTGCTCCTTGGAAACCCTGTGGGGCAGTTCTACTCTGTCCTACAGGGCCCCTCTGAGTCAAAATTGACTCAACAGCAACAGGTGTGTATATAAAATACTTAAGAAACACTTCCAAACTGTGCTATGTTTTCCTGAGCGTCACAAAGTAGTGTGTGGATTCAGTATTACAAAGCATTGTATTTAACTCAAATTTTTAATACTATAGGTTTTATGACCACTTGTCCATAAATTGGACTTTTACCCTATGGCTAAATACCACAAGAACGTAAGATCTCAAAAATGGAAGACGTCTGGTCTTCTATATCTTGAAGCTGTGAAACTACAATACTGCTAGACCTGAAGTCTGCAAGACCTTGAGGAACTTTAGCGACTGCAGTATTGCAAGCACCTTGAGACTACAACATGTGAAACCCTTTCATTTCCACAGAAGCAGTAAGAAATCTATACATAGGTGAACAAACACATTTCTTTAGATTCACTGAAGATCTATGGACTCAACTATCATAAAAATAAACAAATGCGAGAGAGAAAATCCTAAGAGATGGGATGCTTTCATGTCTGGGATCTGGTTGGAGGAAGGAGGTTGGACAGAGAAGCTCACTTTTGATTAGCCTGTCCTCTGGTATGCTGGGTTTGATTCTGGAAAAGCTTCACAAGCCAAGATAACTCTCTCTGGCAGGTTATCCTCTTATACAAAAAATATGCTAAGTAAGCTGAGGCCAGAGGTGGCTCTGAAATGCAGAAAGAGTTCTTGCAATCTCACAGTCTTGAAGACTTTTGATCTCAGAGCTCTGCTCACCTTTTCTCATAATCTGAGTCTCCAGTATTGCCGTTCCCGGGTCCCACAGTCTGACCGTCTTGTGATGTTATGGTTTCAAGATCTGAAGTCTTAAAATCTACAATTCTTAAAATTTTTTTTTTAGTTTTGAGATTTTGAAATTTCGCAGTGCTTTTAGCTGGAGTACTGGGCTCACCTCAAGTGGTTTTATTTCATTGGAGGGAGAATTTGGCCCCTGCAATTTCTGATGTGGTAATTAATTCAGTATTCCTTGTGTCCTAGCACTTACTCACTAAAATTTAATATACCTATTAGTTTAGTGTTTATAAATGTACTTCTCTAAGTCCTTATCCCTATATCCTTTATTTTAAGTCATTCTACACATTCTCCCTTGTGACACTCCCATGGCTTTAATTATTAAACTCATATCTTAAAGACACTCCCTTGTCTTTAATTATTAAATACATATCTTCAACCCACATCTCTTCCTTGAGCTTCGGACTTACTTGCTGACTTGGTATCTCCTCTTGAATATCACCTATAATTCAAATTTTAAAATACAAAACTTAGCTCCTCATCTGCTATGGTTGCTGTTGTTAGCTGCTGTCGACTCCTGCTCTCCTTCGACTGCACCCCAAATCCGTCTGTTCTCTTCCTTATTGTAGGGAATGGTAGCATCAAGATTCCTAGATCTAAATCCCGGACATAATCAAAACTGATTCTTTTTTCTCCCTTATCCCTACATCCTAAATATTTCAAAGAATTATCACTTCTACCCCCAAATATTATTATGATGCCAACTTATTCTCTTTAGACCCTCGGCCACTAATAATTCTCAGTAGAGCACCGAGGGACCCCCGAGCATGCTAATTCATGTGCCTGTCAACAGGTATTTCTTTTTGTATCTGTTCACTATTCGTTTGAAAAGGAAAGGGTTGAGCAACGTGAGCACTGGGGCTAGTGGCCTGCCTCTCCTTTTTCCCTGAACTGATCATCTCTGTCTCCAAACCTGCTTACCTGTCTGCAAAAGAAAACCGTAGCAAATAACAAGACTGACTATCCCACAAAGTCATATTGATTTCATCTGTGGCAACAACTTAGGCTTGCTGCTTAGGGATCTGTGTCGTCATCCTAATGAGTTAATCAAACCATTACTTCCAAAAACATACCGTGTTCTCTTAGGGAACAGCTTTAAGAATTATTCATTTTCTCCATTGCCAACAATGTTTTATCACCCTGGATACTGTCTTTCCTCTTTTAGGTTGACATCCCCAAAACTGTCTTGCTGACCCATCTTTTATCCAGGTCTTCCCACCATCCTAATAGCAGCCACATCATTTCACACTTAAAGTTTTGCAGCAGCTTCCGAACTGGTCTCTCTATGTGTAGTATTGCACCAGGCTTCCTCCACCAACCTTCACATAAGCACAATTTTATTTCCAACTTGAGCCTGAAAAATCTTTGAAAAATTCGTATCTGGTTGCATCACTTCCGTACATCACTTTATTGGCTTTCTCCTTTCAGGGAAAAGTTTAAGACCTGTCAGGACCCTCGTTTCCCTTATTTTGAAACTCCCCCATCACAGTGTATATTCTAGGGATAGTGAACTATCCAGTGATTTTTCTGACCTCTGGTCATTTTAAAATGCTGTTATCTTTGCCTAGAATACTCTTAGTAGATAAAACCAGTTGTTGCCGAGTCGATTTTGACTCATGGAGATCCCACGTGTTTCAGAGTAGAACTGTGCTCCATGGGGTTTTAAGTGGCTGTGATCTTTCAGAAGTACAGCACCTGGACTTTCTTCCAAGGTGTCCCTGGGTGGGTACAAATTGCCAGATTTTCAGTTAGTATCCAAGCATTTAACTATTTGTACCACCGAGGGACTCCACTCTTTTTTTTAAAAAATATTTTATTGTGTTTTCAGTAAAAGTTTTCCCATTCAACAATTTCTTACACAAATTGTTCAGTGACATTGGTTACATTCTTCACAATGTGTCAACATTCTCATTGCTTCCATCCTGGTTGTTCCAGTTCCAGTAATCTAGTTGCCCTGTGCCTTCACCTTCCTCCTCTTTGCTGTAAAGTAATTACTGACCATTTGGTCTCACATAGATGATTTTTTAAAGGACCACAGTACTCACAGGTGATATCCTTTATTTTGTGAGCTAATCTGTTATTTAACTCAAAGGTGACCTCAAGGGGTTGTTTAGGTTCTGGACACCGCTCTTAATAGACTGCAAATCTTTATTCACCATCCAGATACAAAATTAGACTTTATTTATTTTGAGAACTCATTCCTAACACCTAATACCAAGTTGGCTTAAAAAATTCGCCTCCGTCCTTTCATTGCACCTAGTATTCCGCATCCTACACCCACACTACATGTTAATTACTTTATAGCCTCTTATTTCCCCCCTTGGATTATAAATTCTCTGATTAAGGGTCTAACAGGTGCTCAATAAATACGTTTGGAAAACAGTAATTGAATGTACAGAAATCTAAGCATCACAAGGACCTGGTATGATTCCATGGTTAATTATCCAGCAGTTACTAAACTGTATTGAGCACAAAGTCAAGTGGTAGGTATATTGAGTTAAAACACAGTCCTTTGCTGTCAAATTCCTGTCAAAGAAGATTTCAAGAAAAATACAGAAGTAGATCTGGTCCTTCAATAGAAGGTAGAATTTGTAGAAGGACAGATTTTAGAAGAGAGCTTTCTGAGCAGCCAGAATGGGGAATAACGAGGGACCGAGAAGAAAGATGCTTTCAGACTGGGAAATAACTGGACGTTTAAACAGAGTATTTCCAGAGTTAGGTTGTCAACAGGTGCAAACAACCCCGGAAATCGTACGTATTAGTCCCATGGGTTGAACAGAATTTCGATTTGACTTGACTCACCAGCACCACTCTGATAGAAAAAAGCCAGATAGGAATTGCTTGTTTCAAAAGCTTTATTAACAAGTTAACTCACAAGTCTGTTTCCGTTTTTCTAAATCACACAAATGTGCCTTTTTCATGTATCAGCTAGCTACCCAATATTTTCCCTCTCGGGTAATCTTTGTCTCATTCACTCCCCCCACCCCATACTTTCTTTGACGCGCTGTACTTTTTAAGCAGGATGTTTGCTAATGCACAGCGCCATCTGCTGGGGATCGTTTGGAGACAACAGACGACTCCGGCACAATGGGGCTTGTTTGCTGTGGAAGGAAGTGTTTAGCCCTCACCGTAATAGGTAGATTTTTGCTGGCATAACGCTATTTGAGAACTCTAGCAATAAGTCACTGTGAGAAGCCAGTCCCTTTATTAGAGGTGTACCTGAGTGACTTAGCACTATGGAAGGGGAAGCTGGGATAATCTTTCTTTTGTGTGTGCCATTTGAAGCATATAATGGACCACAATACATGGACTTACAGGGCAGCCAGGCTGAAAACTGGTCAACAGATACTAGGTACTGATAGTACTTTGACATAAGGTTTAACGTAAAATATATTCATATTTGAGACTGTAAAGAAGACGTAATCACCTGGATTTAGAAAACCTAGATTTTAGCTGTGTGAACTTGGAAGTGCCTTTGGTTTTGTCTCAGGTCCATCATCAATGAAATGATTATATCTCTCCGGCCTACCTTGGGGTGCTATTCTTGGTACTAAGTGAGATAATGGATGTGAAAATATCCTGAAGGGCTAAATAGGTCCCAATGACTTCAGATGTCATGGCTGGCTAGTGAAATAGATGACCCCTTTTAGGGACACAATTATTAGATCTAGGCTCTGCTACCATACGAAGCAGGGGTTACAGGTGTGATACCTTCTGGGGCTGAGGGAAATGAGGTTTAAGGACTTTATAAGCATTTAATGAAATAATACTTTGAAAGATTAAGAGATTCAGGTTTCCTATGCGTATTTGCACTCAAAAGCCACTCATGCCTCCCTTCTCAAAGGACTTCCTCTATTCTAAATATAGAAAACAAAAGGAGCCCATTTCTCTTACTCCCTTGACATTAGGGATAACTGCATAACCCTCTTCTGGAAAATGAGATACAAAAGGAAGTTTCTGGGTCAGTGTCTAAGAAAGTTTTTTTTTTTTTTAAAAAAAAAAGATTAGACTAAACTGTTAGGATATCTTTACCAGTTCACCTTTTATCCTTTCTGCTTTTTCTGCTTCCTGGATGGCAGATGTGATGTTGGAAGTACAGCAGCCATACTATCAACATGACAATGGAAGAGACACACTACTGATACATGCCTCATCATGAGGAGCAAGGCAGCTGTTAGTGATATCTAAATGGTGGGTTACAGGGTACGTCAGTTAATGATTATATTGGCAGCAAATAACAACAACAAAATAACAACAGCAACTAGAAAATGGCAAAACAAATAGGGGTTGTTTTTGTTAAGAATCAAGACACTCAGGATAACAAATTCGTGGCTGAGACAGCTGCTCGAAACGTGTTTTACCAGGATCAGGAGCCTTGTGCAAGCATATAAACAGGACCCACGAAACAGGTGGTTGGGGAAGCTCGTCATCCTATCCATTTGGCCACAATTACACACTTTGCTTTGGTGCACCTTTTCTCATTTAAGGTCTCCTGTTAATGCACATATTATCCTGATTTGTCTTTTTAAAACAAAGGTTTTGGGGGGCATCATGCATAGAGAAGTTGTAGGGAACAGTGAGTCCATGTGTCTCCTTTTGCAGATGAGGAAACTGGTGACCAGAATAGGAAAAAACAAAGATTTACTCCCAATATTACAATAAGCCTGGGCAGGCACCCACGTATATTAAACCAATAGGTTTTTTTGTTTGTTTTCTTGTGTGTTTTTTATGCTCTGCTTTGGTTTTGGTTTTGTTTGAACTGTATCTGGTGTTGTTCTGACTTTGTGTCCCCTCCTTGATCTATACCCAAAAGAACAATTCTGATTACAGAAGGTCAATATCATAAAAGGATAGCATCTGATACAAAATAGCTGCTCTCTGACTTACCTAGCTCACACACATGGATCAGAATTTGTGTCGATGGCAAAACAGAGAAGGTGGGTATTAGAAGTTCATGGGAGAGAGGAAGCCATGCAGGACAAGCCCAGTTGCATGTAATGGACGAAGGGCAGTTAGACTGAAAACCGCGTCCAGAGACAGGTGACTACTGGCCACTCACACAGGTATTTGGCGTCATGGAGGCCAAAGAGGTGAAAACCAGGTTATGACCAAGCATGTGGGTGGGTAGTGGTCAGGCATATGGGCCCAGGCAGGCCATGGAACATAGAACTTTATGATTAGTAGAGCCAGAATCATGGTACCAGAAGTCAAAAATAGCTACTGTCCTCAGTAAAGGACTGAAGATCTAGGCTGGTTATCAGAGATGAAGGAAGTAGATTAAACATAGTTTAGGGAACAAGGAGAAAGGATTTGCCAAAATGGAAAAAAAATATTAGCTATGGATTAAAAAGATATGAACTGGCTTTGGTGGCAGACTCCACCTTCTTACTTTCTTCAGACTACAGCAGAGAGTCTGTGTGATCCTTAAATCTCATTCAAAACCAGGAACATCTCCAACTCCAGGCAATGATCACACAGTAACTGCTGACTCTGACTTTCCACTTGAACTCTTTGGGGTAGAGATGGAATTTTATGGAGTTAGGAAGACTACTCAAGATCCAGAGAGAGCCTGGATTCTTTAGGGAGCTGGAGCAGGGAAGACTCTAGGGCTGACCAGTGGCCTCCCTCACTCAGGGTTAACTCTGACTTCTTAGACGTGTATGTGTGGAAAATACTCTGAACTGGCTTTGACTTGAGGAAATATACAGTCAGGGTGCAGTGCTTGAAGAATGATCTCCTGTGTCTCTGTGTTGTTTTGTTTTAATTTTTTGATAACCATGTTAACCACATAGTGGTTAAGTGCTACGGCTGCTAACCAAAGGGTCGGCAGTTTGAACCAGCCAGGTGCTCCTTGGAAACTCTAAGGGGCAGTTCTACTCTGTCCTATAGGGTCGCTATGAGTCAGAATAGACTCAACGGCACTGGGTTTGGTTTTTTGGTTTTTATGTTAACCTTGGCTCCACAGGCCAAGGTGACATTTGAACTTGGCCCCAGGAGGTCAAGGAGACAGGCTGTCAACCTATGTGCGCACTCCTGTGTGAGATTCCTGAAGCCCAGAGCTGCAAATTCTGGAAGAGAAGCTTCCTTCTGCTGGTTTCCTTGAAGCTCATTCAACTCCAAGAAGATACTGGACAGAAGTGTCTGGATTTTAACTCAAGGGAAACAAGAAAGGCACATCCATTGTTAGAAACACAAGTACATTATGTAGAGCACTAGCCTGAGCATGACAAGCACAGGGAGCCATGGCCATTCCTGCCCTTGACAAAATTGAGAGAGTTACTTCTAAAGGTCTACATGAGCAATGCTCAGTCGACCTGGTTAGTTATTAACCCTGGCCACACGCTCTGGCTCCCTCAAAGCACAGTAGATTTCTACCATTGTTTAAATTGCAACCTCGGTCCTTGCGTCAGCCAGCCAGCCAAGGAGCATCTCAGTGGATGAAAGGAGGCCTAAAACTACCACAAAATTCATTTGCTTCATTTATTCAGTTTAGAGTCTTTAATGTTTAATATTTAATCAGAGTAGATATAATTGATCCTGTTAAGTCTTTGTTTATTTGCACGAGTTTTAAAAGCAATGAACTCAGCTGCATCTCTGCTCATCCCGTGGGGTAAGTGTTCTGGTCAGTGACCTGGGAGTAGTCTAGACTCATTCAGAACAGAAACTTTCCTCTTCAGATTGCTAAGTGGCTTCTTAGGAAATCATTAAGTTAAAATTTGAGCCCCATCTGGAATTCCTGCTGTAACTAGAATAACATTGGGCTTGAAGACAGGCAGGCATTTCAAGAAGAATTTTAGGAGAAAAAAGGGTGCCCTGGTGGCACAGTGGTTAAGAACTCAGGCTGCTAACCAAAAGGTCAGCAGGTCGAATCTACCAGCTGCTCCTTGGAAACCCTAAGGGACAGTTCTACTCTGTCCTATAGGGTAGCTATGAGTTGACTTGATGGCAATGGTTTTTTTTTTTTTTTTTTTTGGTTAATATACATTTAAAACTACATATCATTATTAAAGTTATTAATATTTAACATAGACATTTTAGAAAATTCAAAGATAATAAAATCACCAGCAATCTCATGCCATACATATAATTCCTGTTACCATTTCCAGTCATTTTTCCTATGGTAATTATTATTATTATAATGCTAGATATGTAAATTATATTTTCCATGTGCTTCATGGATACCAAGATAGCCATCCCTGAGAGATCTGGCCCAAAGACTACGTATGTAAATTCAGGAGACTAAGGTTTTAGTCTAACTGTGCCATGAACTAGTTCTCTGACCTTGAGAGTTTCTCTCTCTCCCTTGTCTTCATTTTTACCTCTATTAATGAGCAAGTAGAGCGAGACAATCACGAATGTCCCTCTCCATTAAAAATGAAAATTAGAAGCAACAATTTTGTTATTCTCCTTTCTCTGTTTCAAATATCTTCACCTTAGCATGCAAAGATACAGAAAGGATTAAGCTAATGTTGATGCCATGATGATTTCTACAAATAGAAAAAAGTGAAGTAAAATTAATTCTCACACATTATATTTTAACTTAATGACAACCATGTGCCTATATAGTTGCAAATATAAGTACATGTATGCGTACGCGTGCACACACATGCGCGCACACACTCTTGGTTGCCTTAGTCACCAACAGGTCAAAAAGATGTCCAAATGTAAGACCTGACAGCTTCAGGACTCAGGGCAGCTAAAGCCACTTGCTCCCTCAACTTGTCAGTGAAAAATTGGTAAGCTGTGCCTGCTCCAGCTCTGAGCTAAGGTCAAGGCACCCTTGAGGAGACAAGAAAAAGAATAAGTGATTTACAGATAAGGCCAGTAGCCTTGGCACCAGGAGCTTTTGTTTTCTTAGCTGGAGTCCCTGGGAGAGGAGTGTGGCTCAGCAGGCACAGAGCGTTCCCCAAACAATGTCAGACACACGCCAAGGTGGAATGCAGCCAGCTTCCAGCTACCACGCTGAATTCCTGCTTGCCGCCCATGGGCACACACAAAAGGCAGGCCCAGGTTACCACAGCCTCCCAGGTAAGGACCAAAGCTGCTATTTGTCATCATTAAGCGATTGGGCCATTCTTCTTCCCCATGCCCTCTAATGAGCACCAGTGAAACTTGCTTAGAAGAAAAAAATGGAACAAAGAACAACTCAAAATTCTGATCTGAGGAAAAATAACTGCCTCTTCATTGAGAAGCATTGCCAAATTCTTTCACTTATTCACTACGTCATCTTGAGTCTATTTTTTTCTAATTAGCTATATGAATATTGATGTAATTGTTTTCTGGATGAGAAAGTAATTCTTATCATTGAAGATAATTTGGAAAATCAGAAGAGTCAAAGAAAGAATATAAGACATCTTTACAAATCCATAAGCTAGACGTGGCCACAAGGATCACTTCAGTGTACATTATTCTGATAAATATGTTTGTGTGATGCGTGTACATGTATGCATGTGTAATTTGTACACACATGCATTTGTGGAAAAATACTTTTTTCCATAACTGGTAACACACTATACAAATATGTTGTAGTTTTTCACTCAACAGTACATCATGGACATGTTTGCAATCATTGAGTAATTCTCTATAATTTACATTTTAATAGCCATATTTTCATATTAAAATATCATAATTAAGTAATTTGTTTCAGTAAATGCCCATCTGTTGATGGTTATTTAGGTTGTTTCCAATATTCATTATTATAAACATATACTTTTGTGAACATACTGATAAATATCAGGAATCATCAGCAATCATTTTCCTTAGAGTAAATCCCTACAATTGGAATAACCAAGTGAAAGGGTATACACAATATCAAGGCTTTTCATATGTATTGCTATATTATTAAGGAAGTATCTTTAACCTCAGAGAGCCTAACATCTTCATCTGTAAAATTATGAAAATCACATATATCTTTCAGGGTTGTTAAAAGTACTAAATGAATAAGTGTGAAAACCAAAAAAATGGCACCTGGCAGAAAATAATCACAGAAATAATGTTAATTTCATTAAATCTAATCAACATGAAAATATTTTTTGTTTAAAATATTCAAAACTATACACCAAAACTATATCTGTGAGAGAAGCCCTGGTGACACAGTGGGTAAACCCTCAGATGCTAACTGGAAGGTGGCCCGTTCAAATCCACCAGCTGTTCCAAGTGAGAAAGATGTGGCAGTCTGCTTCTGTAAAGATTACAGCCTTGGAAACCTATGGGACAGTTCTACTCTGTCCTATAGAGTTAATGGTATATGTCAGCTTGGCTAGGCTATGATTCTCAGTGCTTTGGAAAGTGCCCTTCCATGATGTTATCACTTTCCATTTTGTGATGTGGTGTGAGCAGCCAATCAGTTAAAAGGGGAGTTTCCTCAGGGGGTGGGGTCTGCTTCCAGTATATAAACGGATGTTCTGGCAAAGTTCTCTGTCTGTCTCTCGATCCTGCACTCTTCTCATCCATAAGCCTGCAGAATTCTCCAGCCTGCCACCTGACTCACCAGCCCCTGCAGCCCTGGAGCAAGCAGAGGTCTCAAACCTGCCATCAGACTCACAGATTTGAGACTTGCTAGCTTCCACAATTTTAAGAGCTATTTCCTTGAAGTGAATCTCTCTATGTAAGTTTCTATATACGTTTTTGTGATTTTGCTCCTATAGAGAATCTAGATTAAGACAGCAGTAGCCCTAAAGTTGGTCGATATTTCCTCCAGTTCCCTCTAAGGACTGGGCTCAATTCTACTGGAGCAGCATCCACTTGCAGAGAACAAATTAGATACTGATGCGGCCCTTTCCTTTGTACGGCAGTTTTAGTCATTCGAAAATTCTATCTGAATACACAGATATAGATAATAAGGGCACATTATTATCATCATGTCCTTATTATCAGTGATCCTCATTCAAGGTTTTTAACAATATAAAAAATATATAATATTTTTTCCTTAAGACAGCTGTGCAGATAATGTAAAACAGTTATTCTGAGAACTGAAGGTATACTCCTTGCTTTCTGATAGGGTAGTATTCTCTGCATAGTTACCTTCTATTTATGTAGGCTGATAGCCACAGTTCTGTGTTGACTCAGATTAGGCTTCTTGTTAACTAAGAGGTCAAAGTTTTTAAAGAGTGACAGCAACTTTGTGAACAATATTGCACAGATTTTATGTGATATGATTAGCTTTATGGTATCAGAAGAAGGAAGATCTTTTGAAAGCCCAAGATTAAAGTGACTAGAGCACTACCAAGAGAGGTCGATTTGGAAGCCACAGAAAAGATGTTCTAATCTGCTCAGCTTTGATCTGCAGGTCTTTTGTAGCAGATTTGCCTAATGTAATATGTCGTTTGATTTCTTGACTGCTGCTTCCATGGTGTTGGTTATGGACCCAAATAAAATGAAATCCTCGACAACTTCAATCTTTTCTCCATCTGTCCTGATGTTGCTTATTGGTTCAGGTGTGAGGATTTTTGTTTTCTTTATGTTGAGATGCAATCTGTACTGAAGGCTGTAGTCTTTGATCTTCATCAGTAAGTGCTTCAAGTCCTCTTCACTTTCAGCAAGCAAGGTATGTCATCACCATATCACAGGTTGTTAATATGTCTTCCTCCAATCCTGATGCTGCGTTCTTTTTCATAAAGTCCAGCTTCTCGGATTATTTGCTCAGCATACAGATTTATTAAGTATAGTGAAAGGATACAGCCCTGACACACACCTTTCCTGATTTTAAACCATGCAGTATCTTCTTATTCTGTTCAGTTGCCTCTTGGTCCATGTACAGTATCCTTAAGAGCATAATTAAGTGTTCTGGAATTCCCATTCTTTGCAATGTTACCCATAATTCATTATGATCCACAGAGTTGAATGCCTTTGCATAGTCAATAAAACACAGGTAAACATCTTTCTGGTATTCTCTGCTTTTAGCCAAGATCCATTTGACATCAGTAATGATATTCCTTGTTCCATGTCCTCTTCTGAATCTGATTTGACTTTCCGGCAGTTCCCTGTTGATGTACTGCCGCAGCCACTTTTGAATGATCTTCAACAAAATTTTACTTGCTTGCAATATTAATGTTATTGTTTGATACTTTTCACAATCTTTTGGATCACTTTTCTTTAGAATGGGCACAAATATAAATCTCTTCCAGTTGGTTGGCCAGGTAGCTGCCTTCCAAATTTCTTAGCATAGACATGTGAGCGCTTCCAGCTTTGCATCCATTTGTTGAAACATCTCTTGTATTCTGCTTATTCCTGGAGCCTTGTTTTTTGTCAATGCCTTCAGCGTAGCTTGGGTTTCTTCCTTCAGTACCACCGGTTCTTGATATTATGCTACCTCCTGAAATGCCCATAGAATCCTTCAATATTGCAACTCGAGGCCAGAATTTTTTCTTCAGTTTTGCAGCTTGAGAAATGTCAAGCGTGCTCTTCCTTTTTGGTTTTCTAACTCCAGGTCTTTGCACATTTCATTATAATACTCGGTCTTCTTGAGTTGTCCTTTGAAATATTCTGCTCAGCTCTTTTACTTCATCATTTCTTCCATTTGCTTTAGCTACTCTATGCTCAAGAATAAGTTTCAGAATCTCTTCTGACATCAATTTTGGTCTTTTCTTTCTTTCCTGTCTTTTTAAAGACCTTTTGCTTGTTAATGTATGATGTCCTTGATGTTGTCCCACGTCTTGTTTGGTCTTCAGTCATTAGTGTTCATTACATCAAATCTGTTCTTGAGATAGTCTCTATATTCAGGTGGCATATACTCAAGATTGTATTTTGGCTCTTATGGACTTGTTCTAATTTTCTTCAACTTTAACTTGAACTTGCATTTGAGCAATTAATGGTCTTTTCCACCGTTCACCCCGGCCTTGTTCTGATTGATGATATTGAGCTTCTCCATCATCTCTTTCCACATATTAAGTCAATTTGATCCCTGTGTATTCCATCCAGTGAGATCCATGTGTGTAGTTGCCATTTATGTTGTTTAAAAATGTATTTGCAATGAATAAGTTGTTGGTCATGCAAAATTCTATCACGTGATCTCCACCATCATTTCTATCACCAAGGCTATATTTTCCAACTACTGATCCTTCTTTGTTTCCAACTTTTGCATTCCAATCACCAATAGTTATCAATGCATCTTGACTGCATGTTTGATCAATTTCAAACTGAAGAAGTTGGTAAAGCTCTTCAATTTCTTCATCTTTGGCTTTATTGGTTGGTCCCATGTAGAACTTTCTTTGTCAGTCATGGGAAGTCCAAGGCCCTCCCTTTCCTCACCCTTCCATTCTCTCTATAATCATTTCAAATAGAGCTGTTCATTAACCAAATATGATATTTATCTTCATTGTTTTGTTCATGCCATTCTGTCTGGGCCATTGCCACCTATTTCAATACTTCAAGTTTGAAATTATTTACTCCTTTCTACTCTTAAAACACTTATTTTTTTTTTTACTCTTAAAACACTTATACCCCCAGCAAAATATGTTTTTTATTCTGCCTTATAATGCCCCCCCAAAGTCAGAGAGTGCTTAAAAGTGAAAGACACTATATTAGACACCAAAAGTTTAAAGAAAAACAAGAGTTGATCTTTGCTTTCTAAGAGCTAATCATCTAGTGTGAGCAGGACTCTAGATCACTTAACCCCACTTCAGTCAGAACAGCTGCTTATTTGTTTCTATTTATGTGATATTCTGCAGTTTTATCATAATGTGTCCAAAAGCTTATTTATTTTTATTTATCTTTAGTGGGACTTAAGGGTGTTATCTCAGTATCAAGACTCATCACATCATTCTTCAATTCTGAAAAATTCTCAGGCATTATCCCTTCAAAAACTCTTTCTCTCCAAATTCTATTTTTATGTTTAGAACTCCTATTATACGTCAGTTGTGCCTTCTCATTTCATCATCCACATCTGTTTTCCACATTTTGTATTTCTTTAACATCTTTTCTCTATATGGAATAGTTTCCTCAGATATAACTTCCATTCACTAATTTTCTCTTCAGCTGAGTGTACGGGCTATATAATTTATCCAATGCTGCATTACCTTTTTAGATTTTCTATTTGGTTATTTTCAAACTTTTTCTTTTTAGATTTTTGTTTTCTCTAAGAAAAACACACAAAGCAAAGATGTATGGCCTCTATACTTAATATATAGTCTGTGAACACTGGCATCACTTGAGAGTATGATAGAAATGCAGAATCTCAGGTCTCAACTCAGACCCACTGAATTAGAACTTTTATTTTAACCAGGTCCCTGAGTGAACTGTATGTACGTTAAAGTCTGAGAAGAACAGCACATTGACTTATCAGGAAGTCATCACTTCATCACACACCTCCCAATCATAAACCACACACTTCTTCGAAAAGGTGACCATTATCATGAATTTCATCATGATCAGAGAATATGTTTAATTTTAATCCTTTGAAATGTGATGAGATCTGATCACCAGAAAACATGGATTACCAAATATTAATCTGTTTTACTAATCCTTGCAAAGAATCAACTTTTGCTTTACTTCAATTCTGTGTGTTTATTTATAATTTATTAATCTCTATTCCTATCTTATTATTTCTTCCATTTTCATTTCTCTGAGTTTAATTTATTGTCCTTTTTCTAGCTCTGAAAAAGTTTTGTGACTTTCAGCCTTTGTGTTTTTCTCATACATGTACTTTATGCTATAAATTTCACTCTAAAGCATGGCCTTAGCTTTATGCCATCATGATATGCAGAATTTTCATTATCATTCCTTTAAAAATTTTTTAAATCTCCATTGTGATGTTTTCTTGGACACATTTACTACTTATATCTCAAAATTTATATTTATGTTATATTTATGACTATTTTCTACTTACCTCTTTTTTATTTATTGCTACCTTAATTCCATCATGGTCAGAAAACACACTCTATATGATTTTAATCCTTTAGAATTTTATGAGACTGGATTTATAGCTAGTATATTGCTAATTAAAGTAAATAAAAGAATCAGTATCCTCCAGTTCCTGGATGTATTGTGTGTGTGTGCATGTGTGTGTGTGTGAATCAGGAAAAAATTGCTGATTGTGTTGTTCAAATGTTGAGTACCCTTCATATATTTTGCTTGCTTAATCCATCTGGACTTGAGAGACATGTTTGAATATCCACCAAAACATTTTTGGATTTGTTAACTTATCTTTGTATTTCTGCAATTTTTGACTTATGTGTTATGAGGCTATTTAATTAGATGAATTCTAATTTAGAATTTTCATGACCTTTAATCATCACCAAATATCTCTCTTTATCACTGACTTTTTTTGTCTTTTGCCTTTAGCCTAATTTTTCTGGATATTAATATAGCTACAAGAGCTTTCTACCATCCATTTGACAGTTTATTGTACTGTGGTGCCTTTCATGTTTCTGTGATGTGTTGGAAACTATGCCACTGGTATTTCAAATACCAGCAGGGTCATCCATGGTAGAGAGGTATCAGCAGAGCTTCCAGACTAAGACAGACTAGGAAGAAAGGCCTAGAGATCTACTTTCAAAAATTGGCCAATGAATGAAGAGAATATTATCTGATACAGTGCTGGAAGATGTGCCCCCAGATTGGAAGACACTGAAAATACACTGGCCAAAACAATGGACTGGAGCATACCAACAATCATGAAGATGGCACAGGAGTAGGCAACATTTCATTTTGTTGTACACAGGGTTGCCATGAGTTGGAATCATCTCAATGGCAACTAAAAACAACAAGAGTTCTCATTTTGATGGTGTTTACATGGTACATTTTTTCCTCTCTTTTTTACATAGAGGTTTTCTATATCTTCATGTTTTAGATGTATCTATTTTAAGCAGCTTATAATTGAGTTTGGTTTTCTATTCAGTCTTAACAATATTTATATGCTAAAAAGAATTAATCATATTGTTGATTTTAGATAGTCAATGTATATTGCCTTTTTAAAATATTTATTGTTCTTCACTCTTCCAGCATTTATAAACTTCTATTGATGATTATTTTTCTTCTTCCTAAAGTACACTCTTTTGTATTTTAGTGTAGGTCTCTAGGTTTCAAATGCTTACTGTTTTTACTTGACTATAAATGGATTTTTTTCCTTTAATTCTTCAAGGACATTTTCATTAATCGTAGAATTATATTTTGGCAACTAGTTTTCTTTCAGTGCTCTGTAAATATCATTCCATTGTTTTGGGATTGCATTATGTCCAGCTCTGAATCTAATTATTGCTCCTTTGAAAGCAATGCATCATTTTTTTTCTGGCAGCATTTAAGATTTTTGTCTTCAGTTTTTAGCAATTTTAATACATGCACTATAACTCTGGATTTTTTAATCCTATTGGGATGCAAATGACTCATCAATTTTGGAAATTCTCTGTCATTATCTCATCATATATTGCTTCTACATGATCAATCTTTTCTTTCCTTTTGGGACAGAATTTACTCATATGTTATAGCTTCTTGCTGTGTTAATTATAACCCTTACCTTCTCTTCTGATTTTTTTTTCCTATTTCTCACTCTGTATTTAATTTGATTTAAATTTCTCTTTTGTATATATTCCAATTTTCTGTTGAAATTATCAATCTTGTCTCTTTTCTCATAAAACAAACAAAACATTTTATTTTAAAGTTGTTGTTACTATTTCTATACATTTCCCATGAGCTCTGCAAAGCTGTCAAAATGCCACTCCAGCTTCAGGCCCTTTTTGAATTAAAAAATTAAAATAGATAACATTGCAAAAAATGGGAATTCCAGAACACTTAATTATGCTCATGAGGAACCTCTACATAGACCAAGAGGCAGTCATTCGAAGAGCACAAGGGGATACTGGGTGGTTTAAAATCAGGAAAGGTGAGCGTCAGGGTTGTATCCTTTCACATACTTATTCAATCCGTATGCTGAGCAAACGCTCAGAAAAGCTGAACTGTATGAAGAAGAACATGGCATCAGCACTAGAGGAAGACTCATTAACAATCTGTGATATGGAGATGACACAACTTTGCTTGCTGAAAGTGAAGAGGACTTAAAGCACTTACTCTGAAAGTCAAAGACAACAGCCTTCAGTATGGGTTACACCTCAACATAGAGAAAACAAAAATCCTCACACCTGGACCAATAAGCAGCATGATGATAAATGGTGAAAATATTAAGGTTGTCAAGAATTTCATTTTACTTGGATCCACAATTAATGCCATGGAAGCAGCAGTCAAGAAATCAAACGATGTAGTGCATTTGGCAAATTTGCCTCAAAATGCCTCTTTAAAGTGTTGAAAAATAAAGATATCTCTTTGAGGACTAAGATATGCCTGACCCAAGCCATGTTATTTTCAACTGCCTCATCAGCATGCAAAAGCTGGACAATGAATAAGGAAGACCGAACAATTGATGCCTTTGAATTATGGTGCTGGCGAAGAATACTGAATATACAATTGACTGCCATAATAGCAAACACATCTGTCTTGAAGAAGTACAGCCAGGATGATCCTTAGAAGAGAGGAAGGTGAAACTTTGACTTACGTAATTTGGACATGTTATGAGGAAGGACCAGTCCCTGGAGAAGGACATCATGCTTGGTAAGGTCAGTGAAAAAGAGGAAGGCTCTCAATGAAAAGAATTGGCAAAGTGGTTTGCAACAATTGGCTCAAGTATAGCAATGACTATGAGCACGGCAGAGGACTGGGCTGTGTTTCATTCTGTTGTACATAAGGTCGCTATGAGTCAGAACTGACTCGAAGGCACCTAACAACAACAGCATCTCAAGTAGGTCTAAATAAAGTTCATTTGATCATTAACGGTCATAGCCTTGGGTTAGGCACAATGGGTGCTTAAGCTCACATGAGGTTTGACGAAAAATTATGTAAGTTTCATCAGTCACTGGGTGGGCTCAAGATTCATAGTTTGAAGCAGTTGTTGAAAAAGAAATGAAAACAAAAACACAACAACAACAAAAATGTTATGCCAAACTCCCTGCCTATGTGGAATGAAAACAAACAAAAAAACATTCTGTATGTCAGAGCCAACAAAAAACAAACAAAAAAATCAACTAAACTAGTTGCTGGAGTCAATTATGACTCATGGTGACCCCATGTGTTTTAGAGTGGAACTGCACTCCATAGGGTTTTCAATGGTTGTGATCTTTTGGAAGTAGTTTGCCAGGCCTTTCTCCAAGGCACCTCTGCATGGATTCAAACCGTCAGTCTTTCAGTTAGCAGCCAAGTGCTTAGGTGTATGAGACACCCAGGTACTCCAGCTAATGGTCAGCTAATTGGTTTTGTTTGGATTTTCTTTATATCTTAAATTGGGTTATTTAACTTTATTTTAAAAAACATGGAAACTTTCACCTAAAATAAAATTTATGAGTTTTCTTTAAAAATTAGAAAATCTGACAACATTATGCAACATTCCTCTGTGGCAAACATTTCCTAGATCTGAGTAGATTCCAACCCTTTCAGAAAGGGCACATGCTCTGAAATGGACCCATTCTCATCATATTCCGTTGGGTAAGCATTTGAAGCTATTGCCCCTGACATAATCACATGGACCAAAATCAGATCCAATATTTCCATAGTTTGTTGCACTATTCAGTGGAGGGAATTCCTACATTGGAGGGAGCTACTGTAGAAAACTTGGTCTTTTCACTATATCACGCAGCCATAAAAACTTACGTTCCCTAACTCTCTAGCCTGATAACTACTATTCCACTGGCCCTCTCAGCAGCTTTGCATCCACTCACCAGGGCATGTGAAACTTTTAGGTCCCTTACTTGCCATATGTAGGCAATAAGTCATGAAACACCAGGGTCCTAACTTAGGCTCATCAACTCATCCTCCTGTCCGAGACCTCCAGGTTATTCTTGCCATGCTGTGCGACAAAGTTAGGGAAGTGGTCTCCTGAGGCCAGAGGTTGTAGGTGCTTTCATTCATTTTGCATATTTTTCTATATAGTTATTCAAGGAAGTAGTGTGAGGAGGTAATGGCCTTGGCATTTGACCTCCTCAAGACACCCTTCTCCATTTTTCTTTTTGAAATTTGCCATGGTAGAAATGGTAGGCTTTTTACCTTGTCTTTCCTCTGACCTGAATTTTTCATTTCTTTAGCCTTTTCTTCTTCCCAGGACACCAAGTCTCAGAGTTCAGCATTAAGAGTAAAATGGGTAACCTCTTGACTATTCAGGTCCTTAGGCATGGAAGAGCTCGGAAATAGGAAAATACACGACAGACCAATACTTTAGTAGTAAAAACATATTAGCCTCAATTACAGTACCTGTATTTAAATGATTCCATAGACACAGAATGAATTCAAGCTTTATACAAGTATATATCATCAGTGCCACAGAGAAATCAGGGGGAAGATGGGTCTTGTGTTATTACGTGGTCAACTAGAAAGAGTTAACCTAAGATCACTTTCAGAATATCTTGAGGACTTTTAGAATGGCTTACATTTTGTTACCTAAAATTACCATCAATTCCAAGTGGGACTCCAATATCTTAGAAATGTTATAAAAATTTATGAAGTATTCAAAATAATTTTAATTATTGGATGCTTATTGCCTTCTCTTTGATATGCTCTAGCACACAATGTGCCCTACGAACACTGCTTATTCTAAAGTTTTCAAGAGAATATCTGTCCAGTAAAAGAATGAATGTCCTGTAACATATCAGTCATTGAGCTTAAGACACAACACCTAAACCCTGCTTTAAACTTCATTTCTTAGTGCCATCTAATGCCCAAAGAATGAATTAAACAGTCTAAGTATATTCACAGGATTTGTCATTTTCATAGTTTTAGTTATGCGTTATTAAATTTTCCACAAAATTATGACAGCTGTCAATGGTTCCTAAATCTATCAGTTATCTCAAAGCTGGTAGAGTCAATTCCAGTTGTTGATTAACAGTCTATCATGGACCAATTTCCATCCGTTTCTGCTACATCAAACGGATGTTGGATTGTTCAGTGAGGTGGAGGAAGTAAGACTGAGCAGGCTACCTAACTGAGGATGGCACTGTGCGTGCTGTGTGCAGGTAACTGCTCAAAAACTTAAAACCCCAGCAAGCAGACAATTTTTACCACCACAACTGCTAAAAGAAATGGACAAGATTTTACAGGCTAGGGTAGGATATAACCCCAGGATACAGGGAATTTTCATAATGGTGAGGACTTATTTTAGTCAGCACTCAAACTAGATGTTTTCTTCCCCACAAAAGACCAATAAAATATTGTATAATCTTTCCTTATTCTGCACCAAAGCAACTAACCTACAAACAGCGTATTATTAGATTTAGAGAAAATATACCCTTAAAGGGAAGCCCTGGTGGTATAGTGGTTAAGTGCTGTGGCTGCTAACCAAAAGGTTGGCAGTTCGAATCCACCAGGCACTCCTTGGAAATACTATGGGGCAGTTCTACTCTCTCCTATAGGGTGGCTATGAGTCAGAATCAACTAGAAGGCAGTGGGTTTTGGGTTTTTTTTATACCCTTAAAGCATTTAATGACCTAATATTTTGAAATTTTAAGAGATTAATGTTTCCCATGTGTATTTGTGGATCTGGTGTAGTGGCTAAGTGCTACAGGTGCTAACCAAAAGGTTGGCAATTCAAATCCACCAGGCTGCCTTGTAAATTCTTTGGGGCAGTTCTACGCTGTCCTATAGGGTTGCTATGAGTTGGAATTGACTCAATGGCAACAGGTATGTGTATTTGCACTCAAAAGTCATTTACAACCCCCTTCTTAAAGGGCTTCCTGTATTCTAACCCTAGAAAACAAAAATAGCCCATTTTCTTGCCCTCTTGAAGTTAGGGATGACTATATAACCCTCTCCTGGAAAATGAGACACAAAAGGAAATTTCTGAGTCCCTGTCTAAGGAATTTTTTTTTTTTTTTTTTTAAATATCATACTAAACAGTCAAGATTTCTTCATCAGTTCACCTTTCATCCCTTCCGCTTTTTTGCTTCCTGGATTGCAGAGGTGCTGTTGGAAGTGCAGCAGCCATATTGTCATCATGACAATGGAAGGCACGCACTACTGACAGCAGATTAGGACAGACTAGGTCCTCGATGAGGACATTTTGAGCAGCTGTCTGGTCTCAGTCACAAATTCTTTATCCTGAACTTCTTGATTCTTTAAAACAACTCTTATTTGTCTTAGCCATTTTCTAGTTGCTGCTGTTATTAATTTTTCGTGAGTGTTATTTGCAGCCAATATAAGCATTAGCTAACGCAACTCCCGACCATGTAGACATCAGTGGCAGCTCCTTTTCTCTTCATGGAGAGGCATATAAGCAGAAATTCCCAAACTTCCTTAGTTGAAAATGCCCTTAACGTATCGATAAGTTTTTCACGGTGTCCCAGGCTAAAAGTTATACCTAACAATTCAGTTTATTATGTAGTTAGGTCCACAATTTAGCAGTTGTAGTTCACGCAGTATCTAGACGATGTGCTATATTTTCCTTCAAAATGTAAACTATCTCCCTGCACCCCTGTGAATGTACTACAGTGCTCCAGAGCACACAGTTGCAAAATTTTGAAACTATGGTGGAATATATATATATCCCTGGCTGGTACAAATGGTAAATCCATCTGGAGGCTAACCAAAAGGTTGGAGGTTGAAGTCCATCCAGAGGTGCCTTGAAAGAAAACCCTGCAATCCACTTCTGAAAAATCAGTCATTGAAAACCCTATTCTGACACCATGTGGTTGTCATGAATCATCTGGGTATATCCTACAAAAGAAGAGTGAAAAAGAGTGAATTTAAATACCTAATGAACTTTTTGAATCCATGGTTGAAAAACTGTTTTTCAAACATAATGCTTTTAATAATAAGAGCCATGCACTTGAGAGAGAAAAAAGTTTTTCTGAATTCTACTTTACTAAGATGTAGAGAACTCAGACAATGGCGTTTATTACCATAAGCCATAAAGTGAAAAGTGTGTAATATGACATGAGAGTGTCTTTCCAACCCCAAAGGAATAAGGGAAATGTAATTGCAGGTGAGGTGAAAGTTTGTGAAGAAATTTAAGACCAAGAGAGACTTGAATCTCACTTCACTTTCTTGGGTATTTCAATGACTCAGGAAGGTTCCTAGCTGTATAGGACTCAGTTCAATCCCATAGGTTCCAATACACCCATGAGTGGTGAGTGAAGAGTAACAGAGAGTTCCTAAACCCAGCCGTTACAGATACAGAAGGGTTAATAGGGAGTGCAGAATACACATGGTCATGAAGACTGGAGCTTCTGTCCAAGATAATGAGTTTGCAGTTCAAGCCCAGCCAACAAAATTACCTGCTAAAACAAAGCATGCTGGAACTCCTGCCTGGCTTCTCAGGATCTTTTTCTGGGAGACAGTTGTTGGCTGCTGCATATCTGTAACTTTGTCCCACTTATATGCTACACCCTTTTCCTTCAATATTTTATCTTTGACTCAATTTTAAATTGAATCTGGGAGCCACAAGCCTCACCACTGAAAAGACTTGGTGATGTGCTCCCATACAGGTTACAGGCTTGGAAACCCAATGGGGCAATTCTACTCTGCCCTGTAGAGTCACTATGAGTAGGAATCAACTTGACAGCACACAACAACAACAGACAGCAGAGAACATAGAGAGTAAGTTGATTACTCTTAAATATTTATTTTACCCTCTTTTTGAAATCAGGGTAGCAATCCTGTGATGATTAAAAAATAAAATACATATGGAAGGCATTCAATAAATAGTAACTACAGGAATGGCTTCCCAGGCATGCAGCCCTATACTTGGTGTCATGATCTGCTGTTACTGTCTTGAAAGTCTTCCTTTTATCTTTGGACTTTTGTTTTAAGTGAAGTCCGAATGCAACAATGGACCATATACAGTATGTATGTTCTTTGCTGCATTCATGTTTAATTTTAGTGATGCTCCATGAGCAAAGAATTGTGGTTGACAAGTTCCATGGGAGTTCAGTGAGTATAAGGTGAGTGTGCTATCGAAGCCATTAACTAATAGGTTCTTGTCCAGCACAGTAGCAAACTGAAGTCAGCCAGCCAGATGCAGAGTTGGAAGAACAGAAGGTTTATTCAGTTTGCAAACTGGCAGGCAGGTAGGGTCTCTTGACCTAAGGCTGCCAGCTCCCTGAACCAGGGCAGATCTGCTCTTTTTTTAGGGAGTGACATACATATTAATGAACAGCGAGGGGAGGATCTTCAGTTTTCTGATGTGTGCGCAGTCCACATAATTTTAGTGAATGGGTTTTTGCGCACGGCTCTAAAAATATTGCACACAGCCCTAAAAAAAAAAGGGCAATGGCTTGCTACTGCCACCCCAAGAAGGTCATATAGCAGGTAGATTGGGAGTCAATGCACCTGCGCCTTGTCCTCCTGCCAAAAGAAGACAAGAAACCTGGGGATTCAACCAATCATGGTGAAGTGCTGTCAAAGTTGTAACAAAAATGTAGTAAGAGTAGACTTTTCTGGAAAACAACTATTATGGGATGGTTAATAACCCTTAATAACCCTTTCCTGACTGCCTGCTTCATTATGTCTCCAACCGAGTAAGAGGGGCTCTGACAGCCCCAAAAGGTCATGCTTTCTAGTCGACTCGGAAGTTGCCTGGAATTCAGAAAGAAGGCAGAAGCATTTTAAGAAACATAAATAAACATGGAACCCTGTCATATCCTTTCTTACTCGTGTTTCTTCCCTGCACTAGTCAAGTGCTTATGCTAAAATCATGACACAGAAATAAAGGGAAAGATACTGCTGCAACCTATGATTCCTTTGCCTTTCAATCTGTCCTTACTAACCCGTAAGTTAAAAGTAGAGAGTATTGGTGCAATGAACATGTATCAAGAAGTGAAATGAAGGCAGCTGAGTTAGTTTTGTGGGGCATTTTCACTGTCTATTAAAAATACGCATGTATTACCTACAAAAGTACAAATTATGCGATTTCCGTGATTCCAGGTACAGGTTAAATGCTTTTATAGTCAAGTTAACACTGGCATTTTACAACATAAAGATAAATGGTAAAATGCATGCTGATAATTTAGATTTTTAGTTTTGCTTTGATTAGAAGGATATTAAATAGTAAAAAAGAACCATGAGGACAAGTCAAGAGATAGACTGTGGGAGAAAGGAAAATGCTGTGTATTTTAATATTTTAATGACACTCTTCCCCTGCTTTTTGAATAAGGGGCACCATATTTACATTTTATACTGAGCCCCATAAATTATGGAGCAGGCCTTGGGTAATGGATATTGTTACAACAAGTGTTGATACAAGAACAGTCTGATGCTTTGAATGAACGAGTACTTGGGTTCCTATAAATACACACATTAAAAAAGACATTCATTTGATCCATATTTCTCTTATTTAGCTCTTTCGATAGAAACTTAAAAATGAGATATAAAAAGAAACAATGAATGTTGATCCAGCTAAATGTCTGCAAGAAAATGCTGCGTATGAGCAAATTCCAATAATTTATTTCTTAATCAAACCTGAAAGGTGGGTACTGGCTTGCAGGTAAGTTCTGGGAAATGGAAGCCTTGGTGATTTGATGTTTCCTTGGTGATAGGGCTTTCTTTTCAGATGCATTGTCTTTGTAAGGGCAAAGTTTAAGCTTTGGATGATGGCTATTTCCTCATTCTGCTGCCTCCAGGCCTTTCATAGCGCTAATAATTTGGAGGTCAAATATGAGTTGATGAGAAGGCAACATTACATGGAATTTGAGAAAACTCACATGAAAAGAGGAAATACACCATTTAATAAATGTCCTTTATACATTTAAGGGAGGGAAACCGTGGTCAAGTGCTATGGCTACTAACCAAAAGGTCGGCAGTTCGAATGCACCAGGCGCTCCTTGGAAACTCTGTGGGGCAGTTCTACTCTGTCCTATAGGGTCGCTATGAGTCGGAATCGACTCAACAGCAACGTGTTTTTTGGTTTTATACTTTTAAGGACTCAAACACTATATTTATGCTTGAAGTCCCTTTTAGGAAAAATAATTGAAAATTATGGATGTACTTTTCACTCTTAGAAAGCACAAATTAACAATCTAGTGTAGTTACATTTTCCTCACATGGCGAATAGCAAGTATTATATCCTCTTCAGTGTAGGCATTGGAATCTTTTTTTTTTTTTTTCTCCTAATGCATAATTGCTGCTTTATTTTATTTTGAGGTGTCCACTGGGTTTAATCTAAGTCATCTTTTAAATGTATATGTAGGCATGGCTGGGCATTAGGCCCAGAAAACAGACATGGAAAGACCTGGCCATACCTTCCACCAGGCCCAAGAAGCTGATATTCTGATAGGTAAAACTACCAAAGGTCTAAGGAGAACTTGAGAGAGAAAACAATTTGGTCTTGGAAGGCCCATCCAAGACCTTGAAGAAAGAAGTGTCCAGAGAAGGCATTAGGGTTACACACTATTTGACCACCAAATGAAAGGAGCTTTTAGAATGAGCTTATAGGAAGAGATTGGATGTACACTTTTCTGAAAACAGAAATGATCAGTCAATTCAAAAGCAACTCAAAAAACGTACAAAAGTAACTCAAGCTCCAAGAACTGTGCAGTTATATGAATACCTAAAAGGAAATTGATTATGAATGATTTTCCGCTCAGCATTCAGTTAAGTCCATGAAGTTCTTTCAGTGATAGCACTGATTATCCATTCAGCTATGAAGGCGACAATGACAGAATTCGCTAAAAGGTGAGAAAAGAATAATACTATTATACGTTCATGTTTTCACAAAATATTTTTAAAGAAAAACCATAAAATCAAAACTCAACATGCCTTCTTTTGGTATTGGCTAAGGCAAATTGTATGATTTTTCTATTTCTGTTATTAAAGCTATCTAACGGTGTAAAAAGTTTTTTTTTTTTTTAATGGTGTAAAATGAAAGTGTTGATATTCTGTGTTTTCTTTTCCCTCCTTCCTTTCTTCCTTCTTTTCATTTATTTTCTCTTCCTCTCTCCCTCTTTTTCCTTTCTCGTTATCCTCCTCCGCCATCTTATGGTAGGAACAACATTATAGAAAATTTAAGAGTTTTAGGATAGGCAGTTATAGTTTTTAACCCTGCTACTTTAAGCATATTAATATTATTTAAGTATTCAGAACTTCAATTCCCTTGTTAACAAAATGGAGAAAATGTCAACTATTTCACAGCATTTGGGGAAGATTAAATAAGAATGTCTACAACATGCCCGGTGTAGTCACTGGCCCAGAGAAAACATTCAATAGCTATCAGTGATTTTTCCCTAAACAAGAGATATTAAGTCTGGGTATATATACAATAACTAATAGTATGACAAATCAATAGAAATATTTCCATAATCATAAATTTTAAAATCCTGATCAAAATAATTACCAACTGATTCTCAGCTTAAGATTATAATAAGATTAGAGACCATCTGAAGAACAGATTTGACGCACTGAACACTAGTGACCGAAGACCAGACGAGTCGTGGAATGACATCAAGGACATCATCCATGAAGAAAGCAAGAGGTCACTGAAAAGACAGGAAAGAAAGAAAAGACCAAAATGGATGTCAGAGGAGACTCTGAAACTTGCTCTTTAATGTCGAGCAGCTAAAGCAAAAGGAAGAATTGATGAAGTAAAAGAACTGAACAGAAGATTTCAAAGGGCCTCTCAAGAAGACAAAGCAAAGTATTATAACGACATGTGCAAAGAGCTGGAGATGGAAAACCAAATGGGAAGAACATGCTTGGCATTTCTCAAGCTGAAAGAACTGAAAAAAAAAGTCAAGCCTCGAGTTGCAATAGTGAAGGATTCCATGGGGAAAATATTAACCGATGCAGAAAGCATCAAAAGAAGACAGAAGGAATACACAGAGTCATTATACCAAAAAGAATTAGTCAATGTTCAACCATTTCAAGAGGTGGCATATGATCAGGAACCGACAGTAGTGAAGGAAGAAGTCCAAGCTGCTCTGAAGGCATTGGTGAAAAACAAGGCTCCAGGAATTGATGGAATATCAATTCAGATGTTTCAACAAACAGATGCAGCACTGGAGGTGCTCACTTGTCTATGCCAAGAAATATGGAAGACGGCTTCCTGGCCAACTGACTGGAAGAGATCCATATTTATGCCTATTCCCAGGAAAGGTGATCCAACCGAATGTGGAAATTATAGAACAATATCATTAATATCACATGCAAGCAAAATTTTGCTGAAGATCATTCAAAAGCGGCTGCAGCAGTATATCGCAGGAAACTGCCAGAAATTCAGGCCAGTTTCAGGAGAGGACGTGGAACCAGGGATATCATTGTTGATGTCAGATCGATCCTGGCTGAAAGCAGAGAACTCCAGAAGGACGTTTACCTCTGTTTTATTGACTATGCACAGGCATTCGACCATGTGGATCATAACAAACGATGGATAACATTGTGAAGAATGGGAATTCCAGAACACTTAATTGTGCTCATGAGAAACCTTTACATAGATCAAGAGGCAGTTGTTAGGACAAAACAAGGGGATACTGATTGGTTTAAAGTCAGGGAAGGTGTGCATCAGGGCTGTATTCTTTCACCATACCTATTTAATCTGTATGCTGAACAAATAATACGAGAAGCTGGACTATATGAAGAAGAATGGGGCATCAGGATTGGAGGAAGACTCATTAACAACCTGCATTATGCAGATGATACAACCTTCCTTGCTGAAAGTGAAGAGGACCTGAAGCACTTACTAATGAAGATCAAAGACCACAGCCTTCAGTATGCATTGCACCTCAACATCAAGAAAACAAAAATCCTCACAACTGGACCAACAAGCAACATCATGATAAATGGAGAAAAGATTGAAGTTGTCAAGGATTTCAGTTTACTTGGATCCACAATCAACAGCCATGGAAGCAGCAGTCAAGAAATCAAAAGACCCATTGCATTGGGCAAATCTGCTACAAAGGACCTCTTCAAAGTGTTGAAGAGCAAAGATGTCACCCTGAAGACTAAGGTGCGCCTGACCCAAGCCATGGTATTTTCAATCACATCATATGCATGTGAAAGCTGGACAATGAATAAGGAAGACCGAAGAAGAGTTGACACTTTTGAATTGTGGCGTTGGCGAAGAATACTGAATATACCATGGACTGCCAAAAGAACAAACAAATGTGTCTTGGAAGAAGTGCAGCCAGAATGCTCCTTAGATGCAAGGATGGTGAAACTGTGGACATGTTGTCAGGAGGGATCAGTCCCTGGAGAAGGACATCATGCTTGGCGGAGTACAGGGTCAGTGGAAAAGAGGAAGGCCCTCAATGAGGAGAACTGACACAGCGGTTGCAAAAATGAGCTCAAGCATAACAACGATTGTAAGGATGGCACAGGACCGGGCAGTGTTTCATTCCGTGGTGCATAGGGTCA
The DNA here is from genome assembly GCF_024166365.1 of Elephas maximus indicus. Lineage (NCBI taxonomy): Eukaryota > Metazoa > Chordata > Mammalia > Proboscidea > Elephantidae > Elephas > Elephas maximus. Next base: position 24,215,686 of record NC_064819.1, read on the forward strand.
CTATGAGTCAGAACCAACGTGACAGCACCTAACAACAACAACAGAGATTCATTAGCTTAACACAACATATTGCCTGCCCTGTTAAAGAAATAATTAAAAAAAAAAAAAATTTCACATTTTCACAGGTGTGTTGATTTTACCCCAGATATGTTTTGGTTAATGGTTGATGTTGACCTAGGAGCCCTCGTGATGCAGTGGTTAAGAGCTCAGCTGTTAACCAAAAGGGTGGCAGTTCAAATCCACTAGCTGCTCCTTGAAAACCCTATGGGGCAGTTCTACTCTGTCCAATAGGGTCACCATGAGTTGGAATCAACTCAATGACAACAGGTTGGTTGTTGGTTGGTATGTTGACCTAGGGTAATTTGTAATTCTGAATTTGTAATCCTATACATCCATATGTAGTTGTTCCCCCCCGCCCGCCCCCAGTGTCTTCATTAGGCATTAGTTTGGTTCTTCATTTGGCAATGGTTCTCTCATGTACCACTTATGAGACAATCTGCAGAAAAGGGTAATATGCTTTATTAGAGAATGTTTATCTTAAATGTGTACACAGAGCCTGTTCTATAATGTTTACTACAACATTATTTAAATTTAAAAAATCTATTTTGCAAAAAAATTAGTGAAATGTAAGATGTTGCTGCTATACCAACATTGCTAATAACACATAATATTTTAAGTATAATGTATAATATATTGTAAAGGTGATTTTGTAAAATATTTTTGTTATATGATTTCAATTTGTTGTTGAGCTGAGGTCCCTGTTTCCAGGCTGGCTCTCTCAGCCCAGAGTTTCTCGCAGCTCCTTAAGGCCACCTGGATTCCTCATCACATTTCTTCTTCCATTTTTAAACTAACAACAGGTCAAGTCCTTCTCATGCTTTAAATCTCTCTGATTTGCCCTTTTTCTACATCTCTTTCGCTTTCTGCCAGAGAATATTCTCTGTTTTTAAGGGTTTATGTGATTAGATACGGCCCACTGATAATTAGGATAAGTTCCCTGTTTTAAAGTCCCTAGGATCCTTGGAAACACTGGTGGCATAGTGTTAAGAGCTACGGCTATTAACCAAAAGGCTGGCAGTTCAAATCCACCAAGTGCTCCTTGGAAACCCTATGGGGAAGTTCCAGGGTCGCTGTGAGTCAGAATCTACTTGATGACAGTGAGTTAGGATCCTTAGGTAGTACAAATGTTTTTTGTACTTGACTACTAACCTGAAGGTTGGCAGTTTGAATCTACCCAGTGGTGCTACAAAAAAGAGGCCAGGCAATCTGCCTCCATAAAGATTACAGCCAAGAAAACACCATGGAGCAGTTCTACTGTATAACACATGTAGTCACCATGAGTTGAAACTGGCTTGATGGCAATGGCGTTAAACTTAATTGTATCTGCAAAATCATTTTTGCCAGTTAAGGTAACATATTCATGAGGTTTTGGGATTGGGGTTTGGACCTGAGGTGAGGCTATTCTGCCTATGACTAACGCAAAATAATAACTGAATTATTCAAACCCACTGATTTTAGAGATTCTCTTAATTCTAAAGGATGTTTTATAGTTAAATAACTTGGAAGAAGTTTCTAAATTTTACAACCTCTGTTATCACAGGTCACAGCAGCCTAAACCAAAAAAGCATAGTTACAGTTTCTGACACACCTGTACCAGGAATGATTGAATTTTCAGTCTTTCCCATGGGGGGAAACAAAACCCAGTTGCCATCAAGTTGATTACGACTCATAGTGACCCTATAGGACAGAGTAGAATTGCCCCATAGGGTTTCCAAGGAGCGCTTAGTGGATTCGAACTGCTGACCTTTTGGTTAGTGGCCAAGCTCTCAACCACTGTGCCACCAGGGTTCCACCTTCCTGATAGTTCCAGTTATTTCTTTTTTATTTTATTGTGCTTTAGGTGAAAGCTTACAGTGCAAATTAATTCCTCATTCAAACATTTATACCTAAATTGTTTTGTGATATTGGTTGCAATCCCTGCAATGTGTTAGTACTCTCCCCCTTTCCCTTTGGTTTTCTTCATTCTCCTTTGCTCAGGATGGGATGGGACCAATAGATATATTTTAGATGGCTGCTAACAAGCTTTTCAGACCCCAGATGCTACTTACCAATGTAGGATGTAGAACATTTTCTTTATGAACTATGTTAAGCCAGTTCAACTAGAGGTTGCCCGAGATCATGGTCTCCAGCCTTCAGCCCCAGTAACTTGGTCCCTCAAGGTGTCTGGGTGCATCTAGGAAGGTTCTATGACTTTGCCTGGGTCAAGTTGTGATGACTTCTATCTTGTGTGTTGTCTTTCCCTTCACCAAAGTTAATGCTTGTCTACTATCTAGTTAGTGATTTCCCCTCCCTACCCTTCCTCTCCCTCGTAACCATCAAAGATTGTCTTTTTCTGTGTATAAACCTTTTCTTGGATTTTTATAATAGTGATCTCATACAATATTTATTCTTTTGTGATTGACTTATTTCACTCAGCACATTGCCCTCCAGATTCATCCATGTTGTGAGCTGTTTCATGGATTTATCATTGTTCTTTATTGTTGTATAGTATTCAATTGTGAGTATGTATCATAGTTTATCCATTCATCCACTGATGAGCACTTAGATTATTTCCACTTTTTGCAATTGGGAATAATGCTGCAATGAACATGGGTGTGCATACGTCTGTTCACGTGATGGCTTTTATTTCTCTAGGTTATATACCTAGGAGTGGGATTGCTGGATAGCATATTTCTGTTTCTAGCTTTTTAAGGTGGTGCCATATCATTTTCCATAATGGTTGTACCATTTTACATTTCCACCCACAGTGCTTAAGAGTTCTAAACTCCCTGCAACCTCTCCAAAACTTAATATTTTCTCTTTTTTTTTTTTTGGATTAATGTATTTCCAGGGTGAGATGGTATCTCATTTTAGTTTCAATGTGTTTTCTCTAATGGCTAGTGACAGCGAGCATTTCCTCATGTGTCTGTTAGCTGCCCGAATGTTGTCTTTGGTGAAGAGATATAGTTGTCTTGATTTTTGGATGAGAAAGCAAAAAACCAGAGTGATGTATTTGGCTTTCCTCAGGCAATACAGTGATATATTTGGAGCCCAAATCCAGTGTCCTGATCCATAATCATTCACTCACTCAGCAAACATGCCTAAGTCCATTCTAGGAGGATGTGAAGGTAATGAAGATGCTCTCTTTACTTTCAAGTTGCTTGAAGTCTATGTCAGGTCACATAGAAGATAATGCTTAAGAGCAATAAAGTCATGAAGAAGATATTTCCCAGCCACTTTGGGGAAATAAAACTGAATAGTATTGTGAACTGTGACCTCAGGATAAAAATCAAAGAAATATAAAATGATCCACATAGCTTTAGGCTTAACAATGATTATTATTTTAAAATGCTTTGGAGTTTGTATTTTTTAATAGAGAAATCACTTTCTAATTACCATCAGCAACTCAATAATTAAATGCATTTTGCTTAAACTTTCCAAAAATCACTAGGGATGTTTTTCTCAAAGATATTACAGCTCTCAAGTTTTTGTTTTTGTTTTTTTTTTTTAGTGACTGAGAGTTTTTTTAAAAAAACATTATCACATAATCATTTCGCTCATAATAAATGAAAGGCAACGTAACTGTCTTACTCAAAATTGAGAAGCCAGTCATTGGTAAGCCTCAGAATTGAAATTTTGCCTTCTTCCTACAAGTTGATACTAAGCATAGCATTTCAAACTGCCAGGAAATTGCACATAGCAAGTAACTTACATTTACTTTATTTTCACTTCCATGTTAATATCATTTAGAACACTTCACATTTCACCCTTTCATTTTAGCACTAATTGTAAATAATTAGTTGTGCACTTATTGTTTTACAGGCCATAATACAATTCAGGATCAAATGTTACATTTAGATACTATTAGTAGTAGTATTTTTAGTTTAATACAGTACAGCTCCTCAAGCTTTCTTTTTCTTTCATTACCTTGACATTTTTGAAGAGTATGGGCCATCTTATCTTGTAGAATGTTTCTAACTCTGGGCTTATCTAATATTTCCTGGTGATTAGACTTGTGTTATGCGTTTTGGCAGAAAGACCATAGATGTGATGTTGCATCCTTCTCAGTGTTATCATACCAGGACATGCCTGACAAAAGTACACCTTGCATCACCCAGATCTTGGTTCCTAAATACTATTCTCCACTAAAAGGAACTAAAGGTCCTTAGAGAAGTGCCTAATTACAGAGTTGAGGCAGTAAATCTTCAGGATAAGCCTGTAACAATTTGCTATGCCAAGAAGTAACAAAGTGGCTTAAAGAATGATGATTGCAAGCCAAAAGGAAACAAAAGCCCCTTTTAAGGTGCTCCCACAGGAGATATGTATGAAAATTTGAGCATTACAATAAAGAATAATAGTAGTAAGTTATAACCTATTGATTAAAATAAGAAATCATGAGTCCATTAATCATAAATCGATAGATGATAAATAGACAACAATAACACAAGAATATTCTTCCTTAATAAAATATGTAGAAAAAATGGAGTTGTTTTTTAATAAACATTGTGAAGTCTAATATTCTATCAGTTTCACTGCCACTAATTTCTCCACTTATTTGGAGAAATTAGTACAGTTCCTGGCACATGGTAAGTACTCAACAGGTAGTTGTTTGATATGTGAATAGTTGAATGAATAAATGAATGGCTAGATAAACTAAATGAAAGTGTGTGTGTTACCTGCGGTCGAGTTGGCTCCAACACTTGACAACTACATGCACAATGGAACTAAATGTTGCCTGGTCCTGTGCCATCCCCATGACTGGCTGCAGATCTGACTACTGTGATTCATACAGTTTTCATTGGCTGATTTTTAGAAACAGATCACAGGCCTTTCTCCTTCATTTGCCTAAAAGACATAAATTTCTGCCCTCCTTTTCTCTTTGGAAAATCATATAACCTTAACCAAAGCATTTTATATTTTTTAGGTCACAGTTACCCATATGTAAAATGAAGGCCAATGCTCCTTGAAAGCAGGAGTCTAAACCAAGTATTCTCTTCATGTTCCTTCCAGATTTCTGAGTCTTGTAATCCAGTTTAGGTCTCTCCTGAAGAGAGTTCATGGTATTCTAAACCTGTTTTCAGGGATTTTTTTTTTTATATTGAGCAATAACTTGTACAATGTTTATTTAGGTGTAATTGAGGTGCGTCTGTTTCTGTCACCCACTGTTGAATTCTTTGTTACATTGGAAAACCTGTTAAATATTTACATATTTCATACGAGTTGTTAAGTTCTGAACTCATTGAATCTTGGCCAACAACAAGATTTGTGTTGATTATTTCCCCATGCAAAAAGCTGGACTATAAAGTCATTTATAATTAAACATGCAGAATTACAGGAAACTGTATGAGTGGGAACACTGAAAGGCTGAGAGAATATATTCAGTGGAGAAGTAGTTTGGCTGATCACTTTATAACTACGCTGAGCTCTGCACTGCATGCCATTAAAAACTCAATATATTTTAGAAATAATCTCCCTTTAAATCTCACATGGTGTTGGAGAGTGAAAGGGTGAATCGTTATCTGAATTATCAGGAAGAGGAAAATATATGAGTTATCATTTCCAAGGTAACAAAGAAAAAATCAAGATTGAAGATAAATTCTATTAGCGAGGAATCTCTGGGCTGCAAAGGCCAATAACCAAATTTAAACTAAATAAAGCCAAAAGAAGAGTTTATTATAAGGATATTGAGGTGTCTCCTGGAACTGATAGAACAGAATACAACTGATGTGTAGGAAAAATTGAATTTAAGGGATTAAATATTATTAGAAATATCTTCCATCTTCGGGGATCCATATTCATTCTCTCTCTCTCTCTCTCTCTCTCTCTCTCATCCTCCCCTTGTCTCTGGCACTCATGGTAGGTAACATGGCTGCTGCATATGATTCCTGAGCTTCACATATTACAACCACCAGGTGTCTACCCCAAGACTGAATTAAGTGACATGGCACCTAGTACATGATGGAGTCAGCATTTGAATCCATTGGTTTTTACTTGACTCTAAACAAACGTTGCTGCCTTTTCTCAGGTTAAATAAAAAACATTCATATTCCCATTCATAGACAAATTAAGAAAAAGACTAATTAAAATTTGGAGGACAGAGAAATAAGGAGGATAAGAAGCATGAAAATTGAGTTGTTATATTAAAATGCTGATATGAGGCTTCTGCTTCTGGCCATAATGGAGTAATAAAGGCAGGGCTTAACTTTACACTTTAAAAAGAATTAAAAACTTGGGCAAAATGTATGAAACACATTGGACAACAGGCATCACAGAGCTGTGATCATTGAGAGAAAGGAAACAAATCAAAGTGAGAACTAGTATTACCCAAGTTTTCTTCCTGGAGGCATATTCCACATCGCAGAACAGGAGAGGGTCCCAAAATGAGCACACTAGTATCTCTGGTTTGAGGAGACCCAGGTCAGAGTTCGGGAAGTCTTTATTAACTGAAAGTTGTAGGGCAGATATGGAGAGGAGGGATCTACTCAGAAAAAGTGTTCTAGAAATCTGATCGTGTTCTCTTTAAGTCGCAGAAAGATATACATGTTTCTAGTGAATCTCCACTGATAATTCTGCTGCTTCCTCATATTTCAGTTTATTTGCAGCAGTAGCAGAAATCATATGACTAACATGTTTTATATTTCCTTAATACATGTTTAAATTCTAGGGGAACTATGCGTTATTTTTTTTTTATTTCTGGGAAGAAAATGTTTTGGTTCTTTAACCCCAAGGCTTACATTTTTAGTTCTCACCTGTTCTGGTGTATTATAGTTTGTTAGTTTGTAACAGACTCTTCTCTTTTGTCTCAAATGGAAATCAGCTTTTATTGTGAAACATTCACAGACCTGGATTTCTAAATTCCGGAAGTCTAATTTTATATTAAAAAAAAAAAAAAAAATTTTTTTTTATATTAACGCCCTGTAAATCGTTGACTTTTAATAGCCTTAGAAGAGAAGTTGTCCAGGAAGAAAAACATATAAAACATCAGTGGCATGAGATCAGGAATCTTTCTTTTATATCAATGACTGATGTTTTTGTGTGATTCTGTTTAACATATGATTAGTAGAATCTTATGTCCTAAAAAATTATATTGTCAAACCCCTCTCTTTATCCCCTTTCGCAGCCTCCATGTCCACTAACACAAAATCAGGATATTTTTCCTTCAAATCTCTGCATGTTGGAGCTTTAAACATCCATTAATGTTTGACAAAAATACCACTACTTTCATAAATACTCTCAATCCAATCAATGAGAAAATCTCTGATTCTCCCAATCTTATAATTATTTTTATAAACTTCATATTTTCATAGACAAGTTTATTAGCTACTTAAAGATAGAGATCAGGTCTTATGCATATAATTACTTCATATCATTTAAACTTAGTAATCATTCAGAAATATGTGTTGACTCAACAACAGCAGAATACACATTTTTCTTTTTCCAAGCATCCATGGAATATTTACCAGGATAGAGCCTAACCTGAGCCATTAAAAACAAATACAAAACCTCGGCAAATTTAAAATAATTGAACTTTTTTCATACAATGTTCTGTAACCATAATGGAATCAAATCAAAGACAGAAAGACAACAGGAAATTTTCCACACTTATAAATTAACGGTTTTAATAATCTATAGGTCAAAGAAGACATCTCACAGGAAATAAAAACACATAGAACTGAATGAAAGTAAAACACATCAAAAAATGTGAGATACATCTAAATCCTCAAATAATAATCTAAGTTTTAACTCGAGAAACTAGGAAAAAAAAAGAGAAAAATATACTCAAAACAAGGAAAAGAAGAGAAATATTAAAATAAAAGCATACATCAAGAAAATTGAAAACAGGTAAACAATAAAGAAAACCCATGAAACCCAAAACCAGTTTTTTGAAAAAAGTCATTAAAATTGATAACTTCGAGCAAGACTGACCAAAAAAATAATAATAGAGAGAGAAGGCATAAATTACCAATATCAGCAATGACACAGGAGATGTAACTATAGAACCTACAATCAATAAATAGATAATAAGAGAACACTATGAACAACTTTACACTCATAAGTTCCTCAGAAACGACAAACTACCAAAACTCAATCAAACTGAAATAGAAAACCCAAATAATCCCATAACCTTTAAAAAACTGAACTTGTTATTTAAAAGCTCCCCAAAGAGAAACCAAGCCCAGTTGCTTTCACTGAAGGATTCTACCAGACATTTAAAGAATGAATGCCAATTTTACACAATGTCTTCCCTCAAATAGAATATTTCTCAATCCTTTGAGGCTAGTGTTACCATGATACCAAAATCAGGCAGGCAGCACAAAAAAAGGGGAGCGGGGGAAAAGAACAAAAGAAAGACGGAAGGAAGGATTGAAGAAAAGAAAGGAAAAAGAAAAACATAGACCAGTATTTCTTATGAACTTAGACATAAAAATCATCAAGAAAATATTGGCAAATTGAATTCAGCAACATGTAAGAAATAACTATACACCCTAACCAGGTGGAACTTATCCCAGGTAAGGAAGGTTGGTTCAATATTTGTAAATCATTCACTTAGTCCCCCACATCAATAAGCTAAAAAGAAAAATCATTTGAGCATATCAATTGGCACAGAAAAAGGACTGACAAAATCCAACATTCTTTCGTGATAAAAACGATCAGTATGGTAAGAATAGAGAGGAATTAACCCAACTTGTTAAAAGGCATCTGCAGTAACCTCCAGCTGACAACCTACGTAAGGGTGAACGTCTGAATACTTTCTCTCTAAGACTGGGAACAAGGCGAGGATGTCCACTCTCAACACTTTGAATCAATAAAGTAGTGGAAGTTCTAGTCAGTGCAAGAAGATGAGAAAAAGAAATAAAAGGCATGTGAATTATAAAGGAAGAAATAAAATGTTTCCTCCTTGAAGATAATACGGTTGACAACTTTGAAAATCCCAAATAATCTATAAAAGAAATCCCAGAACAAATAAGTGTCTTAAACAAAGTTACAGAAGTCAACATCATTTCAGGGTAAGCAGTTTACAGATTTGGGGTGATTTCCAATTTACTTCATATTTACAAATGCTATTTACCACTATTCTCCATTACCATATAGTCTGACATTTACTTTTATTTAACAATAAACACCAACCAAACCTGCTGCCGTAGAGTCTATTCTGACTCATAGCAACCCTAGTAAATAGCATCGTTAAAAGAAAGGGGAGACAATGGTGAGCACTGAGGAGGTCTTTGATTAGACAAGTTCAGCAAGGTCCTTAGCTTTATCCCCACCTTCTCACAGTAGACCCTGAGTTGATCTTCAATTGCTTTTTATTCTACAGAGGGTAAAACCATTAATTTTTAGATGTTTGGAATCACATCTTCCTCATCTGAATGATTAAGTGATCTAGATCTTTGAAGTAAAGTATTCCAAAGAGCTGTCAATAGCATTAAATAAAATCTGAATTGGTGTTTATTTAGAGCCACATCTCTTTACTCAGACAGCTATTTATTTAAAAGTTTCCCTTTATTTGGTAGAATCGAGAATTCCATTTATCTCTTAGCTTAAATGAAGTAAATGGCTCACAGTTAATTAATTCAATGCATTCTTATGCACGGTATTAAAAGTGAAGTAATCTGACATTAAGATAACATGGAAAAGGCATAATACAGTAAATTTATGTACAGCCCTCATCTTACTTAGAAGTCTATAACATCTATCAGGGCATGCCTTACATGCTTCCAGGCCAATGTTCCATTTTTTGCCTTATATTAGAGGATACCATCACATTCAAACTAATTCAAGCAAAAAAGTTAATTTGCTGTTTTACATAACTGAAAAGTCCAGGGATCATGTAAGTTAGACAGGGAGGTAAGTGGGCAGCTAGGTACATAGGTAGGTAAATAAAGCAAGCGCATAAAATGGTGGCACAATGGTTAAACACTCGGTTGCTAACTGAAAGGTTGGTGGTTTGAACCCACCCAGAGGTTCCATGGGAGAAAGGCCTGGCAATCTGCTCCCATAAAAATTACAAGCAAGAAAATCCTATGGGGCAGTTCTACTTATGTCACATGGGGTCACTACGAGCCTAAAACTGACTCCATGGCACCCAATAACAATAATATATGTATATATCAAATGACATATTGCATTGGGCAAATCTGTTGCAAAAGATCTCTTTAAAATCTTGAAAAGCAAAGATATCACTTTGAGGATTAAGGTGTGCCTAACCCAAGCCATGGTATTTTCAATTGTCTTGTATACATGCAAAAGCTGGACAATGAATAAGGAAGACTGAAGAAGAACTGACACATTTGAATTACGGTGCTGATGAAGAATACGGAGTATACCATGGACTGCCAGAAGAACGAACAAAACTGTCTTGGAAGAAGTACAGTCAGAATGATCCTCAGAAGCAAGGATGGCAAGACTTCATCTCCCGTATTTTGGATGTGTTATCAGGAAGGACCAATTCGTGAAGAAGGACATCGTGCTTGGTACAGGTTCAGTGAAAAAGAGGAAGACCCTCAAGTAGATGAATTGCCACAGTGGCTGCAACAATGGGCTCAAACATAGCAATGACTGTGAGGATGGCGAAGGACCAGGCAGTGTTTCGTTCTGTTGTGCATAGGGTGGCTACTAAGTCAGAACCAACTTGAGGGCACCTAACAACAACAACACATATGACTATACATTATATATATATATTTTATGGAGTATTTATAACAGTTATGTTTTTACTAGGCCACAAAGGAAGTCAAAAACTTTCAAATACTTGATATTTTGATACGGAACAAGTTCTTTGATCAAAAAGATAAAAAACTGAGTCAAGAAGCTAGAAAAAAAAAGAAACTTTTTTCTGAAGTAAATAAGAGAGGACATAGTAAAGATAACAGCAGAAATTAAGAAAATAAAATGATGCAATATTTCTTATGCTAATATTGCTGAGAATCGAAAATAAGGAAAATATGCAGCTAGTTTTAAAATGCTGGTAAAACTATAGTACTCAAAATAGATAAACCCACTGCTGTCGAGTCGATTCTGACTCGTAGCGACCCATAGGAGAGTGCAGAACTGCCCCATAGGGTTTCCAAGGAGTGCCTGGGGGATTCAAACTGCCAGTCTTTTGGTTAGCAGCTGTAACTCTTAATCACTATGCCACCAGGGTTTCCCAAAGTAGATAGACACAATATAATAATATTATAGACCATTCTTGCTTGTGAATTTAAATTTGAATATCTTAAATAACTTACTAGCAAATCTAAGCTATAGCAGTGGTAGCACTAGTATTTGTGATATTATTCTATGCATTTTTCTGCGATTTTGAACATTTAAAAATAAAATAACCAATTTCTGTATCTGTTAAAATCAGGTAAGCTAATATATATAAAACATGTTTATAAAATTGTAAAGCACTAACTACAAATAAGACATACAACTCTCATGTGAACAGTTTTAAACAGTATCATGTACTCTTCTTCCATGAATTACTGATTGATGAATGGGTAAGCTTTGAAAATTCTTTAAATATGTTCACTGTTTATCATGCAGTTGGTAATTATTAAGTGAAAAACAAACCAGTGACTAGCTTAGAAGTGCCAAGAAAATTTGACAATAACAAAGTGAAGGGACCAGATGGAGGTGGGAGTGAAAACATGGAGACGTGCATGCCTTTCCAATGTTCCACACCAAGCTTAGCACGCTGTCGACACTCAGTAAAGGTTAAACAACAATAATGATAATGGGTACCATCTGCATGCCAGAGTTACAGTGGTAGAAACATACGGGACTGACAGCCCTAAAGGTTAGACTTCCCTTACTGATTATTGCCAAAAAGTATAGCACTTGTTATAGCTCAGTTAATAGCCTAAGTATTTTCTCACTCGCTCAGGCAAACAGCCCCTGTTATCTTTCATCCTACCCTTTCTATTGCCACTTGGAAACCCTGATGGTATAGTGGTTAAGAGCTGTGGCTACTATCCAAAAGTTTGGCAGTTCAAATCTACCAGGTGCTCTCCTTGGAAGCCCTATGGGGCAGTTCTACTCTGTCCTACAGGCTTGCTATGAGTCAGAATTGACTGGACGACAATGGGCTTTCGGTCTTCTATCATCACTCACTCACAAACCTTTTACAGACCTATCTGTCTCCAGTCTCTTCCCTTCCTAAACCGTCCTTAACATTGTTGTCAATTGTTTTCATATAAATGCAAGTCTAGAAGTATGAGTTACTTGCTCAGAAAACCTCTGATAGTACTTCATTGCCTAAGAGGATAAAACCTTCATTTCCTAGCTTGGTGTATAAGACTTCTTGATGAACTGCTTCAATTCATGTTTTGAATGTATTATACACCTTGAGAACTTTTTGGTATCTTGTGCGCTCCCTACACGAGACTAACTGACATTTCCCAAACATCCTACATATTTTTGTGTCATGCATTTTTTTATCACATCATTTGCTATTATTCATGCTCTGTCATCATCATGGAATGCTCTTATCTCTACCTGTTGGCTTCCTACACATACTTCAAAGCCCAGCTTAAGGTCATCTCCTCTGTTGGTACATCACTAAGTCCTCCAGATGGATCCGATTTCTCTCTCTTTCATTTCCCTTTTAATACATGAATTTGTTTCTTTGACACCATTTTATAGTCTGTAATGATTACAGCTAAAGTTTATTAAATATGCATCAGGTATTTTTCTAAGTTCCTTATATTATTATTATTATATAGTATACATAAAATGACTCATATATATTATATGAGTGATTATAATATATATGATATTATATATAAACTTATATAATCTTCACAAAAACCCTATAAAGTATTATTAGTCACTTTAGAGATGAAAGAGCTAAGATATAGATAAATCAGTGAACTTGCCCAGAGCTAATAAAAGGTAGAACTGGGATTTGAACCCAAAGTCCATGTTCTTAACCTCCGAACTAGTGGTGAGCTGTCTATCTTGTCAATTGTTCCTGAAGTAATAACACCAGAGGAGTAAAAAGCTATGTCCATACAATATCATTTACAATATCAAAAATTGATATTATACCACGGCCTCCACCAGACTGAGTCCAGTACAACTAGACGGTGCCTGTCTACCGCTACTGACTGGTCTGACAGGGATCACAACAGAGGGTCCCGGACAGAGCTGGAGAAAAATGTAGAATAAAATTCTAACTCACAAAAAAGACCACACTTACTGGCCTGACAGAGACCACAGAAACCCTGAGAATATGGCCCCTGGACATCCTTTTAGCCCAATACTGAAGTCACTCCTGAGGTTCACCCTTCATCCAAAAATTAAAACTGAAACAAAAACAAACCCATTGGAGGTCAGCACAATTGGACTAAACCAAAAGCAAAGAAGTTTCCTGAATAAATTGAATGCTTCGAAGGCCAGCGTAGCAGGGGCAGGGGTCCGGGGGCCATGGTTTCCGGGGACATCTAAGTCAATTGGCATAATAAAATCTGTTTAGAAACATTCTGCATCCCACTTTGAAGAGTCACGTCTGGGGTCTTAAATGCAAGCAAGCAGCCATCTAAGACACATCAATTGGTCTCAGCCCACCTGGATCAAAGGAGAATGAAGAACACCAAGGACACAAGGCGATTACGAGCCCAAGAGACAGAAAGGGCCACATGAACAAGCAACTACATCAACCTGAGACCAGAAGAACTAGATGGTGCCCAGCTACAACCAATGACAGCTCTGACAGGGAACACAGCAGAGAACCCCTGAGGGAGCAGGAGAGCAGTGGGATGCAGACCCCAAATTCTCATAAGACCAGGTTTAATGGTCTGACTGAGACTAGAAGGACCCTGGTGGTCATGGCCCCCAGACCTTCTGTTGGCCCAGGACAGGAACCATTCCCGAAGCCAACTCTTCAGAGATGGATTGGAATGGACGATGCATTGGAGAGGGATGCTGGTGAGGAGTGAGCTTCTTGGATCAGGTGGCCACTTGAGACCATGTTGGCATCTCCTGCCTGGAGGGGAGATGAGAGGGCGAAAGGGGTTAGAAGCTGGTGAAATGGACATGAAAAGAAAGAGTGGAGGGAGAGAGTGGGCAGTCTCATTAAGGGGAGAGTAATTGGGAGTGTGCAGTAAGGTGTATATGGGTTTTTGTGTGAGAGACTGAGTTGATTTGTAAACTTTCACTTAAAGCACAATAAAAATTATTAAAACGAAAAAAACAAACCCATTGCTGTCGAGTCGATTCTGACTCACAGTGACCCTATAGGACAGAGTAGAACTGCCCCACAGGGTTTCCAAGGAGCACCTGGTGGATTTGAACTGCTGATCTTTTGGTTAACAGCTGTAGCTCTTAACCACTATGCCACCAGGGTTTCCCATGCAAAGATTAGACAGGCCCATAAAACAAAAGAAGACTAAAGAGGCACATCAGCCCAGGGGCAAGGACTAGAAGGCAGGAGGGGACAGGAAAGCTGGTAATACGGAACCCAAGGTCTAGAAGGGACAGTGTTGACATGTCATGGGGTTGTTAACCAACGTCATAAAACAATGTATGTACTAACTGCTTAATGAGAAACTAGTTTGTCCTGTAAACCTTCATCTAAAGTACAATAAAAAAAAAAAATCGATAGCAATAAAAACTTAAAAACTCATTTATAAGCAGCACTCTTTAGAGAGGAAGAGAGTACTTAAAATAAATAGCAAGCATTTATTGATCTTTAACCGTCATAAAACAGAACTATCTCCTGTAAACTAGGGACTATGGTCACAGTTAACCATGGATTTAGTTAGATAAATTACATTCTGTTCATTAAAAATAAAGATTATAGAAACTATGTGATGCACATAAAACGTGTATCATATAATGAAGAGTTAAAAAAGTCCAGATTCAACTCAAATCAACAAATACATATTGCACACTGGACATACAGCAGTGAACAACATAGGTACTGTCCTTTACCGTATGGAGCTTAAATTTTAGTGACATGTGAAACTGTATCCATAGCATAATTTCTACCATGTAAACATTTTTAATATATGTATCACTGATTAAAAAAGAAAAAAAAAATTGAATTAGTGCCTAACTTTCACAGTAAAAAAAAAAAAAATTGCAGTTGAGTTGATTCTAACTCATAGTAAGTAAATACTGGGTGACTGTATTTCCTTTTTTATTAGTGTTATTTATACAATATTGTTCAGACAATACATGTGTTTAAATGATAACACTGAATAACCGGATTACTCAATCTATTTACATATTCTGGCATAGAAACTTAGATTAATTTTTTAAATCTATTATTTATTGTACTTTTACTAAGTAATAGGCATTGAGGTAAATATTTTACTTATATTTTCTCATATAATCCTTACAATAACTATATGATAAATTTAAGGCTTAGA
The DNA here is from genome assembly GCF_024166365.1 of Elephas maximus indicus. Taxonomy (NCBI): domain Eukaryota; kingdom Metazoa; phylum Chordata; class Mammalia; order Proboscidea; family Elephantidae; genus Elephas; species Elephas maximus. The sequence goes on from NC_064819.1 coordinate 24,231,081, forward strand.
GGAGTTAAATAACTTGCCTAAATCCAAACAGGCAGAAAGTGGCTAAATTCAAGCACCAAATGCCTGATTCCAAAGGCTGTGCTCTTAATCACCATCATTCACTCACTGAAGAGGGCCTTGTCTTCTCTTGGATGCATTGTTGTTGTTACCTGCCATCAAGTCAGCTATAACTCATGGAAACTCCATGTACAACATAACAGTCCTGTACCATCTTCATGATCATTGGCATGTTCAAATCCATTCTTGTGGGCATTGTGGAGTTCCTTCCAACTTAGGGGGCTCATCTTCCAGCACTACACTAGATACTAGATACTATTCATAGGGTTTTCACTGGCTGATTTTCATAAATAGGTCAACAGGCCTTTCCTTCTAGTCTGTCTTAGTCTCGAAGCTCTGCTAAAACCTGTCTACCACGGGTGACCCTGCTAGTTTTTGAAATACCGATGTCATAGCTTCTAACATCATAGCAACACGCAAGCCACCACAGAAAGACAAACATCAGTTAATCTTTTGTTGGTTTCATGTTAACATTAAACACCCAGTATGAGTTCTCCCAGGAGATTGCTGAGATCCCAGATGGGAAACCCATACAAGCCACCTCTGTAGATCTACTTTGGCAGCATATATTTCCAATCCCAGATGAAACTGCAAGTGAACAAAATCAAACTGAACAGCTTAAATATGCAGGATTGATTCAATTCAAATTCAGTTATTCTAAGTTACATTTTTAGTTAAATGTTTAAAAAGTTAAGGATAGAATGACAAGGAATAGATAATTGTTTAGTTATAACAAGTTGTGTTTGGTTTTTTGTTCGTTTGTTTTCATGTTGACTTTTGACTAACATATAGGCCTCAAAATCCTAGTAATTAATTGTAAAAATAGTACCTTCCTACAATAAATACCACCCCTTTGACAAGTCACTTTCATGGTTTTTTGCTCAGGTCTTTGTGTTTGCCTTATGCTCTTTATTCTTATTTCACCTATTTTTTTAATATACAGACACTCATCATCTGGGAAGATGACAAACGGTTTTGTTGCCCTCTCTATAATGGGATATTCCCAGATGTCAACTGAAATAAGATCATCTATAAACCCTGGCAGAGTAGTGGTGAAGTGCTATGGCTGCTAACCAAAAGGCTGGCAGTTCAAGTCCACCAGGTACTCCTTGGAAACTCTATAGGGCAGTTCTACTCTGTCCTGTAGGGTCACTATGAGTCAAAATCGACTCGACAGCAATGAGTTGTTTTTTTTTTTTAACATAGTTTAAACTTTGCTGTAAACCAGTTGCCATCAAGTTGATTCTGACTCATGTTGAGCCTATGTGTGCCAGAGAAAACTGTGCTCCACAGGGTTTTCAGTGGCTGATTTTTCAGAAGTACATGACCAGGCCTATCTTCTCAGGTGCCTCTGGGTGGACTCGAACCATAAGCCTTTGAGTTAGCAGCTGAGAACTTTAATCATCTGTTCTACCCTGGGATTCTTTTGCTGTAGAGCTTAGGTTTTCCCCTTTTGAACCATAATACCACGAAGGATTCAGCATTAATATCAGCACCTAGAAAATTCCCTCTTTTACATCTCACAAATGGAAAGGGCATACTTTTTGCATTAAAAATGTTCTAGGCTAAATCCTCATTCCATCAGCCATCTACTTATATAAGCTTGGACAATTTAGATAACCTCTCGGACTGTCAATATTCATATGCATTAGCAGCGATAATAGTTTCTGCATCTCAAGAGCTCTCAGAAAGAAAATAATGTATATCGAGTAGTGCCTAGTATACCGAGCAGGTGCTGTCAAGTTGGTTCCAACTCATAGCAACCCTATGCACAACAGAACAAAACACTGCCCAGTCCTGAGCCATATTTACAATCGTTGTTATGCTTGAGCTCATTGTTGCAACCACTGTGTCAATCCACCTTGTTGAGGGTCTTCCTCTTTTCTGCTGACCCTGTACTCTGCCAAGCATGATGTCCTTCTCCAGGGACTGATGCCTCCTGACAACACATCCAAAGTATGTAAGATGCAGTCTCACCATTCTTGCTTCTAAGGAGCATTCTGGTTGTGCTTCTTCCCAGACAGATTTGTTTGTTCTTTTGGCAGTCCATGGTATATTCAATATTCTTCACCAACATCACAATTCAAAGGTGTCAATTCCTCTTCAGTCTTCATTATTCACTGTCCAGCTTTTCACATGCATATGATGCGATTGAAAATATCATGGCTTGGGTCAGGCGCACCTTAGTCTTCAAGGTGACATCTTTGAATTTATTAAATTCGAAATTGTTGGTGCAAAGGTGTCACCAATAAATGATAGTTAATATTATTTAACTCAATAATATCAGTTTATTGCCACTAAATCTAGAACTTCACTACATTACCTCTGGACTATTGCAAAACGCTGTTTACTGATATCCCTTCTTCTAATCTTCCAATTGTCTTCAAATGGATACCATTCATGAGCAAATATGTTTCCCTCTCCTCTTTCAAGTATTTTACTGATAATATTTCTCTTATGGAATAAATCTGAAATACTGCCTGTGTCAGAAGTTACAAGACCACCCTCAGGTATGATTACTCACTGGAAAGATTCACAGAACTCAGAAAAGGCTGTTATACCCAGAGTTATAGCTTGTTACAGTGAAAGGATATGGCTTATATTTAACAAAGGGAAAAGGTGCATAGGGTAAAGTCCAGGAGAGACCAGGTACAAGCTTCCAGTTTTGCTCTCCCAGTGGATTTATACAGACAGTGCTTCATTCTCCAAGCATTGACATGACAACATGTATGAAGTACTGGCAACCAGGGAAGCTCATCCAAGCCTTGCTGTCCAGGATTTTTATTAGGATCAGTCCCATAGGTATAGAGCGCCCACATGACTGATTTAACCACTCAGTTTTGAGCCCTTCCAGAAATCAAACTGATACAGTGTGGCCCAAAGACCCACCATAAACCACACTATTACCATGAACCATCTGACACGGTCCAAGTCCCTAGGTATATAAAGACACTCTAATCAGCCACGATATTCCAAGGGCTTAGAAATCATCACTCAGAAGCTGCTAAAGGGCCAGTTCTTTGTTGAAAATGTGTAGAGTTTGAACACTCCAAGTCAGCTCAGTTAAACTTGTACTGAATATTGGCTTAATAGACACATTAATTTATAAGCTGACCCTTACCCACCTAACCACTTTTACCTTTAGCCTGCTTACTTTTACACCTTCCTGGTTTTATTTCTTATCTCTACCTTTCTATTCATGCATTGTATATGCTATTCCTTCTACGTGAAGTTACCTTTTTTTGGTCCACCTGGAAAAATTATTTATTCTCAAAGCAAAGGAATCATCCCGGCAGAGATTTCAGGGGGTCTGTTTACTCAACTGGATTTTTTCTACTTTATGGGCACCATGTGGCACTGGTACCACTAGGGTTGGTGTCATCCATTGTAGTAACTCATGGTATCATCCCCCTCATGGACTCATCTTGTACCAGACCACACAGAATTTTTTGTAATACTGTTACTCGTAAGTTGTAATTCCTGCATATCACTCACTCCATTTCCTTTAATTACTACTTCATTCTCAAAAACGTTACTGATATAGATTCACAAGTAATATTGTAGCTAAAGCACCACAAAACTGGACAAAATCAGTGACTTTAAAAACACCGGCAGCAACGAAAACACCAGCTGATGCCTGTGAGTCATGCAGATGAAACCACAGTATCACTGTAATTGGGTAATAACGGCAGTTCTGACTCAAGTACGTTTCCACAAAAACCAAACTCACAGCCGTTGAGTCAATTCTGACTTGTAGTGACCCTATAGGACAGAGTAGGACTGCCCCGTGGCGTTTCCAAAGACTGTAAATCTTTACAGAAGCAGATGCCACGTCTTTCTTCTGCAGAGCAGCTGGTGAGTTCAAACAGCAGACCCTTCAGTTCGCAGCTAAGCGCTTTAGTTACTGCACTGTCAGGCTCCTCTGGAACGTATTAGAAGGTTCAAAAAGTAAATTATCATAGAGGTTTAGCCTTGTGGGTATATTGATACATGTAAGCTGGGCTTATGAAAAATGTTTTTGTTGTTGTAACAAAGTACAGGGGTATTATTATAAAAAATAATTTCTGCTAAAACACTGCACAAAGATTTTATAGAGGGTCATTTTGGGGTCACCCCTCTGACAGTGTCACCTGGTGCAGTCCACACCCTCACACCCCCCAAGTGACACTACCGCCATGTGGTCCTTTTCTGAAGCAGAAGAAAGACCTAGGGTATGGTTGTCAGTGAGTGTTAATGTAAATCAGAGGTCTGGAGGTCTGAGAAATCTTACCTAATTTATTTGAGACGAAGTTTCTTATTCTGCAAAAATGTTTTAAAAATAATGCTTATCTCACAGGTCATTGTGAGAGTTAAAAGCATTAATGGGCACAAAGGGACTTCATATTACGTGATTTACGTTTGTTATCATTTGTATTTCGTAGTGGAAAATACACAAACACGGCAGGTAGCACACACATACAGAAAAGCCCTTTAGGATACATTTGTTTGCAAAAGACTGCTTTACCTGGTTTTTTCCTCTCTAGAAACTACTACATGAAATTTAATATCAGTAGGGTCAATCTAATACATATAATTTTTAGGGTCAATCTAATACATACAATTGTTCTTTAACTCAGATGTTATAAAGACAACAACGCAGTTAGTTTAGGATGACTGAATATATGCTCTGGAGTTTTTGCTCCATGTTATTAAGTCGTTAGTGATTGATTTCTATGGGAGGCTTTCTTTTTCTCCTATAAGCCTTGACATTAACGACTGTGGCTCTGTGATTGTTTTTCTACCATGAGATTTCTGTGTCCATATCTATGTTTTATTTGGTGATTGCAAACTTCCTTGATTCTGAGTAATCCTCTTTAAAAAGCAAAACAAAAACCAAACTCAAAAACGTCACTTTGGAGCTTGAATTTTAGCAAGAGAAAAATGTACCTTGGTTGAGCAGAAACTTGGAAAAATATGTATATATCATATAACATGAAATTAAACAGCTTCCCCTTTCCATCCCCAAAGTATCCTACTAGTCTACTGCAGCTCCAAGTGCTAATTCCATATTCATGATACAGAGATCATGTGTGAATGCATATGAGGCATGAAAACTGAAAAGACTAGATAGAAAAGGGAATGGCCAGAAGAGAATTCACCAGACTCCCTTAAAAGAAATTTCTCTGAATAGGGATAAGGTGAACCATGATTTTTAAAATATTAAAGAATCCTTCCTCTCCTGCATCTTACACTATTGCAGAAAAGACGAGCTGCATCGTGTAATAAAAGACACATTATGTAGCAAAACTTAGTATTAAAATAATTTGGGGGAAGGGAGTGGGGCTAAAAGAATAAAGAAAGTTGCTATAAACCCAAGTTAAAAACAGTTATTATAGTCAAGCATTAAATTTAGCTCCCAGTTTTATGGGAAAGATAGAGAATTGCTTTTATGTTAGAACTTCTATGGAACTTATGTCTGACTGTTTCCTACTGCTCAGAGAAAATAGATAACTTCTCTGGATTTTAATTGCTGAAGAAAACCCCTATCCAAGTCACTGAGGAAGTTTTAGCAAAGCGGAAGGGAGGAACGAGACCAATACTTGGGCAGTAAGAGCGACGGCTGGTTCCAGAAGGAGAGTTGGGCTCTCTGAGTATAGTTATAAAAGTGTCGTAGGACTAAGGAATAACAGGAACTCACCTCCTCAGTCCCACATGGAGAACTGGCTGGACAGCTGGGACAGGGCCAGGCCAGTGCTGTGGAGGCTGCATTTTGAGTACCACACCTCGAGAATACCAGTGAGCACTCTCTGGCTTTCATCAATAAATGGCAAAAAGCTAGCATTTAGCAGTGGACTCTTCCCACACAAGGGGCTGAGCTAACCACAGTGACCACAGCAGTAAAAGGGCCACACGTTTCCCTACTATCCCAATGCCAAGTAAGCTCCAAACCCAACCAAACCCGTTGCCTTCGAGAATGGGTAATATGGATATTCTGCTAGTTCAGGTAACAGAATCTCAGAACAGGGTTTAATTTAGTCTAGAAAAATAGGAAAATAAGGGGTTTCTCACACACAAGCTTTATAAAATAAAATCATACATGCTACATGTAAAATCATTATATCATCATAAAATGTTCCTACTGAAATTATCACGTGTCGCCTACCAACACGTTGAATCCTTGCCAACTGCATATCTGTTTAAGGATGTTTGAAAACTAGCTGTTTTGAAAGATTTAGGAAGTAAAAGCTTTAAGTAGAAATACTGTTTGCAAAGATGAAGTATTTTCAGTTTTGAATGTTCAGCAAAAAGTATGTAATGTTTTATGGGAAGCTGAGTAGAATAAGGACAGAAAGTTGAATATCAGTGGTTTTTCAGGCATTTGGATCTCTTTGCTGCGTGGTAAATTATTTACATAAATGCCCACCCATCTAACTACTGGGATTAAATCCCAACAGACTTTCAGTTAAATAAATTCTCAGACCACTTTCTTCCTCAAATCTTTACGCGGATGTTAAGACAGTTCAGTGCTAGACATCTAAACGGAAAAGATTTGAATTCCAGAAATCTGCCGTCTAGTACTTTTGCACAATTCATCATAAACATAAACTATTGCTATTCAGCAGGAAAAGTGGTAGTAAAAAGTTAATGATCAATTTTTGGACAAACCAAACATCTCTGGGTTTTCTGCATTAGTGAAGAGATATAAATATTTAAGTAAACATTCTGAGTATGCTACATGTGAAACATCGCTAAGACTTGATTTATATATTTCACTGTATAAATTATAAACACACCTCTAAATCAATATTAATTCTCTGATACTTGCAAAGGACACCTCTTACTTGCCACTTCAGAACTTCTTTGTCTCTTGTTTATGCCTCTGCTATAGGGTCCAGCTCCAGATGGGTTCTAACAGCAGGCTGCCTCATGCCTGGGCCAGGCACCTTTTGTTTTCCTGCTCCCTGGTTTTCCCTGTTGACAGAAAGGCCTGAGGAGCAGTGAGATCCAGCTAATCGCCCATAAAGAACCATCGAGAAGTACCCATTCTTGGACAAAATTTTGATAAAAGGGAAGTGGGAACTAGTGAATAATTCTTCCCCTACCATCCCTCAAGATAGACTGCCCTGGGATGCCTTGCTGATGGCTGGGATATCAGCAATGAGTTACACAGAGCAGCAGCCAAATCAATCACGTATCCCAACACTGGCCTTCCATCCTTCTCTAGCTCACTCACCTTTCCCCACACTCCTGCTCTCTGGTATTGTACTTCCCAGTAATGTAGCTGCACAGAAGCCTTTTACTTCAGGTTCTTCTTTCTATGTAATTCAGGCTCAATCAAGACTGTCCATCCATTCTTTTGACGATCTTTTTTTTCACTCTATTACTCAGTATTACTAAAATATAAATTGTATTTTGAGAATCTATCCTTTTTTTTATCCTTAGTTTTTTAAAAAGAATGCAGTACGTTTGTATTACTTTATATAATGTAAGATACGCTGCTTAATAATTTAAAAAGAAATGTGTCTTTTATCACTAATATATTAATAGATTATTATGATGTGGGCTTCTATAAATGGGGATTCTGTTTCTAAAAGTGAATATTTTTTTTAAAAGCACTTCATGCTTTATAACCCAGCAGAATTTAAGTAAAATGTTAAAAAATGAAAAATGAGCAAAGTATTTAATTACTTTAATTAAATGTTACTGGAATTTGTCAATATCTTTCAGCATGTTTTCAGATATTTCCTACTGATGGAGAGGCTGAGGACAAAGTAGTTGTTGTCATTCAAGAGCGTAGTGTTAAATCTCTACTTCCACCATAGGAAATGCAGTAAAGTATTACTTATTTGGTCTTTAACAATTCATTATTTTTAATATAATCTGAAGGATTTATGGAAATGTTTTTCTTACATGTTAAAGAGAAGCACTGTCACAGAAAATGTTTTTCTCTATGACAATATTGTACAGTAAATACTTCTTATTGCCCATGAAAATAAAAGCCCTAAACAACTAACTGCCTACTTAAAATCACTGGTTTGCTTTGAATAAGTTAGAATGGTGGCTAATGGTAGCTTCTTTTTAGCCTTTAAAAGCTTGGTCTCACACACAAGATAATGTAGGAGGTCTTAAGTTTTAGCACTTAACATCCCTTATATAAAACTACCAAAATAATCTCCCTAAATACCAGTTTTCCTTCTGAAAACCTTCAGCAACTCCCTATATCCTTACAAACAAAGTTCCTACGCATCAGCTTGACACTCACAGTCCTCTATAATCTATCCCGACCATCTTTTCCAATCTTATTTATCTTCTTCTGCATACATTCCAGGTAAACTTAATTAGGATTCAGAATTGGTAGTGTCTGACCTATTGGTAGGTAGCGTCCTGGTGGTACATACTTACATGAGTTCATTTTGGGTTAGGAAAGTTCTCTAGGAGCAAGTTTCTGTTGAAAGAGTAGAGTGTGTGGAAACATAAGATTCCTCAGAAGAGACCATGTCTATCTCATTAATCTTATAGTCTAAGCAGTGCATTGTCAGCACCCAATAAGTATCTACTGAATATTCACTCAACATTGAATATCCATGCAACAAACTGACCACTTGGGAGAAGATAAAGGGGAAACAAAGGGGACGAATTTAGGCTAATTATGAGCTTTACAGGGAGATGTTATATGGGTAGATGCTGAAGAGACTTTTCCCAAGAGGTCCCTGCGAGACACTGGAGCTCAAGCAATCCTGCCTTGGGGTCCAGTGAAAAGTGGACACGGAATTGTTCTCCACTTCTCCAAGATTATAATTTGGCTCCTACCCTTTGGGGACTGAGACATAATGTGGCTCTTGCATAGTAGCAAAAGGACTGTTTTTTTTTTTTTTTTTTCTTTTGGTCCCTCATGGCTAATACGGCTTTAGAGAGAGATAGAAGATAGCTCACTGGCCAGGAAATCTGTTTTCCTTTGGCAGGTGCCTTCTGCAGTATCAGCATATCAGGCCACCTGAAAGTGAATGTGTGTCCACTGAGATCTTGTGTATTGCAAATAAGGCAGGAATCCTAGAGAATTTAGAAAATGAGTCTATATTTTCACAGCATCAGATTAGCCATTATTTCCTAACACATAATCCACATTCTCTAGTTTTTCCTTTTGCTTTTTTCCCTTTTGCCTGTGCTACCCTTTCTTATTCATATATGCCTGTTAATGTCCTATCTGTACTTGAACGTCCCATCGTAATTCTATCAGAAAGGCTGTCAAAGCCTGTTCCAATGTCCAGAATAAGTATCTGCAAGCAAATAAGGTATTCCCAATCAAGGAAACTAAGACAAGGCCTTATCTTCATGTGATTAGTAATATGTTTCTATTCTAACACATGTCCTTTGGTTAGTAATAATATTTCTCCTCTTACTTACATAACAAGTGTAACTGACTCAAATTTTATCTCCCTCTAAATAATATGAAAAGAGATAAAATTTGTTTTATTTTAAATAATATAAAAAGAGATAAAATTTGTTTTATTTTATTTAGGGGGCCCTGGTGGTACAGTGGTTAAAAGCTATGGCTACAAACCAAAAGGTCAGCAGTTCGAATCCACCAGCAGCTCCTTGGAAACCCTATGGGGCAGTTCTACTCTGTCCTATAGGGTCGCTATAAGGCAGAATCGACTCAATGGCAACAGATTTCATGGGGTTTTTTTGGTTTTTGGTGGTGCAGTGGTTAAAAGCTACAGCTGCTAGCCAAAATGTCAGCCATTCAAATCCACTAACCGCTCCTTGGAAACCATATGGAGCATTGCTACTCTGTCCTACAGGGTCACTATGAGTTAGAATCAACTTGACGGCAACAGGTTTGGTTTTGGTTTCTTTATAGGTCTCCAAAGTTATGACCACCAAAATCTCACACCACACAGTATCCCCAAAGTCTTCTTGTAAAACAGCAGAACTTCCCTAACATTTAGGATTCCTTTTCACCTCTTGACCTATGTGTCTTTCCCAGATTTATGATACATGAATAGAAACGAGGGATGAAAGATTATATCTCTTCTTTCTGTTGAAGGGTAGAGGCTTTTTTTTTTTTTTTTACCTTCTATCACTCTTTAATGAAACTTTTGAAACTTGAGGTCTGTGGTACACTGAATAATGGCTCCCCAAAGATGTTCAAATTCTAATCTCTGGAACCTGTGAATGTTACATTATATAGAAAAAGAGATATTGCAGATGTGATAATATTAAGGATCTTGAGATGGGGAGATTTTTCTGGATTATCCTACAATCATAAGTGTCCTTATAAGTAGCATCCACATGTCAGAGTTAGAAAGAATGGTCACGGAAGCAGAGGCTGAAGTGATGCACTTTGAAGACAGAGGAAGGGGAAAGAAGTCAAGGAATATAGGCAGCTTCTAGAAGTTGGAAAAGGCAAGGAATGTATTCTCCCCTGGAGTCTTCAAAAGAAACCAACACTATGCTGACACCTTGACATTAGCCCAGTGTTTTAGTTACCTCATGCTGATATGACAAAAATACCATAAGTGGGTGGGTTTAAAGGACAGAAATTCATTTTCTCACAGCTCTGGAAGCTGAAAGCCCAAATCAAGGTCTTTCCATGTTGATTCCTTCTGTGAGCCTCCTTCCTAGTTTCTGGTATCTGCCCATGATCCTTGGAGTTTGCTTGCTTATAGCTGGGTTCTCACATATTATCTGTCACCTCCCTGCATGTGCCTCTATGTCTATTTGCTTTTTTATAACTTGGAAATGATTAGGTTTTGGACCCATCCTAATGTGGTATGGAAAAGAAAACCCTGTTTCCAAACAGGGTTATATTCACAGGTACAAGGGTTAAAATTTCAACACGTATTTTCAAGCGACATTCAATCAACAATTGATTTTTGGGCTATTGGCATCTAAAAGTGTAAGGGAAAAAAAATCGTGTTGTTTTAAGACATCAAGTGTGTTCTAATTTGCTGCAAAAGCCACAGGAAACTAAGACAAGGCCTTATCCTCATATAAAGAGTAATATGTTTCTATTCTAGCACATACTCTTTTGGTTAATGATAATATTTTTCCTCTTGCTTAAATAACAAGTGACTCAAATTTTAGCTCATTTTATATTATTTAAGCCCTCCTTTACACTCCTGCTTGTGGGGGGGGGGTGACAGTGGTGGGGGTGTCAGTCCACTATGTGTGTCAACCCACTGCATGCAGGTGTAATCTATGGCACCTCACCTTAGCTGCATGGAGTGTCCTGACCTCTAACTCTGAGCATTTCTTCCACTGCACTGTGGGATAGTAATCAGAAAATCATCACATTCTGACACATGGGAAAATCTGGAATTATGACGGAGTTAAACCCCATGTGGCTACCCTTGACCAATGAGGGATGGAAGCCAGTGGATAAAAACTTCCTCCTTCTGAGCTTTAGAGGCAATAAGTAAGTACATTCCACACTGCTCCTCTGAGATACCCAGCATGGTGGAGCCCACACTGACCACTGTGGTGATCAGCATGATAATTTACTCTTTGATTATCTTTCTTTCTTCTCTTTTTTACTCTTATATCTCTATTCTTATTTTTTGGGACCACTGCCCCCCTTCCAAAACCAAACAAACAAACAATATCTATGTTCAAGCCCTCATCTCACACCTGATTTTGGGTGGAACTAGCCTAAGATGGTTGGTGACAGAAGGAACATTATGAAATATACATTCAGGATGAGAGTCCAGAACATTCACCAGTCAGGCAGCAGTAAGAGCGATGCTGCTGGTGGTAGGTGGAGTGGCAATAACTCTGCACACAATAGTAGTATATTTACTAAGAACTTCATCAGTGATGCATTGGAATACAGTACAGGTAGAAGGCTAAGCTTTAGCTTCTGAGGTAGTTTTAAGTGGTAATACTTAAATCATATAGGGGCAACAGCAATCCTAAATGTTGGAAGTGGCAGGCTTTTGTTATAGTTTTAGAAACTTTGAAAAATAAATGACAGACTCTGGTAGTTAAATTGTGAAATTAAAAAAAAAAAAAAAGCCTCCATGGAAGCCATTTTAAAAGAGCCTTATCTCTCCTATGGAGCAGCAGTTAAGCGCTCAGCTGCTAACTGAAAGGCTCACAGTTTGAACCCACCACCCACTCCATGGGAGAAAGGTGTGGCAGCCTGCTTCCATAAAGATTACGGCTTTGGAAACCCTGTGGAGCAGTTCTATTCTGTCCTATAGGGTCACTATGAGTTGGGATCAACTTGATGGTGGTGGGTTTGGTTTTGGGTTATCTCTCCTACAGCTAAAGGCAGAGGTCCAAGATTTGCTTATAAAATCAGCAGAGCTACAAAGGAGACTAATTGTATATCCTCCATAGATCTTTTATGAGAAACACAGGTGCTGATAGGAAAATGAGAAGACTTGAGGCCTATGATGGGGACATTTGATTGAATGAGCCTTAGAATCTCAAATATCTAGATTCTTCTGAGTCCTCTAGCTCAGCAAAAGCAATTTCCTCCCTGTTGTAAGAGAAAATATGCCTCTCCACCCCTGGAGCTCTTGCAAGGCACCTGAGGCAGTTGTCTTGCAAGATGATGTTTGTTATTATCTAGAAATGTCCCTGCCTCCCTTCGTTGCCTCCACAGTAATAAATATAGTCAGCAGGAAAAAGAGCCCCTATTCTGGGAGGAAGGAGACAGTGAAATAGAGAGAAAAGCAAAGATGCCACCTTGAAGACTGACCCAAGCCATTATATTTTCAATCGTGTCTTACGCATGCGAAAGCTGGACAATGGATAAGGAAGACTGAAGAAGAATTGATGCCTTTAAACTGTGTTGTTGAAAAATATTGAATATACCATGGACTGCTAAAAGAACGAACACATCTGTCTTGGAAGAAGTACAACCAGAATGCTCCTTAGAAGTGAGGATGGCGAGACTTCGTCTTACATACTTTGGACATGTTATCAGGAGGGACCAGTCCCTGTAGAAGGACATTATGCTTGTCAAAGTAGAAGGTCATAGAAAAAGAGGAAGACCCTCAGTGAGATGGATTAACACACTGGCTGCAACAATGGGCTTAAGCATAACAATAATTGTGAGGATGGTGCAGGACCGGGCAGTGTTTCGTTCTGTGGAACATGGGGTTGCTATGAGTCAGAACCGATTCAATGGTGCCTAAAACACACAACAAATCCAGGAGGAAAGAGAGAGGAGAGTGAAATAGGGAGAAAATAACAAAGCAAATGGGATAAAATATTACTGATGGGTGAGTCTGGGTAAAAGCTATATGGATATTCTTTTTACTATTCTTATTTGTATATTTTTATAAGCTTAAAATTATTTCCAAACAGAAAGTTAAAAAAAATACATGTTTTGCAAACTGCACTTTAAAGAAATATGGAAAGGGAAGGCTTTTTCTCCAGAGATTCCTAACTGCTGTGCCTCTAGGAAGAACCAGAGTTAGACAAATTTTCTTTGATTAATTTTAAAGGGGTTTAAAATCTCTGGATGTTCATGCCCAGTATCCCCAAAGACATTTCAGGAATAAATCTGAGATGATTAGTTGGACGAGTGACTCTTTATAACAAATAAAACTACTTTCCTTAGACACGCCAGAGCAGGAGATCGTGAAATCGGTAGGAGCCAGTTCAAAAGTAATCCCAGTCCTTTGCTTGCATTCCAAAGAACCAAGATCAAAAACAGTAGGCACAAAGAGCAAGTTGTTCCTTTAAGTTTTTGACTTCTTTGACCCTGAGGAAGAGCTGACTTTTAAGGTCCAGGAAAGACAGGACATAAGAAGTTGAATTTTCGAAAACCTTTCACATTTAAGAGCCTGTAGAAATATCCAAAATGAGTCCACTCTCCCAGCTTCAGCTAAAAATTATTAGGAAGGTGTTTGGCATTATTTTAGTTTATGATATGTGACAAGGAAAGAACATTTTAAAAATCTGCCTGAGATAGTTTTATTGTGGCACTTGATGAATTGTTTTCCACCCACTTCTATTATTTAATGTCCAAATTATGAATGATAAAAGCTTTCAATTAATATGCAGTGTCATCCTATTGGAATCATTGGGGATGACAAGTCCTTTATTTCTCTAGTTGGATCACTGCTTGCCGTCCCCCCTCAATGCAAAATCAGCATTCTACCTGTATTGTGGAACTAACGAGACACTTTAAACCTCTTTCTGTGTCTCGTCAGGCTTGTCATGCAGACGTGAAAACATGTTCCCAGTGTAGAGATGGCAATTCTTGAGCAAAGTCTTCAAGCTCTTTCTTCTTCCTCCCACTTTCCAGAAGCAACAGCTTAGAACTTTAATGCTTAATCATTTAAGGCCCCATATCATCTCAGCTATGCTAGAAAATCAGGGCTTCTAATTTTTGCTAAAAATAACCTGGAGTAGGCAGATTATATTTGCCCTTCAGGTCGTATTTTCAATGCCTAAACTTTATTTTCCACCATCCATCTGTTGTACCATGGTGACCTGCGTATTGCTGTGATGCTGGAAGCTATGCCACTGGTACTTCAAATACCAGCAGGGTCACTCATGGTGAATAGGTTTCAGTGGAGCTTACAGACTCAGATAGACTAGGAACAAGCCTGGCGATCTACTTCTGGAAATTAGCTAATGAAAATCTTATAGAGCACAACAGAGCATTATCAACTCGATTGCTTTGGACATGTCATCAAGAAGAATCAGGAGGCGGGGCCAAGATGGCGGACTGGAGGCGGGGCCAAGATGGCGGACTAGGTAGACGCTACCTCGGATCCCTCTTGCAACAAAGACTCAGAAAAACTAGTGAATCGATCACATACATAACAATCTACGAACCCTGAACAACAAACACAGATTTAGAGATGGAAAACGAAGAAATACGGGGAAGCAGTGACTGTTTTCGGATCCTGGAGCCAGCGTCCCAGTCAGGTAACCTTGGCACTGGGCTTCTGGGCCCAGGGGAGCTGAACTCATAAATCTTGTGACGGCGTAAACAAGGGGCGCAGCCCTACCCCTCTGAACTGAACCCGGGAGGGGGCCCAGCCGGTCCGCGTGGGCGCCGTGGCGACGCAGCTGGTGGGAGAAGTCCCCGGGAGGCAGTGACTGGTTTTGGAGCCGGGAGTGCAGCGTCCCAGCTGGGGAACCTTGGCACCAGGCTTTTGACTGGGCGCTGCCATGGCGCAAGCACGGGGCGCAGCTCTACTCCCCTAAACTAACCCCCGGAGGGGGCCCAACCGGTCCGCGGAGGCGGCATGGTGACACGGCTGGTGGGACGAAAAGTCCCTGGGAGACAGCGACTGATTTTGGAGCCAGAAGGGCAGTGTCCCAGCAGGGGAAACTTGACGCTGGACTTTGGACTGGCAGCAGAGGATCTGACCACGGCTTCAGCGGGCCAGACCCCCGGGGGCAATCTCCGCACAGCCAGCACACATAGGCGACATGCCCCTCGGGAATCTCAGATAAAATAGTCATTCCAAGCAAGACAAGCAAATCTGGCTATATTCCGAGGTGCTACTCTCCTATCTCTCTGATCCCTCCCTCACCCTCCCCAGGCGGTTTCATTAACATTGGAATTTCCTGAGCCAGAGGGAGAATGGCTCCGGCTCCGTGGTGGCTTTGCTTCCCCTCCCCTTTTTTTTTCTTTTGGTCTTTTCCTAACCCACTCTTCCGGCCTGAGAGAAGGAACCACAAAAAACTCAGGGACCAAAAATCCATCCCTAACTGGACTAAAAACACAGAACCAGCTACAGCCAAGCATATATGATCCAAATCTCGGACTTTCATCCTTACAGGGCTGACTTCATTTTTTTTTTTTTTAGCGGATTTTCTGGAAAAACAAGTTTCCCAGTGATGGCTCGGAGACAGCAGTCGATATCAAACCACATAAAGAAGCAGACCATGACAGTTTCTCCAACCCCCGAAACAAAAGAATCAAAATCTTTCCCAAATGAAGATACAATCCTGGAATTATCAGATACAGAGTATAAAAAACTAATTTACAGGATGCTTCAAGACATTAGAAACGAAAAAAGGCAAACTGCAGAAAAAGCCAAGGAACACACTGATAAAACAGTTGAAGAACTCAAAAAGATTATTCAAGAACATAGTGGAAAAATTAATAAGTTGCAAGAATCCATAGAGAGACAGCATGTAGAAATCTAAAAGATTAACAATAAAATTACAGAATTAGACAACGCAATAGGAAGTCAGAGGAGCAGACTCGAGCAATTAGAATGCAGACTGGGACATCTGGTGGACCAGGGAATTAACACCAACATAGCTGGAAAAAAATCAGATAAAAGAATTAAAAAAAAATGAAGAAACCCTAAGAATCATGTGGGACTCTATCAAGAAGGATAACTTGTGTGTGATTGGAGTCCCAGAACAGGGAGGGGGGACAGAAAACACAGAGAAAATAGTTGAAGATCTCCTGACAGAAAACTTCCCTGACATCATGAAAGACGAAAGGATATCTATCCAAGATGCTCATCGAACCCCATTTAAGATTGATCCAAAAAGAAAAACACCAAGACATATTATCATCAAACTTGCCAAGACCAAAGATAAAGAGAAAATTTTAAAAGCAGCCAGGGAGAAAAGAAAGGTCTCCTTCAAGGGAGAATCAGTAAGAATAAGTTCAGACTACTCAGCAGAAACCATGAGGACAAGAAGGGAATGGGATGACATATACAGAGCACTGAAGGAGAAGAACTGCCAGCCAAGGATCATATATCCAGCAAAACTCTCTCTGAAATATGAAGGTGAAATTAAGATATTTACAGATAAACACAAGTTTAGAGAATTTCCAAAAAACCAAACCAAAGCTACAAGAAATACTAAAGGATATTGTTTGGCCAGAAAACCAATAATATCAGATACCAGCACAACACAAGGTCACAGAACAGAACATCCTGATATCAACTCAAATAGGGAAATCACAAAAACAAATTAACATTAATTTTAAAAAAATGCTCATAACAGGGAATCACTGAAGTCAATATGTAAAAGATCACAATAATCTAAAAGAGGGACTAAATACAGGTGGCATAGAACTGCCATATGGAGAGTGATACAAGGTGATATAGAACAATACAAGTTAGGTTTTTACTTAGAAAAATAGGGGTAAATATTAAGGTAACCACAAAGAGGTATAACAACTCCATAACTCAAGAAAAAAGCCAAGAAAAACGTAACGACTCAACAAACATAAAGTCAAACACTACAAAAATGAGGATCTCACAATTTACTAAGAAAAAAGTCTCAGCACAAAAAAGTAACTGGAAAAATAAAATTGTCAACAACACACATAAAAAGGCATCAAAATGACAACACTAAACACTTATCTATAATTACGCTGAATGTAAATGGACTAAATGCACCAATAAAGAGACAGAGAGTCTCAGACTGGATAAAGAAACATGATCCGTCTATATGCTGTCCACAAGAGACACACCTTAGACTTAGAGACACAAACAAACTAAAACTCAAAGGATGGAAAAAATATATCAAGCAAACAATAAGCAAAAAAGAAGAGGAGTAGCAATATTAATTTCTGACAAAATAGACTTTAGACTTAAATCCACCACAAAGGATAAAGACGGACACTACATAACGATAAAAGGGACAATTGATCAGGAAGACATAACCATATTAAATATTTATGCACCCAATGACAGGGCTGCAAGATACATAAATCAAATTTTAACACAACTGAAAAGTGAGATAGACACCTCCACAATTATAGTAGGAGACTTCAACACACCACTTTCGGAGAAGGACAGGACATCCAGTAAGAAGCTCAATAGAGACACGGAAGACCTAATTACAACAATCAACCAACTTGACCTCATTGACTTATACAGAACTCTCCACCCAACTGCTGCAAAGTATACTTTTTTTTCTAGCGCACATGGAACATTCTCTAGAATAGACCACATATTAGGTCATAAAACAAACCTTTGCAGAATCCAAAACATTGAAATATTACAAAGCATCTTCTCAGACCACAAGGCAATAAAACTAGAAATCAATAATAGAAAAACCAGGGAAAAGAAATCAAATACTTGGAAACTGAACAATACCCTCCTGAAAAAAGACTGGGTTATAGAAGACATCAAGGAGGGAATAAGGAAATTCATAGAATGCAACGAGAATGAAAATACTTCCTATCAAAACCTTTGGGACACAGCAAAAGCAGTGCTCAGAGGCCAATTTATATCGATAAATGCACACATACAAAAAGAAGAAAGAGCCAAAATCAGAGAACTGTCCCTACAACTTGAACAAATAGAAAGTGAGCAACAAAAGAATCCATCAGGCACCAGAAGAAAACAAATAATAAAAAATAGAGCTGAACTAAATGAATTAGAGAACAGAAAAACAATTGAAAGAATTAACAAAGCCAAAAGCTGGTTCTTTGAAAAAATTAACAAAATTGATAAACCATTGGCTAGACTGACTAAAGAAATACAGGAAAGGAAACAAATAACCCAAATAAGAAATGAGAAAGGCCACATCACAACAGACCCAACTGAAATTAAAAGAATCATATCAGATTATTACAAAAAATTGTACTCTAACAAATTTGCAAACCTAGAAGAAATGGATGAATTCCTGGAAAAACACTACCTACCTAAACTAACACATTCAGAAGTAGAACAACTAAATAGATCCATAACAAAAAAAGAGATTGAAACGGTAATCAAAAAACTCCCAACAAAAAAAAGCCCTGGCCCGGACGGCTTCACTGCAGAGTTCTACCAAACTTTCAGAGAAGAGTTAACACCACTACTACTAAAGGTATTTCAAAGCATAGAAAAGGACGGAATACTACCCAACTCATTCTATGAAGCCACCATCTCCCTGATACCAAAACCAGGTAAAGACATCACAAAAAAAGAAAATTATAGACCTATATCCCTCATGAACATTGATGCAAAAATCCTCAACAAAATTCTGGCCAATAGAATTTAACAACATATCAAAAAAATAATTCACCACGCTCAAGTGGGATTTATACCAAGTACGCAAGACTGGTTTAATATCAGAAAAACCATTAATGTAATCCACCACACAAATAAAACAAAAGACAAAAACCACATGATCTTATCAATTGATGCAGAAAAGGCATTTGACAAAGTCCAACACCCTTTTATGATAAAAACTCTCAGCAAAATAGGAATTGAAGGAAAATTCCTCAACATAATAAAGGGCATCTATGCAAAGCCAACAGCCAATATCACTCTAAATGGAGAGAACCTGAAAGCATTTCCCTTGAGAACGGGAACCAGACAAGGATGCCCTTTATCACCACTCTTATTCAACATCGTGCTAGAAGTCCTAGCCAGGGCAATTAGGGTAGACAAAGAAATAAAGGGCATCCGGATTGGCAAGGAGGAAGTAAAATTATCTCTATTTGCAGATGACATGATCTTATATGCAGAAAACCCTAAGGAATCCTCCAGAAAACTACTGAAACTAATAGAAGAGTTTGGCAGAGTCTCAGGTTATAAGATAAACATACAAAAATCACTTGGATTCCTCTACATCAACAAAAAGAACATCGAAGAGGAAATAACCAAATCAATACCATTCACAGACAGCCTGGTATTGGTACAACAACAGGCACATAGACCAGTGGAACAGAATTGAGAACCCAGATATAAATCCATCCACATATGAGCAGCTGATATTTGACAAAGGCCCAGTGTCAGTTAATTGGGGAAAAGATAGTCTTTTTAACAAATGGTGCTGGCATAACTGGATATCCATTTGCAAAAAAATGAAACAGGACCCATACCTCACACCAAGGACAAAAACTACCTCCAAGTGGATCAAAGACCTAAACATAAAGACTAAAACAATAAAAATCATGGAAGAAAAAATAGGGACAACCTTAGGAGCCCTAATACAAGGCATAAACAGAATACAAAACATTACCAAAAATGACGAAGAGAAACCAGTAACTGGGAGCTCCTAAAAATCAAACACCTATGCTCATCTAAAGACTTCACCAAAAGAGTAAAAAGACCACCTACAGACTGGGAAAGAATTTTCAGCTATGACATCTCCGACCAGCTCCTGATCTCTAAAATCTACATGATTCTGTCAAAACTCAACCACAAAAAGACAAACAACCCAATCAAGAAGTGGGCAAAGAATATGAACACACATTTCACTAAAGAAGATATTCAGGCAGCTAACAGATACATGAGAAAATGCTCTCGATCATTAGCCATTAGAGAAATGCAAATTAAACCCACGATGAGATTCCATCTCACTCCAACAAGGCTGGCATTAATCCAAAAAACACAAAATAATAAATTTTGGAGAGGCTGCGGAGAGATTGGAACTCTCATTCACTGCTGGTGGGAATGTAAAATGGTACAACTACTTTGGAAATCTATCTGGCGTTATCTTAAACAGTTAGAAATAAAACTACCATACAACCCAGAAATCCCACTCCTCGGAATATACCCTAGAGAAACCAGGGCCTTCACACAGATATATGCACACCCATGTTTATTGCAGCTCTGTTTACAATAGCAAAAAGCTGGAAGCAACCAAGGTGTCCATCAATGGATGAATGGGTAAATAAATTGCGGTATATTCACACAATGGAATACTACGCATTGATAAAGAACAGTGACGAATCTGGGAAACATTTCATAACATGGAGGAACCTGGAAGGCATTATGCTGAGCGAAATCAGTCAGAGGCAAAAGGATAAATATTGTATAAGACCACTATTATAAGATCTTGAGAAATACTATAAACTGAGAAGAACATATACTTTTGTGGTTACGAGGAGGGGAGGGAGGGAGGGAGGGAGAGGGTTTTTTACTGATTAATTAGTAGATAAGAACTGCTTTAGGTGAAGGGAAGGACAACACTCAATACAGAAGGTCAGCTCAATTGGACTGGACCAAAAGCAAAGAAGTTTCTGGTATAAAATGAATGCTTCAAAGGTCAGCGGAGCAAGGGCGGGGGTCTGGGGAACATGGTTTAAGGGGACTTCTAAGTCAATTGGCAAAATAATTCTATTATGAAAACATTCTGCATCCCACTTTGAAATGTGGCGTCTGAGGTCTTAAATGCTAACAAGCGGCCAACTAAGATGCATCAATTGGTCTCAACCCACCTGGAGCAAAGGAGAATGAAGAACACCAAGGTCACACGACAACTAAGAGCCCAAGAGACAGAAAGGGCCACATGAACCAGAGACCTACATCATCCTGAGACCAGAAGAACTAGTTGGTGCCCAGCCACAATCGATGACTGCCCTGACAGGGAGCACAATAGAGAACCCCTGAGAGAGCAGGAGATCAGTGGGATGCAGACCCCAAATTCTCATAAAAAGACCAGACTTAATGGTCTGACTGAGACTAGAGGAATCCCGGCAGTCATGGTCCCCAAACCTTCTGTTGGCACAGGACAGGAACCATCCCCAAAGACAACTCATCAGACATGAAAGGGACTGGACAGAGGGTAGGAGAGATGCTGATGAAGAGTGAGCTATTTGTATTAGGTGGACACTTGAGACTGTGTTGGCATCTCCTGTCTGGAGAGGGGATGGGAGGATAGAGAGAGTTGGAAGCTGGGAAAATTGTCATGAAAGGAGAGACTGGAAGGACTGACTCATTAGGGGGAGAGCAAGTGGGAGTAAGGAGTAAGATGTATATAAACTTATATGTGACAGACTGACTTGATTTGTAAACGTTCACTTGAAGCTCAATAAAATTTAATTAAAAAAAAAAAAAAGAAGGATCAATAGCTGGAGAAGGATATCATTTTGGTGAAGTAGAGAGCCAGTTGAGGGCTAAAAAGACCCTCAGTGAGATGGATTCACACAGTGGCTGCAGGACTAGAGTCAAACACACTAACAGCAATTGTGAGGATGATGCGGGACCAGGAAATGTTTCCGTACGTGGTACATAGAATTCTCATGAGTTAGAGCCAAGTTGACAGCAGCTATCTCTCTATCTAACGGCATTTTAATCCCATAACTTGGCATAGAGATAAATTGTGGCCTAGAAAGGGAGGAAACTTGTCCAAAGCAGAGCTAGAATTAGCACGTGAACTTTCCTGTCTCATTGTCCAGGATTATTTGCACAGCACCAAGAAGGCTGTTTTCATTTACTCTGATTTACCCTGCTGGTCTGCTCGCTGCAGTCTGAACGCACAGAGGATACTCTAACTCCTTGGATTGAGGATAGCACTGAGATGACTGTGTATCAGTTTTAATGTGAAATGGGATTGTTTCCATGTGAAATCTAGCTGGTTCTCCAGAGTTCAAATTTCCTATAACTTTTTAGTTGGTTGATGCTCGACTTTGGCTCGAACCTTTAAATATATTGTCTTCACTTTTTTATGTTTTTGGTCTTTCATAGATAAAGTCTACCATTCTCTAAATTTATTGCTATTCTCAGTATTCCTTAAAAAAAAAAACCAAACCCATTGCCATCAAGTCAATTCCGACTCATAGTGACCCTGTAGGACAGAGTACAACTGCCCCATAGGGTTTCCAAGGAGTGCCTGGTGGATTTGAACTACCAAGCTTTTGGTTAGCAGCCATAGCTCTTAACCACTACACCACCAAGGTTTCCAAACAATCCTAGAAGATAAGTGGGATAACCTGTTGAGGTTGAGCTGATTTCAACTCATAGTGACCCTACAGGACAGAGTAGGACTGCTCCATGGAGTTTCCAAGGAGTGGATAGTAGATTCAAACTGCTGACCTTTTGGTTGGCAGACATTGCACACTGTAGTTCTTAACCATTATGCCACCTAGACTCCAAGTCACTATTCCTTAGAAGCTGAAAATTTTAATTGTTCCCATTTGTACAGCTCCCTGCTTTGGGTTGAATCCAGCACAGAAAATGGCATCAGATTCTAAATTGGAAATTCTAAATCCTGTTTCAAAAAAAAAAAAAAATAGCTCCAGATGAAATAAGACACCGAAATTTTTAAAAATGCTATATATATGTGTGTGCATATATGTATGTACATATATATATATACATGTGTATGTCACTATTACTTGTCTTGATCACTAAAGTAATACAAAATGCAAATTGAGATAAACAATAGAAATAGTAGAATAGAAAAGACTAGTATAATGCCATGCCATTCCATATAAATAAGTATTATTAAGGATGTGGAGTATAATCTTTCATAATTTACCCAGATTAAAGAGAAATTGAACAATATCATATGCACTGTACTGCAGCTTGCTCTTTTACTTAAAAATAAACCTTGAACTTCTTCCCTTGGCAGTTACTGAGAGACCTATTAATTTTTTACACTGGATATTATTCTTCTAGATGGGTGTTTCATTTTTTATATATATTCTTTAAAAAAAAATCTTTACTCTTTAAAAAATGTATAAGAAGACATTTAGAGATAGTGAAAAAGTAAAAGACTACAGAAGTCTATCAAACAAAAACGGAAAGCTCCTTACCTTAATCCTATTCCAGAGTGCTTAATTGCTATTCATAGCTTGGTGAGTAACTATCATTCCAAAATTGTAACGCAAATGCAGTCATTTAAATGTATTAATATAAATACTCATGATTTTTCTCTTTAATGAGAAAAACATGTAATAACATTGTTGTATGACATACTGCTTGTCACTTTGAGCATGTGGTTAATCCTCCATGTTGGTACATTTAGCTCTACCACTGACAATGGAGACAACAGATTCCATACAGAGGTTCATTCATGTTATTTCTGTTTTTTATTATTACCAAAAAATGATTAAATAAACTTTCTTAAACATACATCCGTGTACATTTGTGAAATAATGTCTCTGGGCCAACTCCTAGGAGTGCAATTGTTTTTAGTTAAAGAATATACAGGTATGGGGGCAAACTGGCAGAATGCCAGATGCTTCCAGGGATCCCTCTTACAACACAGACCCAAAAAATCAAGTGAAACAACTATATTTATGACAAGCTAGGAGCCCTAACATCAAAGTTAGGAAACAGACTGAACAGCAGGGGAAGGGAGAGTCAGGTCAGAAGCAGAGAGGAGTTACTGGAACTGAATCGCTGGGATCCCTCAGGCACCATTCCCTGGAGCAGCTGCAGCAGGCTGGTAGTAGTGTTCAGCCGCAGTTTCCTCAGGGAGAAACAGCCAGCCACACAGCCTACTCACACCTCCAGACCCAGAGATGAACGGCACTCTTGGCAAAAGCTAAGTACTTGTGTATATTTTACTGTGCCCCCCCACCCACAAGCCAGCTTCAGTGGCTATTGATTTCCCTGGGCCTGAGATAGGCCCATTTGAGTGCCCTAAGTCATGCTCCTGGACTTGAAGAAGGAATAAATTCACAACAGGGGAAAAGATAATTTCCCAGCTCCACTAACCTGGGGAGCTCAGGACAGAAGCGACTCCTGTCCAGGCATAAATGGTCCATGGACTTTGAATACCTTTCCCCCCTGCATAGACCTGTGTGGGCCTATTTCAGAATAAGCCCTTGTTGGCAGACTGCAGCTGTGTAGTGGAAAGGTGAGTGTTTGATATTTGACACTGCTTTGCCTATTAAACAGGGTCCTTACCTACCCACATCAGGGGCCTAAGGACTGGTGGCTCCACTCAGGTTACCCACCCACCTGCCACAGGGGTCCTAGGATAACTGGCACCTCCCAGTCTTTACAACCAAAAACACTGGGTGCCAGTGGGCAGTCTGCAGAACCCACCCACCTGTATGCTCTGGGAACAAGGACGTGCTTTCCTCAGAGACACTCAGGGGGACGGTTCTCAGTGCCCTGCCTTGTTCAGAGAGTGAGCCCTTGCTGCAACCAGATACTGGTACCTACACCAAACACCCCTGCCCCTTTAAGACTGTAGGATAGAGCCTGTACCACACATTTGATGACCAGCTACCTGGACACCTGAGCTGAATCCACACAAGAAAAGTGAATGGACTCATAAGCTCATATACTTGATAACAGCTCTAGTCATCTGGTGACAGGATGTCAGAGCTCCAAAGGCAAAAATAATCAAGCTAGCTCACTTGAGCAACCCATTTGGGCATATCAAAACAAAACAAAGCAAGAAACTGGGATACAGTAAGCAAACATAAAACATACTAATACAATAACTTATAGATGGCTAGGAGACAACAGTCAATATCAAACCACATAAAGAAACAGACCGTGATCGCTTCAACAAGCTCTCAAAACACAGAATCAAAGGATCTTCTGGATAAAGGTGCCTTCCTGGAATTACTGGATGCAGAATTCAAAAGATTAATATACAGAACTCTTCAAAACATTAGGAAGGAGATCCAGCAATATGCAGAACAAGCCAGGGAACACACAGACAAAACAGTTGAAGAAATTAAAAAGGTTATTCAAGAACATAACGAAAAATTTAATAATCTGCAAGAATCCACAGAGAGACAGCAATCAGAAATTCAGAAGATTAACAATAAAATTACAGAGTTAGACAACTCAACAGAAAGTCAGAGGAGCAGAATCAAGCAAGTGAAAGGCAGAATTGGTAACTTTGAAACAAAAGCACTTGGCAACAATATATTTGAAGAAAAATCAGATAAAACAATTTTAAAAAATGGAGAAATCATATGGGACTCTATCAAGAGAAATAACCTATGAGTGATTGGAGTACCAGAACAGGGAGAGATAACAGGAAATACAGAGAGAATTGTTGAAGATTTGTTGGCAGAAAACTTCCCTGATATCGTGAAGACGAGAAGATATCAATCCAAGATGCTCATCAAACTCCACATAAGGTAGATTTTAAAAGAAAGTCACCAAGACATATTATAATCAAACTTGCCAAAACCAAAGATAAAGAGAGAATTTTAAGAGCAGCTAGGGATAAACAAAAAGTCACCTACAAAGGAGAGTCAGTAAGAATAAGCTCGGACTACTAAGCAGAAACCATGCAGGTGAGAAGGCAATATGATGACTTATATAAAGCATTGAAGGAAAAAAATTGCTAGCCAAGAACCATATATCCAACAAAACTGTCTCTCAAATATGAAGGTGAAATTAGGACATTTCCAAATAAACAGAAGTTTAGGGTATTGGTAAAAACCAAACTAAAACTACCAGAAATACTAAAAGGAGTTCTTTGGTCAGAAAATCAATAATATCAGGTATCAATCCAAGACTAGAACACTGGACAGAGCAATCAGACGTTAACCCAGACAGGGAAATCACAAAAATAAATCAAGATAAAAAATGCTCAGAACAGGGAAACAGTGATGTCATTCTGTAAAAGAAGACAAAATTAAAATAATTAAGAAGGACTAAGAAATGTAGTCATAAATCTTTCATATGGAGAGCAAGACAAGGCAATATAAAGAAATAAAAGTTAGGTTTAAACTTAGAAAAACAGGGGTAAATATTAAGGTAACCACAAAAGAGACTAACAATCCTACTCATCAAAATAAAATATAAGAAAAAAATAGAGACGCAGCAGAAACAAAATCAACAACAATGAAGAAGAGGAAAAGACAATACATAAAGACAAAATACTCAGCACAAAAAATTAAGTGGGAAAAAAACTGTCAACAACACACAAAAAATAGACATCAAAATGACAGCACTACACTCATACCTATCCATAACTACGCTGAATGTCAATGGACTAAATGCACCGGTAGAGACAGAGAGCAGCACAATGGATAAAAAAAAAAAAAAACACGATCCATCTATATGCTGCCTACAAGAGATACACCTTAGACTTAGAGACACAGGCTAAAACTCAAAGGATGGAAAAAATTTATCATACAAATGACAATCAAAAAAGAGCAGGAATGGCAATATTAATTTCTGACAAAATAGACTTTAAAGTTAAATCTGCCACAAAGGATAAGGAAGGACACTATATAATGATTAAAGAGACAATATACCAGGAGGATATAACCATATTAAATATTTATGCACCCAATGACAGGGCTGCAAGACACATAAAACAAACTCTATCAGCATTGAAAAGTGAATAGCTCCACAATTATAGCAGGAGACTTCAACACACCACTTTCAATGGCGGACAGGACATCCAGAAAAAAGCTCAATAAAGATACATAAGATCTAAATGCCAAAATCAACCAACTCGACCTTATAGACATATACAGAACACTCCACCCAACAGCAGCCAAGTATATTTTCTTTTCTAGTGCACATGGAACATTCTCTAGAATAGACCACATATTAAGTCATAAAGCAAGCCATAGCAGAATCCAAAACAGCTAGCATGGCAGGGGCGAGGGTTTGGGGACCATGGTTTCAGGGGACATCTATGTCAACTGATATAATAAAATCTATGAAGAAAACTTTCTGCATCCCACTTTGAAGAGTGGCGTCTGGGATCTTAAATGCTAGCAAGCGGCCATCTAAGATGCATCAATTGGTCTCAACCCACCTGGAGCAAAGGAAAATGAAGAACACCAAGGACACAAGGTAATTACGAGCCCAAGGGGCAGAAAGGGCCACATAAAGCAGAGGTTATATTAGCCTGAGACCAGAAGAACTAGATGGTGCCCAGCTATAAACAATGACTGTCCTGACAGGGGACACAACAGAGAACCTCTGAGGGAGCAGGAGAGCAGTGGGATGTAGAGCCCGAATTCTCGTAAAAAGACCAGACTTAATGGTCTGACACTCGAAGGACCCCAGAGGTCATGGTCCCCAGACCTCCTGTTAGCCCAATACTGGAACCATTCCCAAAGCCAACTCTTCAGACAGGGATTGGACTGGACTATGGGATAGACAACAATAGTGGTGAAAAATGAGCTTCTTGGAGCAAGTAGACACATGAGACTATGTTGGCATTTCCTGTCTGAAGGGGAGATGGGAGGGTACAGGAGGTCAGAAGCTGGCCGAATGGACATGAAAAGAGAGTGGAGGAAAGGAGTGTGCTGTCTCATTAGGGGGAGAGCAATTAGGAGTATATAGCAAGGCATTTATAAATTTTTGTATCAGTCTGACTTTATTTGTAAAGTTTCACTTAAAGCACAATAAAAATTTTTTAAAAAAGAATATACGGGTATAAATCTTTATAATTATTGCCTGATTGCTGTCTAAAAAGATTTTCACCAGTTTATACCACCACTAACTGTGTAGGAACTGATGTCTGCGTCCCCCAGACTCATTCACCACATCCATCATACAAAAAACACCAAACCCATTGCCATCTGGTAGATTCCAACTCATAGCGACCCTATAGGAAAGAGTAGAACTGCGCCATGGGGTTTCCAAGGAGTAGCTGGTAGATTTGAACTGCTGACCATTTGGTTAGCAGCCAAGCTCTTAATCACTGTATCACCGATCACCATATATGTCTTCAAATGGGTAACTGTAAGTATATGGAGCCCTGACGGTGCAAACAGTTAAGCGCACACAGCTGCTAATCAAAAGTTTGGCAGTTTGAACCCACCCAGCAGCTCTGAAGAAGAAAGTCCTGGCAATCTGTCCTTGTAAAGATTAACCAAAAAACCAAACCCATGGCCAGCAAATGGATTCCAAGTCATACCGACCCAATAGGACAGAGAAGAACTGCTCCATAGGATTTCCAAAGAACAGCCAGTGGATTTGAACTGCCAACGTTTTAGTTAGCAGCCAAGCTCTTAACCATGGTACCATCAGGGATCCTCACAAAGATTACGGCCTAGAAAACCCTATGAGGAAGTTCTACTCTGTCACATGGGGTTTCTATGATTCAAAATTGACTCAACATCACCTAACAACAACGACTGTTAAGTATAAGTAGTCTTTATGAATTCTGGAGCGGTTCCAGAGAATTAACAAAGGGCAACGAGCCAGCAGAGGCTGGTATCTGCCTATTTTGCAGTCTGAAGGACAGAATCCTTCTAACTCGAGTGAAGATTCAGCTCTGGGTGGCTGGGAGGTTTAAGAAAGGCTGTGTGGAAGTCAATATGAAGGACAGAGACCTTCTAACTTGTAAAGACTGACCTAATTCAGGGAGGTTAGGGTCAAAGAGAGAAAGTGCCCATGGGTGGCTGGATTCATAGAAGGGCTGCGACAGTCAATCAGAAAGACAGAGTCCTTCTAACTTGTGTGTTTTGACCTAGCTCAGGGTGACCAGGGATGAGATGACCTGTCCCAAGTGTCCACGGATGAGGAAGTGCCACATGGGTGCCTGGCAATGAGGATTGGAAATATGGGAACGTGAAGTCTGGATCCATTTCCAGGTGGGAGCTGGATCCATGCTGATTCTTAACACAGTTCGCAATAAGATGTGAATGGCCCAGCTTGCCCATTTAGCATCACATGGATATATTCTTATTTTTCTTTTGTTAAGCAATATCCATTTTGCTTAGATTTTTGTATTTCACATAATGTATTTTAGGGGATTAGTTATTTAAATTCTGTTACTTATTAGTATATAATTTCTAATTTTATTGCTTGCAGTAACAACAACAACAAAATGCGACCTGAAATGTTTGTAATGAATCTCAAAGCTTTCTTTTTTGTGGAATAATCAACTTTTTATAAATGTTCAATGGGCATGTGAAAAAAAAATGCATATGAGACATTACACAAGAGTGTGAAAATTGTGTGTATCAAATCTTATATGTCATTATTTGGGGTTTACTTGAACTGTCATGTTTTAACTTAAGGTGTACCAATTTATCAAACTCACTATACTCTATTTCCTGATTTTTTTTTTTTAATTTTATGGCTATATTTTGGATTAATAGAGAATTATGTCCCTACTCAGGTCTCTAAAAAACTCAGGTCTCTAGGTAGTCCAAATGGTCTGAGCCCCACTGCTAACCTAACAGTTGTCGGTTCGAATGCACCCATCAGTAACACAGAAGAGAGGCCTGGCAATCTATTAAGACTGCTGTTGTGAGGTGCCGTTGAGTTGATTCTGACTCACAGTGACCCTATGTACAACAGAAGGAAACACTGCCTAGTCTCACCCCATCCTCACTAATCACTGTTATGCATAAGCCTATTATTGCAGCCACTGTGTCAGTCCATCACATTGAGGGTCTTCCTCTTTTTCTGTGACCCTCTACTTTACCAAACATAATGTCCTTCTACAGGGACTGATCCCTTCTGATAATTTGTCCAAAGTACATTAAGACAAAGTCTCGCCATCCTTGCTTCTAAGGAGTATTCTGGCTGTACTTCTTCCAAGACAGGCTTGTTCCTTCTGGCAGTCCACGGTATATTCAATATTCTTTGTTAATACCATAATTCAAAGGCCTTAACTCTTCGGTCTCCCTTATTCATTGTCCAGCTTTCACACGCATATGAGGTGACTGAAAATACCATGGCTTGGGTCAGGCACACCTTAGTCCTCGAAGTGACATATTTGCTTTTTTAACACTTTAAAGAAGTCGTTGGTGGCAGATTTTCCCAGTGCAATACATAGTTTCATTTCTTGACTGCTGCTTCCATGGGCATTGACTGTGGATCCAAGTAAAAATGAAATCCTTGACAGCTTCAATATTTTCTCCATTTATCATGATATTGCTTATTGGTCCAGTTGTAAGGATTTTTGTTTTCTTTATGTTGAGGTGCAATCTATGCTGAAGGCTGTAGTCTTTGATCTTCATCAGTAAGTGCTTCAAGTCCTCTTCATTTTCAGCAATCAAGGTTGTGTCATCTGCATATCACAGGTTGTTAATGAGTCCTTCTCCAATCCTGATGCCCTCATTCTTTGTATAGCTTCTTGGATTATTTGCTCAGCATACAGATTGAAGAAGTATGGTGAAAGGATACAATCTTGACACACACCTTTCCTGACTTTAAACCATGCAGTGACCCCTTGTTCTGTTCGAATGGCTGCCTCTTGGTCTATGTACAGGTTCTGCACGAGCACAATTAAGCATTCTGGAATTCCCAACGATCTCAATATTATCCGTAACTTGTTATGATCCACACAGTTGAATACCTTTGCGTAGTCAATAAGACACAGGTAAACATCTTTCTAGTATTCTCTGATTTCAGCCAAGATCCATCGGACATCAGCAATGATATCCCTGGTTCCATGTTCTCTTTTGAATTCAGCTTGAAATTCTGGCAGCTCCCTGTGGATGTACTGCCGCAACCACTTTTGAATGATCTTCAGCAAGCCTGAATTGAAATTACAGTCAAGAAAACCCTATGGACTAATTGAATTCTGTAACACAGGACATCCCCATGAGTCAGAATCTACTAAATGGTAACTAAGAAAAACAACATGACCCTATTCATGTTTTCCATGGATTATACGTTATATAAAATGTCCCTCTTCAACCCATTTAATATTTTTAGCCTTAAATTACCATCTTGACTTTTTGTTTGATTGTGCTTGCCTGATATCACTTTATTGGTTTATTTTCAACCATTTTATATCATTTCGTTTTAGGCTATACTCTCTTAAATACTACGTAGCTTTAATTTCCTTTTATTTCAATCTTAGTATCTTGGTCCATTCAGAAAGAAATTCATTCGAAACAAATTTTTAGAGATAATAAGCAATGATTTTTGTTTGTGTAGTTTTTTACTTGAATTTTCTTTGATGCTTGTTCTTTATGATATATTCTTATTTCTTCTTTTCTATTTCCTTACTTCTGAGGAGTTGACCAATTTTTCTTATAACTGTCGATATGTTTGGCTAAATTTTAAAAAATATATACTTTTAATTTTTTTAATATATTTTTATCTATAAATCCATATAATTTTGAGTAGAAATAAAATATCTGACCACAAATAAGAAAATGACAACATTGTATAAATATATATAAATACTCTCAACAAGAAATGCAAATTATACTAAGTTAATTGTCATCTGAATATAAGCTTATAAAAGACTGAGTCAGGTTACCCCTAAGGCCCTCTAGTGTATCTGAATCTCAGCCTATCTTGAACTTCATATGGACCTTGATTGGAGAACTAGCAATAGTAAAATGGTGCAGAAGTTAGGTGTGGTAACTTTCTTAGGGAAAAAAAAAACAAAAAAAGTAATGAGTTGAAAAGTTAGTGATAGTATCAAAGATTTTAATAAACTTTTATTTACCTGTACCATAACTTTGAGCGGAATAACCTCATTTACTAATGAGAAAAATGACCACGAAGATTACATAATTTGTTATAGATATATTTTTAATTTAGCTGTCAAATAGTTGTTAACTTCTGGGAAATAATGTGTTTCTTTCTACACCAACTGAACCGAACGTTCTACAATGATGTACTCATACTTGCCAGATATTGAATCTTTTCAAAATGATAACAGTATGAATACCACCCTATTGATGGCATGATTACATTATTCATAAGCTTCTCTCTATGAGTTTGGATGGAATGTAATTCTTTACTCAAAGCTCTCCTAGCTTTCTATACATTGATTTGCTATCCAAATACCTGGAATTATTTTCTATTCTTCCCTAAAAGGATATAATACAATAATATATATTACTCTCTGGATGTCTACTTGAATTTAACCCTGTTTTTACTAAATTGAGTCATAAAAATTTAATTTGATCACCCTTGTTCACCACAATTTCAGGCATAAATGCATATAAAAATATATTTAAAATCTATGTTTATTTAGGTTTAAATCATTTTGAATCAGCAGGGCAACCTGTCAGAGAACTGGTTTAATTTTTATATAAAATTCAAAAAGATATAAAAGTCTGATCTTCACTCCTTAATTGATTCACTATTCAACTTATGAACATCTAGTATGGGAGATACAAAGAGGTAAATTAGACAATGTATGATAAAAAAAAAAATTTTTTTTTAATCATATTCCTAGTAGCTCACATTTTAAGGGAAGTGACAAATGACCATAATGCACTGTGTTAAGTGCCTTAATAGCAATATAGAAAACCATCAAGTGGTAATGACTTTCAAGTGATTCACTCAGTCCTGGGGAATATGGATCGTGTAATCTCTGAACACTTCACAGTGTATGTGACCACTACACTGAGACGTTAAAAAGATAAGTAGCATGGATTTTCTAAGGTGTTTGGGCAGTAATGTCATGATGTTGAAGACTGAGTGCCACACCAAGGACTTTCAAGTTTATTCTCTGTAGGAATGGTGAGGAGTCTCTGGGTGGCGCAAATGATTAAGTGATCGACTAATAACCAAAAGGTCGGTGGTTTGAACCCACCCAGAAGCACCTCAGAAGAAAGACCTGGTGATCTGCTTCCAAAAGGTCACAGCCTCGAAAACCTATGCAGTGCAGTCCTGCTGTATGACACAAGGGGTCACCACGAGTCAGAATCCGCTGGATGGCAACTGGGAAGGAAGGGTGGTACGATTTAATCATGTGTCAGGCACAGGGGACAGCATGTGCAAATCCAGATGTTATAAAGGAGTAGACACTTGTAGACACCAGGAGGAGTTTCAGATGAAAAGGCAGTGGAGTATTTAGGAATTGAATGTCTCTGTACCTGAGGCTTCAAGATTAAATAGAAGTTAAAAAGGGTCTTGTATGGCTTGCTAAAGAATATGAAATTTGTCCTGTAGAAGATGATGAGCCAAAGAATACAAAGTGGAACTGACATGATAATCATCATTTTTAGCTGAAGGGTGTGGTGTACCAAGATACATTCCCTACGCCCATCTGATATCAGCGTGACTATGAAGTGTAGTTCCCTGCACTTCCTGTGTCCCCTATAAAGGGTATGCCTCAGAGACTCCCTGCTTTGCTTTCTGAAAATCAATGAAAGTTGCTCTAACACATGATCTGACACAATCACTAAGTAAGCGAGAATTAATAACTGCTGAAGTGGGCACGTAACTTCCTCCAGAATTTTCAACTACCTAGAGACAATTCTGGAGCCCTGGTGGCGCAGTGGTTAAGAGCTCGGCTGCTAACCAAAAGATCAGCAGTTCAGTGCACCAGCCCCTCCTTGGAAACCCTATGGGGCAGTTCTACTCTGTCCTATAGGGTCGCTATGAGTAGGAATTGACTCAACGGCAACAGGTTTGGTTTTGGGTTGGAGAGGCAACTCTGGAGTCCTGGTGGCCCAGTGATTAAGACTTCGGTTACTGACCAAAAGGTTGGCAGTTCAAATCTACCAGCTGCTCCTAGGAAACCCTATGGGGCAGTTCTACTCTGTCCTGTAGGGCTGTCATGAGTCGGAATCAACTCAACGGCAACGGGTTTCAGGTTTTTTTTAGAGGCAATTCTGAAGTGTATTCACCATAGTTTTGCAGACTGTCCCAGAAGAATTATCTGTGATTCCCTATAGTGATAGCTCATTAACTTATCTTTATTAGCCTTTTTTTTTCTTTTTTATCTCACTTTTCCAACTCCCTTTTGCTTCCCAGGACTATAAAGTCCTTCTTTAGGAGGAACTCACACTGAGGGAGTTGACAAAGAAATGGCCCGGGAAATTAGATCTTCAGGATAATTTGGAATTTCAGGCAGTTGCCAGGTTACCAACATTTGACTTACAAAGAACCCGTAGTTACGCCAATACCCGTAAAGCCTATTACTATTAAAAACTTGAGGTACATACAGTGGTTTGTAACAACAAATGGGTGTTATTGTGTGATGGACCTCAAAACATTATTATTATTACTGTATTATTATGTTAAAGATGTTTTAGTGTACCTGGAAGTGTTTAATTTTTTTTATGCATAGAAAGGTGCACTATATACTATATGCTAATACAAACATTTGACTAACTGATGCTAGATACGAACCATACCTAACTGTTCTGGCTTACGTACAAATTCTACTTAAAGACAGGTTTAGGAATGGAACTCCTTTTTAATCCAGGGACTGCCTGTAGAGCACTCATCAATCAGATGGTCACAAGGATCCTATAGTTGGAGGTAAGGGGAATGGTAATAATCCCTGGCACACTAAGACTCTGTGGTGGATTGGGATGGGAGGAAGCACTAACTTTTGCAACAACTCTGGCACTTGAAAGACATGAGAACCCAGTATCCCGGTGCCGTTGAGTCGATTCCGACATGAGGGAAATTCCAATTTTAAGTATTATGGAGTTGGCCTACTTTTGTTAATTGATCTATAAGCCTTGAAGAAAGACAGCCAACAATTAACTCCAGGTAGACTGTAAATGCCGGAAGGACACAACAGCATTTAAAGATAATCTCATTCCTTAAAGTTAATAGGTAGAATAATCTTAAAATCAGGCTCAGGATTTAATTATGAATAGGACAAAATTTCTAAGGAGAGTAAATACAAAACTGTAACAAGTCTCTTAAGCAAAATTCAGGACTCTTATAGGGAGGCAGTGAGATCTTGATATCTGGGATAGATATACTTGGGTATATGAGGCAAAGAACCATAGCTCCCAGAATCCATTGAAACTTCGTGACAAGCAGTCACCCCATTCTGCTTGCTAGAAAAGACTACGCAAAGACCTTATCTAAGGAGCATATCTTGCAAGATAATGCTTTACCTCCCTAAGGTTTGTCCCTCTCCCGTCCCATAGCATCCAGACCAATAACTAGGGTCAGATTTCTGCATAGGGTGAGCAGGGAAGTACCTCAGGGACTGGATAGAAGTCTTAGAAAAATTGTAAGTTATGGCTGATCTGTACAGCAGCAAACCAGAAGAACATATGAGGAAATGGCCCCAGAGAGTGTTGGGATGGTTGATGAGCTGAACATAAGGTTGAGTAAGGGAGAACTCAATGACTCAGGACTTAACATTATGGCAAAGACACCCGGAGATGGTCCTCAGACACTGCTGGAATGGTTCTTTTGAGCTTGGAATGTAAATATAACAGCGATTATGGAACTACTTTAGCAGAGTTTTGAGGTAGGGGATAGAAGGCACAGGAAGGTACAAAAGTTACAATGGGCTTAATATGTGGGCAATGTAGCAAGAGTTAGACTCGATAGCCCATCCCTACCTCTTGTTTATTAGAAATAGTACACTTTCAAGGGAACAGGTGAAATAAGGATTTTCAGTTACACAGGAGGGGACCGTAGGAGACAGATGTCAATGAAGGTGTTCCCTGAGAAGGCCAAGAAGAATACTCTTTACTAAGACAATAAAGAACGCATAAATGAGTATGGGCTTTTTTGTGTGAATATCAGTGCTGATTGTCCTCTTTCAGGCAAGATTGACTATAGGTGATGTTGCATGGAGGTAGACTCCTTGGTTTCAATGCAGATGACTGGATTCTGGAACAGCAGATGCCAGGTATTGGCACTTAACCATCAGCGACAGGGATGGGTTACCCAATAAACAAGATAAGCATGTGTTTAGGGCATCAGCAAAACAGGGGCACCAGTGGTCCAAAGCAAAGACCCACAGATGACAAGCAGACAGAACACAAGGAAAGGCAAGTACCACAGTGGAAGGGAATAGGCAGGGCACTAAATGAAATTGATACCAGCTCTAGTTCATGAAAATGTGCCAGCTATAAATAAAGTTCATGCAGGGTCACAAGGGCACCCATGAACAAAGTTGTTTAAACTCTGAGGCCCCTACCACTTCAACACCTTCACTGACGTGTGTCTCCTACGGTCCACTCCTGTGTAATTGAAAATCCTTATTTCGGCTGTCCCCTTGAGAGTATACTATTTCTAATAAACAAGAGGTAGGGACGGGCTATGGAGTCTAACTCTTGCTACATTGCCCAATATACAACTGGATCCAACATGAGTGGTTACTGGGTAAGGACATATTGTATTAATAGATAACCAGCCACTGATCCATTTTGAGAGAACCGTCTTATACATTCATGTCTGCTGATTTAGCATCTCCAGCCAGGAG
Organism: Elephas maximus indicus; assembly: GCF_024166365.1. Lineage (NCBI taxonomy): Eukaryota > Metazoa > Chordata > Mammalia > Proboscidea > Elephantidae > Elephas > Elephas maximus. The sequence goes on from NC_064819.1 coordinate 24,267,777, forward strand.
GACCAGCAATACTCTTTGCCACAATAAAAACTCAAGGGTATGCTCTTGCACATGTGCTGGTAAAAAACCAATGGAAACTCGAGTCCCAGATGACACACAAACGTGTAGGAACTCAAATAAATCGACCATTTCAATGAATTCAAATCAATTTGCTTAACCATACTTTAAATACTTATGTTCTAAGTTTTGTAAATAATATTCACAACTTTAACTTTAAAATATGTTTGGCATACATGTGGATGCAATCAAGCACACATTTAATATAATACTAACATGGGTAATAATGTAATACTAACATAACAAACATCCAAAAATAATGGAAGTATTAATATTTGTGTAACACAAAAGTTTTAATTTACATGTCAAGTAAGTTTTGTTTTTCATTGTCTGTTGCTTGGGACACAGTGCTTGATATTATTACTCTATTTTATATGCTAGTAAATGTATTAGGTACACTAAAAAAAACACAAAATTCTATATTTATTGTGCAAAATATATTTGTTTTGCAACAATAAGTATGTTTCTAAATTCATCTTCCAAGAAAACACAAGGTGTTTATTGTCAGAATAATACATTTATGTTTTATCAGATTATTTATATAACTCTGTGCAAGGAAACTGCACATTTAGTAAATTAAATGACTATCTAGACAATAAAAATTATATAAATGTATTTTATTTTCCATTTCCCTTCAGACTGACCTACTTTTAAGAAAATGATTGATAGTATTGATGGTGTTATGACTTGCAAAACGAATTTGCGCATCAAGAAGTGGTGCTATTGTCACATTATGTATGTATTACCAAACATGTGAGCTGAACAATTTCACAAAGACATAAAATGTACATTTTATAAATTTTGTACGTGATAACAATTAATTTTTCCTTTTCATTTTGGACTGATTGTGTATAACCTTACATTCAGTTCTCTCTCACTGACCACTTAAGAATGTAGTCCTGGCACCGTACACTCAGATTCTAGATGCCTTAGAAAATATTGCTGAAGACCAGACATAAAAAGGAGATATAAAAAGAGAAACTGAAAACATCACCAACAAAATGCAAACACTAGTTTGTGTATCTTTGTTGGTTATGTGGAATAATATATTGCAGCATTTTCATCAGGCACGCACAGATCTCTACCAGTCATTAACAGGGTATTTACATTAAGAGAAGATTTTGAAAATAAAACAAATGCTGCCAAATCCTGATTATCAAGCAGTTCACCACTGCAGGAGCATTAGAAAGAAACAAGTAAATGACAAAAGTGCTCCAGAAGTACTGAGTGCCAGAGATCAATTTCATACTGCATACTACACCATCACTGATAAACTTGAATCTTGCATGATAAGAAGGGTGAAAGTGTATGAAGTTCTTTCAAATAGATTTTCCTTCTTAAACACTGTGGTTACACGTGATGAAGAATGCATGAAGGCATCCAAGAAATTGTTGCGTTGTTGTTAGGTGCTGTTGAGTTGGTTCCGACTCACAGCAACCCTATGCATAACAGAATGAAACACTGCCCGGTTCTGTGCCATCCTCACAGTTATTGCTATGCTTGAACTCACTGTTTCGGCCACTGTGTCAATCCATCTCATTGAGGGTCTTCCTCTTTTTCCATGACCCTCTTACTTTACTAAGCATGAGGTCCTTATCCGGGGACTGATCCCTCCTGATAACATGACCAGAGTGTGTGAGACATAGTCTCGCCATCTTGTTTTTAAGGCACATTCTATCTGTACTTCTTCCAAGACAGATTTGTTCATTCTTTTGGTAGTCCATGGTATATTCAATATTCTTCTCCAACACCACAATTCAAAGGCGTCAATTCTTCTTCGATCTTCCTTATTCATTAGTGCAGGCTTATCCTGATGACATACACACAGACCTTTACAGGTAAGTATGACAATTTCATTCTTACATGGGAACTAAGTTTACATATTCAGGAAAGACAAATTTTACTCATGTAGGCATGCATATTCTATAAGAGAAGATCATATACAATGGGTATTTCCCAATGTTGAAATTGCTTTGCCCATATTCCTAACTTAATGATCACAAACTGCACAACAGAACACTCATTTTTATCCCTAAGGAGACTCAAAAACACTTAGTTTCTCAAAACAACAATGATTCGAGAAAGACTCAATCCATTATCTTTATTATGTGTGGAAGTAGATATTGTTCAGCAGCTTAATTGTGATGAAATCACTGAAGAACTGGTAAAAGCAAAGAATAGAAAGAAATGTTTTTAATTATAGTATGTTAGAGATGAAAGATGTACCTAAAAATATAGTAATGTTATATTTGTTTTCTGATTATTGCATTTTTATAACATCTTTTCATTTGTTCATTCATAATTATAGCATTTATTACAAAACAAGCATAAAAATTAAAGTATGGGCTATTTAAAACAAAAGTGGTGAAAGCCAATCATTGTGGGAGATGAACAGAATTTTACATTGACTGTTGTAACAACTAAGTTCACTGAATGATTTTATCTTTTTGTAGAAAACGTGGTGTGTAGTAAAAATCTTAGTACTCTGCATTCACCAAAAATTTTATAATTCAGTTCATCTCATTCTGCTAAAATGGCACATGCCACTTTTGCATTCAATTGCTAATATTATACTCGCATTTAAAAAGAAGTTACACCGTGGATAGCTAAGGCATACACATACACACACACACATATACACACATGTATATATACATAACTCACATATCCCATTAGCAGCCAAGCTCTTAATCACTGCGCCACCAGAGCTTCAAGATATAGCATGTGGAAAATGAAAAAAAAAAAACAAACAAAAAACACAACAGTAGTGAGGGACCTAGACATCACAAAAGAGAAACAATTGAAGAAAGGTAAGAGTATTTAGCTTAGAGGAGATGAGAAGTTACAGGCTTCTCCTACTGTAAGCTCCTCCATTTAGACAAAATAGATACCTTTTGTCATGAAAAATACAAGTGCATTATGGATGGAAACTTCGAGGCAACAGATGTTGACAAAATATTGTAATAAATTCACTGAAAGACAGCACAGGCTGCCCTAGAAGGTAATGTGTTCGTTCCCTGCCCTTACAGTTATGCATGAAAAGGCTGAAATCATATGGAAGGGCATCTGTGAAACAGATGAGGTTTTACCAAAAAAACCAAACCCAGTGCCGTCGAGTCGATTCCGACTCATAACGACCCCATAGGACAGAGTAGAAGTGCCCCATAGAGTTTCCAAGGAGTGCCTGGTGGATTCGAACTGCTGACCCTTTGGTTAGCAGCCGTAGCACTTAACCACTACGCCACCAGGGTTTCCAGATGAGGTGTTAGACTGTGATATTTCAAATTTCTTCCAATGGTTAAGTCTTCGATAATGTGGGACTTATTTTTTTCACTTTAATGTCCTCTTAATCCTATGCGCAAGATTTATGATCTAGAAAAGTACGGTAGATCGTCTCAGCCCTGACAGCATTACTTCAGCTCTTAGTCCAGTAGGCATTTTGTTGACAGATGTAAAATTGCACCTGTGATACAGGGAACCCTTTAAGGACACAGTATTTATTTAAATTCCTTTAAGGTTCATTTTAAAGCAAATGGTTTCTGCTGATGACTTATGGATTTGACTCACATTATTAAATGCTTTAATTCAAGTTGGAAAAACTAACTTTACATTCTTTTGCTTATGAGCAGACTAAATCTCTCAAGACAAAAACCAAGAATGATGGCTGACCTAACTTTTGTTGGTCAGCCATCATAAAGGCTTTTGTTGCCTTTATTTGTTGAGGAAGTCGAAAGTACCATGAGATTGATTAAACCAAATAAATAGGTTGGGGTTGACCCTTCGGGTAATTTGTTCATTTCTCTTTGTTTGGTCCCTCTTCTAAGCACGGCCAAGCCTGTTGCCATGCAGACAAATATGACCTTTTGTTGGTAAATTACCACTTTTTGGAAACTGAGCTAACACTAGTTCCTCATTTTAAAAAAAAAAAAAAAGAATGTTAAGTCTAATGTAAATAACTAAGGCCCACTCCTGTTTGTGTTTCGGCTGGGTGGTTTAAATGGTTTATGAATTTTGTTTTCTTCACATACAAAATCAGCTGATTATTAGCCACCAGCTTGAAACTGATAACCTCTATTCCCCTGAATACAAGCAGAACAACTTCGAATCTCTTGGCACTGAGTTTAAGAAGACATTTGTTTTTTAAGTACTACTCACACATTTCCAAGCATTTCTCTGAGTGGCACAGTAAGCAGCACAAGACGTACATAGGTTTTTGTTCAGTAAGATCCATGTATCTGTTAAACTCCTTCTATGTTCCAGGACCTATACTGTCTTGAGAGGACAGAGGATGAACCCAGTTTCTTAAATAACATTTCTTACAAAGTACTGGAGGAGAAAAGCAGTAGTGAGCTAATTTGTTTTCACACAGTACAACAGTGGCAGAAGACAGTGACAAAGTACGATAAGGTTTCCCAAGAGGAAGTAAGGATATTTGATGGTGGAAGATTTTGTGAGCTCAGAAGGAGAACAGGATTTGAATCGGGAAAAAAAGAGGAGAAAAAAGAGCCAAAGTCTAATAATAAGTAAGTAGTCGACTTTGTATGTGAATCAAACGCACCAATGAATTTTAAAAGGCATATGCTTTAGTCTGGTGTGAGATGAATATTGCCCTTTACAGCAATTTTTATAACTAAATGAGGTCAACCATAAAGGCTTGGTTTTTCAGGGACAATGGTAGCATATATCGCTGTAAAACCTCCAGAGAAGCCTGACCTGATACTACACATAATTGAGACATTCTTCCTTCAGGGAGTAAATCAGTGGATTTTCAACTCTTTTATTCACCTCTAATTTAAGTGTCCTCTTTCTAAATGGTAATATGACCCAGAACATCTCTGAAACATCTGAGACATTTAGTAATTCCTCAAGGGGCTGTTACACCTGTGAGCCGGGATGAATTTAGAAGGTAGAAAAAGTTAATGACTTCCAGAAAAAAAAAAAAAATGTATCCGATGTGGTAAGATTCACTTCCAGGAAATTACTTAGCATAAAATCTAAAGGTCAGGAGGATAGGAAGGAGTAAATGACTGCTGAACACCTTAAATAAAGGAAAATTCCTGGGTACTCATGGGAAGAGATGCTTTTACAAACCAACATCTAAAAGGCAATGTGTTATTGTTGAAAGAGGACTGGGGTAGGAATTGCCTGACCCAGAAGTTAGTTGTGGCTTTGATACAAACTTCCTTTATGACTCTCATCAAATCACTTTTCCCCAGATCCTCCAGCTTCCTCTTGCCCCTATCCAATGTAAGCATTGGAAAATGTCAACTTTAAGGTCTCTTCCAGTTTAGTCAATATTATCTTACCTCATGATTTGATCCTCTCATATTTTAAGAAGTGAAAATTAAGATGGAGGCCTGACTTGAGTTGGCGTGCTTGAACAGTTTGGAAGCTACTCTAGTGGTGAATTGGGCAAAGCCAAATTATAATTAGAACTGCATAAGAAATGGAGCTGAGAAGACCAGAAATAGATCATTTGGCCACAAACCAGTGTCCAAAAATACAGTGTTGAAAGAAAGAGAATATATTAGTAACATATTTTGAGGTTTTGCATTACACTTTAAGCTCTTGAAATAGCTATATTTGCAAAATCACAGGCCTAGCAGGAACTCTGGGGAAATTAGTTGAACAAAGACTGTATAGTTGAAAAAAGAATGAAGTGATTGTCTGGATTTTAATGATACAAATTAGCTTGATTATATTTAAACGATAGTCTGGAAAATCGATTCTGAATTTGGAAATATAAGGATGGGATAAAGCTGTTAAAAATATCTGGCTGACACACTCATTTTATAGATGGAGAAACTGAGGCCCAGAAGGATCTGTCTAAGGCTGTAAAAACACACACACAAAGTTCATGCATTTGAAGATTTTACATCATTATTCAAGATTGATACTATTTGATTATTTTCTACAATCAAATTCGCACAGCTATATTGTTTTCTTTGACCAATTTTAATGTATTTATTCTTGTATGGTAGGTGGAATCCTGGTGGTGTAGTGGTTAAGAGCTCAGCTGCTAACCAAAAGGTCAGTTCGAATCCACCAGGTGCTCCTTGGAAACACTATGGGATGGTTCTACCCTGTCCTACAGGGCAACGGGTTTTTTTTTTTTTTTTTTTTTGCTAGGAGGCTAGGTACCGATAGACCTGTAGGGCTGCAGCTATGTCTTTACCCTTACGAAACTTTCAGTTGACTTGGGAAGACAGATATAGACACAGTGACAAAAGACAGAATGGAATGAGGATTATGAGATCAGTATAAAGTACTGTGTGAGTGCCCAGGAGGAAAGCACTGATTTTGACTGCTCACGCTATGGGTCTGTGTTTTTGCAACTGAATTGTGAGCTCTTTGAGGATGTTATCCATCTTTGAATTGTGAGCTTTGCACAGCGTTTGACCCGCAGCTGACTTTCAGAAAACGTTTATTGATTGGAATTTGTTGTAAATAGATTAATAAAGAAGGTTTTTGTATGTGTAACTTTAGTAGAGAGTACTTGTTAAACTGCTTTTCTTGTAGTCTGATAGAGAAACAAAGTGAGCAAAAACTAATTCGTTGAACACCTGGTAAATAGAGGGTGAATAATACAAAACTAATTCATGGGCCAGAAAATTCAGATAATAATTATAATAGTAATATTTTTTTACGGGCCTATTCTCTGAAGTGAAGTGGATGGTTTAACCAGGTATATCTTGGGGGCCTTACCTCAAACATATTAAATCAAGAGTTTTGGGGAACAGGGCCTTTCCCACCTCTCTCTTTTTTTAAAATTTTGTTTTGTTTTGTGTCACAGGTGATTCTGATGCACTATTTGAAAACCAGAGCCAAATGTAAACACTTGTTGAGTCAAAGTCAATTTTTCACCTAAAACCAAAGAAAGAAACTATAACAATAAGAGTCACATTTCTATCTACCTGGCCAGTTATTCTCAATGATACATCTTCTTAACTTCTGATTCTGCCCCTCATCAATTCAGACATCACATACCTAGAGTTCGTCCTATAAAACACAACGCCCCTGCATCTGCATGACACTTGTAATTTTTACAGGATTGAATTAGCTCACATATGAAAAATGGTCTCAAAAACATTGAGACCAAAGCAATTCATTTTTTAAATTAGGGTAGCAGTTGGTATCTGAAGACCTTTTCTCCTACCTTTAAGCTGTCGATAGATGTTTCTTTGCCAACTTTTTATTTATTCATTTTTGAGCTGAATCAGAACACATAAACACATACTACAGACTCCATCCAGCTGCATGAGCTTGTCAGTATTGGTTAATCTAGTTAACGTACCTTTACTGGATCCCAGCACAAACCCTGGGGTATCTAAATATCAGCTCCTGCCTCTCCAGGGATCTTTCAGAAGAAAGTTGGCAAGAGTAAGTTCCATAATTAACATCCTTCACCTTTTTGCATCATTTACTCCTCAAGGATATTGAAATTGAAGTCACACATCTCTGTTGTGACGACAGTCCCAAATCCCTGGATTTGGATGGCCTGATTTCTGGAGTATCCAAGGAAGCAACACACTCATGCTCTATTTAGCCGTATATGGCGCAGAAGCATTGGGATTTGAAAAGTTGGGCTGTCAAAACACTAGTCCTGGAGTTTTACGACTCAACCTTAATTGCCTGAAATAACGAGATTTCTAAGCACGTGTTGAAAAACTCAATAAAATACTTCAGGTTTCTGAGCTAAGTGCGTATTAAGGGCTATGTTTCCATTAACCAAAAAAAAAAAAAAACCCAACCCATCGCCACTGAGTTGATTTCAACTTGATTTTTCTTTTAAAGCTAAAAAAGTTTCAGTCCAAACAAGAAAGGCTGCTCTCTCCCTGTATACATCTAGATTTCTTCCCTACTCTCCCAATAGGTATACATTTGTTCTTAGTCACTCCTGATGTTCCCTTAAGGAAGAGAATAATAGCTCAACTCCACTTGGCAACATCCATGGAGAGAGAAATGGGTGACAAGCATTTCTCACTATACAATAGCTTTCCCTCTTGAGAAGAAAATGATTTCATAAGGTATAATAAATCTGAGGGGGTGTGATCATTCTTGAAGTATGGTATTGACATTATCAAAAATACTGTTATTATCATTGCAGTGACAATGGTAGCAGTTGCAGCAAGGGCATTCATTTTTCACAAAGTGAATAGATTGTATTCAGGTGGATGATTCCTTCCTGTTAAGGCAGATCTTGATTGAAGGTCCAAGTTAGAGAATAAGTTCATAAAATTTTGAAGCTGTCTTAATTTCGGAACTACCGATAGGGTACTTAGGATGCTGGACCATCACCTATGTAAGGATAAACCCTTGAAGCAGTTACTGCATCTTCCTGAAATCTTTAATTTCAGAGTGTCATTATCATTGCTCTTTGACTTGGAAAATATTTAGTTTAATAAAAAAAAAAAAAAACTAAAAACCAAACCCACTGCCATTGAGTCGATTCCGACTCATAGCGACCCTATAGGACCGAGCAGAACTGCCACATAGGGTTCCCAAGGAGCGCCTGGTGGATTTGAACTGGTTAGTAGCTGTAGCGCTTAACCACTACGCCACCAGGGTTTCCCAATATACTTAGGTAAATACTTAAAATCCATGAAAAAAGTTCTGTTAGGCACAGATTTTTATCCTCATTTTACAAAGGGGAAACTGAGGCTTAAGGAAGATACGTGACTTGCCCAATATAACAGAATATTAAGCAAAGGAGACAGGACTAGAACACACAATTTCTGACTTGAATGCATTTATTAAGAAACACTTACCAAAGCAAATACAATTGTACAAGGGAAAAACAGGTAAATAGTTTCAAAAGAAATCACCCATTTTAACCGAGTTAACTTTCTGACACTTAAGTTGCAAAGACCATTTATCGCAGTCTCCATATATCTCTTGAGCCTCTACTAGCTCGTTACAACACAACTAGATTGTTTTCCTTTGGAATTTGCAGTTTTCATTCCAGAGTGAGAAACACTTAGTAATATAATGTCCTGGTATGGAAGAGAAATAGCTGGCTTGGGAGAGAGGTAGAAGCAAGAATGCAAAGCCTGTATCTTGAGCAATCACAATATGTTATTGTTGGAAAAAACTATTATACAGCTATTGTTTACCCAAGGTCACATAGCATGCTGTCAACAGTGCAGGACTTCTGACCAAATCTACCAACTCAGTACAGTGTTCTTTTCACTGTCCTGGTATACATCAGAAACCTCCATCTTCTACTGATCTGTGGTCCCCCAAACACAAAGAGTTAGATTAAAAATACCCTTGCTCAGTTCAAGCTGAGATGAGAAAGTCAACCCACCCAGGAAGAACAGGACTGGAATTACCATTCTTTTTTGGAAGTATGACTGTAGAAGGCTTTCATTTTTATGAGAAGGCATCTAAAAATGCTAGTTCTTTGCCATATTGTCACTAAGGAAACACAGCATTTATTGAAAGTGCCAATGCTCAAATCATGACTCGAAATAAGAGAAAGGACTATTTGTGATTTTACAAAGAATAAACTTGTGTTAGTTGGCAATCATTTCAGTAATTATATCCATCAACATATTTACATTTATCCAATCAGCTACAACTATTTGTATAGAGTGAAGTCTGTAGTTTAACACAGTAATTATCGTCAGTCAACAATAAGCTTTAATTCCACTGATAAGCTTGAAAAGCATTAGTTTTATAAGAATATCTTTCTAGCAGAGCCCTAAACTCAATCAACCAACACTTGCTGAACACCCCCTTTTGGCAAGGAACAGGGACTGTGAAGAGTTTACAATGAAGTCGGATAATGTGACATAATAATACAGCCTGATATGTAATAATATGAGCCCCTTGGTGGTGCAAATGGTTAACACACTTGGCTGCTAACAGAAAAGTTGGAGGTTTGGGTCCACTCAGAGGTATCGCTGAAGAAAGGCCTGACAATCTACCTCTGAAAAACCAGCCACTGGTTTCATACAGCGCAGTTCTATTCTGACACACATGGACTCACCATGAGTCAGAGTCAACTTGACAGCAACTGGGAAAAAATGGAATAATATTTGATAGTACAGCAGTTCAGGTGAATGTTACGAACCGTAGAAAAAACAACAAAAACCCCCACGTGTTGGAGGCCTATCTACTGTCATTAGCACTTATGGCCTGTTGTGGGTTGAATTGTGTCCCCCCAAAATATGTTTCCTAAATCCTAACCTCTATGCCTGTGGTTACAATCCCCTTTGGGAATGGGTGGTCTTTGTCATGTTAATGAGACAGGATTAGTATAGGGTGTGTCTTAAGTCGATCTTTTTTGAGATATAAAAGTGATTAAAGAAGCAAAGGAGAGAAGCAGAGAGCGGATAAGAGGTTCTAAGCCACATGAAGATCACCCAGGAGCAGATGCTGAAAGACACAAGGACCTTTCCCTGGAACTGACAGGGAGAAAAAGCTTCCCCTAGAGCTGGCGGCCTGTATTTGGACTTCTAGCCTCCTAAACTGTGAAAATAAATTTCTATTTGTTAAAGCCACCCATTTGTGTTATCTCTGTTACGGCAGAACTAGATAAATAAGACAGAATTTGGTACTGGGAGTGGGACGCTGTTCCAACAAATACATACAATGTGGAAGTGGTTTTGGAATTGTGTAATGGGTAGAAGCTGGAAGGATTTTAAGATGACTAACAGTAAAAGTCTAAATTGCTTTGAAGAGACTATTGGTAGACTTATGGACATCAAGGCAACTTTAGTGAGTGCTCAGAAGGGAGGGAGGAGAAATACAAAGTCTCTATCGTCTTAGAGAATACACAAAGCATTAGAATGTTGATAGAAATGTGGACATTAAATGTACTTCTGGTGAGGCTTTAAAAGAAACCAATGAACATATGACTGGACAATGTAGGGAAGGTGATGCTTTTCATGCAGTGGCAAAGACATCTGAATTATGTTCAAATATTTGGTGAAAGGTAGAACTTGGAAGCAATGAACTTAGAAATCTGGTTGAGGAGATTTCTAAGCAAGATCTTAAAGAGGCGACGTGGTTTCTCCTTGCTACTTACAGTAAAATGCAAGAGGAAAGAGATGGACTTAAAAGTGAACTGTGCAAAATGAAAACAGAACTTACAGATTTGGAAAATTCTGTTGTACAAACGAAGGGCACATGCCCTAGAATTTTCAACAAGGATATGGCTACACAATTTTTGTTAAAGGGATTAAGCCTGTGACTAATGGATCTAACCAACTACCACACCAAAAATCCATCAGCTTAGACTGAAGGCATCAGAGGAAGAATGAAAAGAGGATGCTCTCTGCTTCTTCGAATTTTACAGGCAGGAAACAGGCCAAGGGAGTTAGATCTGTTGTTCCCCAAAAAAGAGAACCATCCCTGGAGCTGCTCGGAGAACAGCAGAACTACTGGAAGGAGCACAGGAAGCAGAGCTGCCGTAGTCTCAACAGGTGGGGCTACAGACTCCAGGGTCCCAAAGGGCGGGGCCATGACCTCAGGGGTGTTGAAAGGTAGAGCCATGGCCCCTAGATTTCAAAGAGTCAGATCTTCACCAACTCAGTTTCAAAGCGTGGGACTCCCATTCGGTTTGGTCAAGAAGATGGGGTTGCTGCCCAAAGCTGGGATGGCAGGGATGCCAGTCCCAAGAGGCAGAAGAATGAGGCTTGCCAGGGCTGAGGGGTGGGGTCACCACTCAGATGGACTAGGAGAATAGGGCTATCTAAAGCCAAGGGAACAGAGTTGCCATCCCATTGGGCCTGGAAGGTGGAGCTGAAGCCCAGTGCTGAGAGGCTTCCACCCAGAATCCAAAGGGTGTGGCCAACACCAAAATTCTGGAGGGCAGGGCCACTGCCTAGATGGTCTCAGAGAACAGAAGATTAATTTCAAGCCTTGACAGCTAATGTAAATTTTTCTGCTGGGTTTTGGACTCGATTGGTGCCTGTTACCTTTTCTTTCCCTCTAATTTCTCCTATTTGTAATGTAAATGTCTACTTTGCACCTGTTCTGCCATTGTACTTTGGAAACAGGTAACTTTTGGTTTAGATTTCACAGGTTCACAGATAAAGAATCTTGCCCACCATTCCTCACGTCTCACCCATATTTTACTTAGATGATTCAGAAGATTCTGGATTTAAAGTTGATTTAAGACTTTTAGAATGAAGTGATGGGTGAAAGCATTTTACATGTGATAAGGACACGAATTTTGGAGGGCCAAAGGGTGGAATGTTATGTATCGATTGTGTCCCCCCAAAATACGTGTTGTAAATTCTAACCTCTGTTCCTTTGTTTATAGTCCCATTTGGAAATGGGTTGCCTCTGTTACGTTAGTGAGACAGGATTAGTGTGGGATGTGTTTTAAGTCAATTTCTTTGGAGATATAAAAGGGATTAAACAAGCAAGCAAGAGAAGCAAAGATGGGGTGAGAGAGACACCAAGCCACATGAAGACTGACCAGGAGCAGAAGCTCAAAGAGACAAGGGCCTTCCTCAAGAGTCGACAGAGAAAGAACGGCTGCCTCTAGAGCCAGCAGCCTGAACTTGGACTTCTAGCCTGCTAAACTATGAGGAAATAAATTTGTTTGTTAAAGCCACCCATTTGTAGTATTTCTGTTACAGCAGTACCAGATAACTAAGACATGGCCCTGTAAGCCACAAATTTAGGAAAATATTTAGTATTTTAGTCTCTCAAAAATCTCTTTCCCATCTACTTTTCTCTCAATTTTTTTTTGTGTCTCCAGAAAAATTACATTTCATTTAGCATACTGCATCTGGTTTACACAGAATATTTAATTCCTGAATTTAAGATTGGACCCATTGTCATTAATTCCTTTGTGTCATGCCATCAGTTTAACATCAAGCAAAGCATGGAGCTGAGCTCTTTAAGGCTGGTATTTCTCTCAATGGGAGGTTTGTCCTCTTCACTGCCCAGCCTTCAGTCTGGCTGTTTCTCTCTTTGTAAGGAAGGGGTAAAAACTTCAGTCATAGCTCAGCTCCTTCTAATTATAACAGTGTATTCAGTGGGGAGACCTTTTAGTTTACTCAATAGTCAAAGTTAGAGGAGTAATAATAGAGAGATTCCCTAACAAATGTATTTATTTAGGGAAGTCTTCAATGAGGATGGAATCCTACTGAAAATTGGAAAAATCATTCTGTATTAGTTGGGTTGGCAGAACTCTTAACTAGTGAATAAGCAGTTTTCCTATCAAAGAATACAATTCTTAAGGGCAAGGATTTTCTCTGTACACTCTCCCCCCTCCTAGATGTGCATAAAATCACAGGGCTTTGCATACATTGTGTGCTCAGTAAACAAGAGGCGAGAGTGATTAAGAACAGAGATTTTGAAATCAAGGCCCAGCCCTGCCACTAACAAGTCACAAATCACTGAATGATTGTGTAAAAAGGCAGTGTCAATGTAACATGATGGTAAGAGGAACCAGACTATGTTTCAATGCTTATTATCTGAGACTTTAAGCATTTACTTAATCTCTCTGTGCCCTGTCCTCACCTGAAAACAGGGACTAAAAATAACACCTATCCCAGGGATTTTTTGTGTGTGTGTGTGTGGATTCAATGAGTTAGGGTGATTACATTCTCAAAACAGGACCTGGAAAATACTAAGCACTGAAGAAGTGTTCCTTATTACTACTACTAGTTTATTTGACCCCTACTTTCCTCATCTATAAAATGGATTGACATTGTAATTAAAGGAAATGGATGTATGTAGAGCTCCTACTACAGTGCGCCAGTGGATAAGAGTCAATGTAGTTTATCTATTATTATTATGGAGCCCTGGTGACACAGTGGTTAAGAGCTTGGCTGTTAACCAAAATGTTGACAATTGGAATCTACCAACTGCTCCTTGGAAACCCTATGGGGCAGTTCCACTCTGTCCTCCAGGGTTGCTATGAGTCAGATCAACTCGATGGCAATGCTGTTGTTGTTGTTAGGTGCCATCGAATTGGTTCTGACTCATAGTGACCCTATTTATAACAGAAGGAAACACTGCCCGGTCCTGTGCCATCCTCACAATCGTTATGCTTGAGCCCATTTTTGCTGCCACTATGTCAATCCATCTGGTTGAGGGTCTTCCTCTTTTTCGCTGACCCCCTACTTTACCAAGCACAATGTCCTTCCCCAGGGACTGATCCCTCCTGATAAAAAGTCCAACGTATGTAAGACACAGTCTCATCATTCTTGCTTCTAAGGAGCATTCTGGTTGTACTTCTTCCAAGACAGATTTGTTTGTTCTTTTGGCAGTCCATGGTATATATTCAGTATCCTCTGCTGACACCACAATTCAAAAGCGTCAATCCTTCTTTGGTCTTATTCACTGTCTAGCTTTTGCATGCATATGAGGCAATTGAAACCACCATGGCTTGGGTTAAGCACACCTTAGCCTTCAAGGTGACATCTTTGCTTTTTAACATTTTAAAGAGCTCTTTTGCAGAAGATTTGCCCAATGCAATGTGTCGTTTGATTTCTTGACTGCTGCTTCCATGGGGTTAGTTTTGGATCGGAGTAGAATGAAATCCTTGACTTCAATCTTTTGACATTTACCATGTTGCTTATCCATCCAATTGTGAGGATTTTTGTTTTCTTAATGTTGAGATGCAATCCATACTGAAAGCTCTTTATCAGTAAGTGCAAGTCCTCTTTCCAGGTTGTGTCATCTGAAAAATGCAGGTTGTTAATGACTCTTCCTCCAATCCTGATGCCCCATTCTTCTTCATATAGTCCACCTTCTCGGATTATCTGTTCAGCATACAGACCGAATAACTATGGTGAGAGGATACAACCCTGACGCACACCTTTCCTGATTTTAAACCACACAGTATTCCCTTGTTCTGTTCGAACAACTGCCTCTTGATCTGTGTACAGGTTCCTCAAGAGGAAAATTAAGTGTTCTGGAATTCCCATTCTTCCCAACGTTATCCACAATTTGTTATGATCCACACTGTCGAATGCCTTTGCATAGTCAATAAAACGCAGGTAAACATCTTTCTGGTATTCTCTGCTTTAAGCCAGGATCCATCTGACATCAGAAATAATATCCCTTGATCCATGTTCTCTTCTGAATTCCAATGGCAATGGGATTGGTTTTTATTATTATTATACAGGGTGTTGATTTTATTAGAATGTCACTGGATGCTTGCTGTATTAGAGTGTTTCATTAAACAATATGTACAACCCATGGTTCTCTAAAGGTCATCGGGTTCTTCCTGTAACTACAACTAGGTTGTGGCCATCAGCGCTCCTTCTGGTAATTCTCTCTTTTGGGTGGCAAAGAGGGAGGCTGAAATGTCATTCAGGGGATTAAGTGTTCTTTAACATTACACCTCGGCAAGGAAAAAGAAAAAGTTTACATTAATCTCATGAGTTGACTCTTGCATCTATCACTTTCCTTTTTGAAGAAATGGCTTTCCTAGGTGACAAATTCATCAAGAAAAGTTGAATGAAGTCATTGCTTTGTAGTGGAAATGGGTATGGAAGTAATTCAGAAGAAAGTGTAACAATTCAGTTCATAGGAAACACTACCTGGGTAAATTCACAAGGAAAGCTCTGTTTTCCTACTAAAATGGGTCTTTTGGCTCTGGTAAAAAATATTTCTATGAGTAAAAACTTTTGATGACTACATTTCTGTCTCACAGTTGTCTTTCTAATGTGAAGGACAAAGGCTTTTCCAAATATTGGAAAGGTTTACATCCTTAGATAGAAAATATTCAAACTCTAAAAAGAAAGTTATTACAAACACAGCCATCTCATCTAAAGAGATGACTGTATTATGTACAACAGGTGGCAGAACAAGAAGCAAGCAATCTGTTCTGAAAGGGTGTTTGCCATTTCACCAGAGTAGATGCACGTGGGACTAGATAACCATCCAGCCGAGGTCAGACAACAGGTCATAAAAAATGGGCTTAGGATGTTCTAATGGATTGATTGCCTTTCTTGGTTCATGGCTTAAATTTGAGTCTAATTCATTCAGAGGTTCTTAAAACCATAATTTTAAAAATCACAAATTCTCTTCTTTTTAAATGGATTGATGGCTTAAATGTGATTTACTGGCAGAAAAAGTAGGTAAAACCTTCCTCCAGGAAGACAGATTAGACTCTGGCTTTTTTCATACAAAGATCTCCTGTCTGCTCCATGAGCACTTAACCAGTTTACTAGAAATGTGCTGTTTCCAATGTTACTTTAACTAGTCGCTTGTAAGTGTGCAAAAGTTAAATGTGGCTTTCCCAAGTAATACATTCATACCAGTTCATCGACTAGTAGTAGTTTAATGAGTGGAAAATTTGTCTATACAGTATGAATAGCAGAATGAGATTGGCTGAAATATTGAGCTTCATTTAACATAACTCTGTTGGATTAAACAAAAACGAACATGAATCTTCTACATTAATTTAACTGGGACTATGAATAGCCATAACAATGGATTCAATGTACCAAAGATCATAAAGATCATGCAGGACTGGGCAATGTTTCATTCTGTTATTTATGAGGTCGCCACGAGTCGGAACAGGCTTGACAGCAACTAACAACAACATGAATTCAGATGGTTAGTTAGGCATACTTATAACCAATTTTCCTACCATTTTATGGCAGAAATAGAAGACAAGCTCTTGAAAGGGAGGAATCAAAAGGCTCTACCCTGCGGCAATCTTTAGAGGACTTTTCTTAGAAAGTTGGACACACTCCAACATCAAACTCCTCTGGGGTAGAAGACTTGAGTAGAGTCATGCCTAGAATTTTAATACAAATCACACTCAGAATGGAATCTTACCTTTCTGTTTCCTTGAGGTGACTCTGGGAAATTAAGCTCTGAAATGCTAATCTCAAGCTATGGTTATCAATCACAGACCCAGAGGTCTCCCATGTATCCCAAGATGACACATTAAAAGAGGGACTGTTTGCCCTTTTTAATTGGCATCTCTTACTAATTTGACTAATACTGAATGGTTGAGATGGTCATTTCAACACAATACCGCATATTGGCTGTGAGGATCTCAGTGCTTTTTCTCCTCTCCCTTACCTATATCTTTTTATCTCTCTCATGAAAATTTGATATAAATCACACAGGAATGTTTATCGTATTTCATAACAAAGGGATTTGGATGACCAAACTTTAATTCAAAGGAATGTAATTAGCTCTCCCAAACAACATTCTTCCAACCACAAAGGTGTATGCAAACACAGGGTTTTATCTCATAGCAGGAAATAAACTTGAGATCAAAGAAATTATTATTATTTTTGTTATTCTTTAAGCACTCAGTCAAGAAGTGGTCATATATCTATAGCATGCTGAGATTCTTTAATGTGGGTGCTTGCTTGAGCCTCCTTAATTTCTCCATTTAAGAGATCTCACAGGCTGATTATGTCAGACTGATGAAGACCACCCCAGCCAAATATGAGAGCATCCATCTGTATAGGGCTGATGGAAATCCCCCAAATAAAATGCCTTCAGAGAGGAAAACACAGTTGTGCTATCCTTCCAGCAGTATCAAAGATGAAACCACATGCTGCCATCAAGTTGATTCTGACTCATGATGACCCCATGTTTGTCAGAGTAGGACTGGGCTCCATAAGATTTTCGATGGCTGATTTGTTTAGAAGTAGACTGCCAAGCCTTTCTTCCCAGGCACCTCTTTGTGGACTCAAACCTCCAACCTTTGTTAGCAGCCAAGCACATAAGAACCCCAAAAGAAAAACAAAAAAGGAAAATGCATATTTCAAATGACTTAAGCTTTTCACATAAAGACGGGAAGAAAATAAGAACATCTGATTTCACTACTACGAAGTCAGAAATGAAAGATCATAAACATCACTTATTTATTGCTTCTGACCAAGCCTATTGCTTACAAGGTCTCTCTGTAAGGAATAGGTATTTACTTGAGGGAAGGAACTATTGCAGATTCGTGTTTCAATACCCACAATATTGTAGGGGGGCTGGTACAGGGTTTTTTTAGGGATTGAATTATATCCCACCGAAGCACGTTGTAAATCCTAACCTCTGTGTCTGTGGTTATAATCCCATTTGGGAATGGGTTAATTTTGTTATGTTAATGAGGCAGAATTAGTATAGGATGTATCTTGAGTCAATCTCTATTAAGATATAAAAGTGAGCAAAGCAGAGACAGGAGAAGAGAGATGCCAAGCCACATGAAGATCACCCAGGAGCAAAAGCTCAGAAGAGACAAAGACCCTCCTCCAGAGCTGACAGGAAGAGAAAGCCTTCCCCTAGAGCCAGCACCATGAATTAGTACTTCTAGCCTCCTAAACTGAGAAAATAGATTTGTTTGTTAAAGCCATCCACTTGTGGCATTTCTGTTATAGCAGCACTAGATAACTTAGACTAGGTTAAAACCAAAAAAAAAAAAAAAACACCATTGAGTTGATTCTGATGCACGGTGATTCTGTGTTTATCAGAGTAGAACTGTATTCCATACGGTTTTCGACAGCTGATTTTTTCAGAAGTAGATCACCAGGCCTTTCTTCCAAGTTGCTCCTGGATAGGCTTGAGTCTTTAGCCTTTTGATTAGGAGCTGAGCATGTTAACCATCTGCATCTCCCAGGGACTCTGGTATGGGGTTCTGGAGGAATAGAGGACACAAAAAAACCCATTGCCGTCAAGTGGGTTTTGACTCATTGCAAACCCAGGTGTCTCAGAGTAGAACTGCAGCATAGGGTTTTCAAGCCTATAATCTTTTCGGAAGCAGACTGCCAGGCCTTTCTTCTGCAGCCTCACAGGGTGGGTCTGAACCATGTACACCATCCAGGGACCTCCATGACAGGAATGTTACATTGTTGTTAGGTGCCATCGAGTCAATTCTGACTGATAGCAACCGTGCATACCACAGAACAAAACACTGCCTGATCCTGCGTCATCCTCACAATCACTGCTACGTTTAAGCCCACTGTTACACACAGATGGTACAGGGTTAGTGTTCAGTAAATCTATTGGATTAAATAATATTGTTTATTTTGATGTTCTATCCTTTAATGACAGTCAGTATCTGACCATCACAGGTACTTAGTTGCTTAGTTTTTGTGTGTAATAAATTATGACAACATAAACAATTACAACTTTAAAATTTATGCCCAACATTATGGTAGGCCTTAGGTACCAGTAAGACAAAACCAATCCAAAAGGTAGAAAAAGACCACCATATTTATCAAACCCTGGTGCCTTCTTTGGTCCTAACGTATAGTTAATCCAGTCATATCATTTCCAGTCATTGAGACATGACAGAATGCCTTGGTCTCTATCATAAGTGTCTTAGCCATTTAAGGGCAAAATTGCAGTAAATAACAGAGTAATCACACCACTCTAACTTATACACAGGTTGAGTCAAAGAGTACAAGATGATTAAGTGCTATAATGTTATTGTGACAGGAGGGCCAAGAGTCCAGCAAACACTCCAAGATAAGTAAAGCATCATTCTTGACACACCTTGAGGAAAGCAAACGCCCAGAGCTTATACTTGGCTTCTCAAGCATGACAGAGTATCCTTTCATGGGTTTGTTGTCTTTTTGGCTGCACAGTGCATTAAAGAGAAGCTCCAGGTGACAACATGATCTTTCTGTAGACCCCTTTAGAAAAGTCTTATTTAGCTGAAAAAGGCTAAGAAGATGACATTGTTGGTGTGCATTTATGTCTTTGTTTAATAGGATGTCTGTCTTAGGCTGGGTTCTCTAGAGAAGCAAAGCCAGTAAAGGGCATAAATATATAGAGAGAGTGAGAGATTTATATCAAGGAAATGCCTCACATGGTTGTAGAGGCTGGAAAGTCCCAAGTCCCTGAGTCAGGCTGGAGGCTTCTCTTGATTCATGTAGCTGCAGGCCTTTGTGAACCTAAGATCAGCAGGTCAGACAAAGGGCTCTCACTCACAGGCTGCAAAGACCTACGAATTCCAAGATTGGCAGGAAAGGTGGCAGGTAAGCTGCTTGCTCAAGTCCCAAGAACCGGAGGTCAGACAAACAGGAGCCAGCTGTAGGATCCAGAGCAAGCAAAAGCCCTAGAGCCTTGTCAGAAAAGTCCACTTATATTGGATGCAGGCCACACCCCCAAAGAAACTCCCTTTCACTGGCTATTCATAGAAAATCCTGTCATGGAGGTGATCACATTATATCACATCTCATCATGGAGCTGATCACATTATAAAACTGCTAAGCTACATTATAATTGTCAAACCATTGAGAATCATGGCCCACCCAAGTTGATACACAACCTTAACAGTCACAGTGTCTCAGCTATGAAAAAAATGTTTCACTGAAAAAAAAAAAAAAATGTTTTACTGGGACACACTACCCTGGTGGCACAGTGGTTAAGTGTTTGGCTGCTAACCAAAAGGTCGGCAGTTCGAATCAACCAGCTGCTCCTTAGAAACCCTATGGGGAAGTTCTAAACTGTCCTACAGGGTCATTATGAGTTGGAACAGACTCAACCTCAACAGGTTTATTCATGAAAATAATGTATCTTAATTGGCCTAATTTACTAGCAATATTTACAATCATAAATATTTATTGGACACTTATTATGTACCTGGCATGTGCTAATGATTGTGTATACATTCCCTCCCTGGATTCTAGTAACAATCCTTTAAGACACAGATTAGGAAATTTAGACTTGGGGATTATGAGTGACTTGTCCTAAGTTATACACCTACCTAGTAAGTGCTGGATATGCTTTCCATTTCAATTGTACTATTTATCTAGTCTCTCAACTGGTCCTCCTGCCCCAGTTTCTTATTCTAGTCCTTTTCTCCAATACCTTCACGCACACAGACTTCTACCACTCTCCTTTCATCACCACCAGAATGATCACATTGAAGCGGAGATTTGACTGCTGTTGTCCTTATATGCCATCCAGTTATTTCTGACTCATGGCAATCCTACGTACAACAGAATGAAACACGGCCTGGTCCTGCACCATCCTCGAAATCATTGTTATTCTTGAACCCATTGTTGCAGCCACTGTGTCAATCCATCTCACTAAGGGTCTTCCTCTTTTTCACTGACCCTCTACTTTACCAAGCATGATGTCCTTCTCCAGGGGCTGATCCCTCCTGATAGCATGCCCAAAGTATGTGAGATGTAGTCTCGCCACCCTTGCTTCTAAGGAGCATTCTGATTGTACTTCTTCCAAGACAGATTTATTCATTCTTTTGGCAGTCCATGATAAATTCAATATTCTTCGCCAACACCAGAATTCAAAGATGTCAATTCTTCTTCAGTCTTCCTTATTCATCACCTAGCTTTCACACGCATATGAGGTGACTGAAAGCACCATAGCTTGGGTAAGGCACATCTTAGTCTTCAAGGTGACATCTTTGCTTTTCAGCACTTCGAAGACATCTTTTGTGGTAGATTTGCCCAATGCAATGCGTCATTTAATTTCTTGAGTGCTGCTTCCATAGGTGTTGATTGTGGATCCAAGTAAAATGAAATCCTTGACAACTTCAATCTTTTCTCCATTTATCACGATGTTGCTCATTGGTCCAGTTGTAAGGATTTCTGTTTTATGTTGAGGTGTACTCCATACTGAAGGCTGTGGTCTTCGATCTTCCTCAGTAAGTGCTTCAAGTCCTCTTCACTTTCAGCAATCAACGGTGTGTCATCTGCAAAACGCAGGTTGTTAATGGGTTTTTCTCCAATCCTGTTTAGTGACCCATTACTGGTACTGCCCTGTTGAAAAACCATCAGTAGGCACCCACTGCTCTTGAGAAAGGAATCTCTGGGTGGTACAAATGGTTAACAGTTGCTCGGCTACTAACCAAAAGGCTGGAGGTTCAAGTCTACCCAGAGGCACCTTGGAAGAAAGGCCTGGTTATCTACTTCTGAAAAACCAGAAGCCATTGAAAACCCTAATATAGCACAGTTTTTCTCTGAAACACCTGGGGCTGCCATGAGTCAGAATCAACTCAGCAGCGATTGGCGGCTCTTGGGACAAAGTCCTCTGTTTGACATTTAAAGCGCTTCATAATGTGGCCCAACCTAAAGCCCTTCCTTTTCATCCATTTGATGCACCAAACCCATCACCCCCAGGTCATCCTCAGCAGGTTCTCACCTCAGGTCTGCTCACATGGTTTTCTCAAGTCAAAACACTCTTCACGCGGTCCTACAACCAGCACTCATATCCATCTATCTTTCAAGATTCAATTCAAATGTCATCTAATTTAAAACATCAAAGGGCTGAAGAGAGAATCATATACCTTCTTCATGCCTTAAAAGATAAAAACTTTGTGGTAAACACTGTAAGAATTTAGTGATGGTGGTCCCTGTAGACAAAACAAAACAGAACAACAACAAAAAACCCTAAATTACATCACAATGTTCAGACAGTAAAATCTAGAATTGAACAAATAAATCCTGATTTGAGACTGATCTTTAACCATGTCACAAATGTATGTCGATCAATCCTTATAGGTATCATAATAATGTTCAAAAAAGGTACGTGTTATTCAAAAAGTTCCATCTTTATAGATTTTTACTGCTCTCTCTTCTCCTCCTCAGGATTTTATCTCTATGTTATTAAAGCTTAAAACATCAGAGAATAGAGATCTTGTCTATTTCCCTGATTTAACTTAAGATACCCTGGCAAATCACTGAAACTGTTTCTAGATATGTACAATGGTATAATAATACTTGTCAGAATTGACTTGACAGCAATAGGATTTATATGCCTCACATAGTTTTCCATGTGGATCACGTTCATTAAGTCATTCAACATACTTTCACAGCATATGTGTATATGTTAAGCATTACGCTGTGAAAGAAAAGTGATTGAGATACTTTGTACATTATTTGGAGCCCTGGTGGCACAGTGGTTAAGAGCTCAGCTGCTAACCAAAAACATCGGCAGTTGGAATCCACCAGCTGCTCCTTGGAAACCCTATGGGGCAGTCCTACTCTGTCCCATAGGGTCGCTATGAGTAGGAATTAACTTGCTGGCAACAGGTTTGATTTTTTGGTTTAGTATATTATTTAAGCCCTAGGAGAGCAGATGTAAAACCCCTTTGAAATCACTGCAATGCTTCACCATGCATAAAGGATCATCATTTTTAAAGGTGTATAAGGAATTTACACGATACAGCCATTAACCTTTGAGGTTAATGCCATAATAACCTTCATATGCTTTCCAATAATTTGGCCTTTAAAGACACTCCTATAAGAAAGAGTCTGCAGAGTAAGACTCACTGCTTGTTAATCCAGTTTGGGATGGCTTTAAGTTGTTATAAAAGAGAAGTTTACTTAGCTTGGTTCGATAGTGAGATTTCTCAGAAAAACTGAATTCATAATATATCACTGGTAGTCAACATCTAGTCCTTGTTGGTTTTATAAAATATTTAAATTAGTCCTGTTGTTGTTTTATAGTTTCCTAAATTGCTCTCCAGAGTCATAGTTAACATGTAACAGGTCTAGGTCCATTCGTGATTCTCCTTCAGGATGATTCCCCATGGTAGTAATTCAGGGAAGAAAGAAGTCCTTAACAGACTAGAGTGGGAAATCCTCGGCATCTGACTACCCAGAAAGCTGCCATTCATTGAATCAAAACTTAAACCTTGTCCTCTAGTATCTTCTTTTAGGTTTGTGTGTCAGCATTACAGGTGAGAAAACAGGTTAATCAGAAGTGCTCCCTTCCCAACCATTAATATAACATTGGTTCATTGTCAACCTGGAACCTGCCTGTACACATACTTCTGGGCAATTGCATATACAGATGGCATTCTCTTCTCATGGCTTTGGTGATGTTTCATTTACAAGTACCTTTCACAGTAACCATGATAGTGCTCATTCAATGCACATTTAATTAACATGTTTTCTTTTTTTCTTGCTTCCTGTTGTACTTGAGACCACTGCTTCCCTCACAGCAGCTGGTATGCAGTCAGAAAACATATTTAATTTCAGTGTTGGATTAAAATGAAAACTAAAAAAAAAAAAAAATTTGTTATGAAAGGAAATCTGTGCCTACTC
The DNA here is from genome assembly GCF_024166365.1 of Elephas maximus indicus. Lineage (NCBI taxonomy): Eukaryota > Metazoa > Chordata > Mammalia > Proboscidea > Elephantidae > Elephas > Elephas maximus. Next base: position 24,291,782 of record NC_064819.1, read on the forward strand.
ATGGAAGTTGGTCTTATCAAAAAGTAAAAATAAAAAATTATATGTTTTATTTTATAACTTTGAAATATTTTGCAGCGTTCTTGACAGTATTTGAAAATCACTCGAAATCCAAATTTTAGGACAGAGGGTCATAGGATATTAATACAGAAAGACCCACGGGAATTGTTGCAGTTCAATCTCTGAACCTCAGAGATGAAGGAAGTAAAGCCCACAGAAGCAACTGACTTGGCTAAGGTGACTACGGTGAGATTGTCCTTGAACAAGTTACAAAATTCCTCAAACCTCAGTGTCATGGTGATAAGAACAGAGCTTCCCACTCCTCCTCATAGTTTGTTATGAGACTTAATAAGATAATAGAGACATTCTACTTCAGAAAAAAAAAAAAAAAAACTAAAGGCTGTTTGATCCTACCCACCCTCAAAAAAAAAAAAAAAAAAAAAATTTAAACTACACCAGGCAGATCTTTTCATTTTAAACCCACAAAGACAATCTTGGAAAAGTCTTCTCTAGGGAATTTGACCAGCCTAAGAAGAAAGAATAATGTCATGCTAGGAATCCAGGCAAAACACCCTATAGGTAATAAAAAAAAAATAGGTAATAAGCCCCACTAAAGCACTCAGAGCTTTCAATCCACTCTTCCGGGTCCCTAAGAATAGCAGAAGGAGCCCTAGTGGCACAGTGGTTAAGAACTTGGCTGCTAACCAAAAGGTCGGCAGTTTGAATCTACCAGGCGCTCCTTGGAAACCCTATGGGGCAATTCTACTTTTGTCCTTTAGGATCGCTTTGAGTTGGAATTAACTTGAAGGCAATAGGTTTGGTTTGGGTTTTTTATGAGTGGCAAAAACAGTTAAACGCTCAACTACTAGCTGAAAGGTTGATGGTTCAAACTCACCCAAAGGAGCCTCAGAAGACAGGCCTGGCAATCTGTTTCTGAAAGGTCACAGCTTTGAAAACCCAATGAAGCAGTTCTATTCTGCATACATAGGGTTGCCATAAGTCGGTATTGACTTGATGGCAGTTAACAATAACAACAACCGTTAAACATGAGCAAACAATTGCCAGGAATGGGCAGATATCTGAGGGAAAACTCTAACATTATAGAGACAAAAACAAACGGGAAAAAGAGACTATAGAGAGTCTACGGGAAGAAAAGAAAACTTCAAGAAAACTATAATTTACATCTTCAGAGAGATAAGAAAAATATTTCAGCCATGAAACAAGAATCAGGTCCTATAAAAAGTGCCCTATAGGGTCACTGTGAGTCAGAATTGACTCGATGGCAACAGGTTTGGTTTTGGTTTGGCTCAACGGAAAAAGCTGCATGTGACAGATGATGGGAGTTTCTGTATTTCCCAAGGCTCACTCACTGCCTTCTTCAAAAGAGATTCCTGCAACTTCAAAGAGAACCAGAAAACCAGACTGTGATTCAAAGACTCCCCCCCGCCACCCCCCACTTAAGTTATCTTCCTTCTGTAGGAGACTTGGCCTAATGACAATGTGGTTCTTTTCTTACAAAGTTGTTCATGCTTTCTACTCAATTTCTATACTTACAAGCTTTCATATTCATTTATATTTAAATAATTTAAAAACAAAAGCCTAAGTGAGGGAAAATATGAGATAAGAAGTGTTAAGCATGATGCCTAAAATAGGATCAAGCATAAGTGCTCAGTAAATCAGTTACAACAGAAGTAATAATATAGTAATAATAAATTCTAAGGCTCTTTCTAAATCTGCCATTCTAGGATTCTCTGATTCCAACATGTATAATCCATCCATCCATCCATATATCATGGAGCCCTGGTAGTGTAGTGTAACCATTAGAGCTTGGCTGCTAATCAAAAAGTCGGCAGTTCGAATCCACCAGCCGCTCCTTGGAAACTCTATAGGGCAGTTCTACTCTGTCCTACAGGGTCGCTATGAGTTGGAATCGACTTGATGGCAATGGTTTTTTTTTTTTAATCCATGTATCCGTTTTAAATTTATGTACTTATCCTCCATGCTATCAGTTATTTTTTGGAAACATAGTTTGGGTGAAAAACCTTTCAAATAGTCAAGAAATGATTCAATTATATAGTAAAACTTCAGCTAGTACATGTACCTAAAATGTCCTTTCTCTACCACTGGGGAACACAAGAAAATTCAACCCAGGGGCCTTCCTTGAAGTGTTTAAAAAAATAAATAATATTAATGAGTGAATTACATACTAACTCTAATAAAAAGATTTGATGAATGACATATATTAAGATTTTAGCCACATTCAAATGATTGTGTTCATATAACCCATACACAGATACAAACCAGACAAAAGATGTAGTGGGAGGAAAAAAACCCTGACCTAGCCATCAGGAGACTTTTCAATCTAGTTTTGAATCTGTCAGTAACTTCGCTCAGTAGGCTTGGTAGGGTCACTTCTTTCAGGGCAGCAGTCTGCTTGTTTGCAAAATTAGAACATTGGACATAGTGCTAGACTATGAGCTACAGTTGGATTTTACATTTCCCAGAATCCTTGAGATTTGGGATACAGTTGCCAAAAGAGGAAACTTGCCTAAGATTTAGAAGACCCAAATAAAGCAGTAGCCATTATTCTTGGAAGGTTGTCAGAAGATATAGAGGTACCCAGTCGGCCTCAGTTTGTGTGTGGTTTCTCCTACTCTGTATATTTCTTGCCTTCCAAGCTGCCAACCCTACTCCACAGGCCTGCTAACAGGGGCTTAGCTGCAGACCCACAGAGGTAGCAGCTATACAGGCAACAGTTTCTACAGAGGTGGAGGTTTCCATAGAATTCCCTATGAGATCCACTTTGGTGATCCTACCTCAAAGACTAGAAGTACTTGACTTCTTGAATTTCCATTAAAGCTTTGGTTTGGCCATTCATACCAGTGGCTAAGGCAGACTGGTCAGGGACCCTCTCTCGGATCCTACAACTCCTCTCTAGACCTTCACTTCCTCAGTTCCTCCCACGATCACATAAGGTCTAATTTTTATAATAAATCCCTTATTCACATAATAACTCTAGTCTCTCTTTTTCCCTGACTGATAAAAAGTAATAATAAATTCAAAGGCTGTTTCCGAATCTGACATTCTAGGGTTCGCTGATTCCAATATGTAAGATACTGTATGATCTACCCTCATGGCCTGACCCAGGCCATGGCGTTATCAGTTGCTTCATATGCATGCAAAACCTGGATGATGCGTAAGGAAGACTGAAGAGAACTGACACCTTTGAACTGTGGTGATGGCGAAGAATACTGAATATACCATGGAATGAATGACAAAAGAACCAACAAATCTGTCTTGGAAGGAGTATAGCTGAATGCTGTTAGAAGCGAGGGTGGTGAGACTTTGATATACTTTGAACACGTTATCAGGAGGGATCAGTCCCCGGAGAAGAACATCATGCTTGGTTAAGTAGAGGGTCAGCGAAAAAAAGGAAGACCCTCAACAAGATGGACTGACACAGTGGCTGCAATAATGGACTCGAGCATAACAATGACTGTGAGGATGGCACAGGATGGGGCAGTGTTTCGTTCGATCGTACATAGGATCGCTATGATTCGGAACCGACTCGATGTCACTTAAAAACAACATCCACATATCAGAAAATAGCAAAAAAGATGATACAAGCCATTTATTTAGTTCCAGCAGGCAAAAAGGAAGTTAAGCCATATTGTGACTTCCCAGAATACAACCAAAGAATTTGGTTCTCAGATTTCAAATATATAACCAATGAAAGGATTTACAATGGCTGCGTATGGATTAACTAGACACGCAGGCTCAGCTGTGTAACAGCATATATTTAGAGCACATGTGCTTAAAAAAGAAATTAAATAAGAAATAACAAATCCTTCTATTCATGCTTAAGTATACAAAGATAAAATGCGGACTAAAGATTTGTTCAGTGGCCAAGACCACAGGTGAGTCCCCACCCCCAACTCCTTCCCATTAGTCCTCCATTGTTGCAAAAGTATTTAGGTTGTACCTAAAGGAGAACAATATCTCAGAAACTATTTCCAGACAATAAATCAAGAAAGCTGGTTTGTTCACATTTTTTTCCCTTTTCTTTTCACTCTTGAAGTAAACCTCCCACAGAGAAAGTTATACCACGGAAGGGATTCTCAAAATGAATGAAAAAATTTATTTATGTTACCCATGGATTATTTTCTGTGGCACAGTTCCAATCAACAGTCCTGGAGGGGGGCGGAAAAGTGTGTGTTTGTGTATGTTGTATGGAGCCTTAACTTCATAACTGCAGCTGTTCAAACATTTATCATTTCAAGTTACAAAATAAGGAATTTACCACAGCACAAAGAAGTAGCACAATCTCCCACCAGTTTAGCATTTGTTCTGGGATTCAAACAAAATAAATTAAGAAGGCATGTGGCTTTCATCTAACAAACTAGTTTGGTTCCTTCAAGTCAATTCTAAAAGTATCCTTTCTCTGCAGCCTTCTTCTGCTGAAAGCATCACAAATCCATCTTTGCATGTCACATTAATTGTAAAACTTAACATCGACATGTTATTTTACCATTTAGACAATATTTTCATGTACAATAAATACGGCGGCAAGTTAGAGAAGGAAAAGGCACTGAATTTGGAGTCCAGAGATCCTTACCATCTGTTAACAGAATGAGGGTGAGGAAGGACCATTACCACACTGAGCTTGACTTTTCTTAGACTTTCTGTTGAGCTTAGATGAGGCTGTGTTGTAAAGGTGATTTACGAAAGGTCTGGAATGAGACAGATAAAGGGCATTAAATCAATTTCTATTTCGCAGATGCAAAACCGCCACCACATGGCTCACCTGAAATTAAAAGAGGAAGCACCAGCATGACAAATCCCAAGTCTTGACTCCAGGTGCCATATTGCTTCCACCACACCTCACCGCCTCTCATTTTTTGTCTCTTTGTTTTAGTACAGATGACATCATTTCATGTAGAAATGAAAAAGCAACAATATATTTTAAAGCTTAGGAACCAAGGATTGGAGTCCAAACTTTCTGAGTTTAAATCCAAGGTATCCTGCTCATTAATTTTATGACTCTGAGTACATTAATTCACTTCTCTGTGCCTCGATGTCATCATTCTTAAAATCATGGTAAAATCAGCACCTACATCATAGTACAACTTTCAAGATTATATCAGTCAGCACGTGTAAGGCACTACCACCTTCCAGGTTCACTACAATAATGTGATCTAGCCTACTGGGGTTGCCATTAATAGTCTTAGCAACACCGCTGTTACCCTAATATTCCTAAGGGCAATGCTGATGAGGCAGGCTAAGAATGTGCAAGATGATTCTGACTTCATAGCCAGAGGCTGGGAAAAGCTCTTAGAAGCAGCTCCGGCTTCAAAATGAGCAACACCACTGATTACTAGAAAGTCCAGGACTCACGGAAACCTATTTGAGTAAAGAAATGCATTACTTATTTCATTTGTACTGAAACTGCAAGGTTCTTAGAAAGGTTAGCTGTGACTATAAAACATATCAGATGAATTCTTTTCTGTATTTGCTGTAGTTATTTGTAAGCCTAAATAATAGAAGTTGTATACTGCTGTTGGTGCTGAAGTATTAGTATTCTATGAAAGCCAATTAGATCTAGTTGACTGATTGTGCTCTTCAGTTCAACTGTACCCTACTGCTTTTCTGCCTGTTAGATCTGATAGAGGAATATCCATGTCTCCAGGTACAATAGTGGATTTGTACACATTTTTTTCAGGTCTATCAGTTTTTGCCCTGTGTATTTTGATGCTTTATTGGTAGGCATGTAGACATTAAGGACTGAATATTCTCTTGGAGAACTGACCTCTTTATGATTATGTAATGCTCCTTCTTTATTTCTGATATTTCCCTTGCTATAATCTTCTTTGGCTAAAGTTAATATAGCCAATCCACATTTCTTTTTATTAATATTAGCATGATATATCTTTCTGCATGGTTCCACGTCCAGGGGTATCATTGCTGATGTCAGATGGATCCTGGCTGAAAGCAGAGAATACCAGAAGGATGTTTACCTGTGTTTTACTGACTATGCAAAGGCATTTGACTGTGTATCATAACAAACTATGGATAACATTGCGAAGAATGGGAATTCCAGAACACTTAATTGTGCTCATGAAGAACCTTTACATAGATCAAGAGGCAGTTGTTTGGACAGAACAAGAGGATACTGATTGGTTTAAAGTCAGGAAAGGTGTGCATCAGGGTTGTATTCTCTCACCATACCTATTCAATCTGTATGCTGAGCAAATAATCCGAGAAGCTGGACTATATGAAGAAGAACGGGGCATCAGGATTGGAGGGAAGACTCATTAACAACCTGCGTCATGCAGATTATACACAACCTTGCTTGCTGAAAGTGAGGAGGACTTGAAGCACTTACTGATGAAGATCCAAGACCACAGCCTTCAGTATGGATTACACCTCAACATAAAGAAAACAAAATCCTCACAACTGGACCAGTGAGCAGCATCATGATAAATGGAGAAAACACTGAAGTTGTCAAGGATTTCATTTTACTTGGATCTACAATCAACAGCCATGGAAGCAGCAGTCAAGAAATCAAAAGACACACTGCACTGGGCAAATCTGCTGCAAAGGACCTCTTTAAAGTGTTGAAGAGCAAAGATGTCACCTTGAAGACTAAGGTGTGCCTGACCCAAGCCATGGTATTTTCGATCACATAATACGCATGTGAAAGCTGGACAATGAATAAAGAAGACTGAAGAAGAACTGACGCCTTTGAATCGTGGTGTTGGCGAAGACTACTGAATATACCACTGACTGCCAAAGAATGAACAGATCTGTCGGAGAAGAAATACAACCACAATGCTCCTTAGAAGCAAGGATGGCGAGACTGTGTCTTACATACTTTGGATATGTTGTCTGGATGGATCAGTCCCTGGAGAAGGACATTATGCTTGGCAGAGTACAGGATCAGCGGAAAAGAGGAAGACCCTCAATGAGGTGGATTGATGCAGTGGTTGCAACAACTAGCTCAAGCATAACAATGATTGTAAGGATGGCACAGGACCGGGCAGTGTTCCATTCTGTTGTGCACAGGGTCGCTACGATTCGGAACCGACTCGACGGCACCTAGCAATGACATCTTTCTCCATTCTTTTAATCTATCTGTCTTTATGTTTAAAATAGACAACATATGATTGAGTCTTATGCTTTTTCTACTCTGATAGTCTCTTTCTTACTTGGTATATTTAGACCTTTTATAGTTAAGGTAATTATTAATACAGTTTGTTGAGGTTATCATATTTGCAACTGTTCGGTGTTCTTATTCTTTCATTTTTGGTCTTCCACTCTTTCTGCCTTGTCTGGGTTTAACTGAACCCTTTTCATGATTCCATTTTTACTCCTCTTTTATTATTTTAAAAAATTTTTTAAAGTGGCTGCCTAAAGTTTGCCATAGACATTTACAATTCATCTAAGTCTACTTTCATACAACACTATATGGCTTCACAGATAGTGCAGGAAACTTATAACAGAATATTCCCAATTCCTCTCTTCTGTTTCCTATAACATTAATGTCATTCATTTCACTTACCCATAAATTATAATCAGCCAATATATTATTATCTGGAAAAAAACTTACGTTAGATTTAGTTAAGAATAATAAAATACTTCATTCCTTATCAAACATTTGTTTCTTTATGTAGATCTACATTTCTCAACTCTATCATTTTTCTTCATTTTGAAAAGCATTTTTTTTAAAAACATTTCTTGTAAAGCAGATCTTTTGGCAACAAATCTTTTTTTAGTCTGAGAAAGCATTTTTCTTCTTCACTTTTGAAGGAAAAACTCACTGGCTACAGAAATTCTTTTTTTTTCCTTTGACACTACGTATTTTACTCCATTCTCCTTGCTTGCATGAAGTTTAATGTAATTCTTACATATTTTTCCTCTATAGGTAGTGTTCTTTTTCCCCTCTGATTTCTATCAAAATTTTCTGTCTTTGATTTTCTGTAGCCTGAACATGATTTATATATATATATATATTTACACGTATACATATCTAGACATACGTATACATATATATACATATATTTGGTTTTTATCCTGCTAGGTGTTCTCTGAGATTTCTGGGTCTGTGATTTGGTGTCTATTACTAATTTTGGAAAATATCAGTCATTATTACTTCAAATATTTCTTCTCTCCCTTTCTTATTCTCCTCTTATATTCTCATTATATGTATGTTGCACATTTTTTAATTATCCCACAGTTCTTGGATTTTTTTTGTTGTTGTTGTTGTTCTCTTTTTCATTTTTCTTCCTGTTTGGGAAGTTTCTGTTGACATATATTCAAACACGCTGATTCTTTCCTTGGCTGTGTCCAGTCTTCTGATGAGCCCATGAGCGTCATTCTTTATTTTCATTAATCTGGTGTGTGTGTGTTACAGTGGTTTTTCTTTCTTTCTCTTTTGATTCTTTCTTAGAGTTTCCATCTCTCTGCTTACATTACCCATCTGTTCTTGCATATTGTCCACTTTATCCATTAGAGCCCTTAGCATATTAATCATAAAAACAAACATAGCTATTTTAAATCCTTGATCTGATAATTCCAAAATCTCTGCCATATCTGAGTCTAGTTGTGATGCTTTTCCTATCTCTTTAGACTGTGTTTTTTGTTTTTTAATTTTTTTGTTGTTGAAAGCCAGCATATGATATAGTGGGTAAAAAGAACTGCGGTGAATAGATCTTTAGTGTGAGGTTTTATGCTTATGTGGCTAGGAGTACAGCTCTATTTACTGTTTGGTGTAGATACAGGAGTCATAGGTTAAATTTCTTCCAGTATCCTTGTTTTTGCCTCCCATACTGTATTTATCTCTAAAGACTTATTCTTAAATAGGGTCTGAGCCTTGTAATTCTTTGTGTTACAATCCCCCATTATACAGGGTTCCTATGGATGTAGTGCTAAGGTGTAAGTAAAGAGGAAGCATCCTATAATCATATGATTTCTTCTCAGCTTCCTCATCCCAAGGCGAGTCATGAAGAGTAGAGGGGGCTAGAGTTAGGTAATTTTCTTTCCCCACGTTGAAGGCTAGTGGGGGCTGAAGCTGGGTATTTCTCTTCCCTGTGTTCTTGTTGTTGTTGCTGCTGACAGATACCATCAAGTCAGTTCTGACTCATAGGGAACCTATGTACAACAGAACACAACATTGCCTAGTCCTGCACCATCCTCACAATTGTTATTGTGTTTCAGCCCCTTGTTGCAGACACTGTGTCAATCCATCTTGTTGAAGACCTTCCTCTTTTTCGCTGACCCTTTACTTTAGCAAGCATGATGTCTTTCTCCAGGGACTCGCTGCTCCTGATAACATGTCCAAAATACCTGAGACCTAGTCTCGCCATCCTTGCTTCTAAGGTGCATTCTGGCTATACTTCTCCCCTTTAGTAAAACCCACTGGTTGGTTAGGTTCTGGTAAAATAGTTTGTCTTGAGGGCAGGTCTTTGTTCAGGAAAATAGAATGCTCTGGACATGTTTTTAAATAGTTATATTTTCCATGCCCATGCTAGAATCACAAGAGGATTTTTCCCTGCTCTTCACATTGTGAAACTGGTAAGGCTCCTAGAGATAAAACTCATGAAATTGTGGGGCACCACCTAAGACTGGACCCCCTAGAATTTTTAACTATCAAGATCCTCCACACTGAGCCGCCAGCATTTGGTCAATTGCAGCTTAAGTATTGCTATCGGTACTGACTTCAGTGTTTTTATCAGTATTGACTCTAGCGGTGGGCTTCCACCACAGGTATGCTGTGATTCTCCGTATTTGCCTCGCCCTGCAGGTTTTGGGATAGCAGTTTCCCTGTGACCTCAATTTTTTGAGGGATAAGAAGAAACGTTTTTCCATTTTTTTTTCCTCTTGTGAGAACAGAAATGACAATATCCAAGTTCTTTACATGTCAGAATGGAAACACACACATGAATTCTGGCAGAAAATAATGACTATCTATCCAAACTATTCTGTGGGTTCAGATATGAAAGACGAATTGTTCGTGTGGTTTCTGAGAACAGGGATAGGTCATATCTAGTGTGAAGACTAAAATACAATAAAAGATTGATACAGTCAATCGAAACTGTCGAGACCATCTGATGACACGTAAATACAGCTTATTACATAATGCTTACTAAAAACAATGTACAGCCCTGGTGTCACAGTGGTTAAGTGCTACAGCTGTTAACCAAAAGGTCAGTAGTTTGAATCCACCAGTCACTCCCTGGGGACCCTATAAGGGAGTTCTACTCTGTTTTATAGGGTCAATATGAGTTGGAATTGACTTGATGGCAGTGGGTTTTTTTTTTTAATAATATAAGTTATTGCACTACTTTTACATAGTCCTTATTTTTTATGAAATACTACTATTCTCTTTGGCCCTAATTTGTAGGAACAGGAATTAGCTCTTGTAGATGAAAGTTACTATGAAAGAGAATAGTAGTTCAAAAGAAAAAAAAACTTTCTAAAAATCTAAACTATCAGATAATAAGAGGACTTCCTTAGGAAATGAGAATATTCTCTTTCTGCCTATCTAGGCAGAGAAGGCTGAGGACCAAATGAAATAATAATCTCTAAAAATTCTTTGTAATCTATAAATCTATTAGTACATGTAATATCATCTTCAAGACATTCAGATCCTGCCAGATTGATAACATTCATTCTTATGCCACCATCTGGGTTTCCACTCAATTTCAGCTATACCACATCCCCATCATGCTGTTACTGTTATCTACCTTAGTATCTTCTTAGTATGTGAGTTTCTCTCAACAAAACTTCTCTAGCCTGCCCTGGCTGTATATGCAGAGTGAAGAGAGCTTGTAATTTAAAGGATATCTCTGGCTGGTAGATTCAGAAGAGACTGGTGAAAGAGGATAGAAGCGAGGAAGTTACTGCCAGTAATACGAGAGAGAGGATAGCTGTTAAAATCCAAATGAGGTAGCCATGGAAATGATGAGAAATGTCTGATTCTGTATTCAATTATAGATTGTATGTAAGATATGAAAAAAAAGAAAAGGCTCAAGATGACTCCAGTCTCTTTCATCTGAGGAACTGGAAGTTCCTGTAAACTGAGATAGGAAAGGCTGCTCATAGGCTAAGCTTAGGGGGGAAAGATAAGCAGTTTAGTTTTAGACATATTAAATGTGAGCTCCCACAGGTGTCTGGCAATTTGCCGTACTGTGGGGGCTTGCGTGTAGCTATGATGCTGGAAGCTATGACACTGGTATTCAGGTACCAGCCGGGTTACTCAGGCAGACAGGTTTCAGCTGAGCTTCCAGACTAACACAGTAGGAAGAAGGATCCAGCGGTCTACTTCTGAAAAGAATCAGCCAGTGAAAACCTTAAGAATAGCAGCGGAACATTGTCTGATATAATGCCGAAGGTAAGCCCCCAGGTTGGGAAGCACTCAAAGTATGACTGGGAAGAGCTGCCTCCAAAAAGCGGGACCAACCTTAATGATGTGGATGGAGTCAAGTTTTCGGGACCTTCATGTGCTGACGTGGCACGACGCAAAATGAGAAGAAATAGCTGCAAACATACATTAATAATCAGAACATGTAATTATGAAGCATGAATCTAGGAAAACCGGAAATTGTCAAAAATGAAATGGAACGCATATACATCGATATCCTAGGCATTAGTGAGCTGAAATGGACTGGTATTGGCCATTCTGAATCAGACAATCATATGGTCTACTATGCCAGGAATGACAACCTGAAGAGCAATGGCATTGCATTCACTGTCAAAAAGAACATTTCAAGATCTTTCCTGAAGTTCAAGACTGTCAGTGATAGGATAATATCCATATGCCTACAGCGAAGACCAGTTAATATGACTATCATTCAAATTTACACACCAACCACTAAAGCCAAAGATGAATTGAAGATTTTTACCAACTTCTGCAGTCTGAAATTGATTGAACATGCAATCAAGATGCATTGATAATTACTGGTGATTGGAACGCGAAAGCTGGAAACAAAGGAGAAGGATTGGTAGTTGGGAAATATGGCCTTGGTGACAGAAATGATGCCGGAGATCGCATGATAGAATTTTCTCAAACCAATGACTTCTTCATTGCAAATACCTTCTTTCACCAACATAAACGGTGACTATACACATGGACCTCGCCAGATGGAATACACAGGAATCAAATAGACTACATCTGTGGAAAGAGATGATGGAAAAGCTCATTATCATCAATCAGAACAAGGCCAGCAGGCAATGGCAGAACAGACCATCAACTGCTCAAATGCAAGTTGAAACTGAAGAAAATTAGAACAAGTCCACAAGAGCCAAAGTATGACCTTGAGTATACTCCGCCTGAATTCAGAGACCATCTAAAGAACAGATTTGATGTGTTGATCACTAATGACCGAAGTCCAGACGAGTTGTGGAATGACATCAAGGATATCATACATAAAGTACGCAAGAGGTCACTAAAAAGATGGGAAAGAAAGAAAAGACTAAAATCGATGTCAAAAGAGACTCTGAAAATTGCTCTTGAACAGGGTAGCTAAAACAAAAGGAAGAAATGATGAAGTAAAATAATTGAAGATTTCAAACGGTGGATCGAGAAGATAAAGTAAAGTATTATAATGACATGTGCAAAGAGCTGGAGATAGAAAACCAAAAAGGAAGAACATGTTTGGCATTTCTCAAGCCGAAAAAACTGAAGAAAAAATTCAAGCCTCAAGTTTTAATAGTGAAGGGTTTATGGAGACAATATTAAACAGTGCAGGAAGCATCAAAAGCAGATGGAAGGAATACACAGAGTCATTATACCAAAAAGAACTGGTTGACTTTCAACCATTTCAAGAGGTAGCATATGACCAGGAACCAATGGTACTGAGAGAAGAAGTTCAAGCTGCACTGAAGGCATTGGCCAAAAACAACCCTCCAGGAATTGATGAAATATCAAGAAACAGATGCAGTTCTGGAAGTGTTCACCCATCTAAGCCAAGAAATTTGGAAGACAGCTACCTGGCCAACCAACTGGAACAGATCCATATTTGCCTCTTCCCAAGAAAGGCGATCAACTGAATGTGGAAATTATCAAACAATATCATTAATATCACATGCAAGTAAAATTTTGCTGAAGATCATTCAAAAGCAGCTGCAGCAGTATATCTACGGGGAACTGCCACAAATTCAGGCCGGATTCAGAAGAGGATGTGGAACCAGTGATATCACTGCTGATGTCGGCTGGATCTTGGCTGAAAGCAGAGACTACCAGAAAGACGTTTACCTGTGTCTTATTGACTATGCAAGAGCATTCGACTGTGTGGACCATAAGACATTATGGATAACATTTTGAAGAATGGGAATTCCAGAACACTTAATTGTGCTCATGAGGAACCTGTACATAGATCAAGGTGCAGTTGTTCGAAAAGAACAAGGGGATACTGTGTGGTTTAAAGTCAGGAAAGGCGTGTGTCAGGGTTGTATCCTTTCAATCTGTATTCTGAACAAATAATTCGAGAAGCTGGACTATATAAAGAAGAATGGGGCATCAGAGTTGGTGGAAGACTCATTAACAGCCTGCATTATGTAGATGACACAACATTTCTTGCTGAAAATGACCAGGACTTGACGCACTTACTGATGAAATCAAAGACCACAGCCTTCTGTATGGATTACACCTCAAGATAAAGAAAACAAAAATCCTTACAACTGGACCAATAAGCAACATCATGATAAACAGACAAAAGATTGAAGTTGTCAAGGGTTTCATTTTACTTGCATCCTTAATCAACACCCATGAAAGCAGCAGTCAAAAAATCAAAAGATGCATTGCATTGGGCAAATCTGCTGCAAAGGACCTCTTTAAAGGGCTGAAAAGCACAGATGTCACCTTGAAGACTAAGATGTGCCTGACTCGAGCCGTGGTATTTTCAATTGCATTATTTGCATATGAAAGCTGGACAATGAATAAGGAAGACCGAAGAATTGATGCCTTTGAATTGTGGTGTTGGCAAAGAATATTGAATATACTGTACGCTGCCAAAAGAATGAAGAAATCTGTCCTTGAAGAAACAACCAGAATGCTCCTTAGAAGAATGGTGAGACTATGTCTTACATACTTTGAACATGTTGTCAGGGGAGGTCATTCTCTGGAGAAAGACATCATGCTTGGTAAACTACAGGGTCAATGAAAAAGAGGAAGATGAACTGACACAGTGGCTGCAACAATGGGCTCAAGCATAACAATAATTGTGGACATGGCACAGGACTGGGCAGTGTTTTGTTCTGTTGTACACAGGGTCACTATGAGTTGGAACCGATTGGACAGCGCCTAACAACAAATTTGAGTTATCTATTGACAGGCACATGGAGACGTCAAGTAGACATTTGGATATTAGAATTTGAAGCATGCGGGAAGGACGAAGCCTGGAGATACAAATTTGGGACTTGCTGGCCTATAGGTGGACTTTAATGTCATGAGGATGGATATGGTCACCAAGGGACTGAGTGCAGACACAGAAGAAAATAGGTCCAGTGACTGATCCCTGAGTATGCTAGCACTCAAATACTGGGAGAAAAGGAAAACCCAAAAGAAGAAACTGAGAAGCAACCACTGATGTCAGAGGCAATCCAGGAGAGTAGGCTGCTGAAAGCCAAGTGGACATTTCTCCAGAAACATAAAGTTAGAACATCTCCTCAATTCTGTTTGTAAATGCAGGCAGATGAGCCTCAACACCCATTCAGCAACACCAAATGCAAAAGCAATCACCTGCCACTGTGTTGCCAGGAACAAAAGTTAAAATGTAAAGCTGTTAATACAGACAATCCCCGCACACATGCACAGTAGCACAAATTCAAAAATATTCCTGCAGTCTTGAAATATCAGTCTTTCAAGGCATATAGAGAGGCAAAGTTGAAATTGAACATGGCATAGGTTTTCACAGAGGCATGGCTTCAACGGTGAGCAGGAGAAGCACCAGTGGCTCATGGGTAGAGTTAGTGGACAGGGCAGATGAGAGCTTAGAGATTTGGAAATCTAATTCATACTCTTCCATTGATCTAACTGGTTCATATCTCAGCCTAGTGAATCAAACCTCAAGTTGCTTAGCGATCTGCCACAGTTTAAGGCAACTTAGTAAGAAAATTTGTAGATATGTTCAAACATTAAAGTGATGTTTTGCTTTACTAACGGACCTTTTCCCATTTTGAAAAGAGCTGTTTAAGCCTTCTTTAATGGCAAGATCTCCCATCACCATTAAAATAGGTTCCATTTTGAGAAACTCAATTTATACTCAACTGTTAGGTAACATGCTAATTATATAACAGGAGGCATATGCAGCCATAAAGCCGTAAATCAATGATAGCATCAATGCTAACGGTGAGCAAACACCCGCTACATTTTTATAGTTCTTTTTCTACCTTCTGTCTTGGCTCCAGGAAAATCTTGCCTTGACACATTTAGCTATATCTGTTTTTATGTTTACTCTGGTGCTGCCACTTCTCACCTTTGTAATTCTGCTATAAACCTCCCTCACTGCTGACTAGCAATGCCCTCCAGTGGTCATTAAGAAAAAAGGAGGTCCCAAATCCAGAATAGACTGCAAGGATATGAAGAGCTAAGTGATGCCGAAAAACTGTTCCCAAGTTGTTTTTAGCTTGTACCCGTTTTCTTTTAATTTTTCTTCTGACAAGCTTCTTGATATTTTTCCACATAATCTTTCTCAACATTATATTAAACATGCGTCTATACCAAATATCAATGCCATCTGATATAGATTTATATGTTGAGAAAGAATTTATGCATAATTGGCAAGCAAAGGCAGACTGTCTGAATGCTATTTTAAGCTTGCATGGATCCCAGAACAAAGCGGAAGATTATTTGAAGAAATCTTCATTCCTGGAAAATGAATGCAAAAATGGAATTTACCACATTCCTTTCCCAAAATATGTTGCCTAGTAACCACATGGGATCAATTGTCAATTGATCTGGTGGGAATCTCAACAGATGGTCTATTTAACGCTCTTTGTGAAGAAGAATAATGGTTGAGCTTGTGAAGCTCCATCTCCCCTGGGGAAAGGACTCTGTAGCAAGAGAAAATCACAGAGGGGCGTGGAAGTAAGGCATGGAAAGAGCTATGGCACAAAGAATAACAAGAGTAACAAAGTTTCAATTTTATTGGTTGGAAAAATGATTATTTTCATTAAAAAAGACAGACAGGAAGAAAGATAAAAATGTGTATCAATCGTACAGCAATACTTTTCTATTTCCCAGGCTTTATATTGACTTATTTCATCCTCAAAACAACCCAGTGAGAAAACAAATATTGGTATTCTCTTTTTACATTTGATAAAATTGAATCAAAAAGGTTTAAAAAAGTAACAGATAATCTGGGCCGTACCTAGAATCCATTCTCTTCAGGAAGAAAGAACATAATGAAAAAAAGAAAAGAAAAAAGGAAAACATAAAAGTTTGTAAATAAGTATTAAGTGGATTTTTACAAATCATTTTCACCCCAGCTGGATGAAATTTAAAATGCAATTAAATTTCATTCAGCAGGAGTGACATAATCCAGAACTAATCCAGCGCTCAATGAGAGCAGATGAGATTTCTAGAAAGAACTGTGTTGTTGTTGGTTGTCATCCAGTTGATTGTGACTCAGAGCAACACCATGTGACAGAGTAGAACTGCCCCACAGGATTTCTAGGCTGTGATCTTTTACAAGACCAGATCTCCAAGTCTTCCTCCAGAGGAGTGTATGGATGAGCTTGAACTTCTGACCTTTCGGTTGGCTGCCAAGTGTTTTAACCATTGCACGACCCAGGCTCCTTGCTTTTGAGTTGATTCTGACTCACTGTGACTCTGTAGGACAAGTAGAACTGCCCCATAGGATTCCCAAGGCTGTTATCTTTATGGAAGCTGTCACATCTTTCCCTGGTGGAGCAGCTGGTAGGTCAAACTGCTGACCTTTCAGTTAGCTGTGAGCGCTTAACTGCTGGGCCACCAAGGCTCTATTAGCAAATAAAAGATGACCAGGCCTTAGATCAAAGCTTTAGAAACTGAACTTGGGGAAGCAGGCTTGTGAGGTGACGCCAGGAAGGCCCTAAAACTACATTAAATGAGAACTTAATCGAAGTAGAGTATCTGGAACTCATCTCTTCCAAAATTGAACTCTTCATTTCTACCCCAATAGAAATTTACTGTTCAGTGAAGGTGCCGTTGTCTGGCCCCAATCCCCCTGTGTAGACACTGAGACAAATATTCAAGCAATCTTAGGAAACACTGGTAGTTTTTGTGGTTAGCTGCTGACTCATGGTGACACCGTGTGTTAGACAGTAGAACTGCTTCATGGGGTTTTCTTGGCAGCGATCTTTACAGGTTACTTTGCCAGTCCTTTTCTTTGATGGGGCTACTGGGTGGGTTCAAACTTTAACCTTCGGGTTAGCAGCTGATAAGACAATAAATGGTAGAATACCACCAAAAAGCGTATTATCAAGCCAGTTACCCTTATGGGCAATTGGAGCTAAATCCTGCTTGGGAAATCTAAGAGGTAGAGTAAAACACACCTCATCTTGTTCAGCTGAAGAGGAATCTGGAGTATTGATTTGTCAATTTCCCATATGCCACTGGTTGAGGGCTGTTCCTGGGTCACTTACTCTGACAGTTCAAGCTTTCCCTGAGTATATATCTGTTATGCTTCCTCAGCCATAAGTATGCGTGTGTTCACAAAAAGCTTTTGACCTTCTTCCTTCAGATGTTTTTCTCCAATTTCTCTCTCCAAGTAGAAGCTTGATTGACAAAATGTAACTATGATCATGCAATTTCCCTGCTTAAAACACTATGATGTTTCCTCAAAGTCATCTGGAGAAAGTCTAAACTTGTCAGCATAGTTTGGATTTCTTAGCATGATCTTGAAGGTGTGTTTCAAGTACCTACTGCCCACATACACATGCACGCACTCACACCGCTTGACATTTTTCTGAGTGTCTGTTATTGTTGGTAAACATGTTCTTGGCCCTAGCAAGTAGATCTTTGTAACCCACCCTTCAGGGTAAGTATCTCTAAAAAGACAGAGAACACAAATCAATTATTTCCCTAGACAACCTTTTCCGTGACCGGTATAAGTAACCTCAACACCTCAATACTTTTCTAAAGTCTCATTGCTTCTAGTGATGGTGGTCACCAATTCCATGGATCCTCTGTTGCCTGAACTCCAGAACAAGAAGACGTTCCAATCCTTTCTTCTTTTAGGACTGAGAGATGTTTCTGCAGAACCTTCTCAGACAAGATGTTGTTGGGGTGTTACATTTTGAGAAGTCCCCAGCACAACAAAATATTTTAAATTAAATTTCAGGAAAAAACTAGTTGGAATTGAGAAGGTTATGGAGAGTCGTGCCTCAAAAGTAAAATACCAGTCTGATTCTCATTTCTGGCTGGACCTGCATTATGTCCTATAAGAATACACAGAGTGAGGGCCTTATATATGGAAGAAGTATAGCATAATCCTTTTGTAACAAAAATATCCTCTTCTATAAGGGATCAAATGTTGAGATTTTTACTTTTGGTTGCATAAACCTTTACAGGAGAAAGTTGACCTACCTGTGCCAAGAAAGAAGGAAATTACTTAAATACTAAAATCTGTATCTAACCCTTTAACAATAAGGCAAAAGTTAGAAGCAGAGGAATACATTTTCCTTTTTATGAACTCTGAAAAATGCATATCGCATATGATCTAGCCCCTGATCCCATTTTTTTAAATTTAATATTTTAGGAATAGTGAGATACTCATAACTCTTTTGAACTTTTCACAGATTCTTTCCTGTGCCACTTAGAAGGACCTTCTTTTCCTACTTCCAATGGGGTTGCTTACTCATTCTTCAAGTATTATTTTAGATATCACCATCTTTAGGGAAGCTTCTTGAACTTCTCAAGTCTGGGCTTTGCCTCCTCATTTATGCGCCCCCCCCCAAATAAAACCCCCAAATCAAACCTGTTAGTCGAGTTGATTCTGACTTACAGCGACCCTATAGGACAGAAAATAAAAATCCTCACAACTGGACCAATAGGTAACATCATGATAAACAGAGGAAAGATTGAAGTTGTCAAGTATTTCATTTTACTTGGATCCACAATCAACAGCCATGGAAGCAGCAGTCAAGAAATCAAAAGACGCATTGCATTGCACCAATCTACTGCAAAAGTCCTCTTTAAAGTGCTGAAAAGCAAAGATGTCACCTTGAAGACTAAGGTGCACCTGACCCAAGCTGTGATATTTTCAGTCGCATCATATGCACGTGAAGGGAAGGTGGACAATGAATAAGGAAGACTGAAGGAGAACTGACACCTGTGAATTGTGGTGCTGGAGAAGAATATTGAATATACCATGGACTGCCAAAAGAACGAACAAATCCGTCTTAGAGGAAGTACAACCAGAATGCTCCTTAGAATGCACGGATGGCGAGACAGCATCTTACATACTTTGGACATGCTATCAGGAGGGATAGATAAGTCTCTGGAGAAGGTCACCATGCTTGGTAAAGTACACAATGAGACAGACTGACACAGTGGCTGCAACAATGGGCTCAAGCATAACGATTGTAGGCATGGCACAGGACCAGGCAGTATTTCGTTCTGTTGTGCACAGGGTTGCTATGAGTAGGAACCGACTCAACAGCACCTAACAACGACATAGGACAGAGTAGAACTGCCCCATACAGTTTCCAAGGAGCACCTGGTGGATTCGAACCGCCAACCTTTTGGTAAACAGCCATAACCCTTAACCACTACACAGAAGGGTTTCCTGTATGCACCCAGGGTACCCTTAATTACCATTATTGTTCTATAAACAGAAGTTACATACATATACAAATAATTTATATATTCATTTATTTATCACACCATATTAAAATTGCCTGCTTACTTGTCTGTCTCAACAACCAGACAGTGAAATTATTGAAAGCAGGGTTTTTCTCATTTTCACTTAAATTCCCAGTGCCTAGGTCACTGCCTGGTTTGGAAGATGCTACACAAATGATTCTTAAATAAGTAGAGATGACATGGCAGTCCAACTTCCCCAACACCAGAAACCAGCCCTGGTTTTATAGCCTGTTCTCAAAATTCAGTTTTTTTGTGTGTCCTTGTTTCTCAGGTAAACCACCAGAAATCTGGGTGGCAGCAGTGTGCCTGAGCCTCTGTGCACTCCTGGAGTTTCTATCTCACACACTCTCCCCGTGTCTCTCCCCCTCTCTCTGTGTCTCTCCCTCTTCTCCCTCTCTCTAGAAGACTCATCCATAAACCTCCCCTGTTCTCTCTGTGATCCAGTTAAGATAAAAATTTCACGATGGTTTTGAGGAAGAAAGATACTGGGTTATGCAGCTGCAGGAGGTGGTATAGTCAGAAGTTCAGGTTGCTGGGATGCTGCAAAGAGAAAAAATTCTGTGGACCCAGGGCCCAGAAGCTGGCATCCTCCACTCCTCCCACTCTTCACGCTCACACTGACTCCATGACCAAACCTTGTCAATTCTATGTCACAGATGTTTCTAGAACCAAGTTCCTTCCTTTTAATCTTTTATCTCCAGGCCTTTGGACACAAGGTCCTTCTGTCTTCCGCCCCCTTCTCCTTCCCACTCTACAGCATCTCCCACCCTACAGCCAGTTATCAATTTGAAAAAAAAAAAACATTCCTTTTCCTAAACTTGTGTTGCACCATCTTTGATTAGTAGATGAAGTGTCCTTATCATCTCCCAGAAACCAAAAACTCATTGCCGTCAAGGCGATTCTGACTCATAGTGACCTGCAGGACAGAGTAGAACTGCCCCCCAGTTTCCAAGGAGCGCTTGGTGGTTCTGAACTCTCGGCCTTTCGGTTAGTAGCCATAGTGCTTAACCACTACGCCACCAGGATTTCTTCATTTCCTGTAACACATTTCAAAACTGTCTTCAGCAAGCAAAAAAAATTAATGGATAGCAACGGCTTCTTGAGCACCAGTAAATCCTAGCAGTCACAGTAATGGTGCCTTGAAAATTATTTTTAAACTCCACTTTTCTGTAACATTTTGCTGTTACATTGAGCACCTGTGGTGTCTCTGTTCTTTTCCTAGAAGTTGGCCTTTAAAGATACAACTGCAAAATGACCACAATTCAATTTCAGAGTTAAATTTCCTTTAAGGCATGCAAGGACATCCACAGGAAGTTAAGAAAGTTGCTTAGCAAGTATTAGTTTCATGTTTCGGGCAGCCACCACAAGGTGGCACTAGATAAAACTTTTTTTCTATCTGTTTTTTACATGTAGTCTATATTAGAAATAGGCTAACACACGTGATGATGTTTGTCTAGTCCTGAATCCTTGATTTTATCTGTTCCTTAGTTATTAAAACATGTCAGCCTCAAAGAGATGGTAACCTGTCATCCAGGTTGCAGGTATTCCTTTAAATTTCTGTTTTCCTTAAATTCTCCTAAACCTTAGGAGTTAGAAAGGTTGAGGTTGTAAATGTCAGAAATTAAGCTAAGGCTTTTTTCGTTGTTATGATGACAATATTCCTAGCCAGGATACTACTTTTCCAACATTGTAGCTGATATCTTCTCTGCCAGGCACTAGGGTAGGCTAAGCTTACACAGTGGCCGTGGAAGGTTGTGGTTGAGAATGGGGCCTGATGGAAAAATGTGACAGAGTTTTCTAGCCCAGCCTAGTATCCAGGACCAGAGGAGCCAATGGTGAAGGCTAAGCCCATATCCTGGGAGAATTCTGGGACTTAAAGTTCAGGATACCCCATATAATCGTCACATCAGAAAGCTAGCTGAAGCAGGCCACATGCAGGGTTAAAGGAGGGTAAACTGGAGGTTAAGTAGGTAGAGACGGCATCACACAAAGATCTTAGGAGATTGGAGAATCTGCTCTTCGACTATCTTGTATACGTAAACCCAACCAGCTTAAAGACAAAGGGTTGGATAAAAATTATTAGTCTCGCTCTCATAGGTAACAGACATTGAAGTGATTTTACAGACCATGTAAACCAGTGGCTTCAAACTGACCTATGCGATGATGGCTTCACTGAGTTTACGTGGCGGTAAAGGGGGAGGAGCTGGGGAGAGAGGACTAAGTGAGGTTCACATTCTGTCCCCAATTCAGTGAAGGCAGTTTTCCGGCATTTATTTGCTAGGTTTTCATAAAAGATTTCCCCCGGAGGAAAAAACACTGTAATTCTGTCTATCTCACGATGGTTTCAAGCTAGAAAGACAAAGGCACTGACATGTACAACTCAGACGAGTAGCATGTTCAAAGTTCAGTTGTTTGTTAGTTGGTCAAACTACTCCCCTCAGAGAGGGAAACTGACTTCCACAAAAGTATATGACTGGATAATAACAGTAAAGTACAACAGAGTAGTCTCCGATGATTCTTAAAAGAACTTACTGAGGGAAAAAAGACCAGAGAAAGGGACAGAAAATGGCCTCAAAGGCAAATGTTAACCCGGTTCTTACCTTAGGATAAGCTGCTAATGTCCAGCCAAACTAGCCCCTACTTTCCAGTTGTCGTAACTCTACCCTTTCATTTTACTTGCATAAAAGAATTCTCCTACACTACCTGCATTCTATTTCTGCCTATCAAGACTATAGCCTTCAAGTCTCAGTAGATACCATCTCGAAAAGTTATTTCTTCTCCTCTTAGCAGAAATCGTATTTCTTTCCTTTAAATAACTAGCAACATTAACTTACGTTTTTAGAGTATTATAGAGTTTCGAAGGATTTCACATCCACCTTCTTATTTGAAGGGAGCCCTGGGGCACAACGGTTAAGCACTGGGGTGCTAACCAAAAGGTTGGCGGTTTGAACCCACCCAGCAGCTCTGAGAATGACCTGGTTATCTGCTTCTATAAAGATTACAGTCGAGAAAATGCAATGGGGCGGTTCTACTCTGGCACATGGGGTTACTATGAGTCAAAATCAACTTGATGGTACCTAATAACAACGACATCTTATTTGAAACCATAGGTCTTTGTATCTATCTTATTTACCTCACTCTGTTTTGGTTGTCATGATTGTTGAGTTTATCCTAATACCCTTACTAGTTTACATTCTCCTTCCTTAACTTACGTATTTTCTGCTTTCTACTCGGAACACAGTTCCTGGATCACAGTAGGCCTCATGGACATTTTTTTGTTAGGTGCCGTCAAGTTGGTTCTGACTCACAGCAACCCTATGTACAACACTGCCCAGTCCTGCACCATCCTCACAATCGTTGCTATGTTTCAGCCCATGAACATTTGGAGAACATGAAATAAGTGCTCAACAATGTCTGTATAGTTTGGATTAATCATTACGTACAGCCAAGCACGTCCTTTAGCCTTCAGCAGCAAGAGCCATTCCTTTTAATCTCCTAAAGCTGGCTTAGCTAATATACCTGCTCCAAATGGTCACTTGCACAGAGGAATAGGGAGTCTATTCCCAGAACAAACTAAATTCACAGGCTCTGTGAGGGCAGTGGCTTTGCCGGGAGCACCTCACTGACATTTATTCAGAGAAGGAAACCACCCTAGCATCAAAATGAGCTGAGCAAGCCGTAGGTGTTGCAAATCAGGACTCCAGTTGGGAAACCCCCACAGCTCGTCTTAAACGAAATGCACAGACGTGTGCGGGGAATTCCTTAAATAGCAGGGGTGGGTTGTAAGTTTAGACCATGATATCTCAACAGAGTGCTATGGGGGTGTGAATGGGGGGGGGGTGGAAATTAAACCAGAACTGCAGGGCATTTTAAGTTGGAATTATGCTAGGAAGAGGACCTGGCGAACCAGCATTTAGAGAATATCCTGTTTCTCTTGATATGATATGTAGACAGATAATGTGAGGACATGTACACAGACAGACACACACAAACCTATATTCCCTTCTGTTCCTTTCCTTATCATTGATCAGAAAAAGATTAGTTGAATTTATTTGGATTTCTCATTCCAAAGAAGAGGTAAACCGCTACAAAAGCATACATGACTGGAATTTAAAAACAATGAAATGAGGTCTTCTTTGTTGTTGTTGCTGTTGTTTATTGTTTTCTTTCAAAGGAGAGACTGATACATAACACTCTATTCAGGAACCACGATATCTGTGGATCTGGGAACCAAAGGAGACGAAATAAGATCCTCCCCTCTCACTTGCCCCTCACTGTCCAAATGCATCATTTGTGCTGCCTGCGACTGCACCCTCAGGGCGTGCCGGGTTAAAGTTCCTGGTTACCGGGGGAAACAACTCTACCAGGAGTCACGTTAGAGTTTTTAATGAACTTAATGCTGCACCTACCATCTGCTTTCTTGGGGTTCTTGCGCCAGTGGGTCAGCAGGCAAAATAAGGAATTGATGTAATACCGGTGTAATCAATCCTGATTATACGAGCAATAATGTTTTCGGCTACTCAATGGAGGCAGGGAAGAAAGTGTCTGGAACTACCATGTTGGTTCCATAACCCAGTCATAATAGTTAATGGATGATAGCAGCAACAACAGCCTAGGAAGAAAAAGAACTCACCAGACAAACCACCCAGACCAGCCAACATACTGTCTGAGTTGAGGTGAAATCTAGAATGAATATTAAAGAGGAAGACGATGATGGATATCAATTATAGCCTCTTTACTAGATGAAGCATCAGGGACTGAAGTATATTTCAACAGCCATCTTGTCTGAAGTCTTTTCAGAGTGGAGTAGCCAACATCTAGAGGAAATGTGGTGAAAGACTGGACTTAAAACTTCCTCTCAGGAAAAAATGAGGGTATCTTGTTCTCCCTAAAATGAAGACTCCATATTGTGATATGGCAGCCAAACATGATAGCATACGTTAAGTAGTGTAAAGGGTGGTCTCTATTAGATACTTTTATGGGCCATTTCAGATCCTCTCAACCTTACCTGTCTCTTGCTCTGGATATAGAATCTTTCTGGCTCTACCAACTTCAGACAAGTACAAACTGACAATGCTTTGTCTCATACCCACACCATATACTTCTTGACTCCCACCTTGGAGCTTCCCTATAAATGGGAGTAAGAAGCTGTGGGACCCCACATGGTGTCCACATATGTACAACCCGTAGTATGGGGAATTTAACAACTTTATGGGAGAAACGAACTAGAGCATAAATTATTCCGTTTTTCTCTCCATGACTGAAAAGACTGTTACGTTATGCAGTTAATATGGCTTCTCAGAGGAGAGTTCCCTGGGATTGACCCATCAGTCACACTTAGAGGTGAACTACTCAATGAATTAGCACTCCTTCCTTCCGCTCTTCTCTCCTCTTGTCCTTCACTCTTAGTCCTTATGATCCTCCTTCCTAATAAAGAAATAGCATATAAACATTTTGCCTCTGTTTTCTGAGACACCCAGATTAAGACACTTGGAGAGCTAAAACAATTTTTAAAAAA
The DNA here is from genome assembly GCF_024166365.1 of Elephas maximus indicus. NCBI lineage: Eukaryota > Metazoa > Chordata > Mammalia > Proboscidea > Elephantidae > Elephas > Elephas maximus. Next base: position 24,317,140 of record NC_064819.1, read on the forward strand.
TGGACATTTTTAGGCTTTTAGATAATTTCCACAGACAGCATTTGGAAGATGCTCCCATCTCACCTGAAGACAGAGTTTTGTGACCTTTCAAGAGTCTGTTCTTAAAGCTTTTTTTTTCCCCCCCTTTTGGTGAAGTCCACAACCCTATAATACAAATGAAAAGGTCTTTCTCCAAGCCATTTTAGAAAAATCTGCACTGAAATTACATCTTGTACAGCACCACAAAGAGGTTTCTAACCTGACTCTGTCACTTGACCTAGTATTAAAGGCTGTTTTTTCCCCCTATCCTGGAGATAAAATGAGACAGAGGAGCAGAGGCAGATTCAAGACAGGAAGGAAAATGCTAAGGAGGTCATTCTTTACTAAATATCACAAAGTAACTGTATTAGGTTCAAGTAGTGTGAGAAACAGGGTCATACCTTCCTCTCTGAGTCATCTGGCCACCTGAGTGCTCTAACCACCTCAGGCAAGTCTCAGACGAGATGATAACAACAACAAAACCTCTTTAGGTGAGAGAAGGGCTTAATAAAATGTAAATCTCTTCGTAAATAAGGTTACTGCTGTTATAATTATTCTGAACTAAGAGCTTCTTGGCTTCTCTCTCTGGACCTCCAAGTAGGCAATAGGAGTTTTGTAGGAAAGGCACAGAATTTATGAAGACATGCGCTTCATCCTGTCTACACTAATTCCTACTTAGTCTAGAATATGTCACTTCATTCCTCTAAACCTCAGTTCTTCATGTGTAGAATAAGGATAATAGTAATTACTTCCTTACACACTTTCCATAGAGATGCTTTGAAGATCAACAAGATTATATTTGTGAAAGTACTTTATTAACAGCAGGATAAATATTGGTTGCTATTAATATTATCCCCCATCATCCTATTAAGGCATTTTTCATGAGTGAAGAGGTGTTTACATTATGTCAGCCACGCAACTTATAAATACATACTTCCCTCCTTAAGTTACCAATGATTAGACTGAAGTAAAAAATTAATCTGTTGCGGGTCACCAGACTTAAAAATCTTTCTACATTACCACCATGGGATCTTGAGATCCCCAAAGCCTGTGGGACATCTCTATCTAGCCCATTGAGAACAGACCCACTTAGTTAATGATGGGTGATTTCTTCCAATACAAACTTCTTTATTTTAAAAAAAATCTCCAACTCAGAGATGGAATACAGCAGATTTCAAGCTGAGTAAATTATAAAAATAGCTTTGGAGCGAATAATTTTAGTTCCTCTGTATTTCAGTCTTGATTGGCTTGAAAATAAGTCTGAAAGGACAGATTGGTAAAGCTTGGACTGCGAGAAGGATGGAGTGGGGTGTGTGTGTAAAAGAATGAAAAGGTGTGAAAAGAGTGCTCCCCTTCATGACACTTTCGCTAAGTACGCCAAAATGTAAATACTTTTGTAATCTCAAAGTAACCTTTCCACAATAATTCAAAACAATATTGAAATATATCTAACACATATACTTAGATAATTTCTTAAAAACATTTTTTGTAATCTTTAATCATGTTTCCTTTTTTGAAAACAAAATACTCTGGGGCACAGAAGAATTGAAGAAAGAAGTAGAGAGAGATTTCATTTAGGCTGACAACAACTTCCATGCAACTAAATCCAGCAGATATTTTGCAGTCTTCAATTTACTTAGAAGCAGCAATTTTTCTCAAAGAAACATCTTTCTTTGGCCTTTGGAATACCACATTCTTCTGTTTCTCCTGCAACCTCTATGACCCCTCTTCTTAATCTTCTGGGTCCTTCCCTTCTTTACTCAGCACCCAGAACTTGCATTAATTCATGACTTATTCTGAAGCACATTTTTCTTCTTCCAATTTCACACTTCCATTTTAAGAAATGCAAAGAAAAATCTGCATTAATTTAGCTTTCTACCTAAGAGATCTCTTCAGTTTACACAGCATAGAGCTCTTGGAGCCCAGGCACAGAGTCATGATTTGAAGAGAAGACAACAGTTTGGGGCTCCCAGGAAGGAGGGATCCAGAGTGGAAGCAGTCCCCAAATCTGCACGTTACTCCACCTAAGTTCTTCACTAACTAACCACCGAATGAAGAAGACTCACAGTATATTAACACAAAACTGTTCTCTGGACTGCGGAAATCTTAAAACTAGTTGTCAACTTGACATCTCCACTTGGATGTCTCAAAACTACCTCAACTTCAATATATCCAATGCTCCACTCACAATTCTCCTAGCCAAACCAAACTAAAATAACATAAACAAACCTATTTTATTGGTGTTATCTTGGTAAAAGGTAACACCACTCATTCAGTTGTGCAACATAAAGCAGACTGATGCTTCATTTATTCATTTGACTTCCTTTGAGTCAGATATTGTTTTCTAAGTTTAGAAGAACTCAGTCAAATAAAACAGACATAGATCCCTATGCACCTACGAGGAAACAATTTTATTCTCTCCCCTGCACCGATATCTTATCAAGTCCTAACACTTTTACCACCTGTCCCTTAAATCCGTACACTATTTTATAATGTGAGCACCAACTAGTAGTCTAAGCTACCATAAACTCTCATTTGTACCATTACTAAAATAAGCTCCCTGCTGGTTTCTCTTCATCTATTCTTGTCTGTTTCCATACCACTCTTCATCTTTTTTACAGAATGACCTTTCCAAAATAGTAACTCCATGATGTCATATCCTTGTTCAAGATTTTTTTCATGGCTCTTCATTATTCTTAAGCTAAAGACCAAAATGCTTAGCACAGTCTACAGGGATCTGCATGGTCCGACCATTATTTATATCTCCAACCTAAGTTTGTATCTTGCTTTTCTTCACTCTTTGTGCTCTAGTCATGCTGGCCTTTTTTCACTTCCTTAAGAATATAATAATCCCTCCCATAATAGCCTTTTCACATGTTATTCCTTTTGTCAGGAATACAGGTCAACTTTGTTCCCACCTCACTTCAACAAGTAACTCATCATTATCTAGGCTACGTTACATCCTCAGGGAAGTGGTCTCTAGGTTCCGACACCAATAATTCCAAGTTTATAGAACTATGTAGGTTTCCTTACGAAGTATGTGAAACAATACTTTTGGTATTATTTGATTAATGACTCTCTCTCTCCCACTAGATTATAAACTGCATAAGAACAAGACAGTATAGATTGTTTGCCCACATTTGCTTTCCAGGTCCATTAGCAATACAAAATCTCTATATAGGGTGGGATAAGGGGTAATTTGGTTGAAAACGGGAACTTAAAATGAGAATGGCATATCACTTTGTGTACTATTGAGAAAATGGCCAAATAAGGAAAAGGCTGAAAGCTGACTGAACAAAGAGAGAGTCAAGTAGATTCCAAACCATTCCTTTGTGTGGTCATTAACCAATACCTAGTAAAAAGACTTTCACAGACAAGGCAATCAACAAACATTTGTAAAATGGATGAAACTCATATAATTAATAACTTGGTTTTTTGACCTAAATTTTCCTTTTATTGATTTTAATGTTTATTTGGGGACAAATTTCTTCTCCTTATATAATGACAAGGATAAGGATAAATGAAAATAAGGAGGAAGAGGGAACTGCTTTTGTTAATAGTAGAACAGATTGTATCAGTCTGTATCAGCCTCATCTTCTTTCAGAGAAAAATTATGAACTTTGAAAAACATTGAAGTTACTGGAGAGTGGTGAAAAAAAAAAGTTATAAACTGGGAGGCAGTCTATTCTCAAAAGAAGAAAATGCACTGGGAAAAATTTGTATTAATTAGCTTTCTACCTAAGGGATCTCCTTAGTTTACACAGCAGAGAGCACTTGGAACCCAGGCACAAAGCCATGATTTGAAGAGAAGAAGACAGTTTGGGGCTAATAGGAAGGAAGGATCCAGAGAGGGAGCAGTCCCCAAATCTGCACGTTACTCCACCTAAGTTCTTCACTAACCCTTGAATCATATATATTTATATATGGTAGAAACCACAGGGCCCATATTAAAGCATAAAAGAACTGAGCAGAGATTCCATCTGCTGTCAAATACACGTTCTCCTCACTTATCTACATGGTTAGGTTCCAGAGACCAGTTCATTATGTGAAACCTGCGTTAAGCGAAAATGGAGGATGACCAAATCAGATCACAAAATGAAGGATGACTACATCGTTACCTACCTGCCAAATGACACCTTTACCTACCTGCCAAACCACTGAGAATCACGGCCCAGCCAAGCTGACGCACAACCTTGACCATCACAGCCAGTGTTACTCTTGCCTTGCACCTTGGCATTTGTTACTGCCAAATGTATGATGTTAATATGCAAAATAGTTGGACAGTAGATTTTTTACTATTGTCAAAAATGCAAAACATCAGATAAAGAGATAGCGGATATGTGAGGAGAAGGAGCACAGTGAAAAAGAGTTTGAAGTTTTAGTCCAGCCAATTAATTGCTTACTAGAACAAAATCAACACTTTTCATAGGATAACAGAACCAGCATCTCTATAATATATCAGGAAAAATATATCAGCCTCCTCTTCTTCCAAAAAAAAAAAAAATTATAAACTTAGAAAAAAGTTGTGCACAAACATCGAAGTCACTGGTGAAAAAAAAAAGTTATAAACTGGAAGGCAGTCTATTCTTCAAAGAAGCAAATGCACTGGGAAAAATCAGTATTAATTTAGCTTGTTTTACCTAAGGAATCTCTTCAGTTTACACTGAATAGAAATAAAATATAAAAAATAATGAGACATATATGGAAGAAAATAAGGCAAATTGTTTAAAATAAATCAATACAAACTGAACCCAAGATGATCCAAATATTGGAATTAACAAGCAAGGACTTTAAAGTAGCTCTTATAAACACATCTAAGTATTTAAAGGAAAACACAGTCATAATGAATAAATACATGGCGAATCTTGATAGATGAAAACTCAGAATGTCAAAAAAAGCAAAAATTCTACAGCTGACAATTTACAATATCTGAAATGAAAATTTTACTGCATGGACTTAGCAGATGCGAGGTGACAGAATAATATATAAATGAACTTGATGAACAATTAATAGAAAATATCAAATCTGAAGAACTAAAAGGAAATGACAGTAGGAGAAAAAAAAAGGTAAGAGAGCCTCGGCAGCCTATGAAACAACGTCAAGGAGTGTAATTGGGAGTCTAAAAAAAAAAAAAAATAGAGAATTTAGTAAAATAATATTTTTGTAATTGGAGTCTCGGAAAAAAAAAAGACGAGCAAAACAATATTTTACAATAATGATGGCTTAAATTTCCCCAGATTTGCTGAAAAATATAATTGGCAGACCCAATATTAAAAATATGTCCAATTTACACCAAATAAGTCAGCAATGTAAGTCAGTGACGATAGATACAAAAACGTACACATAGGTATATGGTACACACAGGTATATGATAGTCAAACTACCGTAAGCCAAAGCAAAATCTTGGATAGGCACATAAAAGTGGGAAATCCCAGGAAAGAGGAATTAAACTCAGAAGAAGGGTTAACACAAACATAAATGACTTCTTATAGAAATACTGAAAATCAAAATATGATAGCAACTTTATAAACCTTTTAACACAAAATTCTACAAAGAGCAAAAATATCTTTCAAAAACCCAGGCAAAACACTTTTTGGATAAGCAAAAATTTGAGAGAATCCACTTCCTGTTACTGGTTTCCCTTGGGGCTCTGATGCTACCTTGCATATATGTAGTTCGAGGGTAGTTAAGAATTTGGGTGGAGAGATATGCAGATTTTCGGATTGCTCTCTCTTCAGCCTATTGTAGTTCATATCTGCTGGCAGCTGAAAATAATCAACACCAACTGGAAACGTGGATCTAAAGAAAAGGAAAAGGATGACCAAAAAAATTATGCCTTACAAGTATTAAGCATAAGAACCGGAATGCATGTATTAATATCAGACAAAAATCAACTTTAAGACAGGAAGATAAAAAGGAACATTTCATGGCTATAAAAAAAGATAAATGTATCAAGAAGACATAATAATCCTGAATGACTAAGCTCCCAATAATAGAGCTTCAAAATGTGTGATGCGAAAACTGACGTATGAAAGGGAGAAAGATAAATATAAAATCATGGTTGGAGATTTTAACAACTCTCTCCCAGCAAATGATAGAAAATCTAGAAAAAGAATCAGTAAATACATAGAAGATCTAAACAACACTGACTAAACACCACCTACGTTGACCCTATGGACATTTATACAACAATCCACTCAACCACAGACTAATCATAATTTTTAAATGTACATTGAATATTCACCAAGACATACCATGTGTTGGCCCATGAAGCAATGAATGCTTAATATAAGAAACAAATCGTTCTGAGAATGTTGAGTACGGATATGAGAAAGCAACAAGTTGTCTAGAAAATCCCCAAATATTGGAAAATTTAACAACTCACTTCTAAATAACCCAGAAGTCAAGGAATAAAGCACATAGGAAAATAGAAAACATTTTGGACTGAATTACAATAAAAATACATTATCATTTATGAGAGCCACTAAAGCAGTGTGCAGAGGGTCATTTTGAAATTTAATGCTTATTTAGAAAACAAGAAACGTATCAAATCAATGGTCTAAAAAGTCCACCTTAAGAAAGTAGCAATAAATATGTGAACAAACTGGAAGTAGGTAGAAAGAAAAGATAAAAAGAGCAATAAATGATACAGAAGAAAACAAGAGAAGAAATTAACACAGTTAATAATGGGATATTATAAATTACTTTATGCCAACAAATTTAACCAATTAAATGGGCAAATTCCCTGGAAAACATAATCCAACAAAAGTAGCACAAAAGAAAATAGGAAATCTATCGATTACATTAAATTTATTGCCAAAACTTTTCCACAAAGAAAATTTAGGCCCATGTCGTTTCCAGTGGTATATTCTAACATTTATGGAAAAAATGACACTAAACTTTCAAATTCTTTCAGGTAACAGAGGAGGGGTGACCATTTCCAATAAATTAGTTCATGAAGCAAGCAAAACCCTGATACCAAAACATGACAAAGACATTACAAGAAGAACTTATAGCCCAATACTTCTCATAACATAGAAGCAAAAATTCTTAACAAAATATTAGCAAATAAAACCTAGCAATATATGAAAAAGAATCCTACATTATGACCAAGTGGGATTTGCCTCCAGAATTCAAGGTTTGTTTAACAATTAAAAATCAATCAATGTAATTCACCATATTCACTGCATATAGGAGAAAATCCATAGAATTTTTTTTTTCTCAGTAAGTGTAAAAAAGAAAAAAGCATTTATTCATCTGATAGCATTTAATACCCATTCATGATATAAACTCTTCAACCAACTATGAACAGAAGTGAAAGGGCATCTGTGTATGTGGTGAGTGCTGGTGTGTGTGTATTCTATCAAAAAAAAAATTTTTCTTTTCAAGCACATAATAAATACTGGTTAAATATATACCAACAAACCAAACCAAACCCGTTGGCATCGAGTCAATTCCAACTCATAGCGACTCTATAGGACAGAGTAGAGCTGCCCCATAGCGTTTGCAAGGAGCGGCTGGTAGATTCAAACTGCCAACCTTTTGATTCAATATGTAATAATCATCGGTTCCACCACAGGATTTGAAACAAGGGGAGGATGTCCTCCACTCTCATCAACTCTATTCGCCTTAGTTACCCAGTGCTCCCATAGCAAAAAATAATACAAGTGAGTTGCTTTAAAGAAGGAGAAATTTATTGTTTCACTGTTCTGGAGGCTAGAAGTCCAAATCAGGGCATTGGCTCTAGGGGAAGGTCCTTCTTTGTTGGTAGCCCCAGGAGTTCCTTGGCATTGCTTGACATCTTTTTCCTCCTGTGTGTCTCTCTGTCTATTCTGGTCTTTTTATAACTCAGACTTGATTATGTTTAGGACCTGCCCTCCTCTAGCATGGCCTCATTAACATAAAAAAAGAAAAACTATTTCCAAACAGGATCACAACCATGGTACAGAGGCCAGACTCCAAAACATAATTTGGCGGGGGGGCGGGGGGCGCAGTTCAGTCCACAACACTATTTAACGTTGTACTGGTGGTTCTAGGCAGTACAATCAGGCAAGAAAAATAAAAGACAGAAAGATTGAAAAGAAAGAAGTAAAACTCACAGACAACATGTCTTCTATTAAAAAAAAAAAAAAGTGCCGAAGAATTTACAATACAACTATTGAAGCTCAAAATTAATTTAGACATGTGGGCAAATACAAGAACGATTTACCATAATCAACTGTATTCTTATATAATAAACAGTTGGCATCAAGTCTACTCTGATTTATGGCAACTCCATGTGTGTCAGAGTAGAGCTGTGCTCCACAGGGCTTTTAACAACTGATTTTTCAGAAGCAGATTGCCAGGCCTTTTTTCAAGGTGTCTCTGGGTGGAATCAACCCCCCCAACCTTTCGGCTAGCAGCCAAGTACATTTACTACTTGTTCCACCTAGGGACTCCTTCTATATAATAGTCATAAGCCACTGGAAAAATACATTTTACCAGCAATAATATCTAATCATATAAAAACTTCAGAATAAATTCAGCATAAAAGATGCAAGAATAAGCAAAAATTTACAAGGACCTAAATAAAAGGAAAGATATAGCGTGACCATGGACTTCAAGCGTCAATATTTTAAGATGCTAATCTTAAAGTTATTTTATAGATTTGATGCAATTCCAATCATTATAACAGGCTTCCTTTATAGAAACTGGTGATCCTAAAATTTATATGAAAATGCAAAGGACTTAGAATAGACAAAATATCTCCAAAAAAAAAAGAACTGGAGAACTTCCATAACCTGATTATAGATTTGCTGTAAAGCTACAGTAATTACATTACAGTAATGACAGCTGGACATTGGCATACAGATAGGCAAATAGGTCAATGGAACAGAACGGTGAGCACAGAAATAGATGCGCACTTACACAGTCAATTGATTTTCAACTAACTCACCAAAACAATTCAATGGAGGAAAAAAAAATCTTTACAACAAATGGTTCTGGAACAACTAGTTATCTATTGCAGATAAAATAAACCTCAATCTCTACCTGACACCATACTCAAAAACTGCTTTAAAAATAGTTAACAAAGCCAAATCTAAAAGCAAGCTAAAGGAATACGCTAATATAAAAAAACAGGGGAATCTTTTTTTCTGACCCGGGGATAGGCAAACTTTCATAGATAAGACCCTGAAATTAGTAACCATAAAAGAAAAGTAGTGACAAATTACATTTCACCGAAATTAAACCTTCAGTGCACCCAAAGGTAACATTAAGAAAAATTTACAGCCTGACGGAAAATACTATACATATACATGCATATATATAATACCTACATCTATCTATATATATTTCTGATAAAGGTGTGAGACACTGCTGATTATTTAAATAATACTAATTCATTACTGTGGTGCATATACAAGCTGTTCAAGTAACAGAGCCAAAACCAAAATCCAAACCCACTATGGTCCAATCGATTCCGAGTCATAGCAGCCCTATAGGACAGGATAGAACTGCCCCATCGATGGATTCGAACTGCAAACCTTTTGGTTAGCAACCATAACTCTTAACCACTATGCCACCAGGGTTTCCCTTCATAAAAGTATCACCTTTGTCCAACCACAGCGAGAACACACAAGCCTCTCCCTGTCTACATGGAAAGTAGACAGCAAACAATAAACAGAAATAAATGTTCAAGCTAAATAATAGTTTCATGATGGAAAGTCAATGTTTACTCTCACTTTTTCGGGTCATCTCTCTCTCTCTGAGGCTCCTCTTGGCTGGGCAGCCCCTGGCCTGGAGTCACACAGATCTCTGGAAGCAGAAGGGCACTGAAGGTAACCCCTTCCTCCCCGAGGTGTACCCAGGCTCCCTGCACTCCGGGTGGGGCCTCCTTGAGCCCAGGACAGGTCCGCTTCACAAGGGTCTCCCAAGCCTCTGCTGCTGGCTGTCGCTCTCAGCCCCGGTGTCTACCCACCCAGGGCTAGCTGGTGGTCTCCGCTGCTTCTGGTGCTGTGGTAGCCCTAAGCATTATAGTTCTCAGCCCACTGCTCTCCCACCAGTCAGCTGCCACTTCTCAGTTCAGAAGACTCTGGCTTTTACTTTCTTCTGGCTGTTTCTCCAGGCTCTGCCTTCTCCCCCAGTCCAAGCTTTCTGAGGTCCGCACTCTCCAACCCTGGAAGCTCCAATAAGCCTCCATCTTGCCAGGCTTTTATTGACTTCACCACAGGCCTCCTAAGGCTCAGTCAGCAAGGCCACAGGTGATCCCTCTTCGTTGGGGAAGCCCCTACTCATTGGCCTCAGGTGTGGTCTTACTCTCAAAACTGGACCAAAAGGTCAAATTTCCAAAGGGGTTCCATAACCTCACGAAGGACTTGTGTCTGTAACCAGACCCTCCGAATACCAGTAAATTTGCATTGCTCCCTAAACTAGCCCAAGCCGAGTTGCCCCGCCCCGCATGCGCAGAAGGGCTAGCTGCGACCACTAATTGACCTCAACAGAGAACGCGGCAACAGGAGAAAGGAATCAAAAGGAAAATCATCGCCCGGAGTATATTCTGAAGCAAGAGGTCCGACAAGAGCCACCTCACCTCCTGCTTCCTGGCCACTTTCTAGAATTTTTCCTCCCCAGTACACCTGTGTGGCTGCCATCCTGTCGCCGAAATCACATATAAGCCCTGATCCCTGTAGCTTTTTTTTTTCCCCCTGTAGCTTGGGGAGTCGGATCTGAGGAATTTCCTCCCGGCTCCTTGCTCTGCGCATTGCAATAAAGTTACTTTCTCTTTTTCAAAGACTGGTGTCCAGGTCACTGGCAAGTCTCAGAGCGCCAGACAAGAACCCAGTTTCTAGCATTTGGTAACAATTTTGGTTTTTTATCCGGAGCCCTGTACCCCTGCAGAAACTCCACCAACCTTCAGCGTACACGGAGTCTCTTGTAGCGGAGGAATGGGTGGGTCTCCTAACCGAGACCAAATCGGCAACCAGCCCAAGGTGTTTTTACTTGGAAAATTAGAAACTAACTCAGGTATTAACGTCCACTAGGTAAGTGCCATAGGAATTTCTCATTAAGTGTAAGTGCTTGGGAATGAAGGTGGGGACATATCTGGTGGATTGAAGTCGAGCTAAGACATCCCCGTTAGGGGGACTGAAGGCCTCCTAAGATCATCCTTGTTATCTTGTCCTACCACTCCCTATAGCCTACAGCAGAAAATGGGCAGCCTATTTCTGGTTGTTGACTTTGGTTAAGTTCCGGTTCTGAGTGAGTGTGTGTGTACGCGCGTGAGTGAAAAATGGAAAACTAAACTAGTATACCTTTACTGGTACTCTTTGTTTTTTCATGTGAAGTCACTTAACTGTAACAAAAGAAGAAAATGGGTGAAATCCCCTACATATAAACCTTTCTGTCTCTCTGGCAAAATAAAACAAGTGTCAGCTAATGGTACAGAACCCCAAAAAACCAAACCCGTTGCCTTAGAGTCGATCCCGACTTGTAGGGACCCTATAGGACAGCGTAGAACTGCCCCGTAGAGTTTCCGAGGAGTGCATGGTGGACTCAGACTGCCAACGTTTTTGGTTAGCAGCCATGGCTCTTAACCACTAAGCCACCAGCATTTCCAAAACCAAACTCATTGCTGACAAGGCGCTCCCGACTCATAGCGACCCTGTGAGGACAGAGTAGAACTGCCCCATAGAGTTTCCAAGGAATGCCTGGTATATTAGAACTACCAGCCTTTTGTCTAGTAGCCGTAGCTGTTAACCACTTAGCCACCAGGGTTTCCAAAAATATATGGAAGGCTTCACAAATTTGTATGCAGGGAAAAAGGAGGGGAGAAAAGCTCAATTAGAGAGGCCTGGGGCAAAGCCAGGCCAGATAAACAGGTTGATTGATGAGGGGGCCAGGGTTTTCTGGTCCCACCCAGCCAGAGGCCCAAGACCATATGCATATAAATGAGAAGATAGGGTGTAAAGAGAAAACAAATCTGGAATGTTTTTAACAGGGTTATAAGTGTTTATCTGAATGTACTACGTAATTCTGCCTTCAGCCATTACTTAATTGGATATGCTAAAAGAGGAACTAGGATTTGCCCAGAGAAACACAGGCTTTTCCTTTATAGAGTGTGAACTTAGGTCAAAAGCCTGAGCCTCACCCAGATTTGCATTTATCCGTACCCCTTCCACCTGGAGGTGTAGAGGCCTGGTTCCTGGCCCCCAGCAGCTGCTACCCCTTTTGTGGAACCTCACCACCCCTCTGGTGAATTGCTTGCTGGCCCCTCTACAGTCAGAAACCCCTGGCCCTACCCAGAGAATAGTCTCCCCAGCACACACTGTGATGGGGTGCAATTTGGCCAGGGATCCACCCAAGTCTCTGTAGGGCAGTTTCTGCTGAGACAAATGTCTGCTGGACTGGATCACAACAGCCAGAATATAGGGTTTATCTGAGTCCATACCCCTTCTCCACCTCTGATCTATATAATTGGAAGAATAGAGATTACCCAAAACACACAGAAGATTTGTTTCTGTCCATCTTTGCCACACGACACCCTAACTGGGCTTTCAGTCACTCCTAAACATTCTTTTAACTCCAGAGGAACAGAGAATGGTCTTAGAAAAGTCCCGAGAGGCCAACAGATTGCATAACCTCAAACCTCAAAGTGGTGTTAGACTCCCAGCAGCCAGGCTGTATCTGCTACAGATATCGGCTGAGGGCAGGACAAGTAGAACATTATAAAAACTCTTTGACAGGAAGGGTCCCCAAACAGAAGAGCCTTAGGAAAGTTCAGGATGTACAAGGCCCCAAGGAAAACCCCTCCAGCTTCCTAGAACGGGTATATGAAGCATACAGGAAGTTTACTGATAGAAACTCTGAAGACTCAAAGAATGCCTGGTTAGTAAACATGACTCTTATCAGCCAGAGCACCCCTGACATCCGGTGGAAACTTCAAAACTTAGAAGGAGGTCTAGGAATGAATACTATACAACTTGTTGAGATTGCCTTTCAGGTCTTCGATAATGCGAAGGAAAAAGGCTGCAGCTCCTGGTAGCAGTCCTTGGAGGTAATCCGCCACCCAGGCAGATCTCATGTGGGGTGAGTCCTTGTGGGCCCCAAAAGTTCTGGCAGCTCCAGACAGTGTGCCTACTGCAAACAAGAAGACCACTGGAAATGTGAGTGCCACTTGTGGCCAACCCAATCCCAGCAAGAAACCCATAACACAGCTCCTGCTGCTGTCAGCCGATGACTCAGACCAGCGTGGCCCAGGAACTCACCTGCAACCCATGAGGAGCCCCAGGTTGCAATAACAGTGGGAGGACAGCTTACTGGCACAACAGACCAGAAAGCTGGAAAACATGGCCTTTGCTGCTGTCTCAGCCACACAGGGGACCCTCCAGCCACCAGGCAGGAACAAATCTACAGCGTCAGCCCTGGCTTCATTGGCAGGGTGGAGAGCTGCTAGACACAGGCAGAGGTGGTTACTATCCTTACCTCTCTCCAAACCTTGGCAGGCCTGTGACAGCAAAGAGCATCTCGGCTAGAGGAAAGAAAGCTTACTAGAGTTGCCTTTGTTGAATAATGTACTATGATCAACAGAGGTGGCAGTTAAGTACACTGCCCCAGGCACCAGAAGGGAGGGTCTGTTCAGCTGGAAGAAAACCCCCAGTGGACGGAATCTGATATAAATAGAGCTTATGAATGGGGCTTTGACCTTAATAACAGCAGAAGATGGGTGATTTTAGTTTCCAAGGACAGGTGTTAATACCAGAACACCTGACGCATCTGATAATAAAGGCATCTCATGAAAACACAAATCACGGTCAGGATGCTATGTTTCATTGGCTAGCCAAACTGATTAAAGGGCCTAATCTATAAGACAATCCAGAAGGTAGTGCAACAACGTAGGACCTGTGCAAAGAACAATCCAGAAACAGGCCCACCACCCTCCTATGCCAGAGGTACAAGCCCACAGGACTGGACTTGGAGAAGACTGGCAAATGGACTTAATGGTTATGCCAATGGCTACATGAGGTTTCAAGTAGATACCTTTATCGGATGGGTAGAAAGAAGCCTTCCCCTTCAAGCAGAAAAGCCATCGAGGTAAGCAAAACTCTCCTCAGTGAAATTATTCCTAGATTTGGGAAAATGATAAGTGAGGAGACTTTATATCCAAAGTCAGGACATTTGGAGATTCAGTAGAAGCTACACGCTCCCTGGAGACCACAGTAATGACTGCATTAACTGTGTGCTTTAAAGGTCTAATTAGAAACCTAAGCTAGTGTGGGAAATGTGGGTAATATTTGTATTTTAGGAGACCAGCCTACCCTGGATCAAGCTACTACATTGCCCTGTTGAGAGTCCAGGTGGCCCCTTGAAGCAGGCTCCAATTGAGCCCCTGTGAAATGCTGTATGGAAGACCTTTCCTACGGCAGCCTGAGGATGTGGTGATTTGGTAGATCTTTAAGTAGTCCAGGAACTTAGTGTTTCCAGGTATCTTGGGTCATTATATGTAACTCTGAAAGCTTTCAACCATTATGCTTTCAGTCATATGTTCCACGGCAATAACGGTGCTTCCTGTTCCCAGCTCCATTTACAGTGTTTATGAGGAGGTTGAAGGGAAAATCTCCGAGTGTATGAAAGGGCCTGGCAGCAAGAGAAAGCCAGTAAAACTTCTGGTGGCAGTATAACAGAAGTTCTGCCTGGGTTCAAATCTTGGTTCTGCTAGCCTTTGATTTGTGGGTCAAGGGGCTTCAATTTCAGGTGGTTGTTTCCTTATCTGCAAAATAGCAGTAAACAACAGCAGCCGATAAACTGAAAACCACTTAGCTCATTGCCTGGCATGTATTCTTTGTAGATTATTTTATGCCAGTTAAGCTAGATGTTCCCCGAGGTCATGGTCCCCACAGCCCTCAGCCCAGTATTTTGGCCCCTCAGGGAGTTTGGATCTGTCTATGGAGCTTCCATGACCTTGCCTTGGACAAGTTGTGGTGGTTTCTCCAGTATTGTATACCACTTACCTACTGTCTCTCGTTTTGTTTTATGGGCCTGTCTAACCTTTGGCTGAAGGGTGAACCTCAGGAGTGACTTACATTTTTCTCCAGCTCTGTCTGGGACCCTCTATTATAATCCCTGTCAGAACAGTTGTTGGTGGTAGCCAGATACCACCTAGTTGTGCTAGACTCAGTCTGGTGGAGGCTGTGATACTTGTCGTCTATTAACCCTTTGGACTAATCTTTCCCTTGTGTCTTTGGTTTTAAGTCTTCTTTCCCTGCTACCCCTAGGAGCTAGTCATTCCTTGCCTGTTCCTAGTTCCTTAGAACTCCTCCCCATGTAAGCAGGAAGTAGCCAGATGAGTTGCCAACCCTTGTCCCTTAAGATTAATGAATTGCTACAACTCAAGGCGGGGGGGGGGTAGGGGGCGTGTGTAACTTGACCCTACAAATGCTAGTAAATTTCTGTTAGTCCTTAAACTAGCCAAAGCCAGATTTGGCCTGCCCTGCATGCACAGAAGGGCCAGCTGTGACCATTAATTGACCTCAGCAGAGGACACAGCAACAGGAAGGATGAATCAAAAGGAAAGTCATCACCTGGACCCTGTTCTGAAGCAAGAGGTTGAGCAAGAACCACGTCACTTCCTGTTTCCTGACCACCTTCTAGAATTTTCCTCCGCAGTACACCTGCGTGGCTGTCATCTTGCTGCCTAAATCACATATAAGCCCTGCTCCCCAGTAGCTTGGGGAGTCAGATTTGAGGAATTTCCTCCCAGATCCTTCTTCTGCACATTGCAATAAAGTTACTTTTTCTTTCTCAAAGACCAGTGTCCAGATAGTTGGTAAGTCTGATCACGGTGGACAAGGACCCACCTTGCCAGGTTCAATAAGATATCCAGAACACAATAGGAACTTCTGGAACTCAGTAATAAAAAGATTGTAAAAATACAGTGGGATAAAAAGTAAAAGACTTTAATAGGTGTTTTAAAATGACCAATACACATATGAAAGTTATCAATATCATTACTTATCAAGGAATTACGAATTAAAACCACAATGCCATACTACTACCCACACACATGAATGGGTAAAATTTAAAAACCTGATAATACCAAATATTGGCCAGTATGTGAAGGAATAAGAACTCTTACACGCTCCCTGTGGGGTATAAAATATCACTTTGGGGAAAGGACTAGCAGTTTGTTATAGTTTCAAACATATTCCTACTGTATAACAAAGCAACTATATACTCTTAGGAATTTATGAAAGAGAAATGACGCATTTCCTCACAGAGGCTTGTACAGAGTATTTACCCTTAAAAGTCAAAAGCTTGAAATAATAAGTTCATAAAGACTACAGTGAATTTTCTTTAATTGCAATATATTCTCACCACCACTTGTCTGTCAGTTTGTCTTATTGGGGTTGTGTGTGTGTGTTGCAGTGATGTTGGAAGCTATGCCACCGGTATTTCAAATACCAGCAGGTCATCCATGGTGGACAGGTTTCAGCAGAGTTTCCAGACTAAGATTGACTATGAAGAAGGCCCTGGGAATCTTTTTCTAGGAAAAAAAAAAAGAGTGGGCCAGTGAAAATCTTACGAATAGCAATAGAACATCATCTGATAAATAGTACCAAAAGATGAGCCCCTCAGGTTGGAAGGCACTCAAGACTGGGTGAAGAGCTGCCTCCTCAAAGTAGAGTCAAACTCAATGACACGGATGGAGTAAAGCTTTTGGGACCTTCATTTCCTGATGTTGTACACTCAAAGTGAGAAGAAACAGCTCCAAACATCCATTAATAATCAGAACATGGAATGTACGTAGTATGAATCTATGAAAATTAGAAGTTGTCAAAAATGAAACTGAAGGCATAAAGATTGATATCCTAGGCATTAGTGAGCTGAAACAGATTGGTATTGGCCATTCTGAATCAGACAATCATATAGTCTGCTATGCTGGGTTTCTCAGTTATCTAGTGCTGCTATAACAGAAATAATACAAGTGGATGTCTTCAACAAACAGAAGTTTATTTTCTCACAGTCTAGGAGGCTAGAAGTCTGAATTCAGGGTGCCAGCTCCAAAGGAAGACTCTTTGTCTGTCACCCCTGGGGATAGGTCCTTGTCATCAGTCTTGCCCAGTCAAGGAGCTTCTCAGCCCAGGGACCTTGGGTCCAAAGGACGCACTATTCTCCTGGCTCTTGTTTCTCGTGGTATGAGGGCCAGTCTGCTTACTTTGCTTGCTTCTCTATATCTCAAAAACACAATCTAATCTTGTAGATTGAGTCCTGACTCATTAACACAACTGCCACTAATTCCATCTCATTAACATCATAGAGATAGAATTTAGAACACATAGGAAAATCACATCAGATGACCAAATGGTAGACAATCACACAATAGTGGGAATCATGGCCAGCCAAGTTGACAGATACTTTGCAGGGACACAATTCAATCCATTACACCAGGAATGACAAAAAGGAATGGCATCACTTTCATTGTCAAAAAGAACATTGCAAGGTCTAGCCTAAAGTACCATGCCACATCAGTGATAGGATAATATCCATAAACCTACAAGGAAGACTAGTCAATAGACTGTTATTCAAATTTACACACCAAGCACTAATGCCAAAGGTGAAGAAATTGAAGATTTTTACCAAGTTCTACAGTCTGAAATTGATCAAAATGCAATCAATATGCATTGATAATTACTGGTGATTGGAATGCAAAAATTGGAAATGAAGAAGGATCAGCAATTGGAAAATATGGCATGGATGATAAAAGCTACACCTGAGATCGCATGATAAAAATTTGCAAGTCCAATGACTTATTCATTGCAAATACATTTTTTCAACAACATAAATAGCGACTATATACAAGGACCTTGCTGAATAGAATATACAGGAATCAAATTGCATTTGTGGAAAGAGATGATGAAGAAGCCCAATATCAGTCAGAACAAGGCCAGAGACTGCAGAACTGACCATCAATTGCTCCTATGCAAGTTCAAGTTGAAGTTGAAGCTGAAGAAAATTAAAACAAGTCCATGAGAAGCAAAATATGACCTTGAGTATATCTCACCTGAATTTAGAGACCATCTCAAGAATAGATTTGATGCATTGAACATTAATGACCAAAGACCAGATAAGTTGTGAAATGACATCCTACATTAAGAAAGCAAAAGGTCATTAAAAGGAAAGAAAGAAAAGACCGAAATGGATGTCAGAGGAGACTCTGAAACTTGTTCTTGAACACAGAGTGGCAAAAGCAAATGGAAGAAATGATCATGTAAAAGAGCTGAACAGATTTCAAAGGGCAGTTTGAGAAGACAAAGTATTATAATGAAATGTGTAAAGACCTGGAGTTAGAAATCCAAAAGAGAAGAACATGCTTGGCATTTCTCAAGCTGAAAGAACTGAAGAAAATTCCAAGCCCAGAGTTGTAAGATTGAAGGATTCTATGGGCAAAATATTGAACAACGCAGGAAACATCAAAAGAAAATGGAAGGAGTCACTGTACCAAAAACAATTGGCCAGTGTTCAGCCTTTTCAGGAGGTGGCATATAATCAAAAGCCAATGACACTGAAGGAAGAAGTCCAAGCTGCATTGAAAGCGTTGGTGAGAGACAAGGCTCCAGGAACTGACACAATAATAATCAAGATATTTCAGCAAAATGGATGCAATGCTGGAAGCTCACACTCATCTATGCCAAGAAACTTTGAAGACTGCTACCTGGCCAACTGACTGGAAGAGATCCATATTTGTGCCCATTTCAAAAAAAGCTGATCCAGCAGAATGCAGAAATTATCAAACAATACCATTAATATCACACACAAGTAAAATTGTGCTGAAGATAATTAAATGTTTGCAGAAGTACATAGACAAGGAATTGCCAGAAATCCAAGATGGATTTAGAAAAGGATGTGAAATGAGGAATATCATTGCTGATGTTAGATGGATCTTGGCTGAAAGCAGAGGCTACCAGAAAGATGTTTACCTGTGTTTTATTGACTATGCAAAGGCATTCAACTGTGTAGATCATTAAAAATTCTGGACAACATTGTGAAGAATGAGAATTTCAGAGCACTTAATTACGCTCGTGAGGAACCTCTACTTAGAGAGGGAGGCAGTCATTCGAACAGAACAAGTGGATACTGAGTGGTTTAAAATCAGGAAAGGTGTGCGTCAGGGCTGTATCCTTTCACCATACTTATTCAATGTATGCTGAGCAAATAATCTGAGAAGCCAGACTATATGAAGAAAAATGAGGTATCAGGATTGGAGGAAGACTGATTTAACAATCTGTGATATATAGATGACATAACCTTGGAGGAAGACTGATTTAACAATCTGTGATATATAGATGACATAACCTTGCTTGCTGAAAGTGAAGAGGACTTGAGGCACTTACTGATGAAGAACAAAGACTACAGCCTTCAGTATGGATTACACCTCAGCATAAAGAAAACAAAAATCCTTACAACTGGACCAATAAGCAACATCATGAAAGATGCAGAAAATATTTAAATTGTCAAAATTTCGTTTCACTTGGATCCAGAATCAACACCTGTGGAAGCAGCAGTCAAGAAAGCGAACAACATATTGCATTGGGTAAATCTGCTGCAAAAGATGTCTTTAAAGTGTTAAAAAGCAAAGATGTCACTTTGAGGACTAAGGCGGGTCTGACCCAAGCCATGGTGTTTTCAATTGCCTCATATGCGTGCAAAAGCTGGGCAATGAATAAGAAAGACCGAAGAAGAACTGAAGCCTTTGGATTATGGTATTGGCAAAGAATATCGAATATACCATGGGCTGCCAGAAGAATGAACAAATCTATCTTGGAAAAAGTATAGCCAGGAATGCTCCTTAGATGCTAGGATGGAACAACTTTGTCTCATCTATTTTGAACATGTTATTAGGAGGGACCAGGCCCTGGAGGAGGACATCATGCTGGGTAAAATAGAAAGTCATTGAAAAAGAAGAAGACCCTCAACGAGATGGATAGACATAATGGCTGCAACAATGGGCTCAAATATAAAAAATAATTGTGAGGATGGTGTTGGACCAGGCAGTGTTTTTTGTTCCCCCCCCCCATTATACATATGGTCACTATGATTTGAAATGATCTTGATGGTACCTAACAACAACAAAAATTTATTCTCACAAAATAATACTATTCTATAATTAAAAAGGACCAATACTGATGCATGCCAAAATATAGATGAATCTCATGGACATTATCTGAGTGAAAGAAGCCAGATACAAAGAAGAGTATATACTATATGATTTTGTTTGTATAAAGTTTTTAGAGAAGGCAAAATTAGTCTATATTAAAAAAAAAATGTACCACAGTTTTTTTATCCATTCATTATTGAAAGACACCTTGATTGCTTCCAATTTTTTGGCAATTATGAATAAAGCTGCAGTAAACATTTGTGTGGAGGTTTTTATGCTTTCAACTTATTTAGGTAAATACCAAGAAGCACAATTAGACAATATAATAAGCCTATGTTTAGCTTTGTAAGAAACTGCCAGAGTGGGTTCCAAAGTGGCTGTGCCATTTTGCATTCCAACCACCAAAAAAAGGAAGGAGAGTTCCTATTGCTCCACGTCCTCACCAGCACTTGATGTTGTCAATGTTTTGGATTTTAGTCATTCTAATAGGTGTGTAGTGGTATCTCATGTTTTGATTTGCAATTCCCTAATGACATATGGGTCAAAAACAACTTGATGGCACTGAAAAACAACAACAATGGTGTATGATGTTGAACATTTTTATGTGCTTATTTACTGTCTGTGTGTCTTTTTGGTAGACTGTTCAGATCTTTTGCTCATTTGGTAATTGGGTTTTTGATTTTCTAACTGTTAAAGCTTTAAAAGTTCTTTGTATGTTTCAGATAAAAGTCCTTTATCAGAGAAATGTTTTGCAATTGTTTTCTCCCTGTCTGTTACCTGTCTTTTCATTCTCATAACGATGTCTTTTGCAGAGCAGGCTTTTTTAATTTTAATGAAATCTAACATTTTTTTTATGGATCATGCTTTTGGTCTTGTATTTAAAAAGTTATCTCCAAACTCAAGTTTACCTAGTTCTTCTCCTGTGTTATCTTCTAGAAATTGTATAGTTTCGCATTTAACATTTAGCTATAGGATTCATTGTGAATTAATTTTTGTGGAAAATGTAAGCTCTGTCTACATGTATTTATTTTTTGCATATGGATACCCAGCTGTCCCATCACTCTTTGTTGAAAAGACTGCCGTTTCTCCATTGAATTGTCTTTGTTCCTTTATCAAATATCAGTTGACCATGTGTGTGTGTAGGTCTATTTCTGGGCTCTCTTTTTGTTTCCACTGATCTATTTGTCTATTCCTTCACCAGTTCTATGCTGTCTTAATCACTGTAGTGTCATTGTTGATGTGTGTCTTTGAGTCAATTCTGACTCATAGCCACCCAGTGTGACAGAGTAGAACTGCCCCATAGGCTTCCATAGGCTGTAATCTTTACAGGAGCAGGTCATCAGGTCTTTCCTCCCACTGACTGGCTGGTGGGTTCGAACAGCAGACCTTTCAGTTAGCAGCCAAGAGTTAACCATTGTACCACCAGGGCTCCTTGATGACAGCAGTACATTCATACAATAGTGTATTATTCAGTGCTTAAAAAGAGATAAACTATCAAGCTACAGAAAGACATGGAGGACCTTAATTGTATATTACTAAGTGAAGAAAGCCAGTCTGAAAAAGCTACCTACTTACTGTATGATTCCAACTATATGACACTTGGAAAAATCTGTAGAGACAGTAAATTATCAATGATCAGCTAGGGTTCAGGAAGAGGAGGGGAGTGATTAATAGGTAGGATACAGGGCATTTTAGGACAGTGAAACTATTCTGTATAATACTGTAATGGTGAACACATGATGTTATAGATTTGGCAAAAAGAATGAACCCTAATGTAAACCATGGACTTTAATTAAAAATACTGTATCAATATTTGTTCATCAGTTATAACAAATATACCACAGGAATGCAAGATGTTAATAATACGAGAAGCTTTGTGTAGTGCAGAGAAGGGGTATATGGAAACTCTTCATACTTACTGTACAATTTCTCAATAAACTTCAAACTAATAAAAAATTAAATCTATTAATAAAAAGGAAAACCAAATGATTGTCTCGGGGATGAGGGCACAGGTGTACGTAATTAACTGAGAAGGAGCATAAGGGAAGGTGCTGCACTGATGGAAATATCTATATCTTAATACGGGTGGCGTTTATATGAATTTGTATGTTGGTCAAAAGCCATTGATTATATTGATTGATACATTTCTCACAAACAAAATAATATTTTTTATCTTTCTCCTAAACAAGAAGAAGATACGAACCCACTTTGATACCATCTTAATTATCCTGTCCCATCTTTCATGTGGAATGTTGAATATATCATGGACTGCCAGAAGAATGAACAAATCTGTTTTGGAAGAAGTACAGCTAGAATGCTCCTTAGAAGCAAGGATGGCGAGAGTTCATCTCACGTACTTTGGACATGTTATCAGGAGGGACAAGTCCCTGGAGAAGGACATCATGCTTGGTAAAATAGAGGGTCAGCAAAAAGAGAAAGACCCTCAATGAGATGGATTGACACAGTGGTTGCAACAATGGGCTCACGCATAGCAACAATTGTGAGGATGGTGAAGGACTGGACAGTGTTTCCTTCTGTTGTCATAGGGTGGCTATGTGTAGGAACCGACTCGACGGCACCTAACAACAAGAACTCTTTCATGTTATTACCTAGTATTTTAATTCCACCTCACTGTTTCATACACACACACACACGATCATTATTTTTTAAATTACTTTTAACACTCATGTCCATTTATCAATATATTTTATTTCTTCATTTACATTTGCTTCCTGCATACTACTTCCTTCTGGGGTTACTTTCTTTCCTGCTTAAGTAAATCTTCTGTTTATAAATCCCACAGATGGTACTTTCATTTATTTGCTTTTGTTTTCTGTAAATGTATTTCATTCACAGATTTGAATTATGATTTAGTTCAGTATACAGTTTTAGAATGCGAGTTTTATTTTTCCCCTCAGCATTTTGAAGATTTTATTCCAGAAGTCTTCTAGTCTCAACACTGTGTATTTTTGCATCATAATCCTTTTCCCCTTCGATACATCATTTCTTCTTTATATTGCTTTGAGCACATTAGACACATAAGCACACTTATTTTCGAGTCTCTTTCTTATTTATGTCCCTTAATGTGGACCTACACGTGGATTTTCTCATTCAGTAGGTCTGTCGTCTGCGTTTCTGCTTCTTACGTCTGTAAGAACATCTTGAATGGTCATTGCCTAGGGAGTTTTGTGCAAATCTTGGTACTGCAAGTTCTCCTGTGGGGCCATATCATAGCTGCCTTGGCTTAGGCCCTATGGGTTATGCTGGTTCCAATGTTTATATCAGAATTTCTAATTAGGGTTCTCCCAAATAGTGCAGGTAGTGTGGATTTGAGCTCCACACAGGTGTAAGATGAGGATCCTAAATCCCTTACTGTTAACTTTGTTCAACCCTACGTCTTGAGGTGCCATTGGCCAGTGGGCAGAGGTTCCAGAGATGTTAGGAGCCCACACGTAGATAAACCAGCACCTAACACTTCTGATTTATACTAGGAGTCCAGCTACAGTGCTCACTGTATGTAGGGCCTGAAGTCTAGACCAATTTTTGTATGCAGCTCTTAAGAGCTCAAGCCCAAATGTACAACTTAGTCTTCCAAAGGCCATGTGGCTTCAACTCTTGCTTGTTGCTATGGCTCTGGGATTATTTTTCATTTCTAATATCTGCTTTTTAGCTGCTGTTTTTAATTTATTTTGAATATATGAGACAACTTTTCTGAGTGTTCACAGTAAGAGCAATGGCTTCTATTCTATTAAGTTGACCATCGAGCCCAGAAGTCTGGCTCTGTTTTTCCCCTAGTCTCCACCTCTTTTGAATGTCTTTCCTTTCTAATGTTAAAGCTGTTTCTTTCACCTGTATTTCCTTATTCAAACTCCAGTCAAAGAGTGTGTGATTGACCTGCCCAACAGCCTTCTCCCCTGTGAGCCTAGGTTCATATCCAGATTACGGATTTGCCGCTCTTGGGCCAGGTCAAAGTAGCGAACTCATTCAAAGAATTGCCTAAGTCTGCTTCTCTTACTGGAAACCCTGGTGGCCTAGTGGTTAAGAGCTGCTGCTGCTAACCAAAAGGTTGGCAGTCTGAATCCACCAGGCGCTCCTTGGAAACTACATGAGGCAGTTCTACTGTGTCCTGTAGGGTTGCTATGAGTCAGAATCCACTTGGCAGCAACAGGTTTTTTTTTTTTTTTTTTTTTTTTCTTGATTGTAACATAATATAAACCTCAAGGGGCCCTGGTGGCACAACAGTTAAGAACTTGGCTGCTAACCAAAAGGTTGGTGGTTTGAACTGACACAGCGGCTCTATGGGAGAAAGACGGGGCGATCTGCTGTCATAAAGATTACAGCCTAGAAAACCCTCTGGGGCAGTTCTACTGTCACATGGGGGCGCAATGAGTCAAAAATCAACTCAGGTCACCTAAAAACGACAAAAACAATATAAGGCTCAAACTTATGAAATGAGTGCAGATTAGATACCACTTAAGAAATAAAGAATGTGTGACACACGGTGCGTATTTGTTGAATGTTATTTGTTGAAACAGTGAACATATGAATGCATGAATGGCTATGTGTTCATGTAAGCTCTGCCATTCATTGGATTTGAGGGCATTTCTTCATTGTCCCTCAATTTCCTCAACTATAAAATGGTGAGAATAGTATTGGATCCAACTACTTCACAGGTTGCTGGGAGAACAGAATCACAAAGAGACAGAGCATGTGGAAATATTTTGAAACTCTAAAATGTTATGTAAACGCAATTGATTGCTACTGCTATTGCCATAATGTAACAGAAAGCTATATTTTAATTCACAAGGCCGTTTATATAGTCTAATTATAGCCTGTGATCTGAAATGACAAAATAATAAAGCTTATTAATCATCAAACCATTCTTGATATTATTTCATTACCATAATGTATTAATGGTGCCAAAAAATACAAACAACCATTTAAGAATTATATCGATGTGAAATGTTATGAGGCAACCTGTTTTGGGTGGAAAACACAGACCTTGGAGCCAGATTTATCTGGTTTTCAAATCCTGTTTCTGCTACTTGCTAGCTCTTTGTTCATAAGCAGGTAATCTGAAACTTGGTTTTCTTGTGTGGGAAATGTGTTTTCATTGTTCCTAGAGTGATTAATGATATGATGTACTGGGGGGGTAGGTAGATCCCATGACCCTTCATCTCCTCTCTTTCTCTATAGTCAGTCCTCTGCTCACTCCCACAAAACAATCCTTTCCAGCAAATTTCAAGGTCAAAGAGATTGAAAAGAAATATATAGATGGAAAAAATATTTTACTCTTTTAGTGGAAAATGCTGTCCATAAACACAACTATTTATAAAGTACACAGCTGTGGCTTTTTCCATACTGTTTGATCACTGTAAGCCATCAGAAATGTGCTTCCAGAGAACTGTCGCTATCTGTGGTTAATTGCACTTGATGGCCAATCACTATGGCTTGCTTTATAAAATTAATATAATTCCATGAGTAGGTTTGAATGCAGATAGCTAGCCTAAGATTTGCCAGATAAAGGTGTATGTAATAAAACAGCGTGGCATGTTATAGACGTTATCTTTATTTCCCCTCTCTTAACTCTTCGGAGGAGCCCTGGAGGTGCAGTGGTTAAGCGATATAGCTGCCAACCAAAGGGTTCGTTGTTCAAATCCACCAGCTGCTCCTGGGAAACTCTATGGAGCAGTTCTGATCTGTCCTGTCGGGCCACTACGGGTTGGAATCAACTCGATGGCAATGGATTTGGTTTGGTTTTCGGTAACTTCAAAACACAAGGCGTTTCACAAAAGTAATTAACAGGATATGTCTTTGATACGCTTTTCAAAATTTGAAGGTACGTATGCCATGTATTTGGAGAAGTTTCCTCTGTCTTTTTTGTGTATCCTTTCACTGTTCTGCTCCAGGTTTTTGCCAAATTAAATGTTAATTGATTGATAGCTCTTATGAAAATTTTGAAATTCCTTTATAATACATATTGAAAGCTCCTCCTAACAATAAGTAGTTTGATAAAGTATGATAGGAAGCGGCCTTCCTTTGAAACGTTTTGATTTTAAACTTTTCTTTGTTTCTCTCAAGGGCAGGTTTTGTCTTCGGACTATGTGACTTGTATTGAATATGGGCACCATCATAATTGAATGAACTTTCAATTGTAGACTTTGGGTGGCTTTCAAAAGGAAGAAGAATTTCCTCTTAATTATCTTTGGCTAATTATCTCTGCATTAATGGCCTGACTGCTGTTATTCATCATATGGGAAGCATAAATAGAAGGTTAGAGCTGAGAAGAAGAGTCCTAGACAAGGCCTTTTCTCCCCACTTCCTAAGAGACTTGCTGTGCCTGTGATGAGCCTAGAGGCCAAATAACTCTCAAGAGCTTGAGCTTTGATTACTGGATGCTGGGCTTCTAGCTTTCCATTATGTCAAGTGAATGTATTTGTCATGTTTTTTTTTTTTTTTTAATTTATAAACAGAAGACACCCACCCCAACTGTCTTAAGGAAAAATGGGAAATTTATGGGTTCACATAACTGAAAAATCTAGAGATAGAAAGTATTTTAGACATTGCTGGATCCACGGGCTCAGAATTTGCTCTTCAGGAGTCCTCTCTTCATCTTTTGACCCTTCTTTCTCCCCCTGTTGGATTCACTCAAATGATTTCTTCAAAAATGGTATAAGAGGGCTCCTAGCAATTCTTGTTCTCTCAGTAATGCATGAAATTCTGTCAGTTCAATGTTTAAAATGTTTAAAAATGCATAGTTTGCAATCACTTCTCACCAATCGTCTGCTAACAAGCTGATCCAAATCCCTCCCTATCATCTCTTCCTTAAATTACTAAAGTAGCCTCTCATTTCTATTTTTGTTCCCTGCAGTTTTTTCTCTACATAAAGAATAGAGTTATCCTGATAGAACATAAGGTATATCATATCACTCTTCTTCCAAAGACCTTCCAAGGGATCCAGGATTGGGATATCTTCCATCTGCCCCCTAGATCTTCTTTGTGTTTCCTTGCCCTGTTTTATTCCTTGGAAGGTCGAATATTTTAGATTGCATCAACAAGTTTCCTTGACCTCTGGATTCTAGTTGGATTCAGCAGTGAGAGACACTAGCCAGAGCAGGCAGGAGGAGGGTGAAGTCTAGGTATTCCCTCTGCTTCTATCTGGTCAACATATGTAGGCTGTATCCCTGTACTGAATGCCATAGATCCTGTCAGGCAGCCACACCATGCATATACTTTCTCTAGTTTCTTATAACCGCTCCCTATTCTGGCCAATTTAAGCCTAGGGTAGTAACACTTCCTACTGTTAGCCACACTGGGTACTGTACTAGTCTATATTAGGTTTCTTAATCTTTGTCTAAACTTTTATAAACAGGAAATTTATTACACTATCATTAAATTACCCAGTTAATTAAGGTATGCCATCTGTTTCCTGCTGGGACCATGGATGATACATTTGCCATTTCACTTGGAGTCAAATGAAAGGTCCTTACCATTCCTAAAAGGGCATGCATTATCTGTACCTCCATCCAGGACCTCTGACTTCATTACCTGCTCTCCCACATGTTCCTTGTACTGCCACCACGGGACTGCTTGCTCTTTGTTTGATGTCTCAGGGCTATTACACTTGCTATTAAATTTGTTCACTCCTCCATGTCCTTCAGGTCTTTGCTCAAATGTCATCTTCTCAGTTGGACCTTCAACGAACACTCAGTTTAAAACTGAAATTTCCCTCCTAACACTCCCTGTCCTATGAACCTGCTTTGGATAACTCTAAAGCACTTATCACCATATAACTTGCTATATATATTACTTATTTATCTTGCCAAGGAGCCCTCATGGTGCAGCGATTAATCACTCAGCTGCTAACTGAAAGGTTGGCCGTTCCAACCCATCAGCCTGTCCATGGGAGCAAGATGTGGCAGTCTGCGTCCATAAATATTACAGCCTTAGAAAACCTATGGAGCAGTTCTACTGTGTCCTACATGGTCGCTATGAGTTGAAATCAACTCAACAGCAACAAGTTTGGTGTTTTCAGTTTATTTATTTTGTTTATTGTCTGTCTCTTGATGCTAGAATATAGAAGCTTTATGAGAGGAAGAAATTTGGCCTGTTTTGTTTACTAATATGTTCCCAGTTTTTATAATAGTTCTGGGCACAGAATAGGCACTCAGTTAATAATATTGAATGAATGAATGGATGAAGGAATGAAAGTACAGAAGAAAGGCTATGAGAGATTTAATAGGAAAGGCAAAAGTTTCTGCTGGTAGTGTCAGAAAGGTGACATTTGACATGAGCCTGAGAGCAGATGTGTTGGATGGGTAAAAGGTATTTTCCAGACAGCAAAGGACACACTGAAGGAAAAGAATTCAAGAAACAGTCAACCACTCAGTTGGATTCCAGTTTAGTAAATATAGGGAAGCAGAAGAAAGTAAGTTTCTAAAAACAGGCTGAGGTGAGAGAATGGACTTCTTTAAATGTAGGGCAAAACATACTTTTTCTTGTACGAAGTAAGGAGCCACAGACTGGTCTATGAACCTGGAAGTGTCATGCTAAGAGCTGTGTTCTAGAAAGATTGATCTGTCGATGATGTATACAGAGTGTGGAGAAGAGAGACTGGAGCCACTGAGGGGAACCAGAAAGCTGTTAGGCAAGGTGCTGAATTCTGAATCATGGCAGTGGTGCTGAGCAGGGAGAGAAAGGCTATAAGATGCATTATCTCGCTAGAATCTATTGACCCAGAAAAGAAAATATATATTATGCAGGGTGTTTGGAAGAACTGATCTCTTAATTACCAGCTGGCTCTGAATCAACACAGCACTTTATTTCATTTTCCTAATTTCATCTGAATTTTGAAACAATAAACAGGTTTGATTTCTTTCTGTTTGGATTCATTAGCCAGGGATACTCTGTGGTGCACTGTAGGTCAAGAGTGTTTATCACAGCTTAATGTCCTGTCATTTCGAGCCTGTTTAATAGGGAGATCACAAACAGAACATCTGTTGATGACCATGATGCTGAATCCAGCATCAGCCATTATTGCAGGTAGAATGGAGCAGGAATGGCAGTCTTAACGTGAGGGTGGCAACCAGGCCAGCCATGGCATAGCTGGGGCTCTCTCTACTTCTACTTGGTCGTGAATCATCTGTCCTCAAGCAATGCCAGGGGCCAGATTTGGTGGTGCTAGACTGTGGTATTGGGAGCCCCAGGATTCCATCATTATGCAGTGATGAGCAAAAGCCTGAAATAATTGTGCTTTTGTTAAAGCACAGTATCTGTGATGGAGGGGAGAAGGGGGAAAAGAAGAAGCAACGTTATATTACTTTGTTCCCAAAGATAGTAATCAAGATAATGAATTTATTCGAAGAAACATTAGTAGAAAATTTATATGCTCCCAACAAAAACCCAGTGCCATCAAGTCAATTCCGACTCATGGCGACTCTATGGGAGTACTGCTAAATGCTCAAATTTAGAGATTCAATATATAGTCATGGGAGGGTTGCAGGTAAAACAGATGCAGAGAGGTTTATAATTTATTATCAGAAGTGTTATGAACAATACACGTTCAGAGCAAGGAGCATCCAACTCTGTCCAGATAAAGGTTGGAGACTGGGGAAAGCTACATTCTCTGCAGCCCTGGTCTCTGTCTCTCTCTTCTGTTCTAGTCAACAAAGAGGCAGACAGGTTCTGGAAGCCAGAGATGGAGGAAGTGGATGGAACTGGTTAGCTGCTCTCCAATCTGGGATCTGGATATTGAAATAGAACTCTTATTTTGGCCTCACCTCTAGAGTTATTGGGAGGGACTGTTTCCAAAGTAGCCACAGCAAGAGAAAGAATGGCAGGTAATTGCTTTCTCTGAAGTGACCTGGGTTCCAGTCATAGCTCTGCAGTGAAATATTCATACAATTACAATCATGTCATTTCTTCTCTCTGAGTCTCAGAATTCTGAGTCTCCAAAATGGATGAGATTGGATTAGACATTTTGAAGGATGTTATAATTCTATGCTTCTTTGATTCACTGAGTAAATATTCCCCTTCCCTACCTAGGGTCTAGTGATATGTGGAGGAATACTTAAAAGGTGCAAGGCCCCTTCTCAAAGGAATCATAAACAAAGCTTCTGTCTGTTTAGACCTAGTTTCTGTAACATGCATTTCTCACCTGTAAAGCTAAATAGCTAACTTCTGTTCTACTCCCAATATCTGTTTTCTGTCACTGTCTGGGCCAGTAGCTCTGAGAAGATATATTAAGTTTATACACAGCCTGTTCATAGTTCAGTTCTGGTGCCTCCAATTTCTCTAAGCCAATTTTAATCTCAAGGTCCAAGGACATGAGTTTCTAAATTAGATTGAAAAAAAAATTGTCTTTTTCCTTCTTAACAGCTTTATCTCTTGCCCATACAAGTCCCCAACAAACTTCATATTGTGATATATGTTTATATATTTCATTATGCACCCCCCAAAAAAAATGGAGCCCAATTTTGAAATTACATACTATATAAACATCAATCTGCTGAAATTTCAGGAGGTAACATACGATAAGGATCTGATGGTACTGTATAAAGTAATCCAAGCTGCACTGAATATGTTGGCAAAAAACAAGGCTCTGGGAATTGACAGAAAACCATTGAGATGTTTCAACAAATGGATACAGCACTGGAAGTGCTCACTCATCTATGCCAAGAAATTTGGAAGACAGCTAACTGGCCAAGTGACTGGAAGAGATCCCATATTTATGCCTGTCACCAAGAAAGGTCATCCAACCAACTGCGGAAATTATTTAACAATATCATTAATATCACATGCAATTTTACTGAAGATCATTCAAAAGTGGCTGCAGCAGTGTATCGACAGAGAACTGTCAGAAATTCAAGCCAGATTTAGAAGAGGACATGGAACCAGGGATATCATTGCAGATGTCAGATGGATCCTGGCTGAAAGCAGAGACTACCAGAAAGGTGTTTACCTGTGTTTTATTGACTAAGCAAAGGAATTCAACTGTGTGAATCATAACTTGTGGATAGCATTGAGGAGAACGAGAATTCCAGAACACTTAATTGTGCTCATGAGGACTCTGTACACGGATCAAGAGGCACTCGTTTGAACAGAACAAGGGGATACTGCATGGTTTAAAGTCAGGAAAGGTATACGTCAGGGTCATATCCTTTCACCATACCTATTCAATCTATATTCTGGGCAAATAATCCAAGAACCTGGACTATATGAAGAAGAACAGGGCATCAGGATTGGAGGAAAACTCATTAACAATCTGTGTTATGCAGATGACACAACCTTGCTTGCTGAAAGCAAAGAGGATTTGAAGCACTTAATCATGAAGATCAAAGACCACAGCCTTCAGTATGGATTGCGCCTCAACATAAAAAAAAACAAAAATCCTCACAACTGAACCAATAAGCAACATCATGATAAACAGAGAAAAGATTGAAGTTGTCAAAGATTTCATTTTACTTAGATTCACAATCAGCACCCTGGAAGCAGCAGTCAAGAAACCAAAAGATGCATTGCATTGGAAAAATCTCCTGCAAAAGACCTCTTTAAAGTGTTGAACTGCAAAAATGTCACCTTAAGGACTAACGAGCGCCTGACTCAAGCCATGGTGTTTTCATTCACCTCATATGAGTGTGAAAGCTGGACAGTGAATAAGGAAGGCCAAAGAAGAATTGATGCCTTTGAATTGTGGCGCTGACAAAGAATATTCACTATACCATGGACTGCCAAAAGAATGAACAAATCTGTCTTGGAAGAAGTACAACTAGAATGCTCCTTAGAAGCAAGGATGGTGAGACTATGTCTCACATACTTTGGACATGTTATCAGGAGAAATCAATTCCTGGAGAAGGAATTGGTGAAGTAGAGGGTCAGTGAAAAAAGGAAGTTCCTCAATGAGATGGATCGACCCAGTGGCTGCACAGTGGGCTCAGGCATAGCAACAACTGTGAGGATGGCGCAGGACCAGGTAGTGTTTTGTTCTGTTGTGCATAGGGTCACTATAAGTTGGAACCAACTCGACGGCACCTAACAGCAACAACAAACATCAATAGCCCAGGAGTTAGGAGACCTGAGTTCTAAGCAAAACGGTTCCTTTGCTGTGGACCTTGAGCAATCTACTAACTGTGTCATAGTTTCCCCATCAACACAATTCAAGGATCACTACGTGCCTTTCCACCTCTAATATGAAGATATCCAAACCAGAACAGGACAACTCTCATGTGAGTTGTGGCACCACAACATCCAATTAGCTTACCAGGTTATGAATGAAGATAGGAAGGCTGAGGGTCAGTCAGTTTCCTTTTCGGGCATCAATTAATTCAACTGAAAAATAAATTTATTCAACTGTTGTCTGAGTTACTGCAGTGACTTTAAAATATGTCCACAAATTATTTGATACCCTTTCCTTCAAGAGGTGGAGCTGAGCTCCCCTACTCTTGAGTTTGGGCTGGAGCCCTGGTGGTGCAGTGGTTAAGTGCTTGGCTAGTAACCAAAAGGTTGGTAGTTCAAATCCACCCCCACTACTTAGAAACCCTAACAGGCAGTTCTACTCTGTCCTATAGGATTGCTATGAGTTGGAATTGACTTGACGGTGATGGGTTTGGTTTTAGTTTGGGCCAGACCAAGGGGATCCTTTCTAACAAGTGGAAGATTGCAGAAGTGATGGTGTGTCACTTTTGAGACTAGGTCATACATGTCACTGTGCTTTGCTCCCTTCTCTTTCTCTTTGATCACTTTGGGGTAAGCCAGCTGATGCCCCATGAGGTGATCAAGTAGCTGTATGATGAGGTCCATATAGCAAGGAACTAAGACTTCCTGCCAACACCCAATGGCTACACTTGGAAGTGGATCCTCTAGCCTCAGTCTAGCCTTCAGATGACTGCAGTCCTGGCCAGCGGTTTGACTGTAACTTTGTGAGTGATTCTGATCAGGAACCATCCAGCTAAGCCACACCTGAGCCATAGAAACTATGAGGCAATCAATATTTATTGTTTTAAGCTGCGGAGCAATACATAACTAATAGCTTTCTTTTCTACTTCTCACGACATCATGTTGGCAAAGTAAAGGACCAACGAAAATGAGGGAAACCCTCAATGAGATGAACACAATAGCCATAAAAAGGGACTCAAAAATACAAACAATCATGAAGATGGCACAGGATCAAGCAACATTTTGCTCTGTTACACGTAAGGTTGACCTGAGTCAGAGTGGACTCAAAGGCAACTAACAACAGAGATGACTTTAACCCTTAGAGTCATATGAAACTGTACTTTCTAGTCCCTAATTTTTAGGTATGAACGAGAACAGATAGACTGTGTTCTCTGGAAATCGGCCCAATTTTCATCAGGTTAAGGAACTTCTCTTGGACCTCTTGGTTTTCTCCAGCTTTCTTTTACAACAAAACACTCATAACTGTAATACCCCCATCAAGCATGTGCTTTATCATTTGTAGAGGTTCATACTTATAGTATAATTTTACTCTTACAAGAATTCAGTAACATTATTTTAAATATGAAGAAACAGAACTTGGGAGCAAAGGTGTCTTATTGAAAGTCACATAGTTAATAGAAAAATTGGTTCTTCAATTCAGGTTGTCTGACTCCAATTTAATTTTTCATTCTGCGCCATTCAGAGCCCTTCTAGTAGAGATAACCATACAACTTTATATCTCAAACACTGACCCCTACCCCACGTTTTAGCTATTCATCATGATAATTGAGGAGCTGTTATACATCTCCCTTCTCTTTAACATTCTTGGGGCTTGGAAATGAATGAATGGGATTAGGGTATTTTATCCCTTTCTATGTGGTTCTTCTTAGAAATTATACAGTTGTCTTTGCCTATGGCCAAGTCATTATACCTCAAATACTTTGTCTTGTCTTAGACAACTGATGACATAAAAAAAGAAATTAATAAATACTAGGGTTATGGCTTTCTTTGGCTACACAGTTTAATAACATTTATTGTTCCTACAATTTTATCATCTGTATTTTGTTTTTCTCATATTTTAGTAATTTCATTACATGATATGAAAAACAAAGCACCCTAAATCCCAGTGTTTGGCAATGAATTTCAAGTTTTGTGCTTTAAGAAATAATATTGTCTAGAATATTAGGATTTGTTTTTATCTTTTTATTCCAAATTTATAACATATTATCATTGACTTTTCACTGAAATATTTTCAAATATTTTAAAAGTATTTAAGGCCTAGGGTTGCTATGAGTCAGAATCGACTTGATGGCAACTGGGTTTGTTTGGTTTGGTGGCACAGTGGTTAAGAGCTTGGCTGCTAACCAAAAGGCTGGCAGTTTGAATCTACCAGCCGCTCCTTGGAAACACTATTGGCCAGTTCTACTCTGTCCTACAGGGTCACCATGAGTTGGAATTGACTCAACAGCAACAGGTTTGGTATCTTTTACAACGGCTTGCATATAAATCATTTTGGGAGATTTAGTAGTCCATAGTGATCTCAGGTATGTGCGGTTTTTAAAAAGACGATGTTCAATCCTGGTTGAGAAGCACTTGTCCAAGGTATTTCAAAACATGATACTGTATCATAAATTAATTGCAGGCACTTGACGTAGTTTTTGGCAACCCAAAAGCAATTAATTGTTATATGTGCCTTTGAGTATTAAATAAATAAAAATAAGTATATTGGTCAGATTTTGTATTAAGTTTTGTTGTTTGTTTTTTTTTTTTTTCCCCCAATAGAGCAATGGAGTATTAAAACTCCCACTACCCAGGGTAGGATAGAAACAGCTTCTGATCTAACTTCAGAGTTTATTTGGAATCTTTCTGATTTCTTTTCCTGAGCAGATTTCAGATCATTGTTCTTTTCATTTAAATATTTTTAAATGTTTTTAACTGTCCAAAGGAAAAACTTTGTGAACTACTCTCTCAAGAAATTTGTTTAAATTTGTCAGTAATCTCCTCACTCCACTGGGAAATAAAACTTTTTCTTTGTTCAACATTATAACTTACTAACATAGATTTGTTCTACATCAATCAAGACTCCTTAATCACTGATCTTCACCAAACCTTAGGAAGTGTTTTCTCCTGGCGAAATGATACTGCACGACATTACAGAAGTCATATACGAAATCAAATCTTTAATGCAAACAGAGAATCCAAATCACAGAGACAGCAGATGCACGTTTAGCACCAGACTTCATAATACCCAGACTAGAACATGTCTCTTCTTTATCTTAGTTTCAGCATGCTCGGTTTGAATTCTCTATTTAGCTGTTCAGACAAATGGATGATGGAAGGACTCTTTCTAATGGCCATGTTACATGCTCTGCTGTGTTCTAAATGTCTTCAATTCATCTGAGGCTCCCTGGATATTCAAAAGTGAAAATGCTCATTGGCAGATAGTTTGAGCATCACGTTCTAGGAAAACTGACTTTCACCACTAAGTGGAAATTAACCAAAGAGAGCAACTTTCAAACTTTTAGGAATGCTTCTTTTTACCAGCGCTGTGATTGTCGCAATGCATTACTTCAATAACTTTTCTCGGGGACATTTATGGACAAGGTCCACTCTTGTCTGTATGCTGTTTTTTTTCACAACCACCTGGCTTGATACCTTGGCAAGCTGAGGTAGGGCATCTGCAGCAAAGTCCTTCTCTTTCTTCATAGTGAGGGCATGAGGCATAGGCTCAGTATGGAGGTCTTTTGCCTCTTCAGGATATCTCAGTAAGTAATTCTTAGGCAAAGACAATGCTATACGGTCACCAAGTTTCATTTCATTTTTTTGCTCCCTAGGAACAGAGGAGGAGCCCTAAGCATTTGGCTGCTAACCAAGTGAATCCTCCAGCCACTCCTTGGAAACCCTATGGCCACCAGCCACTCAGTGGAATCCCTAGCAGTTCTGCTCTGTCCTGTAGGGTCGCTAGGAGTTGGAATCAACTTGACAGCAATGGATTTGGTTTTTTGTTTGTTCGGGAACAGAAGAGACCGCATTTCCCAGACTGCTGTATAATTAGATCAGGACCTATGTAGCTAGTTCTGGCCAATGAATTGTAAGCGAAAGTGACGATTGTGATGTTTAGACTGAAACACAGATCAGCAGGAAGCCTCACAGTTCAGATGACACAGCTACAAGAAAGTAAGCCCCTTTGCTGGACATGTAGCATAAAATAAATAAATAAATGTTTTCATAGGAAGCTATTGAAATATTGGGATTGTTTGTTAGTATAGCATAGCTTGTTTTATTCTGATTAATATGTATGATGACTACAGCAACCCCACCACCTTCCAAATGTCGATGTTTGCTATTTTACCTATTAGACTTACACTGTACTACCCCTTCTTCTATTCAGCTCTCTCCTTGTGCTGAGGCAGCTCCCAGGGCTAAGCATGCCCTACATTTTCAGCTATTGCCTGCAAGCACCTTGTTAAAAGGATGGTTCGTACTCCTCCTTGACTGGAGAAAATCAGAGCCTACAAGGGTAAAAGAGGAGTTAAAAAGAGATAAAAGTTAATGGCTCTTAAACGTTGACTGCATCAGACTCATCTGGGAAGTTTATTCAAAACGCAGCTCCACCTCACCCTAAAAAAAAAGAAATTTGTTCTCGAGTCCGACTCATAGTGACCCTACGGGACAGAGTAGAACTGCCCCATAGGGTTTCCAAGGCTGTAATCTTTATGGGAGCAGACTGCCACATCTTTCTCCCACAGAGCGGCTGGTGGGTTCGAACCACCAACCTTCAGTTAGCAGTCAAGTGCTTAATCACTGCACTACCAGGGCTCCTTTATGCTCTGCCCTACACATCTTCATTTAGTTTATCTGGGGTGGGGTCCAGAAATATACATTTTAATACACAGCCAAAATGATTATGATACAGATGCATCAAAGAAGCAAACTTTGAGAAGACTTGGAACAGACCAGACGTTAACAGAGGCTCATTCCCTTTATAAACTGAAAAATTGTATGGAAAATTTGGGAAGGGTTCTCATAGGTAGTAGTTTTATCAGTGTGGCCCATGGAATACCTTATCTGAATTGCCAAGGGCACTATTTGAAAATGCAGACTTCTAAACAATGTCTACCAGAAACCCAAAACCAAACCAGTTGCCATCAAGTAAATTCCGATTCATAGCAACCCTACAGGACAGAGTAAGACTACCCCATAAGGTTTCCAAGGAGCAGCTGGTGGATTTGAACCATCAACCTTTCATTTAGCTGTTGATCACTTTTAACCACTGTGCCACCAGGGCCCCCAAAAAATAACTCAGCTCCTGGTGGATCTAGATTGTAATATGCCCTGTAGGCAAGCACTTGGCTGCTAACCAAAAGGCCTGTGGTTCAAACTCACCAGCTGCTCCATGGAAGAAAGACCTGGCAGTCTGCTTCCATAAAGATTGGATCCTTGGTAACTCTATGGGACAGTTCTATCCTGTCCTATAGGGTCGCTATGAGTTAGAATCTACTTGATGGCAATGGCTTTTGTTTTGGTTGGCCATAGGGATTGATTGTCCTTCGGTGCATATTTTTGTGATTAGTTGAATTTATTATTCATGCATTCTTCTGAACAGGGACATTAGTTTTCCCAGTCATTCTAAATCCTCAAGCTGGAAGCAAATTCATCATTATTAGTGTCTTTACTGGTGCCACAGTGGTGCAGTGGTAAAGAGCTACGGCCACTAACCAAAAGGTTGGCAGTCTGAATCTACCAGCCGCTCCTTGGAAACCCTATGGGGCAGTTCTGCTCTATCCTATAGGGTCCCTGTGAGTTGGAATCGACTTGATGGCAATGAGTTTGGTGTTTTTGTTTTTTTTTTAGTCTCTTTACTAGTTATAACAGAAGGTAACTCTGAAACAGCTACGTATCAGAGCTGTTGAAATATTAAATTTGTATTTCAAGATAAATAGTGAATCTATTTTTATTTTCCATTAAAAAGAACACAAGTATTTATTTTTGGGGAAAATATAAACATTATATCATGATAATAGAGTCTAGAAGTCTCCAAAAATCATTCTCTTTTAATGCTTAAAGAAATGTTATAAGATTTAAAAATGAAATTATATAAAATTATAACATGACAAGGCCAGGTGGTACGACAGAGACTTCATAAAACATTTAATTAGCTGCGTGTAGGCTTAAATTCACAGCTTATTTTATTTGAGAAATTATTATGGTTCAGATTAAATAGCTCCATCTAGGTGGCTCTGTAATAGAAACACTTCTACTTGAATCTTCCAGGGAGGGATCTAGAATTGGCACAGGATCAGGTGTTAGAAGCTTGGACTAGAGTCTCAACTCAATTGCTAATTAGCTAAGTATCATTAAGGAAGTCACTTACCCTGGACAATATGTTCCTGTTCTATACTGCTTTTTGATTTTTATGGGAGTTAAAAAAAAAAAAAAAAAAGTAGTGATGTATATGTAATAAATTTGTAAATCATAAATCATTATGGAAATGTAAGTTTATCCAGCCACATAGTGATATCACTATGGTCATAATGCTGGCCAACACTTACTGAACCCTTACAAAGTGCCATGCATTGTGCTTGCATGGATTAGATCATTTAATGCCCATGAAACCTAATGAGTTTAATAATATCATCATTTCCTTTTTAGCTACCAGGAGATTGAAGCTTAAAGAGACCATAGATAAACAAGCACTAAGGAGAGAAGCAGAACTCATTGCATTTCTATCCGGCTTAACACTCATGTTCCTAAATAGATTATCTTTTCTCATGCAATGATATCCATGTAACCTACAGTAATATCACCTCAGTTATGGAAACACATAGCCCTTGAAGACACTGTCTTTCTTATTATCATTTCCCTCATGATATGTATGGCATTGAATAACATATTCAGTTGTAACATGTTGGGTCAGGGAATAATAAGGTAACCTCTGAGTCGTTTCCCTACAGTAAAAGTATGGTCCATTATCTTTTTGGTCCCTATATAGCTAATGATGAAATCTATGACTTTATATTGCTTACACTGTATTTACATTGTCAATGGAAATTAATACCCTAATTTAGCTTTCGAGAGCACCAAAATTATCTAGCTACTCTTTCATAATAAGAGCTTCTGTTTCCATGCCATTAGTTCTTTATTTTTCTTCACCAAGAAAATAAACCATAAATGACAAGAGTAATTTCTCAGTTTTCCCAAAGACATGCTGAAATATTGTGATAATAAAGAATAAGACTGATAATTGGCAAGAGAATTCTCTTCCTTCTTAGAATTTGGAGCTGGGGTGGACTATCTGTAAGACATGGTGAAACCCATGTGAAATTGTTCACTGCAAAGGTAAGCCCGTGCTTAACTTGCTCACTTGGGTCATCCACCCCTGTCGAGGATTATAAATTTGAAGAGGCTTTGATTCTGTAGGAAGGTGCTGTGGGGTTGGGAAAGAGACAGATGAGTCTTCGATGTGGCGAAAAAACGTGAAATTGTTCACTACAGATGGTCCGGTAAGAAAGGTAAGCACCGTGTTTACCTCGCCTATTGGGTAACCTGCCCCTGTTTGGAGCCACTTACATTACTCACTGTTAACAGATTTTGAGAAGAATTGCCGTGTGTCTTTCAAGTGAAGATCCTGGAGTGTACATCAAGGAAGGATTCATCTCTTCAAGCAGGAATATAATACAGAACAAGGCCTGTGCATTCGGCTGAGTCATTCTCTGCTGCATTTCTTCTGGACAGGTAGGATTGCCTGTCATTTCCTAATTATAAGTTCTGAGGTGAGTCATACTTACCCTATCGTGCTGTTGATGTTAGTTGCCATCAAGTTGGCACCAACTCATGGCAACCTTATGTATAACAAAATGAAACATTGCCTGGTCCTGTGCCATCTTCATGATCGTTGGTATGTTTGAGTCCATTGTTGTGGCTATTGTCTCAATCCATCTGATTGAGAGTTTCCCTCATTTTCACTGACCCTCTGCTTAACTAAACCTGGTGTCCTCTTCTATTAATTGGCCTTTCCTAATGACATATCCAAAGGAAGTAAGTTGAAGTCTTGCCATCCTTGCATCCAAGGAACACTCTAGTTGTATGTACACTTATTCTGGAGGGCCCTTATTCCAGCATCTTCTTGTTTCAACAGGGAAGGGATCTTCTGCTTCCTTCTCCAACAGGAGTAGTGGGATAAAACTTCTGGCTTCTTTCTCTGCACCTTATTCATTAGTAGAGACTGAGAGAGGCTGACACTTGTTGAACCACAGCTCGGGAGCAGCCGGAACCAGTGTATTCAAGGTGACCGCTCGTGTCTGGTGTGGCCTCTTTCTCTTTTTTAGTATTCTCCTGCAGCTTCCACCAGGAGTAGCAGGCTTCGTGCTTCTAATATTCTTGGAGTAAATCCACCTGAGAGGGAACCTCCACAGAATGGATGGAAAACACACTATTTTCCAGCCTTTTTGCCTCTGA
Source organism: Elephas maximus indicus (assembly GCF_024166365.1). Lineage (NCBI taxonomy): Eukaryota > Metazoa > Chordata > Mammalia > Proboscidea > Elephantidae > Elephas > Elephas maximus. The sequence continues at coordinate 24,357,680 of NC_064819.1, forward strand.
TGGAGCATTACGTCAGATCAGCCCTATACTGAATGCCCATATGTCTTCAACTTGGGAAGAGAACAAACACTCCTCGTTACGGCCTTAGGGTCAGCCTGTGTTCTATGATCTCAGTATTGAATACCCATTTTAAAAAATGTTCTTGCAGTAATACTTTGGTTCTGAAATTGCAAACTCATAGGACTCAGGCTGGATATGACCCACAGAAGTATTTTATTTGACTCTTTGCTTTTTTTTTTTTCTTTTAAGTTAAAAAAAAAAAAAACCAAACCCACGGCTGTCGAGTCAATTCTGACTCATAGCAAACCTATAGGACAGAGTAGAACTGCCCCGTAGCATTTCCAAGGAGCAGCTGGTGGATTTGAACTGCTGACCTTTTGGTTAGCAGCCAAGTTCTTCAACCACTTCATCATAATCCATCCAATAATTGAAAGTTTACAGAAAAATATGGATGTTTAGATTTTCTTGAAAAACTGGGCAATCTGGTAACATGGGCCTAAATTTCCATGTGGCAACAATCAACTAGAGCTAAGTACAGGCCACCCCCTTTGTAAGAAATATGTGCTCTTCAGTTAACCACAAGCTCTGACTCTGAACTCAAATGCCATGTGCCCTTTATGATTGAGTTTAAACAGTTCGGAATGGAGAAATATTTGTCTGTACCTACGTCCATGGGTGCTTGCCTGAGAGCATGGGCTTTATGCTTATATCTGGCTCTCTTTTCTCTTCTTTGATTACCTCCTGATTCTTGTAGGCACTTGAAATTACAACACTTTTTTATATCCCTGAATAGGAATAAGGGTTTCAGGCACCAAACTCTACCCTAAGTCCCTAACAATCCTGAAGTTTCCAGCTATCACTTCTACAAATACAATGAGGTTTTTGTGTTTCCTTCCATTTCATTTTCAGCACTTTTGCAGTCTCTTTTTGATCCTTTCCCAGGCCTTCCTGAATGTACATTATTAGAAACTGACACCTCAGCTTTCCTGGTATTTAAGTCCAATTTCTATTTCCTGAAATGGAATATTTGTCAGCTATGAATTCAGAAGTTATAAAAGGTAGAGAGGAGAGAGGAAGTTAAAAATGTGTTAGTACAAATGAAATGGCATAAAAAATAGAGCTTTATTGATGCGAATAACTTTAGGAAGTTCAGAGAACGCTAGTTTACAGTGAGACAGAGAACACCATGTATCCTTGTATGGGTATATTGGGTTCTTTAAGGGAAAACGTGTTGTAGGTTTTCTGTTGAGCTTAGTCCTACAGCCTCCCCTGGAACCAGCTCCTTTCCATGACCTTACATTGGGATACACATACCCTGTAATTGTTGTAGCCCAAGTACACCTGAATGGCTCATAGCATGAGGCTGACCAACAGGCTTAAAGGATACACATTTAAATTGGTTGCTTAGCTTTAAAACATCGAGCAAGATAGAGGATCAAACATTAGGCATCTTTTACATACTGACCTTCTAGGGCCCAAGAAGAGTGCGCTCTTCTGAGGCCATTAGAGGCAATAATTCTGGATTCAGGTCCTTCAGGTCTTTTGTCTCCTAGAAATAAATAGTTTTTAAAAATCAGTAGAGAGGACACAGTCTGATAGTCTGTCAGATGATAAAAATGTCAGTTATTCCCATAGGTTCATGACACAAAGAGGGTTGGTAGAGACGATAGCCACCACCCACCACACAGCAATTATAGGATATAAAAGTCATTGTTATTAGATAAATCCGTGAAATGGTGAAGAGCCAGGGCTGAGATCTGGGGAGCTGGGGGTTCCAGTCTGGAGCCATTTTGTATCCATTGAGTTTCTGACTCTTGGGGAACAGGCTTACAGAGGTGTGTCTCCCACTGGGGCTGGGTATGAATCTCTGCCCGGCTCTTGCTCCTAAGATGACTCTCTCCTTCACAGTAGGTGACACAGCAGCGACAGGCCGCAGAGGGCTTCCCTCTGTGCTTGGATATCGTGCTGGGGGCTGGAGAGGGACCTTCAGCCCTCCCTGAACTCTGGAGTCCTGGAGGATCTTTCAAACGACTTCTCCTTTTTTGAATGTGGTCCAGACTGATGTCGGACTGGGAAGAGCAGCTCTCATTCCAGCCTGAGCTGGCACTCAGACTTCTCAGGGGAAGAGCCAACCGCAAGGCCTTCCAGAATTTGGAGCCAGAATGTTTGGACTTTTCTCCTTTCCAGCTCACAAAAGACACAGACTCCTTCAGCTGCAGGATACCTGGGTGTGGGTGCTCCAGGGGACGGTACTCAACCACAATGAGCTTGGTGGCAATGGAGTTCTGGCACATAACCCCCAGTTTAAACTCCAGCATGCTGATGCTCTTTTCTGTCACATAGTCTGGGCTCAGGACAACGATCATCCTTCGACTCCTCTGAATGAAGTCAAAAACTGCTTCCACCGTGTCTAAAGCAAAATGGAAAGATAGGATAATGGCTAGTGAAAATTTATGGAACTTCCAGCTTATCATTGTCCATCCTACAAAGGACAGACAATGAATAAACACTTCGAAATATAGAATCTCAGTTTTGGAAGAAGCATGTTAAATAATTTACCTCTTTAAGGAACTCCATCTGCACCATACTTACCAATGGTTGCTAGACACCTGCTATCTTCTAGGAAGGGAGATTAACTGCCTCCAAAAGCAGCTAATTTCAGCTCTGCTTGTAAATTATTTCTTGTTTTGAAGTCTTCTTTCCCACAATTTTTATCTAGTGGACTTAGTTCTGACATCTTCAAATACTTTAAGTGTTTGACAACATTTAAGTATTTAACAATTGTGACTTCACTGTATTTTCTTTTCACCTCCAGGTTAAATAACTTAGAGATTTTTATGTCATTCCCTGTAGGGCATGGTTTCAAATCTCCTCCCATGCTTATCTTTCTCTGAATAATCTCCGGTTTCGGTTTCTATATGTGTGCCCAAAAAAGTAGTATTCTGAACAGGACTGAACACAATGCTCAGGATATGGTCTGATCAGAAAGGAGCACTGGGGGAATTCACACAGAAACCCTGGTGGCATAGTGGTTAACAGCTACAGCTGCTAACCAAAAGGTCAGCAGTTCAACTCCACCAAGTGCTCCTTGGAAACTCTATGGGGCAGTTCTATTCTGTCCTATAGGGTTGCTATGAGTTGGAATCAACTCGACGGCAACAGGTTTTGGTTTACGGGGGTGGTCCACATGGAGCCCTGGTAGTGCAGTGAATAAGTGCTCGACTGCTAACCAAAAAGTTGGTGATTTGAACCTACCAGCTGCTTCTCAGGTGAAAGATGTGACGGTCTGCTTTCGTGAAGATTATAGCCTTGGAAACCCTATGGAGTAGTTCTACTCTGTCCTATAGGGTTGCGATGAGTCAGAAGCAGCCTGACAGCAACAGGTTTGTTTTTCAGTATGGTGCACAGAGAGCCCCTGGGTGGTAATATGCACATGGTTAATGCACTTGGCTGCTAACTGATAGGTTGGAAGTTTGAGTCCACCCAGAGGTGCCTTGGAAGAAAGGCCTGAGGATCTACTTCTGAAAAATCAGCCACGGAAGCCCTTATAGGCCATAATTGTACTCTTAAAAACGTGGGATCACCATGAGTTGGAATTGACTCGATGGCTTTTTTTGTTTGTTTTTAAATAATCACATTATTACATCTTCTGATACTTAAAACTTTTGGACATCGCATTGGACAGTTCATCGTGTTGACATTGCTGTCAACTAAAATTTCCTTTTCATTTTTTTGTGAAAAACTGGCCCAAAAAAAATCAATTAAAGGGGCAACAACAATACTATTGTGTAAGAATCTGTAAATTAGTTAAGGCTTCTGGCAAAACATTCAGTTCTAACAGTTACTGAGTTAGATTTGGACAGATCTCAATGGAAAGTCCTTCAAATAAATGGAGTACTTAACTCACTGTGAGATCTCTGAGCACAGATTTGTAGACAGTGCAATTTTCTAAAGAAAGGATATTCCAAATGTGTAAATCACAGCTATTGACAACTCTGAAAACAAGTGCTGGAGACAGGCCATGAGGTTGAGTGTCAGCTCATTGGGGGCCAGGGGTAAAACAGTGACTGAGAGACTTTTTAGCCTGTAAAGACAAGCTGAAGTTTGCAGTGAATTTGATGATTATGAACTTGACTGGGAATGAGAAAAACTGTGCTCTTTACCAGATTAGTTCTTTCTAATCTGTGGGACTTGACATTAATTTGGAAGGAAACCAGAAGATACATGGAGTCAATTTCTAAGAACTTAGGGCTGGTTTTCACAAGTGTGCAGTGTTTTAGATAATTCTAAAATAAATCTAAATTTGTACTTATTTTCAAAGCCCTTGCTTGTGGTGTGTGTGTGTGTGTGTGTGTGTCTGTGTCTGTGTGTGTGTGTATTACTTCAGTAATTGCCTTAAGAGAATATATGTGCCTTCCAATGGGGATACCACTGTTGAAAATAAAACAGTGTCCTAGACCATCTAAAGAAAGTTGTCTTCAGAGTCAGTGACTTTTTTTTTTTTTTGGTACTGGTACTCCACCCTGAAAATGCGGTTTTTACATTGAAAAAGCACAGTGCTTCTCAGATGGGGGTTGAGCTATGGACCCAGGGGTCCTCACTTGTCACTTTAAAGGAGGCTGCCTCTTCTGTGGCACATTCTTTTAATACCTTCCTATTGTTAAATCTTCCTATTTGAGGATGGCAATTATTATTTTTTAGTAAGGACTATTTGGGGATGAAGTCATAAATTAGGTGGTTTATTCTGTTCGGGCTCAAAAAATGAGGTGTGACTATAGAGTCACAAATTGGTTTTGAAGTCATGTTTTCTGGTCCAGAAGTCTTCAATAATCTACAATGCTCCTCACTTTAAAAGTCATAATCTCCCTGGGATTCACCTAGAGAAAAAGTTGGGATGTAATTTTGTTCTTTGGCTAGGTTTTTAGTAGGTGAAAAATCAGCAAACCTTTCTCTGTCTCTCCTTGAAGTGTAGTGAGAAAAAATGGAGGTGCCTAATTTGGAATCAGATGGATATGAATTAAAAACTTGATTTTTCAATTATCTCTGTTTTTATCTTATTATTTTTGAGCCTAAATTCTCTGTCTCTAAAAGGCACATATGGAGGCACAGGTGGTTCAGTGGTAGAATTCTTGCCTTCACTGCCAGAGACCCAGGTTCGATTCCTGGCCAATGCACCTCATGCACAGCCGCCACCCAGCTGTCCATGGGTGCTTATGTATTGCTATGATCCTGAACAGGTTTCAGTGCAGCTTTCAGACTAAGCCAGACTAGGAAAAAAGCCTGGCAATCTATGTCCAGAAACCCTCCAGCGAAAACCCTATGGAGCACAATGGCTTGATTCACAACTGATAATGGGGATGGTACAGGGCTGGGCAGCATTCTATTCTGTTTTGCGTTGTGTCATCATGAGCTCTGGGCAGACTCAATGACAGCTAACCACAACAACAATAAAATGCTGATAATGAGGGCAAATTTGTGGGGTTGTTAAACAAATTGGAATATTGAATGTACCTTGGACTACCAGAAGAAAGAACAAATCTGTCCTGGAAGAAGTACAGCCAGAATGCTCATTAGAAGCAAGGGTGGTGAGACTGCATCTCACATACATTGGACATGTTATCATGAGGGACCAGTCCCTGGAGAAAGACATCATGCTTGGTAAAGTAGCGGGTCATCGAAAAAGAAGACCCTCAGTGAGATGGATTGACACAGTGGCTGCAGCAATGGGCTCAAGCATAACAGTGACTGAGGATGGTACCGGACCAGGCAGTGCTTCATTTTGTTGTACGTAGGGTAGCTGTGCGTTGGAACTTACTTGAAGGCACCTAACAACAACAATATGTGTCTGGATGGTGCAAGCAGTTTGCTATAGGCTGCTAGCCTAAAGGTTGGTGGTTCAAACCCACCCAGTGGCTATGTGGAAGAGAGGCCTGGAGAACTGCTTCCCTGACAGCCAAGAAAACCGCATAGGGCAGTTCTGCTTTGTAGAGATGGGTTGCCATAAGTTGGGGGCCCACTCAACAGCACCTAACAACAAAAATGACAACACTTAGTAGAAGTTTAAACAAATCACTTTCATTAAATTAATATTATTTAATATCTAGTGACTGTATTATTAAAATAATATATGGACTGTTTATCAAAACTGCATCAATTCTTCAAGTTAACTTTAGAGTATGCACAGAACACATCACCTTAGCATGTGGACTTATAAGGACTGGTAGGATTTTTAAATGGTCTATTCAGTTTAAAACAAATTTGGATAAAAAATACTGGAACACTTAATCTCCTAGCGCCTTGCTAAATTACCTCACAGTCCTCAGGTGGAAAAGAAAAATAAGACAGACTAGTTGCTGAAGGCGTCTCTTGTACCATACTGTGAATTTACTCCGGTGTCAAAGCACTAATGACATCAGGAAAAAAACTGAAGAAAACATCTTGGGAGTTTTAACAAGGGCAGGAATAGCTAGGTAGATGCAGTTCAAACCACTGATACTCAAACTTCTAAATAGACACCACCACGTTCTAGTAGAATGTCATTTAGCAAATGCAGAGTTAGAAGAACTTCAGAGCAATCACTACTTATCCAATGCAAAAAGCCCATATATAACATCTCAGTGAAAATCCATCAGATTTCTAGGCATGGGGAACCTCGTATTTCCTAAGTGAGTTAATTCCATTACTGTTCAACTGTTTTAAAGTTGTTTCCTAATTGAGTAGATATTTATTTCCTTGTAACTTTCACCCATTGATCCTAAGTCTACTCTTTGGGGACTTCTTTGAAAGAGGAAAATTCTTCATTAGAGAAATTTTCCAAAAAAAAAATTTTTTTTTTTTAACTAGCTCAGAGCACATTTATAGGATCTCAATAAATATTCTTTGAGTAAATGGATGGACTTTTTTTTTCAAGGAAGAAGACATTCCTGTCCCTATGACTTAGTATTACTAACTCAAACGAAAATTCATTTTCAAATATTATCACTGGTTTAACTGAAGTCTGTGATATAATGTATTTTTGATTCAAATGGTCATTAATTAACTAAAAGCAGGGCATTTCTTGATTCCATAATAAAACAGCAACTGCCTTGGTTGTATTAAAGCTGCCCAAATTCAACAGAAAGGGATAGGCTTATGACATTGTTTAAAAAAAAATTTTTTTGCTCTCTCTCTCTCTGACAGATATTAGATATAAATACATGTAAAGACTATAGCTTTCACACACACACACATATACACATACACACACACACACAAAGATGCCTGAGTATACTGGTTTAATCCATCTTATTTAGGTAACACCCTTATGCTCACATACAAGAAAGGTTTTTCTTGAGACCAACAAGGCCCTCTTTTTCTCGGATTACTCTCAGAAAGAGAATCTTATCCAGTGTAGCTCATTTCTTTTCTTACCATAAATATAATCATTCATTTTTTCAGTCTCACTTCTTATGCCCAAAGATGAAAAGAAAGACATAAAACACATGCACAAAATAAAATTCAAAGCTGAAAATAAATGGTTTATTTAAAAAATAAGCAAATTTACAAATAAAATGAAATATGGAAAATACAAAAGTACATGAATAAAATAAAAAAAGACAATCTTAAAATACTAAAACCCATGAAAACACAATGATAATTTACAAGTGGAGTGATGCGTTTGCTTTCCAATACAATGGAGTACCACTTCATTAGAATCCTAAGGAATTATCTAAGTTGCAATACAGAAGAAAATGAAATAATTTTATATGAATGCATAATTAGACACTCTATATATCATGGCTCTTTGTTAACCTGGGTGCAGAAGGTCCTTTGATCACATATGGAAACAATTTTTTTTTTTAAAACATTAGAGGCATGAGCTCTTCTCACTCTTTAAATTATGTTTCCTCAGCCCTTTCAAGTGTTCCCGTGTTAGGTATCTTCTGGAACATAAAACAAACCAACCAAAAATCTTGAAAAAAATTTTCTCAGCATGAGCCATATCGCTTAGACTTGAGATGCTTTAGATTTTATCTTCTGGAAAAGTCCAGTAGCGAAGGCAGGAATATAAATAGGAAAAATAAATATCCATCAAGGAGTTTCCAGGGACACCCAACACCATTTGGACATTTGGGATAAATATGGAATTGAAAAGTGCAAAATGCATTCAACATTGGCAAACTCATGGCCTCTTGGTGCTGAGTCTAGCCCTTGTTTGCCTAGAGCTCATGTAAAACTGGTACTCAAAGCTTACCTGGAGACAGCTCTCCATGGGTCTTGTGAGTGAAGAGTTAACAGGGGGAGAAAAGGTGATTGTAATGTGGAAAAGCATTTATAAGTCTAAAAAAGTTAGATACTCTTAGAGTCAAAGGTAAAGATTTTTTTCAATTTAAAATAATCAGACTCCTACTTAGAGAAATCCTTTATCAGGGACTTTAATACTGATGAAGGACACTTAACATGTAGGGAACAGTATCAGAATTGCTTATCAACATCCATACTACTAGGATAAGGGCATCCTTAAATTATAAGTTAAGGTGCTTCATAAGATACTCAGACTCATCGATATTTTGTTTTCCTTTCCTCTATTACTCACTAGTCCAAATAGAGATTTATATCTCCAGCTCTTGAGCACTGACATTAACATAGCTTTTTTTTTTTTAATGTGTGTGCTGGGAACATAGTAGGTAATCAATTCATGCCAGTTGGCTGCCAACTCCTTAGAAGTAACCATCGAAGGTCTCTGCGTAACTGACTCCACTGCACCCAGGTCAACTATAGCAGTGGTCAGTTATTGATACGAGCTTAGGGGAGGCAAGGACTAATGAGAACTACCACTTTGTGAGCTGTGAATTCACAAATAATATTAATGTACAGAAAATACACAAGAGCATTACAGCAAAAAACATAATTAAAACTAGACAAGAGTTGCAGTGGAGTTTGATGTGCCTATGGCCATTAAAGTCATATTCATTAGTGTGTGTATATATACATATACATATTATGTATATATATACATGCTTATATATATACATGTGTGTATATATATACATATATATTAAAAAAAAAAAAAAACAGAAACAAACCCTGTTGCCATTGAGTCGATTCCAACTAATAACAACCCTATAAGACAGAGTAGAACTGCTCCATAGGGTTTCTAAGGAGTGCCTGGTAAATTCGAACTGCTGACCTTTTGGTTAGCAGCCACAGCACTTAACCATTACACCACCAGGGTTTCCATACATATATATACATGCATATATAGATGTGTGTGTATACATACACACACATATACATATACAGACACACAAATATATATATATATATTCTATCTAATTTATATATTCACCACTCTGTAAACTCCGGACTTTGTTTTCACTTTTCCTAGTCTTTTCAACTATTTAAAACAAACACATTGACAGTGGCTTTTCAGATTAACTTGTTTGAAACGAACATATTAACTATACCAGTGAATAAATACAGAAAATACGGGGGTCCAGTTAGTTCCCTTAGAATATTAACACTAAAAACAACCTTCGACTCAAGCAACTGGGTTCCACCTCCACATTTTACCACAGGAAGACAAAAATGAGTGAGGCAAAATAACCTTCCCAGTATTTCACTTTAGCAAGGCTGGGATTAAAAGATAAATTGCCAAATACCCTGTTCTATGTTCTCCTCACAAGTCAGAAAAATGCCTTAAAAGCATCTTGCCACTATCTCGGTCTCCATTAGCACCATGAGGGGAAGTTTCCTTTCAGACAGAAGCAAGTACGGAGCCACCTTCAAAGTCTGAGTAACTGATACAAGGCATGGTGGAAAGGGAAGTAACATGATAAATACAGTTTGAACTACACATGATCAGTTTACTGTAATAAAAACAAAAATTATGTTTTTTTTTTTTTTAAGTTTACAAAAAAGACATTAACTAAGTACCTGAGATGGAGGGTAGGGTGGTATTGTACGGAAGGAAAAAAAAAATGCAGGCAAGCCTTTTAAGATCAATAAGGCACATTTTCAGACAGACTGCTTTTGTATCATCGTTAAGTTGATATCAGTCTAGCTGTGGTAGTGTATTGTACAGCAGAATAAGCAGAAGAACTCATGGGCTTGAGCTAAAATAAATCTAGGCCCTGATGATTTTTTTTAATGGATGAGTAAAAATATAAGAAAAAGAAAACGATACTTGGAAAATCATAATGGCCCTGTTAACAGATGACTTGTTTTTAAGGGGTCATTAAGGCCATTGGAAAAGGCTGCCCCATAATGTTAAGATGACATAGAGGGAATACAGACACATGGGAACAGGGATGACGGATGCAAAGGAATAGGGTCAACCAAGTTCTTGCCTGGAAGGTACATAGTGGCATTAGAGACTGGTGACAATATCACTCTACAACTTAGTGTTGCCTGAGGAAGCAGATTATCCAGTCATACAGTCACCCGGAATTTATCCCTATGGAGAAGCTTTGACAGATTTTTTTTTTTTTTCTCTGCCCATGAAACAATAAACTTAGAATAAAGAAGGGGGAACACTTCCTTTCTGGAGTAGCCTTGGCTCTTTTTGCCACTTTCATTGCTCCTTTCATACGTTCTTTAAGGATGAATAGGAGAGGCCTTGCTCGTCACTGCTAGACCACCTGTGACTTCTCTTCACTGGCATGGCCACCTGCAGCTGCTTCCAGAACCTGCCCTGTGGATACCTGGATTTCTCCCCTTTCCATTTAATGACCGTGAGCACCGTCTTAGCCCTCTTCAGCTCTTTGACCTTCATTTCCTTCACAGCTTTGTACTGTACTAAAATGACGTTGATGTTGCCTTGAGAGGCCATGTTTTCTAGGCCAGCCTTGAGCTCCAGGAGGGCTTGGGTTCCCTGGAGCACGTAGTTGGGGCTTAGGACAACCAGGAGGCGTCTGCTTTTCTTAATGAAGCTCAAGGTCTCATCTGTGATAACTGGGAAAGAAAACACCACGGGGGTTAGTGTTGGCCAAGCAACCCCCAAAAGCACGGGGCTTGAGGGACAAGTGCAGGGACCTTACAGTAACAGGCTGAGAACTGAGGTGAAACTTTTTACCAACAAAGCTTTGAACAATGTTAATTCTTAAACCCAATCACTCTGTTCATTAAATGCCACTCTCCTCAGGGAGAACTGAAACTACGTACACACATTCCAATCCAAAAAGAATTCCAAGAGGCATGGAGGAAAAAAGTGGTGTATTTCTGTGACATCAGGCTTTAAAATCTGGGACACTAGAAATAGATGGATTATACTGAAATCAATTTCTTCAAATGGTGTGGAATGTTGCAGCCCAGCCAAATCAGCTCCTGAGCCCTTTCTCCTCCAAGATAACCATGTATCAACCCTCCAGTATCACCCAAACCAAAAAACAAAACCTGTTGCCACTGAGTCAATTCCAACTCACAGTGGCCCTATAGGACAGAGTAGAACTGCCCCATAGTGTTTCCAAGGAGTGGCTGGTGGATTTGCACTGCCCACCTTTTAGTTAGCAGCTGAACTCAACCACTGTGCCACCACAGCTCCCCAGTATCACCAGGCACTCAAAAAAGATATATATTAAAGAATCAAAATATTAAAATTTCAATTTTTGGTAAGACAACAAGAGTTGAACCTTCTTTTTTTTTTTTGGAAGGCCCTCTCTGTGGCTGCACACCTCCTAGAGTCAGACTGATCTCATTGTGTCTTTGGAAAAGCAGCTTAAAAAAAGAATCCTGCCCATTGAATAGCATTTTGTCTGGCAACACATTCTCAGCTCGGCTTTCTATTCTGCTCTCTGCGCTGGAGCCTAAATTAGTCCCTGGATCCTTCTCCTTGAACTCCTATCATTACTATAGAGCCATGTGTTTCGGCAGCTGCTAAGCTGATGTGTCTCCTTTCATTAATAGGCAAATGCTTTCTTTGGGTCAAAAAGAAGGAAAAAAAAAAAAGCAGGAGGGAAAATGGAAATGTGAATATATCATTTTCTTCTGCTGTCAAGGGTTCTGATTAGTTCCTGTCACTAAATTGTTGAGACTAATCCATCTTCTGGTGGTTGCTTATCGATGACTGTATAATCCTTTACCTAGGGTCCAGATAGGAGCCAATGTTGGAGAATGTACTTGTATTGTGGAAATTGATTTCATGATCTGAATCATGGCTTGCCATACTCCCCGAAGCAGTCATTGTGCCCCTTAATCTTCACAGGTATAGAGGCAGTCGGCAAAAGACTTGCAGTTAAAACCTAGCAGCTAAAGCCAGGAGGAGAAGCCAGGAATAAGTAATTGTGTCCTCTAGGCAGCACCACTGGAGGTTGATCATACATAATCATGGAAAGCGACCTCAAGGCAAAGAGGACTGAGTAAGAGCAGCAGGAAGAATGCAAAAGGATGCAAGGGTCAATCATCAAAAGCAAGAAACCCACTACCCATTCCCGTCGAGTCAATTCTGACTCGTAGTGACCCTAAAGGACAGAGTAGAACTGCCCCATAGGATTTCCAAGGAGTGCCTGGTGGATTCAAACTGCTGACCTTTTGATTAGTGGCTGTAGCTCTTAACCAGTACACCACCAGGGTTTCCATCAAAAGCAAGAGGCAAGAGTAATTATGGAGAACTTAAATTGTTCAAAGAACTATCCATCCCTTTTGGAGGGACTTACACTGTTATATATCTTTATATAACATTTCACCCAGTAGACAAATATTTTTGAATGGCTGTATGAATGAAAACATGGATGAATAAATGACTTGGGGGAATTAAGTCTTAAAATGGAAGGTATTTATCCTTTAATTGTATCATCAGTTCATCATTTCCTGGCAAAGTGAAAGGGAAGGTGATATCCACTGTACAACACAGGCTTGATGGACATTTGGATAATGACTGGAAAGACAGAATAACTGATCCTGCTAATTCAAAATGAGAATAAAAATATAAGTCTATTGTGTACCTCAATTACCCGTATAATTTTTTTTAAAAATGTTAGGAAGAAAATTGGTTTATTACAAGATTAGAGAAATAACAAACGCTTCAACAGTACAAAGTATAACAGTGGGTTTAAAAAAAAAAAAAACCCACTGCCATCAAGTCGATTCCGACTTACAGCGACCCTAGAGGACAGAATTGAACAGCCCCATAGGATTTCAAAGAAGCGCACGGTGGATTCGAACTGCCAACCTTTTGGTTAGCAGCCATAGCACATAACCACTATGCCACCAGGGTTTCCTAACAGTGGGTTTAGCAATACTATTTAATGTGTTTGTTAAAAGAGATTTAAATGGACCATTACTTTGTGTATTATAGAGTGGATGTGAAAACGAGAGGTTTTATTTTAAAAATTCAGCAAATTGAGGTTTTTTGTTTTGTTTTTTAACTAGAATACACTGGTCTGCAAAAGATTTTAATCTGTACCTCCAATGTATAAGCTGATAGAAAGGAAGGAACAGACCCAAGGAAAAGAGAAAACTGAGTAGTGCTAATTTGCTAGAAAATAAAGGGCAGGAAAGAAAACAAGCAAATGCCAAAAGGAAATACTCAAATTGTTATCAGGGAGTAATGAAAGGGAAGACTCTATGCACTCTCTTCTATAACTTTGTTTTAGTAAATCTCTGTCTTAATAAAAAGGTTTTGTTTTTATTAATAATTAATAAAAATTGAATATTGTTAATGTTAGCCACGTAGCCTGGCGAAAATTCTGGGCAAATTAATATAGATCAGCCTAAAGCTTCTAAAACTCCAAGTGTGAGAAAGTGGGACACTTAAAGCTATGGCATTTAAAGCTGCAGCATTTAATGGAATAAAAGACAGCATCCACCCTTGTCTGACATCGAGTTCTTAAAACATACCAGGGAAAATATTTGAAAACCATAAATTGAACTAGAATAGTCTACATGTTATAATGTAGTTGATTCCTGGAGAAATCTCTATTGCATCAAAGAATGGGACACTAAATCTTCAAAGATGCCAGCTTAGAACTATGTCACGACTCTCAAACACGATCCAACGCTCCATGATACTTTTTTCTTTCAGGGTAGCAAAATCTGTCCTCATCTGAGATACCTACTTCCCCCAGGAAGACTGTCTCGGTCGAAGATGCACAACTTGTATCCAAATTCATTCTCCAAAACTCCACGGAGGGTCAGTAACACAAATTCTTCTTCTTCAGCATTCCTTGCGTAAGATACATAAATATCGTACTCCTTCCCGTCTAGCAAAAGGAACACAGATCTTATGTCAATTAGGAAAGTTTCTCAAACGCACTGCATTTTTTTCTTAACTCAAACTTCTGCATATTAGACGTTTTTATTTTTTAAGCATATGAATGATTTGACAAATTCCGGTGTCATTTCCTGCATGTGACATGTCTTCAGGCAAAACGACTGTCTGAAAGTGTAACGGCAAATTTTATCTCATGTGTCTTCTATTCTCATCTCACTGAGTTCAATTTTCATAGTAGAGAAAGAGTGAGGTTTGACCCATTCGAATGTGCATTAATGAAACCAGGATGCAAAGAGTTGGTCAATCTTAGGTGCTGGGAATCAATACCATGCAAAAAATTTCTAGTACAACTCACCAATATACTAGAATGACAAATCAAACTAAATTATTTATGCCTAAAAAGAGCCACAATTACAAATCTATACTTAGATTTAGTAGACTGATCTTTCCCCCAAGTTGCCTGCTTACAAGAAGCACCTCTCATTAAAACCCCAAATCTGTCTCTCCCACAAACCTACTGAGTTAGTATCTCTATGGGATAGGCCTAAGAATCTATGCCCCAATCTTACCATTAGGCAAATCAGCACTAAGCAGTGCTTCATAAATTTTAATGTGTGCCATGAATCACCTGGGGATATTGTTGGGATGTAGATTCTGATCCAGTAGGGATTAGGCCTGAGAGCCTCCTTCTTATAAGCTCCCAGCTGATGCTGATATTGCTGGTTCCTGGATCACCCTTTGAATACTAAGAGTCTGGACCTTCACTGTCCAATACAGCAGACATGTGTGACAATGGAGCCCTTGGAATATGGCTGGCCCAAACTGAGATATGCTGCAATGTAAATTACATGCTGGGTTTCGAAGATTTTTAGGACCAAAAAATAAAAAAGCCCTAAATTATCTCATTAACTTTGTAATATTAATTACATGCTGACGTGTTACTATTTTAATATACTAGGTAAAACAAGATATATTATTAAAATTATTTTTGTCTGTTGGTTTTCACTTTTAATGTAACAACAAGAAAATTTTAAACTACGTATGTAGCTTGCATTATGTTTCAATTTGAACAGTGCTAATATAGACTAAACCACATATTGAGCCAAGAACATAGAATAATACACATTGGGGATATCTTCTATAGTAAGGGCTGCAACAAAAGACAGTCTGATTAAATCTTCCAGTTAATCCAGGTTTTATCAAGCAAACATGTTTTCTACAGACAACAGTAAAAGAGGGCTACATTCAACGTCCATTACTCACCTAAAATGGTTTCATCTGTTCCAAAATGAGCCCGGTAAAACAGGACCATCTCCAGCCAGTACACATGGTAAACAACAATGAGAATGACCACCAGCAGGACTGTGACTCCAAAGCCACAGGCCAGTTCCACTGTGTATCTTGGAGTTACCACTAGAGTGAAGAGCAAAGAAACAATTGATTTCTACTTGGTGACCACAGAGACCCATCGTTCTGTGCCAAGCTGGTTAAGTCAAGCATCTGAGAGCCTTTGCAGCTGTGATGCGTCCTTACTACTACTTGCAGCAGACCAGAGAATTGGCAGAATTTTAATTGTTGGAGCAGCTGAATTGAGCAAAAATCTTCATTTGTTTTCATTAGTCTTAGTTTCATTTTCTAATCCAGTACCATATGGAAGAAGCTTAATTCGTTTTTAGTTTCCTTTAACATTTAAAAACACCAAAAGCAAAACCAAACCCATTGCCACTGAGTTGATTTAGACTCATAGCAACCCTGAAGGACAGGGTAGAACTGCCCCATAGGGTTTCCAAGTAGATTTGCACTGCCAACCTTTGGTTAGCAGCCGTAGCTCTTAACTACTATGCCACCAGTGTTTCCATATTTAAAAATAAAACCAAAAAAAACCAAACCCAGTGCCGTCGAGTCGATTCCGACTCATAGCAACCCTATCAAAAATCCTTTCTTTGGCATTCAACAAATGCTGAGTATGTATAGCTCTGGAATTATCTCCTGGCCCACAATCCTAGTACACATTCCAAAGACTGACTTGTAATACGTGGGTTTGGACAGATTCATACATTACCTAGTTATTTTTTATAGTAGGGGCAACTTAGTTTTTTTTCTGGAATTATCAGAAATAGAATAAGGTGATTTCTAATTACCAAAAGACTAAATATTAACTCATAGCCCTGTAGTTAAGGCTTGTCACAACCAAACCACCAACCAGTTTCCCAGCCTCATTTCCTTGTTCTATCCTCAAAAAATGTCAGGAAGATTTAACTTCACGCCTTTGCTCATGCTTTGACTTCTGGCTGGAACAGTCCTTTTTCTTTAGAGACTTAGTTGTCAAGTCCATGCTCAAAAGTCATCATTTTGTATAAGCTTACCTAAAAGAAAATTCTTCTTTTATCCTAACCTCTACCTTATGGAAATTCCCACTCCCCATTTTGTCTACAATTCTATTACAGCCTTTCTATTATATTGTAGTTTGCCTATAAGCCTGATTCTCCACTCATTCTCTTTCCCACACTAAATCACACATTTGCAGTCTTCCAAGTGGACACTATGTCTTCTTCATCCATTCTAACTCTAAAATATCCAGTATATCATTGGCCATTTGCAACATAACATTTCATACGTCTGGCATATTTATCAACAACTTCATTTGGCCAGTTCATTAGCTTGTGATAATAAAGCTTAAAAGCTTGAGTAAGGAACAGACTATGAACTGGATCTGAAGCAGGCGCAGCTTAACTTATTTATTTGCTGACTTGATAATTACTGAACATCTACTATTTGCTGAAGCTCTTGGGGATATTATAGTGGACAAAACAGAAAGGGTCTCTGCTCTCCTGGGGCTAATACTCTCTTTCAAAGAAGAAAATAAGTGAGGAAACAAATAAAGAAGTCAGATAATTTGAGATAGTTATTAGTGAGGTAAAGGAAATAAGCCAGTGTAATGTGACAGCGGTGACTGAGGGGTGAGGCTGGGACTGAAAACCAAACCCATTGCAGTCAAGTCAATTCCGACTCATAGTGAGCCTACAGGGCACAGTAGAATTGCCCCATAGGGTTTCCAAGGAGCAGCTGGTGGATTCAAACTGCCAACCTTTATGGTTAGCAGCCATAGCTCTTAACCACTACGCCACCAGGGTTTCTGGGGCTGGGACACAGGAAGTATATTAGGTAGGGTGGTGTGGGAAGGCTTCTTTGCCCACCTGGAAACCTGTAGGTGTTAAGTGTTTGACGAGACAGGAATGGAAGAATTTCATTATTATTGAGACCTGACTCCAAAATCCAGGGATCTTTGTACAACACTACTGACAGTGAGTGCTGCCAGCAGCTGCTTAGCCATTATCAAGTAAGACCTGCTCCTCTGGTCCATTAGTCAACAAAATGGTGATGGTGATGGGTGTGGCTCAATGCGGAGCTGCTCAGACCAAGTAGAACCTGCCCCCTCCCACCCACTGCCCTCAAAGACTGGGTGTGGCTCAAGCCAGTTAAACACAGTTTATTAGCCTACAAGCCAAAGGACAAAAAAGCAACTTTTCTTACTGCACCTGCATGCCATGATAACCTCTGTAGTCCAAAACGTTTGTATGTATGTCCTTGTGATAAATGGTATGAAAAGTTCTGCCTCCCTTTGTTTGGTGAGTTTGATTTGAGGTATACACGTCCTTGCTCCTTGCCTGCCTACTTGCAATAAACGCTCTTCCTTTCCTCCTCACCTTAAAAAAAAAAAAATTTTTTTTTTTTTGGTGTGTCTTTATTGACAAGAAGCCACACCAAGCAGGACCTGCTTTGGTGACACTACCATGAAGTTCCATTATTGATCATATGTTGTTCTTGTTTTATGTGGTCGAGTCAATTCTGACTCATAGCGACCCTATACGATGGAAAAAGTCCTTTTAAAACAGGTATTTCTCCTAAGGGGAAAATGGTAAGCAGGCTGGAGTGGAGCCTGAAGTTCCATAATTAAAGGGCAAATCGTAGAGTTTAAAGTTTATTACCCTAAACCCAAGATATTAATCCTGCTGCAGGTATAGCCTGGACTCTAACTCAGCAGTGCAGAATTATCATCAGGTACTCTTGTACTCTGTCCAGGAATAATAGGGCTTTAAACTAGGAAAACTCCATCATAAAATGCTAGAAGCTATGTCACGGCAGTTGCTGAGAATTTACTAAGATCAATTTGGGTAGCTGGCATGAAAACCGCTGCGTCTTTGGTATTTCTGAGTACATGTTATGTTAGCAGTACACTGGGGTAACTCCCACTGTCATCTTCATTATTTGCTCAGTTATTTTGGCTCCCTCTGGGTGAACACTTTGTAATAGGGGAAAAAAAAAAAAAATCAGTGGCTGCACTTACCTGAAATGGATTTTTCTAATGTCAATAGAAGGAGAGAGAGAGATCTTGCTTAATGACCAATCGATCAGTTACCCTCATGAATTTCCTTCTGCCACATTCATTTTACAACTGTCTATTTTATTTTTATTTTATTACTAATGGGGATTTTTAATTCTGTTTTCGTGTCATCCATTCACACGTGTCATATTTACAGATTGTATTTTGTACAACCATCTTGATTGTAACAAAAAATGCCTAATGTTACTTAACTGGACCCTTAAGAAAAATAACGCACAAGCCTGACTTTTGAAATGGTCGGAGTCACCTGTGGGATCTGCCTGCAAAGCTTTCTTTTAACAAAACAATGCTGGCTGGCCAGGAAGGTGTGATCCTCACTCCGTATTTTCCTTCTGCCCAAACTGGAATCTCTTGCACTTTGGCTTAAAAATTTTACTCTGAAACGATCCCAGATGCCTTTGAATTATGGTACTGACGAAGAATACTGAATATACCATGCGGTGCCAGAAGAACGAACAAGTCTGTTTTGGAAGAAGTACAGGCAGAATGCTCCTTAGAATTTGAGGATGGCAAGACTTCACCTCACTTACAGGGTCAGCGACTGAAAGGAAGACCCTCGATGAGATGGACTGACACAGTGGCTGCAACAATGGGCTCAAGCATAGCAACGATTGTGAGGATGGCGCAGTGCTGGGCAATGTTTTGTTCTGTTGTACATAGGGTCACTGTGAGTCTGAACTGACTTGACAGCACTTAACAAAAACAACAAAATCCTAGACCAAAGGTGACTTGCATCCTCCAATCAGGAAGGGGTGATGCAATCTGACAAAACTGGACTCCTAAACTGCTTCTTTTCCTGATCTCACTGATAAGCTGATTGAGGATTTTATAGAATTCAGCCCCTTGCTTTGCTGTTGCTCTCAGAATCAGAATTTCCTCCATTCCTTTTTGTAGTTCTACAGTAATAATTAGCTCCAAGGTCCAAATGTGTAGATAACCTTTGGTAAAACCAGGTCAATACCTTAGCTTCAGCCTTTTTCCCTGCTTTGAGTTCTTGTTCTACAATCTTGTGTCTTCTTGCAAACGTAAGTTATTCCCTTCAGCTTCATTATTACAGGTGGGGGAGGGGGGCCTTGCTACCCACTGTACTACCAGCCACGTGCTAGATGCTTGGGCTTGCAAGCATTCCCTGCCATATAACCTGTGGCTATTCTTGGCTAAACTGTTGGGACTCCTTGCTACTTTTTGGAATAGTGGTAATGATGATTTTTCTAAATTGAAGCAAAGAGAACGCTTTATTTTAATGACTGTAAACCCGAGACCTATGACTAGATTGATCTGTAGACCTAATTTGTTTGGCTGCTTTCATAGTGTTTTAAAACTTGTGCATTCTGGATTTCAGCTTCTGGCCTTAAAGCACTCATTGACGCGGACTATTTCACCTTCATTCCACAATATTGGAGAAGTAAAATCAAGAGTGCACAAAGAGACCTAGAGAAGAATGTTCAAAGAAGCTTTATTGAGAAGAGCCCCAAACTGCAAACAACCCAAATGTCCACTAGTAGGAGAATGAATAGACAAATTGTGATATATTCTTACAAAAAAATATAACTTGGCAAACAAAACAAAGGGAGCAGACCACTGATGCACACCAACATAGATGAATATCAAGAATATGTGGTGAGTGAAAGAAGCTTTGAACAAAAGTACGGTCTGTATGAGTCAATATATATCAAGTTCTAGAAGAGGAAAAATAACCTATGGTAAAAAGGAAAATAAGACTAGCAGTCACGTGGAGCAGTAGTGGTGCTGGCAGGGATTGACTGATGAGGGCATGAGGTTACTCTATGTGATGGTGGCAATATTCTATATCCTGATAAAACTTTAGGTTACACAAATATATGTATTTCTCAAAAATTATCTAGAGTTATTCAATTTTTTGATCTATGCAAATTTTACCTTCCTAAAAACCAAGAATATTAAATAAATATTAGTATTTAGTTAATGACAAGGTGCTCAAACGTTTAGGTGATAACTTTATGGGTGTCTGCAACCACACTGAAAGGTATCAAAATAAGAGGAGTTGATGGATGGATAGAGGAGTAGGCAGATGGATGGGTTATGTGACAAAGCAAAGAGAGCAAAATGTTAATGGTAGAGTCTAGTTGGTGTGTATGGCTTTATAATTGCTTCAACTGTTTCATGTATTTGAAAATTTTCTTTAAAAATGTTGAACAATAAAATTAAGGTGCTATAAGACATATTCAGATTTGAAAAAAAGCTGAGGGAGTTTGTCACCAGCAGGCCCCCATAGCCAGCAATATCGATAGTTCTTCAAACTAAAACAAAGTGATACCAAAAATGAGTAGCACCAGGAATAAATATGTAAATAAATATTTTAAAAATATTTTACTCATTTCTTAATCAAAGGTTATTGATTATTGAAAGTAAAATAACAATACATTGTGACATTTATAATATACACAAAATAAATGTACTATAACAATAGCACACAGGACAGGAAGGAAAACAACGGAAATATGTTGCTATAAGTTCTCATACAAGTAAGTGAAATGATTAATTCAAGATAGACTATGGTAAGTTCAAGATGCATACTGTAAACAACTAAAGAGAAACAACTAAAACACACACACAAAAGAGGTAGAGCCAAAGTGTCAATAAAACCCAACCAAGCCCATTGCCATCAAGTCAATTCTGACTCTTAGCAACCCTATAGGACAGAGTAGAACTGCTCCATAGCGTTTCCAAGGAGTGGCTGGTGGATTCCAACTGCTGTTAGTAGCCATCGCTCACCATAGTTCTTAACCACTGCACCACCAGGGCTCCATTAAATGTCAATAGATGTAATAAATTAGAATACTAAGAAATGACCAATTAATCCAAGAGAAGGTAGGAGAAGAAAAATAAAATAAAATAAGGAATACATTAAACACACAGATAACTATTAGCAAGATGGTAGTCTTACAGATAATAATATTAAAAATTAATTTAAAGCTAAATGGATTAATCATTCCAATTAAAAGGAATTGTCAGATTGTATTTAAGAAATCAAGAGCCAATAATATAGTCTATAAGAGATATGCATGAAGTATGAAGACACTGATAAATAAAATGAGAAGTATGAAAAAGATATACCAAGCAAACACTAATTTTAAGAAAGCTGGGATAACTTTATCAGACACAGAGTATTACTAGAGAAAAAGAGCCATCTTATCATTATAAAAAAAAATCAATTAATCGACATAACAATCCTAAATGTGTATGTACCTAATCACACAGTTCCAAAATACACTAAGCAAAACTGGCAGAACTGAATGGGAGAAATAGAAAAACCAATAATTATATGTAAAGATTTCAACATGTTTTCTCCTTCCCAATAATTGAAAGACTAAGTAGACCAAAAAAAGAAAATCAGTAAGGATATAGATGTGAACAATAGTGACAACTAATTTGACTTAACTGACATTTACACACACTATACCCCAAAACTGTAGAATACACACCCTTTTCAAGTACACATGAAACATTCACCAAGATAGGCAAAGTGCTGGGACGTGGAGAAAAGAAAAAATTGTCAATAAACTTAAAAAGAACAAAATCATATAGATTATGTACTTTGACCACAAAAGAATTAAATTAGGAATCAAGTGTGCAGCACCGTTCTAAGGACTTGTTACTCATCCTCTTGTTCTCACACACATCCTGGAAGCTGGGGATCTGAAGGATACCATGAGAACGCACTGGACCAAGTTCACATTCCCAGTCAGTTCCCGAGCCAGACCTTGAACCCAAGTCTCTGGCACCAAACCCATGGTCTTCCAACTCCCCAGTTCAGTTTTCTAGGCAGTTCTATGTGAGAGGAACCCTCTCCCTGGCTTTTTACCTCCGTTGCTGATTTTTTTTAATTATCTAAATTTAAATGATGATATAAAATACTATACATTACTTTATCCAGAGTGAAACACAAGATCAATTCCAGAATTCAAACAAGTTTTCACATACAATGTAATGAAAAAATTATCCAAAAAATCCCCAAACTTGTAAGTTAAGTAAAACATGGTTCTATATAACCCATGGCTTAAAAAAATTAAAAGAAATATTAGAAAATATTTTGAACTAAATGACAGTGAAAATTCAACAATTCAAAATTTGTTAGATTCAACTCAAGTAATGCTTAAGGGATGCTTAAACTGGAAAAGAACACTTATTTGAAAATCAATGATGTAAGCTTTCACCTTAAGATGACCGGAAAGTAAGAGCAAATTTAAATGCAAAGTAAGCAAGCACTAGGAAATGATAAAGGTAAGGGTAAAATCAATCAAATATAAAATGGATAGACAGTAAAAAAAAATCTATTAAGATATGCTTGCACTTTGAAAAAATTAGTAAAATTGACAAACCCCTAGCTTGAATGATCAAGAAAAAAAGGAATACCCCCAGACACCCTGCCAACCCAGAACTGAAGCCACTCCAAAATTCCACCTTTCAGACAAAGATTAGACAGGCCTATAAAACAAACAATAACACGTGAGGAACGTGCTTCTTAGTTGAATCCAGTATATGAGACCAACTGGGCAATACGTACCCCAAAGCAAAGACAAGAAGGCAGGAAACAACAGGAAAACTGGACAAATGGACACAGGGAACCCAGGGTGCAAAGGGAAAAAGGGAGAGTGCTGACACATTGTGGGGATTGCAACTGATGTCACAAAACAATTTGTGTGTAAATTTTTGCGTGAGAAACTAATTTTCACTGTAAACTTTCACCTAGAGGACAATAAAATTAAAAAAAGAAGAAAAACAGGAGTGAAAACAGAAATTACCAACAAAAATCAAAGTGGGAGCATCTCTGTAAGTCCTGAAAATAATAAAACAATAATATGGACATAATGTAAAAAACTATGCCAGTAATGCGGCGACAACCTAGAAGGAATGGAAAAGATGCTGTGAAAGACAAGTTCCCAAAACAGACACAAGAAGAAACAGAAAATCTAAGTAACTGTTAGAGAAACTGAACTTATAACTAAAAGGTTTTTGTAAAGAAAATGCCAGACCCAGATAGTTACAAGGGTGAATTCTTTCAAAAACTTGACCAAGAAATAATTCCTGTTTTATACTTTCAGATAATAGCTAAGGAAGGAATGTTCTCCAGCTTAGGTCCTGAGGCCAACATAGCCCTGATACCAGACAAAGCACTGCAAGAAAAGAAAATTATAGGCCTCATGAACATGGATGTAAAAATCCATAACAAAATATTTGCAAATCATATCCATCAACATATAAAAAGGATAATAAATCATGAGCATGTAAGGGTTTATCCCAGGAATGCAAGATTGGATCAACATTTCAAAATCCATCAGTACAAATCATCGCATTAACAGAATAAAAGAGAAAACAAATCATACGAGTCTCTCAACAGATGGAGGAAAGAATTTGACAAAAATGCAATACACGCTAATTATAAAATAAAAAATCCTCTTAGCAAACTTAGAAGATTAATACCTCACCCAGGTAAAGGTCATCTACAATAAACCTACAGATAGCATCATTCTTTATATGAAAAGACTAAATTCTTATCCCCTGAGATTGGGAATGCAAGGATGGCTTCTCTCATAACTTTTACTGACCGTTATGCTGGAGGTCTAAGGCAATGAAATAGGCAATAAAAAGAAATCGAAGTTATAAAGATGTATTCATTTAATGCAATCCCAATCAAAATTCCAGCAGGCTTTTATGCAGAAGCTGACAAGTTGATACCAAAATCTATATGAAAATATAGATTGGCCTAGAATAGTCAAATCAATCTTGGAAATAAAAAACAAAGGAGGAAGACATACTACCTGATTTCATGACCTACTTTAAAGCTACGTTAATCAAGGCAATGTGGTATTGGCCCAAAGACAAACGGGAACAGAATAAAGAATCTAGAAATAGACCCACACTCAGAGTCATTTGACTTTTGACCACGTTATCAAAATAGTACAATAAAGAAAAAGATTTTTTTCAATACGATGCTGGAACAACTGGTTATTATTAGGGGGGAACCCCCAAAACAAATAAACAGCTAAACCTAGACTACTCATACCTCACACCATACCAAAGAAAAGAAGATCACAGACCTAAAAAAAAACAAACTATCAATCTTCAAGAGGAAAACATAAGAGAATATCTTATATCTTAATAACCTTAGTGCAGGCAAAGACTGTTAATACAGGATTAAAATTTAATATATATATTAATTCTACTCATTAAAAAGTTAAGAAAAAGAATTGGCAAGCCACAAATTGAAAGTATTTACAAGTCAACTATCTGGCAAAGGATTTGTATCCAGGATCCAGGATATATATATATATATATACACATATATATATACATATATATATATAAATGTATGTATAAAACTTATAATTAAAATAAAAAAAAAAAAACACTGGCCAAAGATTTTAACGGGCACGTGATGAGAACAAAAAAATCTAAACCATTGTTGTCAAGTCAATTCTGACTCACTGGGACCATATAGGCCAAAGTAGGCCTGCCCACAGGGTTTCCAAGGAGTGGCTGGTAGATTCGAACTACCAACCTTTTGGTTAGCAGCCAAGCTCTTAAGCACTGCGCCACCAGGTCTCCATCATAAAAAGAAGACATATTAATGAATTGTCAATGAGCCCATGGAAAAGTGCTCAGCATTTGATAAATGCAAATTTATCACACAATGTGGTACTCATCTGGCAGTATGGCTAAGATGAAAAACCCAAAACGTCTGAAAACTCCAACATACACGAAAATCAGGACATATACTACAGAGTAGTATTTGTGAGAAAAAAAAAATTTTTTTTTTCTTTTTTTTTTTAGAGTACCTGGAATTCACAGACATCGGTGGGCGTGTAAAATGGTATAACCTCTTTGGACATAGGTTTGCGAGTTTCTCATAAAGTTAAACATATACCTCACCTGACCTTAGTCCCTACCATAAAACAACTGCATGTTGTCTCCCTTGAGTACTTTGCTTTAACTGACCAGACGAAATTGTGCCGTCAAGGAGAAGGATGACCTCTAATTTCAGGCCCTTGTCCCATTTGCCGTCCTTTCCTGATAAAGCACATAGAATGCACTGTCAGTCAGTTCTGAGAACCCATACGTCTATCAAACGAGTGGAAACGCAGGTATCACCTCTGAATTTCACATCAGGGGCCTAAAGCTAGCATAGAAGCTAAGTAAACAAATCCACGACACGTGTGTACCACTGGACGTACACAGACACAACTGGGTTACATATCACCTTTCCACACAAATCATCTGGTCTCATGGGTCCACTTGCCATCTCATATTCCTGATGCTGTCCATACTAAACCATTTAGAGCAGGGTCTTCTGCGAAAGGGCAGCTACTCAAGCCTCTGCTGTGGGTAGACTTGGACATCACTCCTATGTTAAACATTATTCTAACCGATTGCTTTGATTCTATCCATCAGACATGAAGTTATCAACGAATGTCATCCCCCCTAAGTGCTCTTAGTGCACTGCCTCAGAGGACAAGTCCCACAAGATGCTCCATACTTCAGGAATTCTGGTGTCAAACGTTATTTGAAAAAATGCTGCCTACTATCTTCCAACCTCCTCTTGTAGTCATACCAAATGTTAGCATATTAAAGACTCTAGGAGACTCTGAACTAAAGTAACTTGATACGTTTTGTTTAATGTAGAGTTTAATGATACTTATTTCAACATAAGATTCTTTGTCGAATAACATCTATGAAAATGTTATGGGAATAATAATAATGGCTACCATTTATATATATATATACAACCTGTTGCCTTCAAGTCAATTCCGACTCATAGCAACCCTATAGGACAAAGTAGAACTGCCCATAGGGTTTCCAAGGAGCGGCTGGTGGATTAGAACTGCCAACCTTTTGGTTAGCAGCTGAGCTCTTAACCACTGCACCACTAGGGCTCTCTCTGTCTCTCTATACATATATACACACACACGCATACATATATATATGTCAGTGCTTTACAAAAATCTTATGAAGTAGTGGTATTGTTTTTCCTACTTTAAAGATGAAGAAATTGAGGCTCAGAGAGAATAAGTGACTTTTCCAAGGTCAAAGAGTTAGGATGCACAGAATCCAGGATTCCACTGCAGGCCATCTGACTCCAGAGTCTCACTATGAACTGCAGTACAAGAAGGGTTCCTAGCAGTGTTCTGAGGAACTAACTTTGGGAACCACTGGCTTACATCAAGTAGTTCAGCCTTTCGCTTTATACTAGCTTCTGGAGAGCAGGAGCAATTAACTACCCAGAACCAATCCAGGACTACTTCTTAAGAGGCATATACACTTTAGGTCTGTGCTCTACTTTCTAAATTGAAATGAAACATTGAGATGGAATCCTCTTTTTTCATCAGCTTTAAAAATTACATCTCAATTTGACCCCATATAAATAGTTCTTAAAAGAGCATGATGCTCAAAGCAGATATTGTTTACTATTTATGCTAAACTATTTTTTTTTTTTATGGTTTGGTTTAAAGAAGGCTTCAGGGGATATTTTTGGTTTAAGGTTTAAAATTTAAATATTATCTCAGGGCAATAGTTTAGGGATTCATCCAGCCTCCACGGCTCCAGGAAGTATGGATTCCATAGGAATTGGAAACTGTGTCCTACATTTTCCCCCTTTTGATCAAGATTCGCCTTTGTTTTGATCAAAGAATCTTTGATCAAAACATTCAGGAATGGTAGCCAGGCACAATCCAGTTCTTCTGGTCTCATGGCAAAGGAGGCAGTTGTTTCTAGGGGTAATCAGCCACATATTTCATTCCTTCCTCCTATTTGTGACTCTTCTTCCTTTGTTACTCCAGGTGAATGGAAATCCATAGTTGTGCCTTGGATGGTTGCTTGCAAGCTTTTAAGACTCCAGGGACCGTGCAACGAACTAGGAGATAGCACAAAAGTACTAAACACGATACTACACCAGTTAACTGGGATATCCCATGAAGCCGTGACCCTAAACCTCCAAATGAAGAAACCAAATCCCATGTCTATATGGGATCCTATTGATGACAGCAACTCAATAGATAGGAAACTCAAGGGGTAGTAAATTTATGTTAATGGAGAAGGAACAATTTGGAAATGGAGGGTAAGAATGCTTGGGCAATCTGAAGAATGTAATTAATGTCACCAAATTGTACATATAGAAATTGTTGAATCGGTGTATGTCTGCTGTGTATATTCTCAACTACAAAATACAATTGTTTTTTAAAAAGTGAAAAGAAAGCCACATAAAAAAACCACAGAATGGGAGAAAATATTTGCAAATCATACATTGATAGTGAACTTGTACCTAGAACACATAAAGAACTCTTAAAACCCAATAATAAATCAAACTACCAACTGTTAAGTAAAATATTTCCATTCTCTTACCTTGGCAGAAATAACTTCATAAGGACAAAAAGAAAAAATTGCATTAAGTGTGATTTTATGTGATTGTGATGGCAAGATATTAAAGACGACAAAATTTAATTACTATTGTCTATGCATTCTATTGGTGGGCAATAAAATAAAGATACATAATTCATAAAATAAAAAAAGGATTATGTCTCATTGCAAAATGTAACAGTTATGAATTAGCTTTTTTTTCATTGTTCATATATGTGTTACAGGCTCTATCAGACACTGATTCTGATATGACCCACTGCATGTGTGATAATGTTTTCATTATTTTTCTCCAGAACATTGAAAAACATTCTTGAACGGTTTAATAGCGTGGAGTTCTGTTAGGTATCACCCAAAGAAAATTTTAGATACTGTCTTTTAAGGTCAACAGCTCACACAAGAATGTTTTTAAATTTTTATTTATTTTAGAAGAATAGAGTAGTACCAACATAGAAACTAGTTTTTTAATTACCCAGAAATTCATTATTATAACAAATTGTGTTTTTATTTTTTCATGTTTGTTTCCACTTCCTAACCATGTTAAATCATTTTTATATTATTTATAAATATTGTTTAATTATTTTTGTTTTAGTAATTGTGGCTAGTGGTATATTATAAACCTGCTTGACTATGGATACATGGTTTGTAACATCATAATTTTAAATTATATTTTTCTGAGAATATTTTTTATCTTAATTACTTGTGTATAATTAGATGGTTGCTATTATAATGTTTCATTATTATAGATCATGCTGCTAAGACTACCAATGGGTACATAACTCTTTTACTGTTAAATTATTTGTTCAGGGAGAATTCCAAAAGTATTACATCATATGGTATGATCATTTTTATGACTGTTGAACTTCACCATCAATGGTTTTAAATGGGTCTTTACAATTTACCAATAATTTGTGAGTCCACCACAAATTTTTATTATATCCTTGGTCGCTTTGAATATTTTCTTTATTGTTCATCTTTCTTAATTATCTGGTACAAAATTATGCCTCATTATCATATTCCTTTTTTTTTTTTTAGCTACAATTAGGCACTAAAACTATCGGGAGCAGTATTTTGAATATCTTTGCACAGATGGAAACATTCTCTGGAGATTTTTCACTCAACATTGATTCACGGGTAGGTGGCAGATGTTCTGCTAGATGCTGGAGCTCTCTCTCATTCCCAACCTCTCTTATTTCCTTATTCACCACAATGTCACATTCGGAGTTGACAGTCTCATCTACTGGGGGCATCCATTACCTTTCTGCTTTACCGTCGCGGTCTTGTTGGCCTCCCCTCTGGCATTTCTAGCGTGACAGACATAGCTTCGCTTGAGATCCTCTGGGGTAACTTTCTTGATACTCAAAGTCTGAGTTCTGGTTTCATCTTCTGTTTTACTATGAATCGTACTAGAAATAGGGGGAAGAAAATCAGAGCATTAGTAAGACAGCCCATGCGCTGTCTGTGACTGGGAAAAGTAGGTGGCCACAGGGCCCCTCAGTGAGGACAGACGGGATGGTGTTAAGTTGTGTTGTCTGTGTGTACCTCAGTGGGCACTTCTAGATTCCTAGGTTACCATTTACCCTCTGTATTTCACATTATGCCAGTGTCTTAATCAAACCCCAGCATTGCAATCGTACTACAGATGCCTCTCCAAAGCAAAATCTCTCTTCATCTCCGAAACTTCTAAGGCAGGATGCCATACTGGTCTAGAGAACTCACTTGGGTTTGGATCCAGGCTCTGCTACATACTAGCCATGTACTTTGTGTGAGTTAACAATTCCTTCCATGCCTCAGATTCCTTTTTTTTAAAAAAAGAGGAATGTGGCAATGCCTACACAGTACATTAAATGTATTGACTTGCTCAAGAATTCTGAGGATTGCATATATTAATATGTAATGTATGAGACCGACGCTGGTGATGCTTAATATTTTAAGCCAAGGTGAACTACGTGGCTCAAAGACAGACACTAAGAAAGCTCTCCTACAGCTGACTGTGTTTGTTTGCCATCCAGGTTCCCCTTCTGATAAGGCTTGCCGCTGGTCACTGGGATCTGGGGAAGGGTTGTGACTGGTTTAACCTCAGCTTAACTCCACAGCTCTCCTAGAAACACAGAGGCAGCATAACCATTTTTTGATATAAGAATGTTGTATATTAATTCTCTGCTTTGATGCACATGATTTCTTTTTGTTTTGGTGTAGACAAAGGGCATGTTTCCATAGCAGCAAGAAGGAACAACATGGCCTTCATAAGGATGGAGAGCACTGTGTTCAGACTTCCTGAAATGGCCAATAACTCTCCCTTGCCTCCAGCCATGTCTTTCATCAATTCCTTTTGTAAAAATTGCTCCAATTTCGGGAAGCTCCTCCTCTGCCTCTGAATACGCTCCTCTTCTCTAACTTCCATGTCTGGGCACATGCTGTCCCCTTCGCCAGGGACATCCTTCCCATTTTATCTAGCTCGTTTCTACTTATCTTTCAAATCTAGATTTAAGTACTAAAGGAGGCCTGGTGGAGCAGTGGTTAAGAGTTCAGCCTGTTAACCAAAAGGTCAGCAGTTCAAATCTACCAGCTGCTCCTTAGAAACCCTATGGCGCAGTTCTACTCTGTCCCGTAGGGTCGCTATGAGTTAGAATCAACTCGACAGCAATGGGGTTCATTGGAGAGACATCTGTTACTTCCCTAAAACTGATTGGGATCCCTTATTAAATCCTCTCTTAAAATTCAATGCTTCCTACTCACTGCATTTATTGTATTATATTGATACGTCTGTTTAACTCTTTTTACTTCTCTAGATACAAGCTCCACCTAGCTAGGGGACTGGAAGTTCCTAGGTGGGGAGTGGGGATGGGTATGGGAGCAAATGGTTAAGTGCTTAACTGAAAGTTGGCAGTCTGAACCCACCCAGAGGTGCCTTGGAAGACAGGCCAGGCAATCCACTTCCAAAAGGTCTCAGCCTTAAAAACTCTATGGAGCTGTTCTACTCTGCACACATGATGGGGTTGCCATGAGTTGGCACTGACTCCTAAGAAAACAACGTTTAGGGACTGAGTACCTTGCACAGTAACTGATGCGAAACTGGCCTTTTACAATGACTGTGTGAGTCTGAGCTTATTACTAGGAGAGGCATATCTTTTGGATTCTAGAAGCTCAAGCCCCTTGGTAATAAGCCTTAAGGTCTTGGACCTACTTTCTCATGTAGTTGATCAGCTGCTGATTTTTATTATTTGTTGCACTGAAACAACTGTTCTTTGGAAAGGATGTATTTCATTTACAAAGTAATGTTTCTCCTCCAAAGTCCCACTCTTTCCTCCCTGCTAACCCCTTTCAAAAAAAAAAAAAAAATCTGGGAATATTTAGGAATAAACTGAGCTAGGGTTGTTATTTTAAGAGTGAGCTCTATTACTACGTATCCTCTTCTAAAATAAAATCTAAAGAGCATCTACGTATTTAATCAATATTAACAAACTATTCATTTTAAATGTGGCATGCATGCTACATGACTTAAAAGAGGAGGAAGATGGAAAACACACGCTCATTCCCAAACAGGACACTAACAGCTGTCTCTGAGGCACAAACACATAGGCCCAAACTCCAGAATTGAGAAAGTGAAGACAGCCGCATTCACGGATGTTCACGGCATTCACAGACCTATAATGGTGACCTTTTCATTTATATACGGTTTGCATTTTATCTCCTTCCAAGTGGGTATCATGAATGGGTAAATCTGGCTGGGCTTAGAACAGTAGGCAACCCTCACCTCTAGACAGACTTTGATAAAGACACCTAGCCTCAAGATATTCTAATTCAATATGTCAACAGTCAGCAGGCTAACTCTGGCCCTTAGATTACAAATCCAGTAATCCTGCTTTCAGATGCCACCGCTAAAGACTTGAAGAATTTTGCCGATATTTGTTAATGATAGGCAAAAATTAGAATTTTTGTTTTATGGCATTCTATTGAGGGACAAAGTTTAGCGTCTCCCTTCCCTGCCCCATGATACCTTTCGCTGACCGTTATGTTCATATTGGTGTCCTCAGGCTTTTTCCCATCAATGGTCCACCAAATCTCATTGTGAGAGTCCATCAGGAAAGTAAAAAAGACTTTACAGGGAAGGAGAAGTTCCTCTCCTGAAAAAACAAGCAGGGAAAGGATGTTAATCCATCAATGTGTAACCTTCATATAGCTATATTGGTTTACTCTGTGCCTAATTAGAAGCCATGAAAGTTATGTGTAGGCAAAACCCTGCTTATGAATAATTCTCAAATAGACTACCATAAGTTAATGTACCATACTTCATTCCAAAATAAACAAACCAAAGAAAAAAAACACCAATTTCTATAAAATTACCAGAATGACCACCTTTTTTTTATTATTTAAATTGCGGTAAATATATATGTAACAAGTGATTTTCCATTTCAACATTCTTTACAAGCACATTCAACGACATTAATTATGTTGATCGTGTTGTCAACCATTACTTAAAAGAAAAACAAAAAACCACTGCCGTCGAGTCGATTCCAACTCATAGTGGCCATTGAGGACACAGCAGAACTGCCCTATAAGGTTTCCAAGGCTGGGTCGGAACCAGGGTTTACGGAACCAGGTTGCCACATCTTTCTCCCACAGAGTGGCTAGTGTGTTCAAATTGCCAACCTTTCCATTAGCCAACATTATAGGTTTCATAATTTCCCCACCACCCTTAACAGAATCTCAGTGTCCCCTAAGCAGTGAGTCCTTCTTTTCCCCTCCCTCCGCCTGCCCCTAGTAAAAAAAAAAAAAAAGTAAACTGTCGTCTCTGTACACTTGTCTACACTAGATATTTCATGTAAGCGATGCCATCTTTTAATACAATCTATTATATGTATTGTGGGGCCCTGATGGCACCAGTGGTTACGAGCTTGGCTGCTAACCAAAAGGTCAGCAGTTTGAATCCACCAGGCATTCCTTGGAAACCCTATGGAGCACTTCTCCTCTGTCTCATAGGGTTGCTATGAGTTGGAATTGACTCAATGGCAATGGGTTTGGTTTTTTATATATGTTCTAAAATGACAGTATCTGTTTAAATTAGCTCTGACAATGTCTTTTTTAGCCTTAAACCTCCTTGGACTGCTCCTCTCCTTTTTTATTTACCTTACAACAAAAGGAGCCCTGGTGGTGCAGTGGTTAAGAGCTTTGGCGAGCTACGGTTGCTAACGGAAAGGTCGAGGTTTGAATCCAACAGCTGTTCCTTGGAAACCCTATGGGGCAGTTCTACTCTGTCCTATAGGGTCACTATGTGTCAGAATCGACTTGACGGCAACTGGTTTGGTTTTACCAACGAGAGTCACTAAGGAAACGTTCTCCAGATCTTTGGTTCTTGGCTCAGGGAAGACGTGGCACTGCCATCACTAAAAGGATTGGCAGAACAGATCTTGTCTTGAAATGCTAAAGCTATTGGGGTACATTCAATAAATTTAAAGAAAATTTACACGTAGAAAATTCAATCCTATCCTTCTGAGATGAAACATTAGGTTAAGAAAATCCCTAGGCACAAAATAATAATAACACCAATAGCACCAGCAGTAATGACAACAGCAACACAATGAGAATTTTGTACAAGTCACTGTGCTAAATATTTATACCTGTTTATGATCTTGTTTAATCTGAACAAAACACTATAAGGAATTTTTAAAAGCCATGTTTGACAGATGAGAAAACCGAATCTTAAAGATTTTTAATGGCATTCCTAGGTCAATTTGTTAATAAGCGCCACGATTTGACCTAGACTGACCTTACATCATGGTTTGCTCAGGACAATCTGTTTTATCCCTGCTTTTCTGACTAATTAATAATGTTGCCTGTTTTTGCTCTCAAAAAGTATCCAGGTTTAGAAGCTAAATTATATGGTCACACTATTCTGAACTCAGGTTTGTCTACATGTTCAGATGCTAGCATCCCTCCCAGTGCACACTTCTCATGTTTTTCCCCTCCATTTTTTATTTTATTTTTTTAAAAAAATTTATTGTTCTTTAGATGAAGGTTCACAGGGCAAATCAGTTTCTCATTAAACAATTAATAGACATGTTGTATTGTGACATTGGCTGCTAACCCCATGACATGTTGACACTCTCCCCTTCTCAACCTTGGGTTCCCCGTTACCAGCTTTCCTGTCCCCTCCTGCCTTCTCGTCCTTGGCCCTGGGCCGATGTGCCCTTTTAATCTCATTTTGTTTTATGGGCCTGGCTCATCTTCGGCTGAAGGGTGTCCCTCCAATTTTCTACATCAACATATCACCAAGGAAGAGCAAATGGGCATGAATTTGGGAATGTTTTTGTAACCATAACAGTATGACTAGATGAAACGTATTCAGGTGATTAGTAAGGGTTTGCCCTGGCAGCAGGAAGTGTTCCTAGTACTACACAAAACCAAAACCAAAAAAAAAACAAACCCATTGCCATCTAGTAGATTCTGACTCATTGACTCATAGTGACCTTGCAGAACAGAGTAGAACTGCCCCATAGGGTTTCCAAAGCTCTACATCTTTACAGAAGCAGGCTGCTACATCTTTCTCCCGTGGAGCAGCTGGTTGGTTCAAACTGCTGACCTTTACATTAACAATGCTTTAAGCACCGTGCCACCAGGGCTCCAGTACTATACAAAGCCACTGCTAATTCTAGAAAATTCTGTGCATTTGGGGTTGGTAAAAGCTTAGGGTATTCTCTGTTCTTTTTCAGGGCAGCTCGCTATTTATAAACATCTTATTATTATTATTATTTTTGGCGGTGTTGTTCTCTACCTATTATGATCACTGCCTCTATTATCTTTAGACATTTTAAACAAATGCTCTTTTACACCCCTAACTGGGATTGGAGTGCATTTATTATAAAGGACCTAATATAGAAAACATAACATTTTTCTATGGTTTTCAACTTAACCATGGAAGGCTTTGAGTCAGAATAACAAAGTGTCCCTTATTCAATGAGTTACAAGGGATTTGTGCCTAGAATGAAAGCTTAATGACAACTAAAAGGAGAGCCAGCAAGCCACGGAAAAAATTCAACCGAGTTCTGAATCAGGTTGTACTAATTCTATCAGTCTTCCCCTATTATAGTCATATTTCTGTCTCCAAACTTCATCCCCTACCACCTGCATAGTGGAGGAGAAGCTGAAAGGGTGCCCTGTGTTCACACTGCAACCATAGCAAACCTAAAGCTCTGTGCAAGCTGGAGTTTGCATCAAGCAGAAATCACTAATGAGCAGAGGATCCTGAGCAAAGGGAGAAGGAAGGAGATGCAGGGAGAGAAACAGATTCCATGAGCTGCCCACAAAAGTGATGAAGAGGCTGATCCCCCAGGTGCCTTGGTTTCTGACAACGTTTCAGCTTCAAGTTTTTCTTTATACTAATCCTCCATACTTTTGTGGTAACTTTAGTGACATTCTGTTCACTAAGAGAAGCTAACTGAAATTCAGAGCTGACACAGGCACAGCTGTACTTACCTGGTTCTTTCTCATAGATTACGATATCATCAGGTGAATGGATCTGGGGGGGCAATGCATCTACTGGTGAGCCTATGACAGAAAGGAAAGAACAAGGGGAGATGTAGTTAAATTATGTAGCCTTTATCCCTCATGACCCACTTCAAACATCTGCTCTTCTTTGAGGTCTTACCCAACTTCCTGGCAGAGTTTGTCAATTCTTCTAAAGTGGGCCCATAGTCCAAAACATACTCAACTGCAGTACTTCATTCAATTTAAAACAAAGGAACATAGTATACTGAGTATACTCCATGTTTCAGGATAGAATGTTTAACCTGTGTTCTTGCTCTCCAAAGTTTACATGAGATAAACTTCTCATACTACATAATAAATTGCTTTCATGTCTTAATCATGTTTCATATACATATATATGAAGCAACTGATTAAGATATGTATGTATAACTGATTCATTCATACACACACACACACACACACAAAGCTCGGCTGCTAACCAAAAATTTGCAGTTCGAATCTACCAGCCGCTCCTTGGAAACTCTCTCTATAAATACACACATACATACATACATATATATATACATATATATATATATTTCTCCTCAACATGCCCAGGGTGTGTAGTAAGGAACCTGGTTATATAAGTAAGTATTAAATATTAAATAAATGAATAAGTGAATGGAATATTTGCAAAATCACAGTTCTGAAGCCAGCATGTGTCAGCACATCTGACGCTTAGTTATCAGTTGACTGTTTAAGCAGTCTATCATCCTAAGTCGAAAGAAGATACCCTGAAGGGGCTTTTTAGGGTAGTGCTTGAGAGTGTAGATGTTAAAGATCTAACGATCAGGGTTCGAAATCAGATTTGGCACATACTTACCACATAACCCTGGGTTTTAATTAGTCTTTGAACTGTCAATATTTCCCAACTCTAAAATGAGGATAAACTCACCTCACAGGGTCATTCTGAAGATTAAATTAAATAACGTATATAAAGCATCTACCAGTGATAGTTGTTTTAGTGATATATAGAAAAAAAAAAAGAGTACTCAGTAATTTGCAGCTTTACAGAATGAACTTGTATCCCTTGAACGTTGGGTAAGAAGCACCCATTTGTGTCCGTCAATTTCTGTATCTATAAATCAGGGTGACCAAGCACGCCTGTTTCCAACTTTCCAAACACTGATAAATTTGTGTTTGTTTGGATTATCTGATATAAAACAACTGCCAAAATGAATATAAGGTTAGAGTATTCATTTAACTTTAGAAAGTCCATTCATGTTAAGTTCTAAATTTAGTCTTTTTTTTTTTCTTCTGGGTTAATCTCTAACTGAGCATTACTCAATCCTACCAGAAGTAAACAGAGTACTTAATGTACTTTGACACAAAGTCAAAGGAGTTTTACATGTTATCAAAGTACGCTTTGTGTTATAAGGATAGGGAAGTTTCCAATACAGTCTGTGAATGAGTAAACAATGTACAGTTTCTCCCATTCAAGTACATGAAGTCAAAAGAATATTTTTGATTTTCAAAGTACATCATGTGTAACAAGAATATGAAAGTTACCAACACATTCTTGGAACGAGAGAACAATGTACAATTTCTCCCATTCAAGTACATGGAAGTCAAAATTTTCACGTGTTATCAAAGGGATAGTTGATTATAAAATTGCTTGGTTGGAATTTTATGTGCACTATGATAAAGCCCTTTTGTGATTTATGGTTGAATATGGGACCAGGCTTGTAGAAAATCTCTGAACTGAGAGTCAGAAACCAGCTTGTAGAAAATCTCTGAACTGAGAGTCAGAAACCTGGGATTTAGTATCACTTCGTGTCTCTAAACAGGTGACTTCCTGTCTCTGGGCCTCAATATTCCCAACTAATAAAAGATAGGGTGTGACAAAATATCTAAGGTGTATCCTCACTCTGATATTCTATCAATTTAACAGCATGGGCGCAGTAGTATTTAGGGCACACCCCTTAAATGCCACCTATCCTGACACAAGTTCTCTCGCTTGTGGGGTTTCATAGGAACACTTTCCCTCTGCCTAAGCATCGCCCTCTCCACTACCCTGGTTTCCCACTTCTATTTTCTCAGTGGTGCCCCAGTGGCATAGTGGTTAAAAGCTCGGCTGCTAACCACAAGGTCAGCAGTTCAAATTCACCAGCTGCTCTCTGGAAACCCTATGGAGCAGTTCTACTCTATCCTATAGGGTTGCTCTGAGTCATTGAATACTGCCAGCAAATGCCTTCAGTATTAGCTGTACCAGTCTCAGTACATAGAAAGATACAGTTTCCTTAATCCAAGTAAAAACACCTTTGGGCAATAATATTACTGTTTGCCTGGAACTGCATCAAGCACTATACGTGTATTGTTTTTAACATTCACAACTATCCTGAAAGTTAGGTGGTCTTAGTCTCACAGTATAGACCAGGAGACTGAGACCTTGATCAAAGTCATGTTGCTAAATAATGGCAATGATATAATTTGAGCATAGGTATGTCTGGTTCTCTTTTGAATCCCTAAACTGCCTTTACTTTATTCATTCACATATTCATTTGGTCAAGTACTAATTACTGAATGCTTACGATGTACTTGGAATTGCTGATAGCTCTATGCATTGTGTAGTGAACAAAAAGATAAGCTTCTTTTCTCACAGAGTTTACAGACTTGTGTGTAATAAATTATTATTAAGAGCCAGAACAAGACTACAGCATTTTTGTTGTGTGCACTTAGCAAAAATCATGCTTACCTACCACCCTTACAGTCAGAGTCCTGGTAAGATGGAAGGTCCGCCCATTTTCTGGATACGTTACAACACACGTATAATTATCACTAACTGAATAAGTGGCATAGGTAAAATCCAAGTTCATGCCACCAGGAATTATAAAATTGTAGTCCTGAATTTTTAAACAGCCCTAGAAAAAGTAAAAGGAAAGATGTTTAATGTTTAGATGCATGCATAAAAAATATATAAACACACATGCACGCCCACTTCTAATT
Source organism: Elephas maximus indicus (assembly GCF_024166365.1). Classification (NCBI taxonomy): domain Eukaryota; kingdom Metazoa; phylum Chordata; class Mammalia; order Proboscidea; family Elephantidae; genus Elephas; species Elephas maximus. Next base: position 24,396,136 of record NC_064819.1, read on the forward strand.
TTGCACGGAACATCCAAATGTCAATGCCGTCGTTTTCACAGAACTGCTTTGGTCAAGTATTTGGCAGTGCTTCTGCAGATAATGATGAGAACAAGTGCCATCATTTTTTCTGCAAAAGGAGAAGTTAAAATTGGGAACTGAGATATGGATGCAGCAGCACGGACTTCCTGTCTCAGGATCCAGGATTCAAATTTTGGGAACTCCCTGCAGACGGTGAAGCCAGGTTAATGTTTTGAAATAATGACTAAGGAAACCTCAACAACTCCACCTACTGCTATTTAGAAGAAAAAAAAAAATTAGTTTTCATTTTTATACATTTCTTCACTGATAGTATTAATTCAGGAATCTGATCACTCTGTCTGACAAACCTGGCCTCCGTTTAGATATCTGAGTTTGGCGTTCTTTTTTTTTTTTTTTAATTTTTATTGTGCTTTAAGTGAAAAGTTTACAAATCAAGTCAGTCTCTCACACAAAAACTTATATACAACTTGCTACATACTCCCAATTGCTCTGCCCCTAATGAGACAGTCTGTTTGTTCCCTCTCTCCACTCTCTCTTTTTGTGTCCATTTCGCCAGCTTCTAACCCCCTCTACCCTCTCATCTCCCCTCCAGACAGAACATGCCAACATAGTCTCAAATGTCCACCTGATCCAAGAAGCTCACTCCTCACCAGTTTCCCTCTACCCTTTCATCTCCCCTACAGACTGAACAGGCCAACATAGTCTCAAATGTCCACCTGATCCAAGAAGCTCACTCCTCACCAGCTTCCCTCTCCATCCCATTGTCCAGTCCAATCCCTGTCTGAAGAGTTGGCTTTGGGAATGGTTCCTGTCCTGGGCCAACAGAAGGTCTGTGGGCCGTGACCACCCGGGTCCTTCTAGTCTCAGTCAGACCACTAAATCTGGTCTTTTTACGAGAATTTGGGGTCTGCATCCCACTGCTCTCCTGCTCCCTCAGGGGTTCTCTGCTGTGTTCCCTGTCGGGGCAGCCATCGGTTGTAGCCAGGCACCATACAGTTCTTCTGGTCTCAGGCTGATGTACTCTCTGGTTTATGTGGCCCTTTCTGTCTCTTGGGCTCATAATTACCTTGTGTCCTTGGTGTTCTTCATTCTCCTTTGGTCCAGGTGGGTTAAGACCAACTGATGCATCTTAGATGGCCACTTGCTAGCGTTTAAGACCCCAGATGCCACTCTCCAAAGTGGGATACAGAGTGTTTTCTTAATAGATTTTATTATGCCAACTGACTTAGATGTCCCCTGAAACCATGCTCCCCAAACCCCCACCCCTGCTACGCTGGAGAGTTTGGCATTCTTGAGCACTTTGTTGAATCACTATACAGGGCATTTCCAAACATTTTTGTGTTTCTCTTGTACTGTATATCATTTTTACAACTGAATATAACAGACTCGAGAATGTGAAAATAAAGGTTTTTAATGAGCCTTAAAAAAAAAAAAACATCGCCGCCGAGTCGATTCTGACTTATACTGACCCTATAGCACAGAGTAGAACTGCCCCATAGGGCTTCCAAGGCCGTAAATCTTTACGGAAGCAGACTGCCACTTCTTTCTCCCACGGAGTCGCTGGTTTGTTCAAACTGCCAACCTTTTGGTTAGCAGCTGAGCACTAAACCACTGCACCACCAAGAGCTAAAAGCTCATTTCTGCTCCTAACTTAAACTTGCACATAACTCTGTTGATTTTTAAAAATTTTGGATTGACAGCTAGAACCTTGTTTCTGGTCTCTCGGTCTCACTAATTGGGTTTCATTATTTCATTTTTTTCTTATAGAGAAAAAAATGAAAACATCACATGACAAAAATATATGTTGAACGTTTACTTTCAGAAAAATGTTTTTTGTGTTTTCCTTTTAAAAATCAATCATTCTTCTATGGGAAAAATATATACTTTTAACCTACTCCTTAGGAGCAAAAGAGAAAGAAGGGAACCAAAGTCTCAAAGAAGAAACTAGTCTACAGAGCTAACAGCCTACATGAGCCACAGCCTCATCTACCAGAAGAACTAGATGATGCCCAGCCACCACTACCAACTGTTCTGGTCAGGGCCACAACAGATGGACCCAGAGAGAATGGGAGAAAAACGCCATACAGGACTCAAATTCTTAAAAAGTCTGGACTTACTGGACCAGCTGAGACTATCGCCCTGTGACACTCTGTAAATCTTGAACCAAAACTATCCCGAGGTCACCTTTTATAGAAATCACAGTTTGACATACAAAATAAGGGATATTACCCATGAGTACAGGGCTCCATTAAAAAACCATCTATATGAGACCAAAAGGTCAACAATTACAGCAAAGCAGTGAAGAGAAGATAAGAGGACGGAGAAACTAGAGAATTGGAAACGACACGAACAGAATGCAATGAAAGACAATGTTGACACATTGTGAAAAATGTAATTAATGTCACTGAACAATTTGGGTAGAAACTGCCAAATGGGAATCTAATTTGCTGTGTAAACTTTCACTGAAAACACAATAAAATATTATTTAAAAAACTTTAATTGGCCTTGTACAATTCAATAATCTGGCTATTCTTATACAAAAAATAAAACTAACATCAGTTACAATGATCTTTAAGGTACTACGTATTGGGCTTATAATTTTGGGCAGGTTGTTTATCCTCGCCATGGCTTAACTGTAAAATGAGGAATCTGGATTAGTTTATCTCTAAGACCCTTTGTTGAGGTTGTATTGTCAGGTGCCTTCGAGTCAGTTCCGACTCATAGGGACACTATGTACAACAGAATGAAACACTGCCTGGTTCTGCGCCATCCTCAATCATTGCTATATTTAAGACCATTGTTTCGGCTACTGTGTCAATCCATCTCATTGAGGGTCTCCCTCTTTTTCTATGACCCTCCACTTTACTAAGCACGATGTCCTTCTTCAGGGACTGGTCCCTCCTGATAAAACATCTGAAGTTTGTGAGAGGAAGTCTCGCAATCCTTGCTTCTAAGGAGCATTCTGGCTGTACTTCTTATAAGACAGATTTGTTCCTTCTTCTGGCAGTCCATGGTATATTCAACATTCTTTGTCAACACCATAATTCAAAGGCATCAGTTCTTTGGTCTTCCTTATTCATTGTCCAGCTTTCACATACATATGAGGCAATTGAAAACATCATGGCTTGGGAGGCCCACATTAGTCCTTAAAGTGACATCTTTGCTTTTCAATACTTTAAAGAGGTCTTTTGTGGCAGATTTGCCCAATGCCATGCATTGTTTGATTTCCTGACTGCTGTTCCCATAGTCGTTGATTGTGGATTCAAGTAAGATGAAATCCTTGACAACTTCAATCTTTTCTCCATTTATCATGATGTTGCTTATTGGTCCAGTTGTGAGGATTTCTGTTTTCTTTATGTTGAGGTGTAATCCATACAGAAGGCTGTAGTCTTTAATTTTCATCAGTAAGTGCTTCAAGTCCTCTTCACTTTCAGCAAGCAAGGTTGTGTCATCTGCAAATAGCAGGTTGTTAATGAGACTTCCTCCAATCCTGATGTCCCATTCTTCTTCAAATAGTCCAGCTTCTTGGATTATTTTCTCAGCATAAGGATTGAATAAATGTGGTGAAAGGATACAACCCTGATGCACACCTTTCTTGACTTTAAACCAGACAATATCCTCGTGATCTGTTCGAACGACTGCCTCTTGGTCTAAGTACAGGTTCCTCATGAGCACAATTAAGTGTTCTGGAATTCCCATTTTTTGTAATGTTATCCATAATTTGTTATGATCCACACAGTCAAATGCCTTTCCATAGTCAACAAGAAACACGTAAACATCTTTCTGTTGTTCTCCGCTTTCAGCCATGATCCATCTAAAGGGCTTAGGGCGTTCAGATTTTTAAAACTCTGGGAGTCTATTACTAACTTCTACTTTCAATTTCCAGTATTCACATATTTACGTTTCAAGTATTCACAAATTTAACTTTCATTTTTGTAAGGTTTTTTTTTTTTAACTTCCATTAATGGAGCATGCGTTTTGAAATACGACAGTTACACTAAGTGGCACATTTTGTAATTCTTTGTCACAGGAAGTACATTTTTTTAAGAAAAGCACTGAGCTCTTGTTTCACGGAGATCATCATTTAGAGGAAGCTGATACACAATCAGGTCAGTTATTTTCTGAATGCATTTTATCCTGTTTTGACAAGCAATGCTTCCAGGCACTTGTCATGTCAGCAAAGGACTTCCATACCACAAAGTATGAGGCCAGAAAGACCTGCACTCTTCAATGAATGTATGTCAGATTTGGTTTAAATCGAGTTGGAAATATATCTAGAACTCCATCTGATTTTTGTGGCAGCTTTCATTTAAACAGTTCAAAGATATTTTTCCCTCGTCTGTTAGCTTAGCTATTCCTATAGTAGGGAAAGGAGACTTTATATGCTCTATTATCACAGACGGAAAAAAATGAGACAGTTAGAGATGTTCTTTTAGATAGCAGTGCAGAGCTAAAACTCTGGTCTTATACCTGCTGAACAAAGGTTTTCCACTACTTCTTAACCAAGAATGAACACTTCTCAGCAATGAGTTGAAGCTGGAAAAATTATACTAAGCCATGCACTTTACATGGATGTTAGTATCTCATTATACTAAGCCATGCACTTTACATGGATGTTAGTATCTCATTAGATACTTATTCCAAACTTCAAGTCTGTTGTGCCCTCATCCCCATTTTATAAATTAGAAAACAAAGGCTTTTAGAAAAGTTAACTGCCAATGTCACAGAGCCAAGCAATGTCAGAGCTGGAATTTGAACCCAGAGCTACTTGTTTTGAGGTCTTAACCCCACCCTCCACAGTGGTCTTGTACCTATGCCACACATGGGCCCAATCCCAGTGTTTACAGTGTGATATTCCTCCATCACTTAAATGAGACTGATCCCTGCAATTGGTGAGTAACTGTATGAGCATCTATCTCAGAACAAGTCAGCCATCAGGACCTAAGTTGTCAACACCATTTCTTTTAAAAATGTGCTAAAAGGAAGTTTTCGTAGCTGCTTCTAAGCCATTAGGCCTACAGCATTTTAGAAAACAAAATGAAAGAAATATTTTACACTTAACCACTAGATCCCCAGGGTTTCCATACATTCTAAGTGTGTATGCTATAGCTGCTAACCAAAAGGTCAGCAGTTGGAATCCATCAGGCACTCCTTGGAAACCCTATGGGGCGGTTCTGCTCTGTCCTCTAGGGTCAGAGGTCCAAGCGTGTATGTATGTGATGGTGTTAGTTTAAGGCACTGTCAAACTATAAATGGCCATCATCTTTCGTCTAGATGGCTCTCTCTTTGGTTTGCCTTCTCAGTATTATTTTATTTCTTATAAGCTTCTCCATCTCTAGACTCTTTAGTACAGGCAACTGAGACACATATTTTATTTTTAAATATAATAAAATATTCCTGGAAATCAATCCTGCAAATTGGATAATGATTTTAAAATAATTCATTGAGAATCCAGAAGAAAACAAATGTGAACAAATATTTGGACAAAGATAAGAAACATGTTTCCAAACACAAGGAATGAGCTAACAATAGGTGAATTTCCACTGGGAAGTAAACACTTATCTGACTAGAAGACAAGCCATCCCTCTAGTGGACCCATCAGTTCCTCATTCTGAATTCTAAAGAGAGAAGTTAAGCAGGACAGCAACTTTTTCAGCCACGCGATGGTTGTCAAGATGACCCACCACAAAGTATAGGAAAGAAGAGCACAAGAAATGACTTTGAGAGCCTCAAGAGGAAATGAATTGTGTGGGGAGGTGGGTGTGCAGATAGGGGAAGTCATGACTAAATAAGGACAAGTATTTCCATTCAATCAACCCACAACATGTAAAGGACTGTGGGAGGGGACAAAATGAAAAAGACAGTGCCTAACCTACAGGTACTATAGTTTTTAGAGTGTGTTTACAGGGTTGGTGGTTCAAACCCTCTCAGCAGCTCCACAAGAGGAAGACTTGACAATCTGCCCCATAAAGGTTACAGCCTAGAAAACCTACGGGGCAGTTCCTCTCTGTCACATGGGGTCACTATCAGTCGAAACTGACTTGACGACACCTAACAACCATCACAGCAATAACAGCCTGGTGAAGGACTGCACCAAATACAGTGCGAGGCAAATGCAGGAGGAGGAGAAAAAAAGAGAAAACATCCAGAAGAAATTTCTTAGAGAAGAAAGATTTTTGCTGGATCATAAAGGATTTTTGCTGGATCAATAGCTATTGGAGAGGAGGGTGGGGTGAAGGACACCCCAGGCACAGGAAACATTGTGAACCACTCCCCCGTGCACTCATAGCATTCTGCACTTCATTTACTTTGTTAAAATGATCTGTTTTCATATCTATCTCCTC